>NW_027271706.1:0-670242 GCF_040938485.1 Diadema antillarum
CTTTCATGTCGATTTTCACATGCCCCCCCCCCCCCCCGTAGTTACGCCACTGCTACTCACAACACACGGAGACAAACATATCTACTGTCAAACAAACAAAAACAGTGATCCACGATTTCCAGACAAATTTACATGTGTGTAGAGTTGAAGCTCATTTTAATGTATATAAAAAAAGACATCTTTTTTGGCCGTCTATCATTTTGAATAAAGTTTGTTTCATGTAATAATATAAAATCAGGAAGTAAACAAGCTCAAGTCCAAAAGTTGTCACGACATGATTAAAGATCGTCTTTACTGTTTTTAATGTTCTCTGACTGCCGTTTATCCTTCAATCTCCTGTGTGTATATATATATATATATATATTGTCAAGCAAACTGTTTAGGAGTAATATCTACTGATCCCAATACCGGGAGGTGATGAAGGCTTATGGTGATGTAAGTGAGGTAATGCAGGTGATGCAAGTGAGGTGATGCAGGCTTAGAATTAGTTCACCCTCACACTAAGATACCAATGCTATCCGACGAATTTGTTTGAAAAAAAATATGAAATTGTGTGAACAAAGACGAATTTGATTCTTACATTCTCCAGTGGATGGGCGGCGGGGACGAATTTCAATGATAATCGACGATTTTGAATGCGATGTCTTTGAAAATGGTTGACGAAAATCGAAATACTATAACGATTGACTAAATTGAAGCTAGGATTTGCATTCTATGAATTTCTCGGGACGAATTTGAATGAAAAATCTTTGAAATTGAATTTTAAGAGTGCGAAAATGGACTAGATAACCTATATTTAACAATCAGGTTGTTTAAATTCTAGTCGATTTAATCAGTTTTGGGGGGCATTTTGCGTTCAGATTTGACTTCCACGCTTACAAATTGGATTTGCATATCTTTCATAGATATTTCCAACTTTAAAATTACTGTTAGCAGTGCTTGCTTGTACGGCCATCCTTGCAACGACTAATTTAAGTCAAAAGGAGAACATAACTACGGATTTTTTTTTAGTTTTTATGTTTTGTCTTATTGTAAAGACATTGTCTGCATTAAGTTCGTTTGAATATACAAACGTCAAATTGTACTCAGTTTTCTTTATATGTAAATGTCATTTGCATTGTATATTTTTGTCGGAAATGAAATAATAATGAAATGAAATAAAATGAAAATGATTTGATATCATAGAAATAACAGGAGATCTGTTCAAGCCATACTTAGTAGCCGCTTGTAGGGTCTGCTTCGTTTAGTCTTCATCTTTCATCCTATTGATACCTGGATGCCTGGGTATTTAAACAATTACAACTCAAGTATCGGACTATATTTCCGAAAAAACAAAATTTTAAACCTCCCCCTTGGCTAAATTTCAGCGCTTTAGAATGTTTAATTTTGAAATATTCGTTCGTTTATAGTGTTACGAAGTGAATATTGAGTGTGAATGGCTTTACCCCTTCGTGTTTTATTTTGTGTATGAGCCGGCTTTCTCTCCATTTCTTCCGTAGGAATAAATAATAAATAAAGTGGATCAAATTAAATAACATTGCGAAACCTTCAGAATGGAAAATCTGATCGTGGTAAAATCTGTTAATTTATGTTCAGCAGCTTCATCTTGTAATCTTGTCTGTTGAAAAAGTATAACTTGGTCAGTGTGTTTTTTAAGACCACAGAAAACATTGCACTCACAAACTACGACAGCAAAAAAGATCCTTAAGAAGCACAAATAAGAATCACAAACGAAGGTAATCTGAGGAATGGTTTATTTAGCAACTACATGTACTCTAAAAACAATTATCTAACTAGCGAATTAATCCAATAGATTATCTTAGAATGTAAATGAAACAAATTCCGTTTATTTCAGAAAGGGTAACTCAGGTGAATTAAACGTCACTAGTGACATATTAACCGATAGATTTTCTTTTTGCGAAAAGCACTCAATTAAAATTGTGGGTGTTACAATCGTTTCCCAGCTCTCTTGGAACGAACACATAGGAGTATTATCCTGTACACAAAATAGCGGTATACATAAAAGCTGATTTTCTTTTTTTAATCTGAACGATCCCTGGTCATTGTATGCAATTCTGTACAACTGCCTCATGTTTTATTTTCAATTATTGTGTGGGCAAACTGGAGCATTACTAAAGTGAACACATTAGTATAACAAAAAGAAGAAGTGTTAGTCAGATTATTTCTTTTTCTACACGTTTATCTCATATGAAGCTTATATTTTATCACACACCTTAGAGGTAATATATACATATATATATATATATATATATGTGTGTGTGTATGTGTGTGTGTGTGTGTGACCCTGCACCTCACAACAAACAAAAAGTCGCCAGGCATGAATTTGTAGTTAAGACCATATTCTGAAAGAGCAGACTTTAAGCATTGGAATGATGTATAACTCAAATCAAATGGACTCTCCTAACCTATCTAAATATGGGAAAGAAAGCACAAACTCAGGAAAAGTGTGAACTGAGAAAAGAGCCTCTAAAGTACAGTGTCTATTCAAGCGCTTAATCTTTACCAAACCATGCTGGCTGTGCGATGAATGGGACAAAAAACAGGAAGTAAACCACCAGAGTAACAACAATGAAGAGATTATTAGATTAAACCGAAATTAAACATGTCTCATTAACGCATTCTGTCCATAACTAATGCCAACTTTCAAAGCAGTAGCACTATCCTTTCAAAAGTTATTACAGTTGAAAGTGAAGAGTATGGACAAGGTTTCTCAGAAATGAAAAATAGATTCTAAAGACACACATAATCACACTATTCAACCAAAAATGTTCGAGATAAACTGCTCAAAAAACACACTTTTCTGCCTTCTTTATGATATCAAATTTTAGCATAATGTAAAAGAAGACCCGCTCTTTCAGAAAATATGAAAAAGTCAAGTTCGGCTAGGTTGACCCATTTCACTTACTTTCAGTCCTCACGCAAGATCAGTGTGTGCGACTTTATGTTCGTTTTGAGGTGCACGGTCACATATAAATATATATTACCTGTAAGGTGTGTGATGAATATAAGCTATATACATATATATATAGTATATACTACAAGCAGGCAGATTCAGGTACAGTTACGCAATAAATCAAATTCCTCATTGTTACACAACATATTTCTCTTAACTTGAATATCCACACAATTCAACTCCCCATTCGACAGACTATCACCTCTTGAAAACAAAACTGTTTCAGAAATCACTCAGACACAACGGACTCGATGTCTGAGAAAAACTACTATGAATTAAATCAGTATGCTTCATTTTCTCCTTTAGGGCACATTTCAGAAAGTACTTGCTATTGACATAATCATGTGACCAATTTTCCCCCCAGTTTTGATCACTCTTGAACTACATTCAAAATGTTAACTGATTTTACACATCCTCTTTTCTTTCTACTAATGATTATAAAAGGACAACTATTTGTATATTATCACACCCACACAAGGCAAATTTTAAACCTTACAACAAAAACAGAGCACATTTAGAATTCACACTGTCTTGCACTATCTCACTAAGTACACACATGAAGTCACAGCGACTTCATCTAACCTCATAGCCCAAAACCTATCTGCATGTTAATACACACAAAGTAAAGCTCTGCTGATGATGACAGTCTCCTGTATTTTGTCCTTTGTTTTACGTATATTATATTCATTTTTATATAGGTTCACAACAGTAGTACTTAAGAAAACTCCGTGAAAGACGTTAATGTTCGGAACAATTGTATCCTTTATCTGGTGTTTGTTTGTTGTTTGCCATTTTCTTCTCTGTTGTCGTGTTTGAACATATCTATCTTTTCATTTTTTTTTTGAAGCGCCATGAGCACCGAAAGGTGGACTTGTGCGCTATACCAGTAGCCATTATTATTATTAATATTATTAATGGCAAATCTTATTTTGAAGATGGTATAAATCAAAATAAAAGATGTGTTGTCATTGGTAGCGCGTCCATAGTAATATGCGCACATACACAAGTAGCGCATAAAATAGGACGTCACAAAGAATACTAAGAAGGCAGGGAAAATACAAGAAGCGCACAAGATAAGAAGTCACAAACAGCACTTGAAAGCGGGGAAAACATGTCACGATGGAAGCTAGCAGAAGATCGCAGATAAGGAAGAGGGAGAAAAAATAGGAACGAAGATAACAATAGAAATACACAGAGGCAGAGAGAAGGGGGAGAGAGGAAAAAAAAGAGGGAGTAGATGGTTATTCCTTTACGGGGAAAGAATGGAAAGAATCATTAAGTCTATTTGGGTTACAGGCATCCAAGGCGATGGATAAGCTGTTCCTCGCGTACTTTGCGGATTTCGTCTGTGCCACAATGGCAGGTTATCATCACGCAGATGGTGTGCCCCGGCAAGTTGAAATGGTGGGTTACTGGAAGTCCCGATGTTTTCAGCCTGATCGATCGAAAATGTTTGTTGTGCAATCGGCTAGTCTCCGTTCAGTTTCGCCTATGTACATTTTGTGGCAAGCTGTACATTTGATCACGTAAATCACATTTTCGGTAGTACAGGAGAAACGATCACGGACAAACCAGGTGTATTTTGGTCCTTTGGCGTTTGTTGCCCCATCCACGCGGCTACACATGTTACACCTTCTCCTTCTACAGGGTTGGGTACCGTCTGCATCAGAGTTTGCCTGGGCCTTCATTTTTTTTGTGGACCAGCAGATCCCGCAGATTCCGGTCCTTCTTGTATGCTACGAGAGGAGGATCTTTGAAGATTTGCTAGGTGGTGGCATCCTCTTGTAAGATGTGTGTGTTGTCCATAATGGTGGAAACGAAGTTTTCCGTTGATGAGTGATATGTGAGAACTAGTGGTACTCTGTCTTTGTTTGTGTATGTGCGCATATTATTATGTACGCGCTAACAATGACGACGCATCTATTACTTTGATTTATACCATCTTCAAAATAAAATCTGTCATTGACTTGACAAAGCCCTATGGGCGAAAATTCGTTAGAACAACATCTTTCACGGAGTTTTCTTAATTACTACTGTTGTAAACCAGTATCTTCTTAGACTCCGAGCAGAAACCTTATGGACAGCTTCGTAACAAAATTGAAAGTTCCTATTTCGATTTGCATCTTTAACTTTTTCGCATAATTTGTATCAAGATGTAGGTGCACTTTCGTAAAGATATAGTATAATGAAAAATATTAACAAAATTAACAAAAGTGCCACCCAGCCCGTAGCCAAGACAAATCGAAAAGCATGTTAATGTACACAATAAACACATCTGGCAATCAGATCATCGAGAAAAGGCGACAGAAATCGTTTGACTTCTGTTTATATAACAGTTCTTTCGGTTGGTCTTATTTCTTGGACTCAAGGTCTTTGGGTCAGCTTACACAGATGCGGGAGTCCTCCTTTCTTTCCAAGGGGAACCAGGCAATCAGTCGCTTCCCATTTCTTTTCGTTGAGCCCGCGTCCATTCACATAAGCACATCTCTGTTTTCCACTTTGAATCCCAACTGTTTTTTTTTTTTCGATACAGTATATAATAAATGAAGATGCGAAAGTATCTGTGCGCTCCAGCAAATCAAATCTTTAATACGAATTACCGGGATGTTTCTTTTAGCGTTACTATTCAAAAAAAAAGAAAAAGAGAAATAGAAGAAGAATTTATCCTTTCAAACTGAAAAAAAAGCACACTTATCCCGACAATACCACTAATGCTGAATTTTTAAACATTTAGTTATTTGGTCAAAAGTTGACAGTCATGTAATGGTATAACAAAAGATAGTACATGTTGCACAATATTAGACTACCGGTACTAGATGTATTTTTAGACGTTACATGTGCATGATTACGTTTATTCTTCCTTTCTTTCTCCTTGCCCCCTTTTGTGGTTAAGTTACAGGTCCTGTTCCGCAAAAGCAACAAGAAATTACATCATACACCATAACTTTGTAGAACTCCTCTCGGTGTAAATATTTTCGTATACCATTCCCGCTGAATAGTTTTGCTTAGTTTATTCCGATCATTCGCCTATAATAATATTCGCGCATAAGTGGAACCGTCGTAACGCCTCACACGTTTTTGCCTCACATTAATCAAAAGAGTACATCAGTTAACTACTTCTGAATGAGATCCGAACACTTAGCAAAACTATGACTGCAGAATGGGAAAGCCTTCCAAGTAACAGTATGTACATATATATATATATATATATATATATATATATATATTACACGGTGTTTGATGTTTAAATGTTGTTGTTATACATTGTCATTGTAGATTCCGAAGAAGGTCAATTAGCCCGAAAGCCCAATTAAAGGGGTTGCTACTCAACATCACAGCCACGTCTCACGTACAAGTTTTGCTGGCAATATATATATATATATATATATATATATATATATATATATACAGATATGGATGTATAGATATGAAGAGTTTGTTCGCAAAAACCGATAAGTCCATATTTGCCAAATGGAGATATTTGCGATTAAAGGTCAACAAAAATAAAGAGAATAATAAGAAAATGTTTGCTTCTTTTGACCATAACTTCAAAAATGTACCTTGACATGTAGTGACCAATATATCATTTAAAAGGTATTATTTTGTACTTTATGACAGAGACCGAACTTCAAAATCTTCAAAAATGGACTCATTGGTTTTTGCGAACAAACTCTTCATATGTATATATATATAGATATATATATTTATATATATATATATAGATATATATATATATATATATATATATCCTCTCATTTCCCTAAATATGAATCCATTGAACGTGCATAATACATTTTTTAAAATGATGTTTATGTACATAATCATGTGTAAGTTATCCCTACTGGACGTCCCAGTCAAGCTTTTCATAGCTTATGACGATCCACACAAAATGTATAATAACATATTTAATGTACAAACTAGGTGCATACTTTATGAATAATGTATGTATATATGCATTTTGTGAATAAATCAAAATCAATCAATCAATCAAAATATATATATATATTTAAAATAAGTTGTCCACGTGCTGGCGTGATAATATGTGACCCTGCACCTCAAAACAAACAAAAAGTCGCCAGACATGAATTTTTAGTTAAGACCATATTCTGAAAGAGCAGACTTTACGCTTTAAAATGATGTATAACTCAAATTAAATGGACTCTCCTAACCTATCTAAATATTGGAAAGAAAGCACAAACTCAGGAAAAGTGTCAACTGAGAAAAGAGGCTCTGAAGTACAGTGTCAAGCGCTTAATCTTTACCAAACCGTGCTGGCTGTGCAATGAATGGGACAAAAAACAGGAATTAAACCACCAGAGTAACAACAATGAAGGGATTATTAGATTAAACTGAAATTAGGCATGCCTCATTAACACATTCTGTCCATAATTAATGCCTACTTTCAAATCAGTAGCACTATCCTTTCGAAAGTTATTAGAGTTGAAAGTGAAGAGTGTGGACAAGGTTTTTCAGAAATGAAAAAGGGATTCTAAAGACACACCTAATCACACTATTCTACCAAAAATGTTCGAGATAAACTGCTAAAAAAACAAACTTTCCTGCCCGTTTTATGAAAACAAATTTTAGCATAATGTAAAAGAAGATCCGCTCTTTCAGAAAATATGAAAAAGTCAAGTTCGACTAGGTTGATCCATTTTACTTATTTTCAGTCCTCACGCAAAATCAGTGTGTGTGTGACTTTATGTTCGTTTTGAGGTGCACGGTCACATATCATCAAAAACAAAAGTGAAACCTACTTCATGCTGTATTCACCAACAGTTTATTTCGGCACACAATTTTTCGAGCGATTCGCCCCTTCTCAAGTGTTGATACTTGAGAAAGTAATTAATTGTTATTGTTTTCTCAAGTGTTGATACTTGAGAAAGTGATGAAGTGTTATTGTTCTCTCAGTATCAACACTTGAGAAAGAGCGAATCGCTGGAAAATTTGTGTGCCGAAATAAACTGTTGGTGAATACAGCATGAACTTGGTTTCATTTGTGTTTTTGATGATATATATATATATATATATATATGTGACCCTGCACCACAAAACACACAAAAAGTCGCCAGACATGGATTTGTAGTTAAGCAAGATTCTGAAAGAGCAGACTCTAAGCTTTAAAATGATGTATAACTCAATTCAAATTGATTCCTAACCTATATAAATATTAGAAAGAAAGCGCACACTCTGGGAAAGTTTGAACTGAGAAAAGAGGCTGTGAAGTACAGGGTCTATTCAAGTGCCTAATCTTTACTAAGCCGTTCTACCCGTGCCATGAATGGGACCAAAAAACTTGATGTAAATCCCTGTAGCAACAACAATAAAGGGATTATCAGATTAAGCTAAAATTAAGCATGCTTAACTAACATATTATTCTGTTCATTATAAAGTTCAACTTTCAAAGTAGTAGTATTATCCTTTCAAAAGTTATTAGAGTTGAAAGTGAAGGGCGTGCAAAGGATTTTAAAGGATTTAAAAGGGGCATCTAAGAAAAACCTGATCACACTACTTTACCACAAAAAGGGGTTGTAGAAAATCTGCTGAAAACCCACTTTCCAAATCAATTTATGATCCCAAATGTACGGATAAGTTGGATGTTAGCATGTTAGCATGGAGATAAGGTAGATGTTAGCAATTATAGGCCTATTTCTTTATTATCTTGTTTGTCCAAGATCTTAGAGAAAATTATATTCAAAAGAACGATGAATTTTCTGAAAATGTATGGCGTTTTTACAAATTCGCAGTTTGGGTTCCGAATAAAGCATAGCACCTGTCACGCTTTGTTGAATTTTGTTGATAAAGTAGCACATGCTTTAGACAATCACTCTCATTTAATTGGTATCTTCCTGGACTTCTCCAAGGCCTTCGACACTATAAACCATGATATCTTACTCTACAAGTTGTCTCATTATGGTATACGTGGGAAGGCCTTGGAGTGGTTCAAGAGTTATCTAACTGATCGCAAACAATATGTTTTTCTGAACAATCATAACTCTGATGTGAGAAAATTTAAGTGTGGCGTGCCACAAGGTAGTTTATTGGGCCCGCTGTTGTTTATTGTTTACATTAATGATTTTTGTGCTTCGTCCGATGTGTTATCGTTCATACTTTTTGCCGACGATTCAAATGTATTTTACTCACATGAAGACCCAAATACTCTCGTGCAGACAATTAATTCTGAATTACAAAATTTATATGAGTGGATACGAGCAAATAAGTTGTCTTTGAATATCCAAAACAAAAAACAAAATATATGCTTTTTAGTAACACTTTAGATAATTTGAATATGGACGTTTGTTTTGGTGACGCTGTCTTAGAAAGTGTTTTCCATATAAAGTTTCTCGGCATTACAGTTGATAATAAACTCTCTTGGAAATTTCATATTGATAATGTCTGCAAGAAAATTTCACGTAATATAGGTGTTATTAATAGACTAAAATTTTCCATTCCTCAGCATTCTTTGTTTACATTGTATTCATCTTTGATATTACCCTACTTAAATTATGGAATTTTGGTATGGGGAAACACGCATCAATTATTATTGGATAGGGTTCTACTGTTACAAAAGAAGGCTCTTCGCATTATTTGTAATACCGTTCCATATTATAATACAGATCCTTTGTTCTTTGATAATAAGATTCTGAAAATTAAAGATTTGTTTTTATTTCAAATAGGGCAATTTATGTATACTTATAATAATAATTGCCTCCCGTTTATTTTTAACTCCATGTTTATGCTAACCGGACATACCATAGGTATCCAACTAGACAGTCAAATGAATTTCATTTACCTCTGTTAAGAACCTTGCTGGCTCAGCAGACTTTTATATATGTAGGTCCAAGATTCTGGAACTCCTTTCCTATGGATATAAAAAAGGCACCTTCATTGAACTCTTTTAAAAAGAGATTGAAAATGTTTCTTTTGAAGTTTTATAATGTAACCGAGTGAATTTAATTTTGTAATGTATTTCGTAAGCACGACATTGTCTTCTCTTCTTTCACTATAGGCTGCGTTCTCTTGAGGCATCGATCATTTTTACTGCGTGCTAGTATTCCATACGTGCTGTCGTCCTCACAGTTACAATCTCTTCCGCTGGAAAGCAGCTCGACAATGTATCACTTTCGAAGACGCTTGGCTAATTGTCTCTGTGGGCTTTCGCACTTGGTGATTGCATCAAAATGATCTAGGCTTTTCTTTCTCTCTCTCTCTCTCTCTCTCTTCCTCTTTTCCCTGTTTTTTGTTCCCTTTTTTCACACTTTTGCTTTCTTTTTTTTTTCTATTCCCGACTTTCCCAGTTTCCCGCACTCTTTGTAGTTGTAAGCTTTTCATCCCCCTTATTTCCCCCTTTCCCTCAGAGGTACCCACATGATACAAGCATAGTCTTTTGAGTGAGTACCTCCACTTTTTTTCGAAGAATGTATATAGGGTGTATGTATCTTTTTTGTACTGATCGTGTAGACATGAACATGTTGTTAATCCTGTCTGGTTATGTATATTTCATTACTCGCATGTCAAACTCATAATATTGTTTCTTGTACATTCTGTTGGGGAAAAAAGTGAAAATAAAATTTGAATTTGAATTTGAATTTGATAATGTAGAAGAAGAATAGCTCTTTCAGAAAATATGGAAAACTAAAAACTGACTCGGTTGATCCGTTTCACCTTTTTTGAGTCCTCACATGAAATCAAGGGGTGTGACTTTTTGTTTGTTTTGTGATGCACGGTCACATATTATATGATATAATATATATATATATATATATATATATATACACGTATATATATAAATACACGTTTCATATAATATTATATAATATATATAAATATGTATATACATATAATATATATATATATGTGACCGTGCATCACAAAACGAACAAAAAGTCGCACACACTGATTTTGCGTGAGGACTGAAAATAGGCGAAATGGGTCAACTTAGCCGATCTTGACTTTTTCATATTTTCTGAAAGAGCAAATCTTCTTTTACATTATGCTAAAATTTGGGGTCATAAAACGGGCGGGAAAGTGTTTTTTTAGCAGTTTATCTCGAACATATTTGGTAGAATAGTGTGATTAGGTGTGTCTTTAGAGTCCCTTTTTCATTTCTGAAAAACCTTGTACACACTCTTCACTTTCAACTCTAACAACTTTTGAAAGGATAGTGCTACTGCCTTGAAGATTAGCATTGATTATGGACAGAATGTGTTAATGAGGCATGCTTAATTTCAATTTAATCTGATAATCCCTTCGTTCTTGGTACTCAGGTGGTTTACTTCCTGTTTTTTGTCCCATTCATCGCACAGCCAGCACGGTTTGCTAAAGATTAAGCGCTTGAATAGACACTGTACTTCAAAGCCTCTTTTCTCAGTTCACACTTTTCCTGGACTTGTGTTTTTTTTTTTCCAATATTTAGATAGGTTAGGAGAGTCCATTTGGATTGAGTTATACATAATTTTAAAGCTTAAAGTCTGCTCTTTCAGAATATGGTCTTAACTAAAAATTCATGTCTGGCGACTTTTTGTTTGTTTTGTGGTGCAGGGTCACATATACATATCGCTGATTATTAAACCCACATTTCAGTTCAGTTCATACTCTCATGCGATTATGAGTGATCAGTTTCTTGGTACGATGGTAGATGACCTCATTGAGTGCATGCTCATTTGACATGTCTAATTTGGTTTTTTTTTTTTTTTTGGACTGATGTACAAATACACTTAAATAACGACAAATATATACACACAAACGAATAAAAAAAAATCTTTCTCGAGAGTTCGAAAAGACAGGCACTGGGTTAAGGCAAAGTACGCACCTGGCAGGTTCTCAATCCAGTTTGTGTAGCCCACTATGGAGCCGTCCTCCCAGTGCCACTTGACTGCTGAAGACTCTTCGTTGAGACCAATCCAATAGACGGGATAGAAAGGATTATCGCCCCTTGACAGCTGAAGCCATATTCTGTGCACGAAATCGTTCTCTTCACTGTTCAGAATTGAAGCCTGTGGTACGAATTTTAAAGAACATGCTGTATATGTATTCGTAAGTTCTACAGTCACTTGTATATGATATAATGAGTACATATTTAGGTGATACGCTATCAGCGTATCACCTATTGTGATTGTCAAAATCTCTCTTTATTAGGTGATACGCTATCAGCGTATCACCTATAGAGATTGTCAAAATCTCTCTTTATTTTTAGGTGATACGCTATACGCTATCAGCTATCAGCGTATCACCTATTGTGATTGTCAAAATTTCTCTTTTTAGGTGATACGCTATCAGCGTATCACCTATTGTGTTTGTCAAAATCTTCCTTTCTTTCTTTTTATTAGGTGATACGCTATTAGCGTATCACCTATTGTGATTGTCAAAATCTGTCTTTTTAGGTGATACGCTATCAGCGTATCACCTATTGTGTTTGTCAAAATCTTCCTCTCTTACTTTTTATTCTTCTTTCTTTCTGCCACATTTTGTGTCGTGAATATCTCAACATTGACATGATGGAATAACATGAAATTTTCAGTCAACATGTCTCATGACAATATCTAGCCACAATAAGGTTTTCATGACAGTAACATATCTATGATGTCATCTAGGCGCCATTTTGTGATTTTCGGACCATGTTACATGATCGATCATCAATTCATAACTAAAGGCCATTTCAGTATTATTTTCGGTGGACATAAAGTTCAGGTCACGCTCTATCTTATTTTTTAATGCTAATTACCTAGGACATCATTATGCGCGCGTACGCGCGCGTCAAACTTTTTAAAGGCTCAAAACAACTTTCCAATGTTAAGCGTTGCGCGCGTACGCGTCCGTTCGCGCGCAGTGCGCGTAAGCAACATGAAAATGCACATTTTTGACAGATTTGGATTCCTGATACATCAAGTAACAATATCCATTGATTTCCGATCAATTTTGACCTATAACAAAGGAATGCGCAGGCGTCAAAGTTGAAATATCGTGTGCGCGTCTATGTGGAAATATAGCGAAAAACATGTCTTTGTTTATTTCGCCATAGCTCTTTAAAACGTCTGATGACCCTATGTTTTTATTGCATATTACAAAAGCATATGAATTGGATATAACGTTTCAAATATTAATATTTCCATAAATACATTATGACGTCATCATATCATCATCTGAAATCAAAAAAGTGGAATTAATTTTTTTGAGGTACTATTTCTTACATTCATTTGCTCGTGTCTCTATTGTTTAAGCTCAATATCATCCCAAATTCAGATATGTTGTACTTTGAATATTTGCCTTTCAAGTCAATGTCATGGTTTTGAAATTTGATGACGTCATCATACTTTAAATTGTGATTAAAGGTAAAGACGCAAAATCGGACAAGTTTACATGTTATGTCTATGGGAGGTGATTTTTTTTTAAACCATGCATTGACTTGATAACGTTTAAGCACCTTTATCTCAGCTCATTTTGCTTCATTTCCTCTGAAACTTAAGTATGTTGTAGCTGAGACAATAAGCTTCAGTAATCATGCATTTTATTTTTTCAAATCTCCTCATCAAGCTGACAATTTTGCAGTTTAAAACTGAAAATGAGAATGGAATGTGGACGAAACGATTCCTGATTCATCTTTCACATACATAAGTTTACGTTCCTCATATTTCCTCGTCGAGACGTATGGCCGAGTGGTTAAAGGCGACGTCTCAGAGACGTGAGGTTGTGCGGGTTCGAACCCCATAAGGCAAAAAAGTATATATATTTATATCTTTTACTTTTTTTTTCCTTCAATGGAGTATTACACCTTCGTCCATGTAGAAATCATGTTCACATGTTAACACACCTATACGCACACACACACACACACACACACACACAATATCCCTTTGTTTTGTGTTGGAGACCACATTGCTTCGACTGGAAACTTCGACTTGAAAATAGAAATGTTAAAATGAAGGTGACTCTCAAAATACCTTACCACCATGTTTGATTTCTGCTGTTTTATTTTTTTTTTTTGCAATATAAAGACCTATTGGTAAATATGCATTTACATAATCATCATGTCTAATCAACTTACTTGCACACGCCGACACACGCATGAATTTTTCACTTGGTTGCATGACAGAAACAATTTCATCTAAATTATGTGGGACTGTATAAAGAATTGGACTTCACGAATGTTTCTCAATATTACTTCAAGTCGCTATTATACATCACTTTCGTTGTCGATCAATGAAAATGAGAATGGAATCTGGACGAAACGATTCCCGATTTATCTTTGCAACTGTATATTGGTCGATTCAACGCGGCCACTTGTGGGAAGTAGAATAGCGCCATCACAGTCAATCACCGTCGCGATAGTATATAGATTTAAGTTTCGCACACGATCTTCGGGAGAGCCGTGTGGCATAATCGCATTGCGCGCTGCGTGTTCATAATGGCCGGAATATACCGGAAGGCGAGAAGTTCGAGTTCCGCACTTTTTTCTTTTCTTTCTTTCTCTTTTTTTTTCCGGCAGTTCAGCTTCACTCCGATGTCATTTATCGTATTATTTCATCAAGTATACGCAACCTCCTGAACACAGCTACTCTATTTCCCTTGTTTTGTATTGCAGTTTGGAGTTTGGATTTGCTTCATTGATTTTGCCACACGTAATGTTGTAAACTGCCCCTTGAAACATTGCCCTGCTTGCCACCTTTCTTTTTCTCTTTCCTTTTTCTCTACGTTTGTTCCTGTTACACTGTCACAGGACAGGTCGGAAAATAATTTACATAACTCAACTCGAGCAGGAATGGCGACTGAATTAATTAACTGTAGGCCAGGTGTATGGGGTCTTGCTCATCTCTTTGAAATTTCAGGTTGTTATTGTTTGACCCAATAACGGAATTATAGACAGGCAGGAAAGGAATGGGCTTGATATTGCTTTATATTAAGGTATTTTGGTGCGTATGACGGGGTTCTCCGTCGTTTATTTTCGTCATGGCTGTTTCACTAGTCGCCGTGTAGGTGATATGTATTGTGGGCATCTGGGACAATAGAACAGATCAGTAAGGGCCTATCAAACTGGAATCACTCTGAACAATGTGGTAAGCGTTCAAATTGATACATTATCCTTCTCCTTCAATGTCTTCAAAGTCAATCTTTCTTCTTCAAAGTCAATCACTACTGATCGAATTTCACAATATAATGGCACTTTCCACTGGTAGTTTAGGAAAAGGAAAGTTAATGCACGATGCAATCACACGTGCATGAGTGCTTCCATTGATTTCAGAGATGTCATTGTGATGAGGTAATGTCAAAGTCAATCACTACTGATCGAATTACACAATATAATGGCACATTCCACTGGTAGTTTAGGACAAGGAAAGTTAATGCACGATGCAATCACATGTGCATGAGTGCTACCATTGATTTCAGAGACGTCATTGTTATGTGGTAATGAGACAATCATCTGCATCAAGACCGTATTCCCGTCTACCAATACAGTGCATGTTTAATGCGGGCACGTTTGTTATCCTGACGCGGACATTTTCTTATTTTTTTTTCTTTTTATTCTAGAATATTAGATTTAAAGGTGTTTCTCTCCCCTAACATGTGGCATGTGTGAGTGTGTGTGTGTGTGTGTTTTGATGTTCCGTGGCCGAGTAGTAGAACAGCGATTTAAGTTACGGTTTTAATGCATCTTGTCTAGCTTCTTTATCTAACATTCAAGTTGACGGTTTTTAAATTTGACATTGTCTATTTGTCTGTTTTTGCTCATAAAACACTGCTATAACATCTAATACATTTTCTTCACTTGTCACACGCAATGTTATGGATTGCAGTTGTGCAGTTTTCCTTTTGCCACCTCTCGTTTTTCTCTCCCCTTTTCGCTCAGTTTGGTTTTGTTATACTGCAAATGGGAATGATTACAATAACATAACCCAACTTGAAGTAGAAATGAGAACTGAATAAATTAACTCTATGCCAGGTGTATATAGCGTCTCGCTCATCTCTTTTAAATTTCAGGTTGTCATTATTCGACCAACGGAGTTGAAGACAGGCTTTATGTTGCTATAGAGGTATCTCGCGCCACATGAATGGAATGCATACGCTGTTTAGTATCAGTAATGAGAAATTATGGTATGCCTATGTAGGGATGTCATTGATTAGGAATTAATGAGACGATTAAGCACTCCTTCCACTTCTAACTGTCCCCTTTGAATGGGTGTCGATCACGTGTGATCGGCATAAATTATCATTCACGTATAAGCTTACGTTCAAAGTGTACTCTTGGTTGGAGGAGACCTATAGTTACATGGTTAAAGGCGCTGTCTCCTTCACTGGGGCCGTACGTTTGGCCCGTGAAATTTCAAATAATGAACCTCATAGGATGAGAAGCAAGAAGAGTTTTTCTTTTGCTCTTTTTTCTTTAATTGAGGTAATGCCACTTTCGTCCAGGTATAAATCACATTCTCATGTAAACAGACACACTTGCTCTATATCCCTTTGTTTTCTTTCGGAGGCTTCATTGGTTTTACTGCTGGTAAATCTCACAGGCTTGTATATAGCAGTAAGAGCTCTATGTTTTTTATGCATATTACAAAAGTTGACGGTTTTTAAATTTGGCATTGTCTGTCTATTTGTCTGTTTATGCACATAAAACACTGCTATAACATCTAATACATTTACTTCACTTGTCACACGCAATGTTATGGATTGCAGTTAATAATAATAATGGAGTCTTGTAATGCGCCATGTCTGTCACACAGTGGCACTCCTGGCGCAGAAAGGTAAGACCTCCTCCCACATTGCTTTATTTAGGAAAAGATCCCAATTGAAAGTTACTGAAATAAAAAGGTCTTGAGTTCCCTCTTGAACAGAGGGAAAGAGGTCTCCATTCTCAGTTTTAAAGGCAATGAGTTCCAGAGAGAAGAGCCAGACTGGGTGAAAGTTCTGTTGCCCCACGAGTGATGAGTACGGGGAACTTGAAGGGTGTGAGCAGTGGATGAACGAAGAAATCTAGTTGGTTTGTACTTATGGAATAGTTCCTGAAGGTAACTGGGTGCTGTGCCATGTAAAGAACGGAAAACCAGGATCAAAATCTTTTAGACAATTCGCTTGTCAACCGGAAGCCAGTGTAATTTATGGAGGACGTGAGAGATGTGTGAAGTTTTCCTCGTTAGAGTTACTAGTCTAGCAGCAGAGTTCTCGAGCAGCTGGAGGCGATGTATTTGGTAATCTGGTAGGTTTATCAGGATCCCATTGGCAAAGTCAAGACGAGAAGACATACGAGAGTGAACCAAGCATTCAGTTGTCTTAGGAGAGAGATACTTACGAATGTGCGATAAAATTCGCAACTGAAATCTCACTCCTCTGCAAACAGTGGAAATGTGGTCATTGAAAGTCATACCTGAATCAATGACAACACCCAGGTTACGGCATTTTTTGTTAGGGTGGATATCCAAGTCTCCAATTCGGATGGTAAGCAAAGGAGACACCTTCTCCAGATTAGATTCGGAACCGAGAAGAATGAATTCTGATTTACTGTCATTCAGTTTCAGATTATTCTGGGACATCCATTCCTTGACATCTGTTACACATTTTTCCAAGCAATAGATTGAAGAGGAGAGGTTTTCATCCGTAGGGTTAAAAGATATATACAACTGAAAGTCATCGGCGTCTGTGTGAAAATTGATGCCATAAGAACGGATGATATTGCCAAGAGGCTGCGTGTAAACAACAAACAGAAGTGGTCCACCTACAGACCCCTGTGGAACTCCATGTGAAAGAAGAGTTTGAGGAGAACAGACGCCATTAACAGAGACACGCTGATGTCTACCATGAAGGTACGAGCTGAACCACTGAAGTGCTTGTGATGTGACTCCAAAGGATTCTAACCTCTTGATCAAGACTGAGTGATGAACAGTGTCAAAGGCACCTGACACATCGAGGAGAACAAGTGCAGTAACTTTGCCCTTGTCCATTTCTCGCAGAATGTTGTCACAAAGACTCACCAAGACAGTTTCAACACTATGGTTACTCCTGTATGCTGACTGGTGGCTATCAAACAAGTGGTTATCGTCAAGATGTGCAGTGAGTTGATCAAAAGCAACACGTTCCAAAATTTTTGAGATGAAAGGTAGATTTGATATAGGTCTGTAGTTTTGAAGAGCATTGTGGTCCAGTCCAGGTCTCTTGAGTGCTGGTCGTACATCTGCAACTTTCAGAGCAGCAGGGACAACACCACTCTCAAAACTTGAATTTATGATATCAGTGATGGTAGGTACAACAAATGACAGAAACTTCTTCAGGAGATCAGTGGGCATTGGGTCAAGATTACACGTTTTTGTTGAAGATTTCTTTATAATAGATTTCACATCATCTGAGGTAACAGGTTTTAGCTGGTCTAGTGTAGAACAAGGAGTTGAAGAATGTATTGATGCTGAATGGACTTTGCTCGTGTCTGGCGTCAGACTGTCGCAAATTGCTGATATCTTATCCTTAAAACTGTCACTGAACTTGCCGGCCAGCTCATTCACATCATTGTGGTCAGGGAGCACACATGTTTTCTTTCGATTAAGAAGGTCATTAGCAAGGCGATACAATTTTCTTGAGTCCTTTGCACAGTCAGTAACCAAGTTTTTGTAGTATGCCTGTTTTGCAGATCGAATCAAAGACTGCACTTTCCCACGATAAGCCAAATACATCTGACGATGAACTTCAAGCCCAGAGGACCTCCACTGCCTTTCCAAGTTTCTCCGGACTCGTTTTTCCCGAGTGATATCCTTATTGTACCACTGAGTGTCTGTCCTAATGCGAACAGCCTTTGATTTTACAGGAGCATGCTTGTAAACAGTTTCAATAACTATGGAGTTGAAATGACCAACTAGCCTATCTGGGCTGTCACAGTTACTTTGGTTCACAATCTCCAACTTACAAAGATCGTTAGCGAATTTCAGAAAGTCGATTGATTTGAAATTCCTGTAAGTAATCGTCCTGGTTCCTGTCTTTGGTTTTTCAAAAGGAAAGTTGCACACGATGGCAGAGTGATTAGATATTCCGCTAATTACTGAAAGATTAGAAACTGTTGTATCATCAAAATCTCTCGATATCAGAAGGTCTAGAGTATGTCCATGTGTGTGAGTGGACCCACTCACATGCTGCTTCAGGCTGTGAGACTGCAAAAGGTCACTGAATGATGATGACTGAGTAGAGACTTCATCAACATGAATATTGAGATCACCACAAATGATGAGAAAGCCTGGTAATACGTTGTACTGGTCCAAGAGATGTGAAAATTCTTTGAGGAAAAGGCTGAATGGAGTATCAGAAGAGGGTGGACGATAAATCACAAGCAAATAAATAGAGCCAAGGTCAGTTTTAATATACGCCTGGAGCAATTCAAAAGACTTAAATTGCAATGAAGAAGCTTTCAACTGAAAACTTAGTTCACTTTTATAAAGGAGACCGACACCTCCCCCACGCCTGGCTAATCTTGGCACATGAGAAAAAGTATACCCATCAGGTGTAAGCTCTTTCGATAACTGCAGAGTCTCCTTCAGTAAGCCATGTTTCACATATTCCAAGAATGTCAATCTGATTGTCTTTTACAAATTCACTGACCTCACACGCTTTGTTTCTCACTGAGCGCGCATTTAGAAAACCAAAAGACACATTCCCTTCAGCTGTCGTACTTTTCCTTGCAGTAGAAAGATATTCTTCATTGTCGTTAGAAAGAGGAAATTTCACTCTACCTGCACGAGTCCCTCTCTTGGTAGCAGGTGTCCTATTAATTCCTAGAGATCTGATGTGTTTCATTAGAACAGATGGTATCCTTTTGTTCTGCGGAATCTCCTTTCCAATGGAGAGGAGTTCTTGAACTGAGTAGCAGCAGCACATACTTCCTTGGTTGAAATCAAAGGAATTTACCTTGAGGTTATGCCCACTCGACTCACACCCTTCATTCACTTTGAAAGATGAAGGCAGCATAACAATGGCAAAAGATGTGTGCAGATGCCAGTAGACTCCAGTAGAGATGAACTCCTTGGGTAATGGTCCAAGCATTGTAGACAGAGGAAAACCACAGATATGAAATCCCCAAAATTAGGCAGGTAACACTCCATCAAATATTGTGGCAAAGGTCTAGTAGAAGCCTGAAGTAGTAACAAATCATTCAGTAGAAAAATCTTGAAAAATGCAGGGTGGTAAAACAATCAAATGAAGCAAAGTAAGAGGAGGTCTAAACACAAGCTGCCACATGACGCTAGGCAAGATCTAATATCTGAAGTTGTGCCGTTTTCCTTTTGCCACCTCTCGTTTTCCTTTCCCCTTTTCGGTCAGTTTGGTTTTGTTATACTGCAGATGGGAATGATTACAATAACATAACCCAACTTGAAGTAGGAATGAGAACTGAATAAATTAACTCTAGGCGAGGTGTATAGCGTCTCGCTCATCTCTTTGAAATTTCAGGTTGTGATTGTTCGACCAACGGAGTTGTAGACAGGCTTTATGTTGCTATAGAGGTATCTCGTGCCACATGAATGGAATGCATATGCTGTTTAGTATTAATAATGAACTTTTTCATGTCCCTCCCTGCCAATTATAGTGTGTTTGAAATGAAGGGTTCTGTGTCATTCTGCCTATGAAAAAGCAAAGTTTTATTTTCGCCATGGCTGTTTCATGCGTAGGCGTGGGTGATGGGTGTTGTTGGCATCTGGGCAGTAAAGAACCGAGTATCATGCTATAATACCCCCCCCCCCCGGGTTAGATTCTAAGCGTTCAATACGGTGATATATCTTTCTTCTTTATTATGTCAATCACTGCTGATGGAATTACAGAATTATGTTATGACACGTTTCACTCAAAGCTTAAAAAACAAAGTTTATGCACTATACAAGTAATGGTGCATGAGTTCTATAGGCCATTGATTTTAGATGAGAAATTATGATATGCCTATATGTAGTGGTGTCATTGATTAGGAATTAATGAGACGATTAAGCACTCCTTCCACTTCTAACTGTCCCCTTTGAATGTGTGTCGATCACGTGAGATCGTCATAAGTTATCATTCACGTATAAGCTTACGTTCAAAGTGTACTCGTGGTTGGAGGAGACCTATAGTTACATGGTTAAAGGCGCTGTCTCTTTCCCAGGAGCCGTACGTTTGGCCCGTTTTTCTTTTGCCCTTTTCTCTTTAATTGAGGTATCACTTTCGTCCAGGTATAAATCACATTCTCATGTAAACAGATACACTTGCTCTATATCCCTTTGTTTTGTATCGGAGGCTTCATTGCTCTTACTGCTGGTAAATCTCACAGGCTTGTACATAGCTGTAAGAGCTCTCTGAAGTGATCATGTCAAATTATGATAACAAGCTTAGAGGGAATCATATTGGTTATGTAAATAAGGGTAAAATGTCATGTTTTAAATGGCCAATGTTAATACCAAGATGGTTATTAAAACACTTAATTGTCATGTTTAATTTGTCCGTGTCGAGGATCACTGGGTAAATGCACTGTACGTACTCAAAAAGCCTTTAAATCGACTTAGTCGCACACGCACAGAATTTCTAATTAGTTTGTGTGACAGAAAAACAAATGTGATCTGACTAATGTAGGTCAAAAAAAGTTCAACTAAATATCTCAATATAACTTCAAGGTGCTATATCACATTCTTTTCTTTGTTGATCACAGATGACCGACATCTGATGACCCCAAGCGTATCACCTAACTCGTCTTCAGTGTGACGAGTTTCATCTCGTCCAGTTTGTTTTATAATCATGAGTACGTCTGCCGTAATTCATAAATCAAGTCTATAATAACTTGTTTCAAAACACCAGATACCACCTATCACAGGTTTTCATGTGAGCTCCATGAGCACTTAGTTCATGTTCGTCATTAAATTGAGCTTGATATATCCCCTTCAGAGTTTAATTTTCAGTGCCTCTGAACAAATCCTGCATCCTGCATGAGGTAATAAAATAACCTTTCTGTTACCTACCAGCGATAATTAGATGTCATTATGTCGTAAAACTTGAGCAAACAAACAACTTATCCGAGGCAAAGGGTAATACACAAAGCATTAAATATTGCTAACATATGTTTACATGTAGATTAGAATTAACACATTTTCCATTTACGATAGCTCTTTACAAATTCCATGCTGATCATCCAATATAGAATCGTTATTCGGCAGGCAGATCGATGGCCCAATAATTGATGGCGTGTCTGCCTTGCAATCAAAATGACTTGGGTTCGAGCAACTTTTTTTTTAATTCTGTTCCGATATTGCGCCGTCCCCTGAAAGATGCACAATGCACACTTTCGTGAGAGAGTCCCAACTCTTGCAAGCAAGGATTCCCACTTCCCTGACCCTTTGTGGAGCAAACGTCTCACCGGGAAATCTGCAAATTTCATCAACGAGAAATGACGCCTGGAAACGTGTAAATCATTTACTTTACCGATATTACATGTTTAAAGATAGTGATAAAATCTATATCAAAATTTGTTTGATAAAATCCTTGACAGATTTTCACCAACCTTGGCGGGTAACACCATTATGATGGTGATAGATTCTCAATTTCTTGAAATTAGCCCCCCCCCCCCTCCCCATGGCATTTCAAAGTACTAGTACCAGAACTATGGTTTATTTATATATAAATCTTCTCCTATATAACCAAATAAGGTTAGTGCTATTAAGACATTGATGACTGTAGTTTCAAGTTTAACCAACAAAAAGTCGCACCCCTTGATTTTTCTTGAGGACTCAAAAAAAGGTGAAACGGGTCAACCAAGTTAATTTTGAGTTCATATTTTCTGAAAGAGGTCTCCTTCTTCTACATTATTCCTAAGTTTGGGATCATAAAATGAACGGGAAAGTGTGTTTTCAGCAGTTTTTCTACAAATCATTTTTTCGTAAAGGGGTGTGATCAGGTATGTCTTAGAGGCTCCTTTTCATTTCTTGAAAATCCTTTGCACACTCTTCACTTTCAACTCTAATATCTTTTGAAAGGATAATGCCACTGCTTTGAAAGTTGGCATTAATCATGGACAGAATATGTTAATAAAGTATGCTCAATTTCAGCTTAATCTGATAACTCCTTCATTGTTCTTGCTCCGGTGGTTTACATCCTGTTTTTTGTCCCATTCATCACTCAGCTAGCACGGCTTGGAAAGATTAAGCGCTTGAATAGATCCTGTACTTCAGGCTCTTTTCTCAGTTCACACTCTTCCAGAGTGTGTGCATTCTTCCCAATGTTTAGAGAGTCCATTTGAGGAGTTAGGAGAGTCCATTTGACTTGTCCGCTCTTTAAGAATCTGCCCTTGACTAAAAGTCCATGTCTGGCGTCTTTTTGTTGGTTTTGTGATGCAGGGTCACAATTAGTACATTAATGAATGTGTTTTCAAGTTTGCCATGGCGAATCCAGGGATACCCAAGGAGGAGGGGGGCGGAGGAGGTGGAGTTTTCACATTTTTAGCTTCTCCCGGAAAACGCCACAACAGATTTTCCCAGATTAAATTGGCAGATAGCATCCTAAGGAGTTATGGAATCTCAATGTGTTTTGATAATCATCTCCCGGTTGGTGAGGGGGAGGAGCAGGTGGCCGCTGTAGCCAGGTTCTTTACCATGCTTTTTTTCTCTAGGAGGGAATTGTTTTAGTGGTTGTATACTTCAAGTGGCCGCCATGGACAGGTATTCGCGAAAACAGCTTTTACTGTATGTGGTAATGGTTCATGCGTAGTTTTGATAGAGTTTATCTTCCATCTAATATCGGTGAAATATATTTTGTTTGCACTTTTTTCAGCTGCGTTTCCACATTTTCCGGCAAAATTGAACGTTTGCACATTTTCCAGCGAGACGTTTGAACATTTCCCGGCTCCACAACCCCACCCCCGAGTTAAGTAGAACAGGACGCTAAGCTATAGTCTGGGTGCCAGAGGCTGAAATTTGTTTTACTGTCCGCCCGATGTTTTTTGATGGTTTAACCCTATTTCGATAGAGGGTGCTGAATCCAAATCTGGATGACGCATCTCTTGCACCTTTGAGGGTTTTGAGATATCCAAAATGGGCGCCAAAATGACTGCCAACATCTGACATCAGTATATAATTGTATTTCCTTATGAATGGTAAATATTGGAAACAAGAATGAAGGTATAATTTTATTTCGAAGGGGCTGAATCCGAATCTGGATAATGCAACTTTTGCTTCCTTGAGGATTTTGAGATATTCAAGATGGCCACTAAAAATTGAAATTCCCATTTTTTATAGTCCTATGTACTTACTTTATGGTGAAAAATTGATATGATTTGATTGCTTCAAGCTATTTCAAGGGTGCTGAATCCGAATCTGGATGATGCAACTTTTACATTTCTGAGGGTTTTGAGATATCCAAAATGACCGCAAGAAAATGGAATTTACATATGAATTTCTTCAAAAATGATTAATAAAGAGTGAGTGAGTGAGCGCCTACGCAACTCCTCATACTGCTCCATCTTTTATTGCTCCAATGTACTGTGCAGTGGATTGTTGTGGTATATGTTCATGACCAAATTGTTGTGTATTGCGTCAGGATCCACCAAGACCGCCCTGAAGCTGCTAAATGGTCAAATGTTTAACTTAGTTGACCACATTATGTTATCCCATGATATGGCTCTACACACTTAACTGGGGTGCCATGTCTAACAGACCTACTCGACTGAGCAACCTATGGGTCTTTTGAGAAAGTCTATTCAGCTACCAAGTACAGTGCTCTTGAATGTATTGTCCGGGACAATAGTTGCAAGCCTCAACAATGGAATTCCCTAATGCCTGCACAAGTGCCCTGACACTGCTACTATTCTTTTGATCAACCCAAGCTTGTAGGGAGCCATGCATGCTGTGTACAAGAAGTAACTGCATGTACAGAAAAAGTGGCGGATCTACGGGGAAGGGGGGGGGAGTTCGGGGTTTAACCCCCCCCCCCCCCCCCTTGGGCTTAATAACCAAACACATGATAACTGTGGATATAACTCTGTATTAAAATGTTACTTGATCTAAAAAGACGTTATCATGGACTGCTTTTTATGGTCTCCATTGCGTTAGTAGATGCCAGGAAAACATCACTTACGGGGGTTCAAATAGCAAAAAAAAAAATATATGCATCTACAAGTCCTGACCAAAATAACTATGCAAACTCTGTGTCTACTTTTCACCTTTTGCTACAAGCAGGAGATGTGCATCTCAACCCTGAACCAGAAGCAGAAAACCACCTATGAGATATAAAATCTCATCTAAAAAGATGGTACGCCACCCTCTGTATCACATCTGCCTGGCACGAGGATTATTCGTTATGACACAACGTTTCTTCATAGTCTGATCCCCTCAAAATGTGTCACAGTCAAAGAGGCTGCCGTCAAGTTTTTGGGAAACGATATCTACCCTTGGACTTGCGAAAACAAAAAAGACGAGACGTAGAAAAAAAAAAGAAAATCGGAGAGTTATCTGCTTCACCCGTGGATTTGACTCATGAGTATGTAAATCAGCCAGGTGAGCTACTACACATCGATGGGAAAGGATTAGTATGTTTCCCAGTTAAATCGTTTCACATTAACTGAACCAATTCATTCCAAATATGTCGATTTAATTGATTTTGACATTAAATGATTTACATCATTATCATTGTGAGAATGCTGAACTTGATCTCAAAGGTGTTGTTGCAACCGTCTGTGACTTTGTATTAGAATACCCTGTATACCTGACTAGTCGATTTTGTCACGCACGGACATCGTCTACAGTATGTTTTCCAATCAATTTGTTAACCAAATTTAATTTGTAATTCACAACCGTTTTGGACACGAACGGACGTCGTCCATAGTATGTTTCCCAATTAAATCGTTTCACATTAACTGAACCAATTCATTCCAAATACGTAGATTTAATTGATTTTGACATGAATGAACCTCGTCCATAACAGGTTTCGCAGGTAATATGTATTTCGCACCTTAACCAGATTCAGTTTGAAATACGTAGCCATACCGTTATAAACAGTAATCAATAATGCTTGAGCAGTATGTTTTATGTTGTGACCCACCGTTTGTCTTATACCAAGGTAGTCGTTGTAACCGGATGTATCATTAACATGGGCGTAAATCCCGGGGGGGATGGGGGGGATACTTTTGAAGGAGGGGGGGATGGCCTGTACAAATATCCCCCCCCCCCCGAAATTCTCCCAAGAAAAAGATGTAGGAACAAAAAAACAAACAAAAAGAAATGTGGTGATATTGATTTCAGCATGATGGATTATTGCATAGCCTATAATCTAGGCGGAGAATGCAGTTATTGTCTTTGTAATTTGCTGTTAAGCTAAACGTATGATGCAGCGAGGTAATTGTCTTTGCCAAGCGATACATCTGATGCGGCGAGACTACGAACAGTGGACGCATCTACCGCGTCCGCTAGGCGCCACGATCGGTGGCAGTTTTTTTTTTTTTTTTCCGTGTAAGAGGACTGCCACCGATTAAAAAAAATATAGCTACAAACTGCCGTTTTGGGACTGTACAAATGTCAAAATTTTCAAGCTCGCTTGCTTCGCTCGCTCGCATTTAATCGCTATGCTATTCTCCTGATGTTGCTGTCGGGTAATTGCCAGCAGTTGCGCCCGGTGCCCCCCCCCCCCCCCCTTAATTTTCAAAGCGAAAAAATGTAGCTACAAAAAGCAGTTTTGGGACTGTAAAATGTCGCTCGCTTCGCTCGCTCGCATTTAATCGTTATGTCATTCTCCTGATGTTGCTGCCAGTATTAAATTGCCAGCAAATGCGCCCGGTGCGCCCCCCTTAATTTCCAAAGCGAAAAAAAAAAATATAGCTACAAACGGCCGCTTTTGGACTGTACAATGTCAAAATTCATGATCGCGTTCATGATCTTCAGTGTAAGAATTAAGACAAGAAGTTTCTCTAAATGATACCATTTATAGGCAAAATTGTTCAATAATAATCTACATAAAATGTACTGCTACCTTAAACATGTTGGACTGTTTCAAGTCGATAGAACACGCAGAAAAAAAATGAATCAAATTGCACCATTTACAACATCAATATGCAAAAAGTATTCACTGTGGGAGGGGAAACCCCCCCCCCCTCCCACACCCTCCCCCCTCGCTCGCATCTCTCCCTCGCATCTAACCGCTCCCCCTAAGATCAAATCCTGGCTACGCCGGTGATAGGCCCCGCTATTTAGGCCTTCACAGTGATGTCGCACAGGCGGAGCAAGAGATGAAATACCACGATGTAGTCATTCAATTATCTATGAATATTTCTTTTTCTTACTTTTTTTTATAGGAAAAAATCCCAAATTTTACCAAAAGTGTGCACCAGATCGCTGAATTTGAGGTCTGAAAATGCCAAATTTTCCTCGTGTGGGAGGGGGATACCCCCCATCATTAAAACGGAACGATGCCCCTGTGATGATTGCTTCACTGACTTAAATCAAGAAAATTGAAGAATACAATTAATAGCTACAGGAAAATATCTACTACGTTATTCAAGAAATGGATATCCTTATTAGCATTTCATCGAATTTATTTGGCCATTATTCAGGGCTGCGCTACGTTTTTGAAAGGGGGGGGGGGGGCAAAATCGCCTGTCAGTCAAGAAGAAAGAACATCAAAAGACAAGAGAAACAACAACAAAAAAGTCTTCATACTTTTAAGGTCTGATATTCCGCCGAAAGTCGGCTGACAAGAAAAAAAACAAACAAACAAAAACAAGAACAAAAAGTCGTCATATTTTTGCTGCCACTTTCCTCCCACTTTGCATGGAAAAGAGTGAGACATTCGCTGATCCCTGTAAAGTGTGTGTGTGGGGGGATGGAAGCTTGCCCCCCCCCCCCCCCCCCCCCCAGGGCTGCGTCGGTTCGGTTATGGGCTTGTAATCGTGGTGATGGTGACTATCGCCAATCATCCCCCCACTCCTCAGCACGGATTTACGCCGTTGCTATCATAATGACACTTTTTCCTTTGCTGTTTACAATAGAAAAGGGTTGTCGAGGAAAAAAGAAAAAGTCACCTCTGTTCGTTATTCTGTCCACATGTATCGGGGGGAGGGGTGGCCACAAATTGTCTCTATTGGACAATGCAGAAATGCATTGTTAAAGAAATGCATATTTCTGATGTTAAGTTGTTAAGTATAACAACTATAAGTATAAGTTGTTATATAAATATAAGTTGTTAAGTATATAGTTGTTAAAGAAATACATATTTCCGTTCTCATGTTAATAGTATTCCTGCTTCTGTTCTCAACGGTTGAGACAGTTGCGTTTACCTTGTTTGATATAGTAAGTTTTGATCTATGCACATTATGTTCAACGTCATGTTCTGCTCTTAGAAGGTATATTTTTGTTGAAATGCCAAATGTAAGCTCCACAATGATTTTTTATTTCTTTCACATGTGTGCCAAGCGTGCAGTTTAAATGCCTATAATAGCACTAAGTGTATCGACACAATTCTTATTTGTGACCACATGAACTTGACCCTTCTCTGTCTGGTATGCAGATATTCCAGTTGCCAAATTCAATCCCCCTGTCATTATTCCACGCCCAGTGAACACAATATGTTGGCATATCTCAAGTGTTTTTTATTTTCTGGTTGTAACCGTTCAACCGACATTTTTGCTGTCAATGTCTGTACGTACGTAGCTATTCAAATGTGAAACATTTTTTCAAAGGGGAAAATAGTCATTCCAGTGTCTCTGCCTGCTCTTGATGCTCATAAACACAGATATTTCTATTTGTAGATCATCCCGTGAAATTCCTACCTCAAGACAAAAAGTGCACTCGTACTTCAAGTTTGGTTTACACATGATGTTTGCTCATGTTTTATGGACAGACATTCCTTTGCCAGCTATTCAAGCATCTTACATAACTCTTCCAGGCGAATGTTTTCTTCTTTTTAAACAGCAAGCAGCAAACAAATTCCAGAGCAGAGTTTTGTGTCAACAAGTTCATGTAATACCCACTTTCATGATATTTTTTTCACAATGGCTAAGTCAAATAGTGTGAATAATATGAATAATGAAATTGCTGTTTTGTCTGCTCATGCACCAGGCAAAGAGGATGTACCCGTACATGTCACAAATAGCGAAGAAGGTGATAACCCTGATATAATTACTTTTTTGAACTCACAAGCTCATGAACTGATACTTGATTCTGATGTAAATGACACCAGTCCTCAAATGCCACCCACAGAATACCATATTGAAGACGACATAATTTCATTATCTCATTCAAATCCAAACCAATTTCTTATTTTACACTTCAACATTAGGAGTATAAACAAAAACTTTGATCAGTTTAATATGTTCGTGAATCAAATTAAGTTTGACAGTCAAGTTATCGGAATTGTTAAGTTGGATTTTTTTTTTATCCTGGTTGCAAACTGATATATTTAGTCTCATTCTTTATTTCATCGTTTTCACGAACAGTTCTGTTCTGTATGATGTACGACCTATTGTGTTATGTTAATATTATTTGTTGCGATTGTTACCTTGCATGTATGTGTTTACAGGGCTCCCTGGAAAACAGTATTTGATTACTGACGGGGCCATCCTGTATAAATAAAACGAAATAATAATAATAATAATAATAATGATAATGATAATGATAATAATAATATTGATAATAAAACACATTTATATTGCGCAGCTACTATTATAATAACAACAACAATAATAATAATAATCAGTGAGACCTGGTTAAAGGAAACATCACCTTCTTCGCTATTTACCATTGATGGTTTCACACTATTGACTTACAACAGGGCAGGTAAAAAGGCGGTGGAGTTGGGCTTTATGTCAATCAGAACTTGAATTATGATCTCTTGACGAATTCAGTTTAATGTCAAAAGTTATTGAGAGTATTTTTATTGAAATTAGGGTTCCAAATAGAAAAAATATTGTTGTAGGTGAAATATATAGACCTCCAAATACTAACCCCACTGAATTTATTGCATCTTTACCCGTACTTTTAGCTGATAAATATTTTGAGAATAAGAGTTGCTTTATCATGGGTGATTTTAATTTGAACCTTTTAGATTGTCATACCAACTCCACATGCCAAGACTTTCTCAATGTGATGTTATCCGAGTCTTTTTCACCTCTTATAAAGAAGCCCATTCGAATACCTGATGTCACAGCAACTCCAATTGACAACATATTTGTTAATAGTTCCCTTCTTGATATCACGTTTGGTGTAATGGTGTCTGATGTATCTGATCATTTTCCGATTTTCGCTGTTATGCCCAATTTTAATGTAAGTAATGCCTCTTTTTATTCGCCCAATACTGGTTTTCGAGAAATGTCAGAAACTAATCTTAACAGACTTAGGTAGAGACTAAGATCCGTTAGTTGGTCAATTGTTAATAATCAAAGCGATGTAAATTTAGCTTTTAAACATTTTTCACAAATACTATTATCCACATATAATTCCATTATACCCGTTAAGCCATTTACTCGTTCAAACCGTAAAAAAGGTTCCACAAAAACCATGGATCACAAAATCTCTCCTTAGGTCTATTAATCGTAAAAATATCCTTTTCTATAAATACAGAAGTGATCCTAACAGTCGAACTCGGTCTCGGTATGTGCATTATCGCAACGTTCTTACATCATCTATACGTTTAGCCAAACGAATGTATTTTTCAAAGCAGTTTATCAAGCATAAAAATGACATCAAGAGTACGTGGAAGGTGATAAATGAAGCGCTGAACACTAAATATAACAACGAACCCCCTAGGCATATCATTAACAATGACAAGCATATTGAAGATCAAGCTGATGTGGCAGAAGTATTCAATGAATACTGTGTAAGCATAGGACCTAATCTTGCCAGCAGTATTCCGCATTCAAACACTGATTTTCATTACTTTCTAAAAGATCAGAATCAGCAGTCTCTTTTTTCGAACCAGTCATTGAAGAAGAAATTAAACACATAGTGCAAAATTTGAACACAAAGAAAAGCTCAGGATGTGATGGAATCACAAATTTTCTCCTTAAAAATATCATTAATGAAGTAGGTTCACCATTAACACACATTTTTAATCTATCGTTATCTACTGGCGAAGTTCCTTAAAAAATGACAATAGCTAAAGTAGTACCAATTTTTAAAAAGGACAAGAAGAATCCGTAAGAAATTATCGCCCTATTTCTTTGCTAACTTCATTTTCGAAACTTCTTGAAAGGTTGGTGTATACTCACACACACAAATTTCTCGAAAAATGTGAAGTTTTTTTGTAAACTCCCCGTTTGGTTTTAGGAAAAACCACAGCACAAGCCATGCCTTACTCATTTTTATCCATAAAGTTGCTCATGGTATAGATAACGTCTTCCACACTATTGGAGTTTTTCTTTATTTTTCGAAGGCATTCGACACAATCGACCACGATATTTCAATTTATAAGCTACGACATTATGGTATACGTGGGAAGGCTTTGGACTGGTTTCGAGATTATTTATCAAACAAAAAACAATTTGTGATTTTAAATGGCCGTGATTCTCAGTTGAAGTTAATTTCATGTGGTGTTCCACAGGGCTCTTTATTAGGCCCACTATTGTTCATTCTGTGCATTAATGATCTTCCTAGTTCCTCACCAACTCTCTCCTTTATATGTTTTGCTGATGACTCCAATTTGTTTTTACACACAGAGATCCTTATACTCTTGTTAACACAATGAATAAAGAACTTGTGCAGGCTTGGATATACGCCAATAAATTGTCACTTAATGTAGATAAAACTCATTGTATGCTTTTTAGTAACAGTCTTAAGACCCTTCCCCTTCATATTAAGTTTAATGAAATTGAATTAAATCAAGTCAGTAGTATAAAATTTTTAGGGCTTTTTATTGATAGTGATTTATCTTGGAAATCCCACGTTAGTTATTTAAGTAATATTCTTTCTAAAAACACGGGTGTTCCTAATAAACTTAAGAGCTGCTCGTCTTTATATTCCTTTAAACGCAAATTAAAAGAGTTTTTATTGAGTGCATATCTTACAGACACTGAATAAATTTGTAATGTCTTATGTAATATTGTGGTATGTTATTGTCCGATCAAACATTCTTGTCAACCCGCTACAGATTGCGTTTTGGGCCTTGCCGTCAGGTTCTCCGAATTCATCATTAGCAATTCCACACTCTACTTCGTTTTCCTCTCTTCCTCTACCTCTACCTCTCTCGCACTTTCTACCCACAGCTTGACGGCAGGCACCAAATGGCTTAATAGCTGTGCATGCTACTTTTTGTGTCTTACCGAACATAACCTTGGGACAGTTTTAATGCAACAACAATTTTATAATGTATACCAAAGGAGGCTCTATAAGCAAATCATGTTCTACCCCGGGAACAAATGATAGCTCGGCCACAATAATGGTTCACATTTTAATATAGTTTTTATTTCTTCTTCTTCTTCTTCTTCTTCTTTTTTAATCACATAGGCATACCCCGCTTTTCTTATTTGGTACCATTAACTCGCCTGGTCTTATCTTCTATCCGTTCTCCGTTTCTTTTTGACAAACACTGACTACTCTGGGCTTACAGCCAAACAAGCTTGCTTTCATGTAGGTCCCGTCATACTTCTCTTTGTTTGAAAAGAGCGGTGAGTTGGCTCAGTCAGTAGCGCGTCTGCCTCACGATCGCGCGGCCCGGGTTCGAACCCGGGTCTGGACTGAGCAATGTTGTGTGTAAGCATACCGTCCCCTCTAGCAAGAGGCAAAACACTCTGTCCCTCGGATAGGACATTAAATGGAGGTCCCGTGTATGAGAGAGTAACAACTCATGCACGTCAAAGATCCTGCTTCATTCATTCATTGCAAAGAGCAGGGTGTTTAACCCGGTGAAGTGGTCCCACCTCACATCCAACTAGACCCCATGGAAGACCAGCTTAACGTAGCTGAATATGGGCTATCAAGCCATCTTCTCAGATGGAAAATGAATTAAATATAGATTGGTACAAGATAGACAGAATTGACAGAAATCGAAGATGTGGTGGGGTAGGAGTGTACATTGGCGACAGTGTCACATATTATGTGCGTAGATGTGATTTAGAATCATATGAGTTAGAGGCTTTGTGGATAGAAGTCTAATGCACCAATACCAAGCCGATTTTAATAGGAACGTTTTATCGTCCTCCGAGAGCCAATGTTGATTATCAAAATTATATTGATGAATGCATATCCAGACCAACATAACTTAACTGTGAAGTCATTGTGCTTGGTGATATCAATTACAATATGTATTGTAAAAATGAATTAAGGTTTATTGAAAAGTTGTGTAGTGAGAACAATTTGAAGCAAATAATAAAAGATCCAACCCGTGTTACTGAGAACAGCAGTACTTTGAGTGATATAATAATGACAAACTTCCCAAACAATATTTGTCAGGACAGAGTGGTGACTCTTGATGTCAGAGACCACAACCTGACTTATGTTGTACGGAAATTGTATAGACGTAAGTTACCGCCAAGATTAATTACGTGCAGATCAATGAAAAGGTTTGACCCTAATTCTTTTGTAACAGACTTCCGTGCCAAGGATTTGGGCAACTGTCTAGCCTCAAGTGATCCTGATCAAGCATGGTCAATGTGGGAAACCTTTGTTCTTGGAAGTATGTAGCAAACACGCCCCTCTCGTAACATATAGAGTTAAAGGTAATCACACAAAGTGGGTCACTGAGGAATATGTATCTCTATATTACTTGAGGGATAGGCTGAAGACGAAAGCAGAAAACCAAGACCAAAACCCAAACTCACATGTAATTTTGGAGACAATACCGCAAAGTACGGAACCATCTGAATAATCTGCGTAACATATTGAAACGTGATTATTATCGAATGGGTGTCTCGGTAAACAGAAGAAATCACAGACAACTTTGGAATGTTTTAAGAGAGTTAACTCCAAGGAGAAAGTCTGCTGCTGAAAGGATCGCAGGGTTGCAGATATATGATATTCTTTATCATGACAATGGGAAATTGTAAATAAATCAAACAATCATTTTGTGTCAGTTGGTACATTTAATGTTTGCTCTAATGCCCCGATGTACCCATGTCACATATAGCCGTGTACCCTGATGTGTTGATTTCAAATTTTGTGTGAAATTACGGAACATGTGTGAGTTTCTTCAATTTGTCTCCCTCTACAAATCAAATTTGTTTAGATCGCAACTGCTGATCTGTAAATTAACAAACATGTTGGAGAGGGAGACAAATTGAAGAAACCCACACCTGAACCTTCACCCCTCTGAATAATATCTTTCTTTCATTACGGAACATCTTATATTAAATGAGCTACAGAAATTACAGACAAATAAAGCAACTGGTCTGGAGATAGAACTGACAAAAATAGCTACAGACCGATTTCTGTAATAAAACTTGCCATGAAAATTCTGGAGCGTGCAGTACAAGATCAACTGTAATCTTACCTGCTAGAGCATGACTTACTAGCACCGCAGCAGTCTGGTTTCCGTCAGGGCCACAGTACTCATACAGTACTCACATTTTTTTTTTGATTATTTGCCGAAACAGATGGATCAAGGGAACTTAACTGGAGTAATGTTTTTGGATTTTCGTACAGCCTTCGATTCCGTAAACCACAGCCTTCTCTTGAAAAATTACATATGCATGGTGTGCAAGGAATTGAATTGGCTTGGTTTACAAACTTTTTAGAGAATAGGAGACAGAAAATAGTGATTGGTGAAGTAGAATCCAGCTTGGGTAAACTTGACTCGGAAGTTCCTCAGGGTTCCATTCTGGGACCCCTCCATTTTTCTATCGTGATAAATAATTTACCCCAGGTCACAACAAAGTGTCATATTGTGCTGCATGCAGATGATGCTGTGCTCTTCTACAGTACCTCAAATCCACAAGAAATAGAAAAGACTCTGAACTCAGCACTGCAATCTATACATGACTGGGTGACTGTGAATAAGCCTGCTCTGAAGAAACCCAGAAACCCAGTATGAAGAAACCCTGAAGAAACCCAGTATGATATGATATTTGGTTGTTCACATAACTTGTCAAAAGTGTCTCATCGTATCTGCATCAGTGTAAATGAATATCAGCTTTCCCAGGTTGACACTTTCAAATATCTTGGAGTCTGGTAGACCCATCTCTCAAATGGAAGGAACACATTCAAAATACCAGCAAGAAGATTGGCGCAAGAATTGTTCGACTGTGCGGCATTAAAAAAAAATCTACCACGAAGTAATTTGAAACTTCTTGCGAATTCACTCATTATGCCCCTGTTTGAATACTGTTGCAATGCCTGGTCAAACTGCTCACAAAATACGAAAGACGTAATAATCAAACAGCATAAAAAGATGGCTAGAGTTATTACAGGAGCTGATGTTCGAACTCCGACTCAGGCAATACTAAATGAATTGAGATGGGTACACATTGAAGAAAGATGGAAGTTTCACAAATGCGAAATGGTACACCATGCTCTAAGTATTGAATCACCGTGCTATTTGTCAAACATGTTTTTCCAGCCTCATTAATTACATAGTCACTGAACTAGAAGTGGAGTAAATGTGGGTCTGATCTTGCCAAAAACCCGGACACAGATGGGAAAACGAAGATTTTCCCATGAAGCAAGAAAGCCCTCCGTGTCATTTCTAATTCTCCTACACGTTCACATACAAATGCATTGTTTGACTGTTATAAACTATTAAAAATTAACGAATTGTTTTTATTTAACTTAGGTCAATTTATGTATATGTATGATAACAATTTACTCCCACCTATCTTTGGTTCATTGTTTCCACAAAAAAAAGCAATCATTCCATGATTACCCCACCCGACGTTCTAACGAGTTTCATTTACCACTTCTTCGAACGATTTTAGCAAAGAATACACTTATTTACACTGGACCAAATTATTGAAATTCCCTGAATCATGATTTGAAATCTGCTCCATCTATAAACTCATTTAAAAATTAATTAAAGTCTTTTCTTTTACAATCTTATAAAGACGACTCGCAGAATCAGATTAGTTTATAAGTTTATAAGCTTACTTTGTTACTCATCCGCAATATCGGCATTGCCGTTCTCTTTATTATTGTAGCTATATTGCTCAAGCCTTGATTATAAGATTTTCTTTAACCTATACTTCGCAGTTGAAGGGTTTGTTCTATATTCTTTTTTTCTTCTCTTTCTTCCTCAAACCTCCGAGGATCGTCGTCTGTGTTGCAAATTCCTGTCTATTCTGTTACCTTTTTATCACGCTATAGTCTTGTTTCCTCTTGTGTCGTCGAGTCAGTTTGTTTCTTGTTTTTCCTCCTACAAGTAGTCTTGTTGCTGTCCCAGTCCTGTTACATGTTCATTACTCTGTTTGTTGTTGTTTTATGTATAACTGTTTGTTCGTCTGTCTCTTAGTGGGCTGCCAAACTTTTTTGTGACGAACTTTTTGTGCGGATTTTTTGCTGTTTTCAATTCAATTTTCACATCGGGCTTCTAATACAAGAGGGGCCCACACTCTACAAGCTCTGTCTTTTTAGTGGGTCCCCCCGTTTTTTTCACACATTGCATATATTGAAAACTATTTCACTTTCGTTATCTTAGCAATTATTGCAATGTATCGCCACTGTTAGTTTTTTTTCCTATTATTGGTTGTCTTCTCTGTACAATTGTATGCATTGTTTTTGTCATTAAGAAAGTGAGATTTATGTTTGTATATTGTGGAAAAAAACAAATAAATATTAACTTGAACTTGAACTTGAACCAACTTCCAAATCATATCAAACAGGCATCCTCATAACAAGCTTTTTACCAATCTTTACTGGAGGAGATAGTGAGACAAATTTAAGAGTAAGCAAAATGTTTGGGTTGTTAAGTTTATTTGATACCAAATTATTGTTCATCATCTGATTTTGTTTCTTTTTACTTCATTCTTTCATGTGCGATTATTAGGTGTGCCAAATGTTTTGTAGATACATATAAATGCATGTCTCGAGAGTGAAATGAATATTGCGTCACTTAAGGGTAAATGTTAGATATCATATTTTATATTGGTAGTAATTTTTTTGTTTGTTTTTATTAAAATTGCGCTATTGAGAGTGAAGTATGGAATGTAATAATGATTACGACTGCAGATGTAACATTGAGAGAACTTCGATTCCTTTCTTCATCTGTGATCTTTAGTGTTTTATTTTATGACGTATGTTTCATTACCTAGGTGTATTAAATGAGATTTGGTAATGTATAGGTAATGGTAATTGTATGATTTTTTTTGTTAAGAATAATGTTTACGTGAAATGCATAATGGTTAACGAATTACGCATTTTATTTTTCCCTTTGTTTGACGGCATTTTTTATATACAGTTGTACTTCCTTATTTTCTCAAACAACGTTAAATTCAGGTGGATATTATGAATCCTATATCATCGGATATGATACTGATTAAGGTAGAAACAGGATTTTTTTCTCATATATTATATTATCACAGCTACTACAAATGAATGAATTGTGAGCAGGTTATTTGTGTTTATTCAGCTTGCCTGTCTTTAAGGGCCCTGCCATAGTATAATTGTAAAAATGTATGAATTTGAAAGTAAGTGTTGATTGTTTCTGAGAAAGATAGATTTTACATCACTTTGATAAATGTACAATTATTCACATATAATAAGATGTGAAATGAAGAGAATCATGAGCTATGCAACTGAGAAAAGAGGCTCTGAAGTACAGTGTCTATTCAAGCGTTTAATCTTTACCAAGCCGTGCTGGCTGTGCGATGAATGGGACAAAAAACATGATGTAAACCACCGGAGTAACAACAATGAAGGGATTATCAGATTAAATTGAAATTAAATATGCCTTTTTAACACATTTTGTCAATAACGAATAACAACTTTCAAAGCAGTAGCATCATGCTTTCAAAAGTTATTAGAGTTGAAAGTGAAGGGTGTGTACACGGTTTTTAAGAGATAATAAGGGGACTCTAAAGACCCACCTAATCACACTTTTCTACCAAAAAATGCTTGGGATAAAGTCCTAAAAAACACACTTTTCTGCCCGTTTTATGATCCCAAATTTTAGAATAATCTAGAAGAACACTTGCTCTTTCAGAAAATATGAAAAAGTCAAGATTAGCTATAAGGTTGGCCCATTTCACCTATTTTCAGTCCTCACACAAAATAAGTGTGTTCGACTTTTTGTTTGTTTTGTGATGCACGGTCACATATATATATATATATATATATATACATATGTGTGTGTGTGTGTGTGTGTATATATATATATATGTATATATATATATTATTTCTAGAGATCTCAAATATCACTTCTTAGTGAATTGAAATGTTAAACTCAACTACCTGGCCATGTTGTAAGTGTACCGTAATTGTATATTACTTTATTTTCCTTTAATGTGTCTGCAATGTATGTACTTCGTGATGTACAGTATTGTATGTGTAGGGCCTCTGAGAATAACAGTGTTTGTAGCCACTGACAGAGCTACCCTACTGAAACGAAATAAATAACTAAATGAATAAATAAATACATGAATTAGTTGAAAACAAATTGATGATTATTTGAATGGCTGAATTCCAGACTGGTTGATTCAACTCTTCCATCGTTGAGTGTTTTGAGATATAAAAGATGGCCCTAAAAATAGCCACCAAAAATCCTGAATATCTCAAAACCCACAAGTCGAGAATAAGATTACAAATTTGAATATCACAATAAAAATTCATTTAATCTTCATAATTGTTATAGAAAAAGAGTTTTATACAAGCCGATACTAAATTCTGCACTAGACCTTCATTCAAAGTTAGAGATTTGTGGGTTTTTTTCCAAGGGCAGCGAAAAAGCACTTGACATAGCTTCTGTTTCGACATAAATTGTCGCCCCGGCACAAATTGTCGCCCCCTGAAACAGGCGACAAATTGTGCATGGAGCTGACGGCACGAATTGTCGCCCCAGCACAAATTGTCGTCTGGCGACAATTTGTACTTAGGGCTGACGGCACAAATTGTCGCCCGCCCTCGAAGCACATTTTGGGGGGTAATATCATTCTTGACATAGTCATTGAAATACCAACACATAACTTACATAGTTTCATCCATGCAAACAAGCCATGTAAAAAGTCACGGTGAGGTTTCAAGGACGTGTGTATGTGGGCGCGCACATGATAATTGAGTGTCCGTTCGTGTGCGTGTGTGTGTGTGTGTGTGTGTGTGTGTGTTATTGCATATTATGGAAGAATGTGTGTTGAGGTGGTATATTATGCATTATGAGGATTTGTTTGAGTGTTTGTTGGTGTTTGTTTATAAATACGTATGTATTTGGTGTGTGTATATGGCAGTTCGTTTGTGCTAAAATCAACTAACGATTGAGAAATTATTTACGGCGTGTCGAAATCATTCGCTCATGCATAAAGCATGCCAAACTTATTCTGGGACAAAGAATAGTGATATGGAAATTGAAGTTAAGACTGATGGAAGAACATGAATGCAGTTTTAAAAAAATGAACAAAGACAAATAATATTTAGGGAGGGTACCTCCCTCGTATGCCTTTTCTCTCGGTCTCTCTCTCCTAGCCCGCCTCACCGCTGAAATTGACACACCCATACTATTTTGAAATCAACGCCGCTGTGAACTCTATAAACACGTGCTCATACACGTTCCACATATTGTATTATTATACTCCAAATACACACACCCACACAGCTATGCGCAAACGCATACACAAGTCACATAATACGCACCTACAAATCATACACAACACATTCCATGCAGCCCCCCCCCCCCCACACACACACATACGCATAACTTACCAGTCATACCCACCCCACCTAAGCATAACACTGGAGCAACCACCCCAACCAAACAATTCACAGTGCTGGCCGACGACAATTTGTGCAGCTACGTTTCATTTTGCCAGCACAAATTGTCGCCATGGAGGTCAAAAATTTGGAACTGCACAAGCAGCACAATTTGTCGCCAGGCGACACACTATGCTGGGGTGACAATTTCTGCCGCCAACTCTGGCACAAATTGTCGCCCAGAGCCGGGGGCGACAATTTGTGCCGTAACAGCTTCTCCAAGGGACAACAACAATATCTGCCCTATCATAGCTTATAACGTAAGTAACAAATGGTGGGAAAATTTACTTTTCATTTGAAAATAAATATTTGCAAAATTGCCTGTATTTACAATATCACTCTACTATTATGACATCACTAATTAGAGTTAAAATCCAGATAATATAACACACGGAATCTACCAAAACCTTAGAAGTGCATGACCTTTCCATATCTTTGGTTTTCCTCAAACTTTAATTCACCGAGTGTATCACAAGAACTCTGCATCCTCTTAAACATTCTGGGAAACTTAGCCTTTTAAGGTCGCTAATTCGATGAAAACGGACGCATTATAATCCTTAATTTGCATGCTTTGCCAATAACTTGCATTTTACTGAATATTGCTGGATGCCTAGCTGCATGTTAACATGCCGACATACATTTTGCCTCCCCGAATTCTAATCATAAGGTGGAATAAGTGTTAATCTGTTATGCCTGTTGTTGAAAATAAAGTATGAGAACAAAAAAAAAAAACCTGAAAAAGTGATAGAAACGACAACTTGGCAGCCACTTATTTCATGCAAATTGGATGAGCTTGCACACGGAATTTGGCTTGGAAACCGGATTAATTCGATTATGCTAAAAAAATATGATTCTAAACTTTTACTCTATAATGTCTGTGGCATTACATTTTATCTGTTTGTTCGCCATTCTAGCGATGGAAAGTGTTTGACTGCAGAGTCTCTTAGATCTGAAGAGTAAAAAACAAACTTCGTATCACTCCCTCTCTCTCTCTCTCTCTCTCTCTCTCTGTTAATATAGGTATGATATTGTAACACAATATTGTATTGTAATTCATATGTCTGTGTAGGGCCTATGTAAAATAGTCTATGTGTAACTAAAAGGTGTATGTGACCCTGCATCACAAAACCAACAAAAAGTCGCCAGATATGGATTTTTCCATTCTGATTCTGAAAGAGCAGATTCCAAGCTTTAAAATGATGTATAACTCCATTTTAGATGGACTTTCCTAACCTATCTAAATGTGGGAAAGAAATCACCCACTCTGGAAAAGTGTGAACTGAGAAAAGAGGCTCTGAAGTAGACGATCTATTCAAGCACTTAATCTTTACCAAACCGCCCTAGCTGTACGATGAATGGGACAAAAAACAGGATGTAAACCACCCAAGCAACAACAACGAAGGGATTATCAGATTAAGCTGAAATTGATCATGCTGTATTAACACATTCTGTCCATGAATAATAAGAACTTTCAAAGCAGTAGCACTATCTTTTCAAAAGTTATTAGAGTTGGAAAGTGAAGAGTGTGCAAAGGATTTTCAAGAAATGAAAAGGGACCTCTGTTACGGCACAAATTGTCGCCCCTGCATAATTGGTCGCCTGGCGACAAATTGTGCTGCTTGTGCAGTTCCCAATTTTTGACCTCGATGGCGACAATTTGTCCTGGCAAAATGAAACGTAGCTGCACAAATTGTCGTCGGCCATGCACTATGAATTGTGTGGTTGGGGTGGTTGCTCCGGTGTTATGCTTGGGTGGGGTGGGTATGACTGGTAAGTTATGCGTATATGTGTGTGTGGGGGGGGGGGGGGGGGCTGCATGGTCTTGTCTATGATTTGTGAGGTGCGAACCCTAAACGGGGAAGTACCCCCCCCCCCCCTCGATGTTATCTGTCTTTGTTAATTTTTTTTCACTGCATTCATTTTCTTCCATCAGTCTTAACTTCAACTTCCATATTACTACTCTGTGTCCTAGAATAAGTTTGCAATGCTTTATGCATGAGCGAATAATTTCGACACGCCGTAAATAATTTCTCAATCGTTAGTTGATTTTAGCACAAACGAACTGCCATATGCACACCCCAAATACATTGTAAAAGCGGGCAAAATCTGATTGAATGCTTATGACCAATGACAATCATTCATTCAAAATATTTGTCAAGAAGGGGGAAGGGGGTTAGATGTTAACTTTGGTTTGGTATTCTGACTGTTGAATGGGGCAGGGCATTGTCAATTACCTCGACCCCTTTGACCTTGTATCCCATCCTTATCAATCTCATGGCTAGAAAAAAATAAATCCATGAAATATCTCATGATATCAAAATTAATCCATCTGTTAAAATGATTAATTCATTAAGAATAAATGTTGGACCTGGATTTTGTTTAAGAGTGGTTTTAGTGTTGTATCATACAGCAGCATAATGGGGGGGGATATCATTCCAATCTCAGCTTGCTAAATATGCTAATAAAAAAAAATCAAGTTTTTCACAGAACTTGAAACTACGGATGTTGAAATTTTTGAAACCGAACTCTTCATATTATGTACACGTATATACATATAGCGAGATTGAAAGAGGGCTCTTTCTTAAGGAAATTCAGTAATACATCATTGGATAATCAAGTTTCATGTTTTCCTATATTATAATCATATCTTCAGACACAATTTGTAATAATATAACACTCTAAAGCAGATGATTTGATTATACACCTGTAAGCATAGAAAATTGATTTGTATCTTTTACTCACTACATGGCCTTGGACACCTTCGCCACACAGTCTCGAGACTTGACTCTGGCAGTGTCTTGACGCGTCTGGCCAGACCATCGGCTTGGCTGCAAAGAAATAACAAGCGTTGTTGTAGTGGAACCATTCCAACGGACATTTAGTGTCACATACAGATGGCTGCGGTCGCAGCCCAGGTGGACATGACATAGCAAGTGCGAAAATCGAGATTAAGGCAGCGCAGTTATGGAAAATGAACATTACAAAGGCTAGAAGTTGAACGGATTGACCGGATGTTATACTGTATTATAAACCTAGGACAGCAAGCAATGCTTTCGCTTGTCTTTAATCAGATCCAAGGTAGGAACAGATGTCTTCTTCCAGTAAATGTCTCAGCTTTTATTTGCTGTGAGCACTGCCAGAATATGTTTTTTTTTTGAGGAAATATGAGGAGACAGTGATCATCAAGGGGCTGATATGACAACAAGTCTGTTATTCCTAGCTGCTACCTGATACAGTATTTTGATTCACCGTTATCTTGACTTTATAAGCCAAAAAGCATATTGCCTTACGAAAAGTGATTTGCAACAATGTCAATTAATAAAGGATAAAGGTATAAAGGAACAGAGGATCTCGTCGATGAAGCCGTATTATCTCCCCGTAATAAGATCATGTAACGTGGCAAATGGCTTTATTCACAAGCACTTTTAAACTTGGATTACAAAGTCTCCTCGCTCAGCACTTGCTCTTCAAAACAACAACAAAAAGAAAGTAAATCTAAAGGCTTATGCTAATGTTTACAATGACAAAAAAAAATCTTATGGAGAGTTTTCTTTTAATCACTCATTCTATTGTTTTGATGTTTTGATAGGTAGTCTTTACAGAGGAAGACCAATGCCGATTACGTTACAGACGAACTTCCGTTGAAATTGTTGAACAAGCATAAAAATGTGCTATCACACAGTACTTTTCCAAGCTTTTGTCAAATTCCAAGAATATTCAAAATTACTCTTAAATACATTTTTTTTTATCGGCAACCTGCGTTAAATTGTATGATAATTTACAGCAGTATAAAGTTTACAAAAATTCAGACTAGTCATAATAAAAGTGGCAGGTAAAACTAGGAAGGATGAAGAGTGGAGATGGAAGAACAACAGCAGGGAGAGAAAGATCTATAGGAGATCCTTATTTGTTTTCTGCAATTTAGGTTTTCATCAAAAAGATAGTGGAGTTACGGAGTTGACATTCCCTTCAGATATGAGAGTATTGGTAGATATTTAGACTCACTTCCGCTGCACAGTTCCGCCAAATTTTAGCTCAAAGAAAGAACTTTTTTATGGAAGCTTACAAAAACTGACACTTAATGCAAAGACTAGTGGAAATTAGGTACAAACACCAGTGAAAAAAACAACAATAAACAAAGAAATAGCAAACAAACAACAAAGTTGCATGTATGTTATTGTTTTTTCAGATGTCTAAGGAATATTGCTCACATGAATTAACAATCATATCAATGCAGAGGTAAAATTTTCGTTGTAATTAATTTCATTTGCAAAGAAAAAAGCAGTTGAAAGCAGTCATGGCACACTTCGTATGGAGATGCTGATCGACTACATAGTAAATAATAAGAAATATAGATAGATTTAAATTTCCGCCTGAAAATGTTCATACTATGAGATTCAATTTGAGGTGTATCGTGACAGAGTTGTTGCTGTAATTCAAAACTAAAGTTTCTGACCTTTTCTCGTTGTTATTTCCTATATTATATAGACAGTGCCTACGTCCATCGCTTTCGATGCCAAGCTTCCGATACCCAAGATGCCATATGGCAAATATAAAGTGACACGTGATCTCTAGCTGTTATACAATACGAAAGACATCGATATTCTAAGAAAATATATTGGGTTAATATATGCCCGTGAAATGTGATTACAAGGCTTCCAAGACAGTTTATCAAACCCTGCATATATGGTTATCAAAGGACTCCCACACCGCACGTCGTTTTAACATTTGAACATTAATAATCATCAAACAACTATTCGAATTTCTGTACTGTTACTGATGGCTCGCAATGGCTGAATCTGGCGATAAAAAAGCAGTAATGTGTGTTTGTAGTGTGTTCTTTCTTCTCCAAAATATATTTGTTTTTGAATTGTCGTGGTAACCGTTTACCAGACTGTTCATAAGTGAAGTAGCTATGGTAACATTAACATTGATTGTAACTCCTGTATCTTATTCAATACTGAGAGCTTTTTGTGCACTACATCCTTGAGTGTGAAAGTAAAATCTAGTCAATGAAAGCAAAGCAGGAATATGAAGGTTGAAATGATGCCATTTTCAGGTTTTACAAAATGATTTACATGCATACTTGCAATCTTGCAAATAACGGGTGAAACTTGAATAAGTACTCTCCTTAATGTTCTTCTCAACATTCACTGTGTTCACTTGAATGAATCAAAAGTCACTAAGTGCCGGTTGGACTTGAATCATTCTACTTAACCGGCCGCACTTAACAAGTGGTCAAACAGGAGATAATTTTAGGAACTCTCTTCGTTAAGCAGAAGTTCAATGCTACAGTTCACTAATTATTTTCCACACGACCTTGTAATATGTCCAACCTAATCTATGACCCAAGGAAACCATATACACGGACCAACTATGCCTAATCTGTCATTAGCAAGGTTTTCTAATACTCCAGAGACACTGCCATGTCTTATGCGAAAATGACTTATAACAGGTGGACGTCCATACATTAATCAACCCCAATGATAAATGCAATTTTGATTGTCAAGTACTCAACTTCACTCTTTTTTTAACAACTTACATTTCTCGCAACCTCAACCCCCTAACATCAGGACCTGCTTTTGCTCTTCTCTTTTCTCTGGAGCTATCAAATAGACGTATACCTACTCATCTTTTATGTATGCTTACCTTATCCATTGAATCTCTTGCTTTCGCTCGGCATCTTTCCCCTCCTTCCATGCCTTCCCCTCCCTCCCTCTCTCTCTCTCTCTCTCTTTCTCTCTCTCGCTATCTATCTATATATCTCTCTGTCTTTCTCTTCGCCTGTAACAACGCGTTGTAACCAAAGTCGTCAGTCAATATTGGTTCATGTATCGAAGGCTTTCAGTCCAGCACGGATGCCTTCTTCCCAGTGTATTTGTCAATAGGGCGACGGTGGAAACGGAGACGCTCGTGCTTTCCCTTAGGAGACCATGACTTGTGGCGCGGTTAAAAGGAAGGGGAAAAACGATAACAAGGTACACGATAATACAGAGTATCTGCTCTCTACGTTGACGAATGCATGTATTCCTCGGTTATGATATACGCTTCGAGACAGCGGGTATCTCTTGGATGTCAAAATATTCTTCTGTTTCGAGATGCTTCTAGCAAATCATACTGCTGTAGCTCCAATGTCGACTTTTAAACCTTAAAATAAGATTTGGATGTATGTCATGTACAAGAATAAGTGTATATTTCTGCCAGCTACGAAATGATACGAACACTTAACAGCTCATAGCTTTGTAAGGTCTGTTCCACTCCCCCTCACTCCATCTCTCTCTCTCTCTCTTTCGCTGTTCCTCTCTTTATATAAATTTATCATGCTGTCAATACCAACAATTTCTTCACAAAGCACATAAATTTTCGGGCACCCTGCCCTTGAAATTCACTTGACAGAGGGCAGGGTGCCCAAACATTTATGTTAGATAAACTGTTGGTATTGACAGCACGATAAATTCTGGAGTTCTGTTCTCCTACTATGCTGTGCAACCATAACAATTGTATGTCAAACCAGTGACTGCTGAAATTTTCTGTCTTTATATTGATAATGGGAAAGGAAATAGGAGAAAGCAAAGTCATCATTATATATATATACATATATATATATATATATATATATATATATATATGGTGTCAAGACAGTGACTGTGGGGAAAATGCCTGTTTTCACATCAACACAGTGAAAGGGGAAAAAGAGAAAGAGAAAAAAAAATATTATGGTTAGACAGCTTTTATAATTTACCACTTAATTTACATATCAAACAGTATGCCACCTCTCTTCATTTAAGCATTTTCATTTGTTATTTTCAAGATATGAATTTCATTATGCGTTATGAATATGACTGCAGAAGTTATGATAATTGTGGGATTAGAGGTAGGACGAATCATTTATGCATTAAGACATTCAAGTTAAGTTGGAATATCTTGTCTGAACCATGTCATGATGTATGATAACCATCCATTGAACATTTAAAAGTAGAATGTTCTGATTGAAATATTACTACACCTGCCTGCAAGATTTCCAAGGAAGAGGAGAGACAACGGGCTCTTAAATGTTCAAGAACTTTTAATCTGGAAAGTAATTAAAAAAATACATTGTCTGTCTTCGTTGCAATTTGAACGTTCCTGCGCCTTCCGTTGTTTGATGTCTAATATACAAATGTGGAAAGTGTAGTTGAACGGCGTAAAACAAGAGTAACAAAACGGGAACCAAGAATACAATATAACAGTTGTGATATCATCAGTGATGCCTAATAGGATGCGTAAGACACTATATTGATCAAATGATAAGCGAGCAGGAAAGCTTTGAAACTGCGAAAAGGATTGGGCAGAATACTAATTTACTTTATTAATGTGTATCTGCGTGTTACTCATTTCACGTCTATGCGGATCGACTTCATCTCAAAATTCGCTTGCCTTTCTTTTCCACCTTCTCTCCCTCTCCCTCTCTTTTTCTCCCTCTCTTTCTCCTTTCTTTCTTTCTGTCTCTCCCTCTATCTCTCCCTCCCTCAACCCCTAACGTCTCTCTCTATCTCCAGGACCACTGTATGAGACACCCGATTAATGACAGCATGCCCCTTCAGCATTCCATTACCGTCAACATTGGACAGATCCGTACTATCAGTACTAGTATACTTATAACAAGAGTAAGCCTCCTTCTCAGCGCATCCCAACAAATGCGATGCGGTAGCGGCAACAACTTGGCATTGCCGTTTGAATGATGTACGCTCTTTGGCAATGATTTAACTGTCACGTAGCTAATGAAAGATAAATGACTGCATGAGATCAAACAATATTCCTGTTTTGACATTATCTCATTCTTGTCATACAATTTCTTGCAACGGTGAGGTTAAAAGAATCACTGTGAAGGAAACAAAACAAGGAAAGCGTGAGTTGTTTGAATTCTTCAGCGGACGTGACTGTGGTCTCGCAAGGCACAGTTGTGTTGATTGTTGTACATGCAGCATCTACGGTCTGCGCCTACTTTGTTTAAATGAACATACTTCATTTTTTCATACAACAAACACACTCACATTATTAAGAAAGGAGCCTTCAGTTACATAGGAATGCAACATTCCTTTGCTGGTAGGATGACTGACTCAAGTTTTTCGGTGGAATTCAGGTTGAGAAATTGAAGTCTCGTCTCTGCATGTCAAACATTCTTAAGAAGGACTACATCAGCTCACAGACTGTTTATTGTTAGTTACAATTAACTTTTCTTTCCCGAGTTTACATTTTATATCCGTTTTTCACACATGATAAGACACAAGCTGAGCACGCATGACAATACAATTGCAAACAAACTGAAACAATGAATTGTGAAGAGTAACAATAGAAAATACCAGTTGCAAAGCAAGTAAAATACAACCTAGTGGATACAATAGGCATCATCATGGTACCAATATCCCACAAGGCCCGACAATACATGGTTTGGATTACTTAGGCTGATTTCCAATCTTTATTTCTCTGAAGCAAAAGGCATAACATGCATTAAAAGTAGTAGAGTTTTTTAAACTTCGTAAAGACTCGTGTTGCATGTCCGCAAGGCTGGAAACTGATCTTGCGATTAAACTAATTTGTTACGAGATCAAACTAACGTATCGCCTCCAAGTTACGTTTTACAGAACTCTAGTTCGGGATTAATAAGGCTGGGATAAATTGTTATCATCAGGATTTGGTTGTTCGATAGATAAATCGACTAGCACTCATGCTGACCTCAGTCCCTGCAAATATATAGATACTTCGTAGAAAACAGTTACTTGGACTATAGAATAGTCGAACGCTGTGACGATTTCGTTGGAATGAAGTTTATACGATCGCTTGCCGTGTGCATTTTGATAACTGTAAGACATCTATGAGTATAATGTTTTGTTTAATAGACTCGCTCTTCAAATACCGTACTGTAGCTCAGCACATAATTTGCATGTTTTGTTAGGAAATACCACTAACTTCTCAGGGTTGTCACCACAAGAGCTGTACGTTACAAGTATCTCTATGAAGAATATGCATTCTACGTATACGTGCATAGAAAGCTATCTACATGCAACGAGAATGTTATCGTTGGCTTACCTATCCTGGTCGTATTAACCGACTACACTTCTTATTTTCAGATCAGTTATTCGATTGTACATGAGTGTTTAGCAAATAGCGTTAAATTACACAATATGATAAAGTCTGTTGGACCTTGTTCACGGTTATGCTTACCGAAATGGTGATCCATACAACATTGGCCTTGATAACGATAACAATGATAATAATAATGATAATAACAATTATAATGATAATAATAATGATAATAATAATAATAATGGTAATAACAATGATAATGATAATAATAATAATGATAATAACAATAATAATGATAATAATAATGATAATAATAATAATAATGATAATAATAATAATGATAATAACAATGATAATGATAATAATAATGATAATAATAATGATAATAATGCTAATGATAATAACAATGATAATAACTGCATTTGAATTAACTAGACAACAAAATAGCATAAAGACAATCCAACACCAAAATAACAGCAACGAAAAGAAAAAGGAAAAATATACATTTTGATACAATGTGATACAATGGTTAATAATTGACTGTGTGCGCCTCCAGAAAAGAAAAAAATAGATTTATATCTAGCGTTTATAAAAACGAAGTTGCATGCGGTTTGGGGGACTGAGTTTCTAACAACGGGGCCCTGGTCTGATGCTAATGTTCTTCTTTTTGCCAATTAATCATTTGACACTGCACTTCAAACTACAATACATTCAAAAAGACCAAAGAAGCATTGATACTTGAAAGTAGCTATGAGGTGAATGTGCATGATGCGTACACCAGAGAATTCAGGATACTTTTATTGTCCCTTCATGCGAGCTGCTATGGAATTTCAAGTCCTTTCTCAGTATAGACACCATAAAGAGTGAGCTAGTGTGTTCCAATACATCCGTAAATGCAAGATCCGTTGTCCACAAATCGTACTTCTACAGGTTTGATTTTTTGATCACCTGTTTTAGTTGGGCGGGGTCGAGTAAACTTGACTGTTGATACCGACCAGTTCGGTTTGGGCACTGTTTTGTATGGTAATTTCTAATTTGGCGCTTCAAGTATGCCTAACAAACGGTAATTTATGCACTGACATAGCAACGGACCTGGTTTATTACTTAACACTTTGAAAGTGCTTTTGTTGCTCTGAAGTCGGATTAATCTATATCATTATGTACAGACCATCGGTGACACAGATACATATTATACAATAGCTTCAAGTATCCTTTTCCGTTTTTGCAGGGAGGAGTAACGGCGGGGTTTTCTAAAGGCGCGAAAATAGAAGCTCTTAGTTGGAAGCCCGAGATTATTTTCAAAATTCTTCTTCATAATCACACAATGATGGCCAGATGAATGCGTAGACACAAGAAACAAGGTTTGAGCTTGCTATCTCATTGTTTTCCTTTTTGTTAGTCTGCTTGAACTGCCTCTCAGCCTGGTCATACATGACTCCCTCCATCTAGAGTATCTTAGAGGTTTCATCTGCTTGAATTTGTCGGTCGGCGAGGCTAGCTATCCTTCTTCGCCGAGGTAATGGCAGGAAATACACGGCAAAATGGATAAGTGTTTGTCTGATTCAATGCACACTGATGCAATCTTGAGTTTACTTTTCCTCCATGGACCTCCTCTGCCACTAGTTAGGCACTCTTCCATGCCAAAGTGGTAGGTTGAGCTAAGTTAATGTTGACGGAATAAAGAGCGATATAGGGAAAAGGAAGTGAGACAGTAGATGTATACGCGTCTACGGCAAGCAAATGACTGTTTAACCTGCAGATAGTAATGTGTAGGAAAAATTGTTGCACTTGAAAATATACATATGTATACGGGTCACAGATGAATTCGGCGACAACCGATTTTGTACTTACTATACTTGGGATCAAGCGGGGGGGGGGGGGTGGCTTTGTGCTTAAACATGCAAGATGTTCCATGCAACCAGCATGTACAGCTCAGCCAAAAACAATCTACAGTGTAGTTCTTTCTATATTGTTAGTTTGTTACTGGATAGAGATGGAGTCACAACAGTCTTATACTCTTTGAACCCATTCTCGATGTCGCGACTGAAATATATATGAAGTATGCAACAAACTGGATCTGCCACACGGATATAGGAAAGCAAGCGATTCATATTCCATTGCGTAATGACCATCCACTCTTTGAGGATGAAATTGTTTTGTGAGCGTAATTACTTTTTGCCATCCCTTTCGTATAAAAGATAAACTGTACATCATGGCAAAGGCACTTCGATGTACCCAATGGAAATTAATTGATGAAATAAAAATTCAAATGCATTCGACTTGACATGTCTTTACACTAATATGATATAAATCTATAAAGAACTAAACTTGAAGATCATGCCATATTAGTTTCATTTGTCGGAATTAATTGGAAAAGTGAGATAATTGGCTTTCAATGATGGTACAGTTTCAAACACTTTGTTAACTTACACTTCTGATTTACACTTTTGTACGTATTCCTGGACGGGATTCATTTCACGTGTTGAATAAAGAAGCAACATACATTATCATACCCAACAAAGAGTTAAAAGTGAATCTTTAGATTGCTCAGAAAGATGACGCATCAAAGGCATAAATGCACCTGTGGATTTTCTTTGAGTGTGTGTGTGTGTGTGTGTGTGTGTGTGTGTGTGTGTGTGTGTGTGTGTGTGTGCATCTCTACAAAACTGACAGCAGTTTGAATGATTACGGCCAGTTGAAGCTCCACACCTCTGGAAGCTCCCTCTTACTAACTGCAGTTTTGGCAAATACACGATGCCTTCGATGATGTCGATTGGCATATAGATTTGATGAATACATCGGGTTCTATGGTGATTTTTCGAATTGAAGTGTTACCCAGCATGCGGTTGACAAGTCCAACCCCCCCCCCCCAAAAAAAAAAAAAAAAAAATCAACTACAACAACACACACACATTTTTTTTTTTCTTCAGGAACTAACACATAGTAAGCGTCTTGAAAAAAAAAAACAACAACGACATGTCTCTGCATGTACAAATCATCACAGTTACACGAGTAGCTTGTACATAACGCCATAGCTTTTGGGTTTGTTTCTTCGCTTTGGTCAGTAGGAGAGAACTTAAACGTATCACGTCTTTATTTCACGTATGCTCAGACACAGAATACAGAGAGACAATTCCACGAATAAGTAGGTCAATGAGATTAACAAAATGCCAATTCGCCAGAAATCACGCCTTTCTGCAGTCATACTAAATGATTATCCTTCGAGCAGATCGTCGGTTGCGTCTACAAGCCTTTGGTATGGGTATCATAATCTTATTGTCATCGTCTTCGTGGCTGGTCATTAACTACCCGAGGACTGATTATGTCAGAGGCGCGCGCGAGTAGTATTGAATTAGTTTGCCGTAACCATGGTAACCGTTCTTTGCCGAGGAATGAATTGATTTGGCTGGCCATGGAGATATTATTATCACGCCTTGGCCAGCGAGCACAGCGTGAAACAAGACGAACAGGCGGGTACCGTGTGTGCAGAGAGATGGAGAGAGAGAGCGCGCGAAAGAGAACGGCAGCAGCAGCAAAAATAACAGCAATCAAAACAACATCACATCTAACCAGTATGCGTGAAAAAAAAGAAAAGAAGGAAAGAATACACAGTCCATCTACGCTGTACAGATAAAACGAAGGTTTCGAGGTATATATTTGTGCGTTCTGCTTCGGAAAGAATGATCATCGGAGTATGACCCTTTCATTCGACTTTATACCCAGAGAGAATACTTATGTTCATTTTACACATGTTCCAACGTACGAAATTGATTTATAACGTCCAGGTCGGAGATTTTTAAGAATTTTGGTACATAAGAATACATATTACAATCACATACATATGATAGAAAGGGGAGAGGAAGAGGGGAGAATCAAATACCCAATTAGGTACATAAAAAACACTGTGTGTGTGAGAGAGAGAGGGAGACAAAATGCGTGTAAAAAGATGCAAATATTTTACAATATGGGTTATAATGAAAGTGCTACAGGAATTATCAAATGCAGTGGGTAAAATCATAACGGAAAGTTGTTGGGGTTTTTTTCGCCTGTACCAATTATCTACAACAATGCTATGCATGTTCATTTTGAATTGTTGATGTTGTCCTGAACTGATGCATTAAATCAAGACCAAATGGAACAAAACACTACAAGACGGAGACAGACAGAGAGAGGGAGAGAGAGAGAGAACAAGGGAGGAGTGAATAACACCATTCTCGAAAACGTTGATGTTCCCTCACTTTTTTGTTCATACTTGTTTTCTGTGCTGTGAGAAATAAATTAAACTGCTAAGATATCTCCGATTTTATTGACATAATCTTCCCATCTCGTTACGTTCATTAATTGGACTACAAATTATGCACGATGAATACATATCAGATGCATGCATTTAATTCCAAAGGGAGGAGACTCGTCAAATGAATTGGCGCCGCACAACGATTTCTGCGAGAGCGATTCAACCCAGACCTATCTACGCTTGTGTGGGGCATTGTCGCATGCAGGCCTACTGCAACATTCATCCAGTTCATTTAGTAATTGAAATTTGTTCAGTGCTGTATCCATTCCCAGTGAATTCGTTTTGCTTTACTTGCAACTGTCATTATTATTAGGCTACACACACACACATGCAGGCATAAAGAAATTGTGACGCAGAGACACAACATTAACGTTATCACATACAACATTGGTACTAGTTAAATTCAGCATTGTACAAATTGATGTGTTTGTTTATCATCGAAAAGTAGAAAAAAGAATAATATATAGTACATACAAACGCAAGCACACACACACACAAATATATATAATATATATATATATATATATATATATATATATATAAATACATGTATGTGTGTATATATATATATAGATATTTATATATATATATAGTGTATATATATATACATATGTATATAAAGTGTATATATATACATGTATGTATAAGAAGAAGAAGGGGTCTCGACTACGCCATTTGTAGTTCCAACAAGAAGGTTTTTATTCTCAAAATTTTTGGCCCGCCTCGGGCCTTCGTCCGAGGCTGGCCGAAAGACTCCTTCTTCTTCTTACGATAACATTCGAAGTCCAACACGTATATATATATACACTTTGTTTCGTGTTTCGTATTGTGTTCAGTGAGAATGCCACGTAACAACCTGCTAGAAGCATAACAGAAACATCACCTAGAAGAGATCACCTAGAACAGGACTAAGATCCCATCCTACATTATACATAGTAAACGGAATGTTACTTAAATCATGATATCGTTACACTACATATCAATAATGTCAGAATATTAATTGGATTACTGCGCTTCTTTACCCCGTTTGTGGTGGCTATCCTTGCCGCAAATGTCAATGATGAGCACATTCCAAATATAGGTTTCCCCGGTCAATATCATACTTTTGTCATTCCAATTCATGAATGTGCATTCAGATTTATACAGCGCACGCACGCGAAAATATTCGGGCATTCAAATTTAGACTCTGAGCGATCAATTTCATTTATGGGAGTTCTATTTCATTTTCCTCAAATCAAATTTACGCTTGGGCGTTCAACTTCCAAACGCGAGCATTGCATTTCCTACTCGTGCATTTAAATTCACACGATAGTCATGTGATAGTCCCGATGAGCTTGTCTGGAACGTTCATTTTCATTTTCAGACAATCAAGTTCCTACTTCTCGCAATCAGGAACGAGGAAAATGGAGTAGACTTTTTTTTAAAGAAAGGCGAAAAGTCATACACAACCCATGAAGGCTTGCATATAGTGTAATTATATGATTGTTTAAAGGTTCTACATTGTTCTGCGTTCATATATTCTTTGTTTTTCATCTCAATAAATTTTAATTGTAAGGTCCAATCAGCAGTGCATCTAAACAACACAACGACAATCTAGTTATATTTCTTGATGATACTGCATGAGACAACGCCCTAACACTAACCACACAATGTCAATGCATCAATAAAAAGACAAACTGACGAACAATGATCTCACATAGTCCCGCAAAAGTAAACCAATAAGATAGCAATAAACAGCAGACAAGACGTACACAATGTTCATGTTATCAGTTTCAATGTAGTCGAATTGTTGTTTTTGTTTGTTTGGTTTTTTTTTCAAATGGATCAACCTTCCTATTATGCTAGGCCAATACAGTGCCTGAGGTTCCTGTATATCCCTTCTCGTGAAGCCCGACTTCAAATTTTAGCATGAACAGGGGGACCTATACGGCAAAATTAATAATCTTTATCATAAATCCCCATATATGCAAAGCTAATGAAAAAGACACACATACACGGCCCCAAACTAACTAAAGTAGGACTTCTTTTGAATTGAACACAGTTATTTGGAACATAATATGGTTGCCTATTCACGAATTTGTATGACCGACGGGATTCCGTCGCCAGCTTAAAATTAATTCGAATGCTCATTGCTGATATGCGTGCTCCTCTCTTAAATTTGAATGCTCCGATAGTTGAAAAAAAAATTGAATGCTCGGAATAAGAACTTGAATGACAAAAGTATGAAATTGACCGGGAAAACCTATACATGTACTAGAAATGTATGACATATCCCAGATAAGTCGGAAATTATATGAATTAAAGAGATATACCCATTCTTCATGACTGCAAACAGATCGATTTCAGTTGTATTCTTTTTATATATTGCTATCCAAATGATATATATCTACCGCTCACAGTAGCAGCGGTAACACTACGCATAACTACGGGTACATAGTTATTATAGTTTGCTTCCCGACAATTTTCAGGGCCCCGTTTAAAAAAAAAAAAACAAACAAACAAACAAACAATGTGAAGATGGAAACTCTTGTTAGAACAGGCAATCAGGAAGACGGATTCTTGTCGTTACTATGACAATTGCCATTTCCAACAAGAGTTGCTATCATAGCAACCTTTTTTTAGTGAAATGGGGCCTAGATGTTTGAACACGAGTTCACACTTTATACAGGGAAAAAACAAAAAATAAGCATAGTTTCAGTGATAGGATACTACACATACTCTTGGTTTCTCGCAACAACAACAACAACAACAACAACAAAATAAAATAATTGCAAACACGCAGCAGCGTACAAAAGAATGCACAATGTGCGTAAACAACAAGAATGGATCTATTATGGCGTCGTAAAAGTCTCGACGTTTCAGTCGCGCGTAGTCACACTATACAAAACTACGCGTAGTTTCGCGAAAAGTGAGAAACTTCCCAAATGCATGCAAAAACTTTCCGACAAGTTTGCGGTCAGACTGCCAAAACTAAGGGAGGCAAAGTACCGGTTAATGAAACTACGAGTAGTTTCGACCGCACCTAATATTAGCCACATTCATACATACAAAAAAGCGGTATGACGATGGCGATCCAAATCTCGATTTATTTATTTTTTGCAAGCGTTCACACGAATCTACGCATGCACGAAATCTGCCAACTGGTGCACACAGCGCGCTTCACTGCCTGCGCTTCTGTTTGCCCTTTGTTCTTGCGCGTCACAGTGATGTGATGCTCGCGCTGTTGTTTTGGTGCGCCAAAGAGGTTAAGAAACTCTCTCTCGGGTGTGCACACGCTGTTGTGATGATCATTTGCAACGTTCACACTAGCCGCACTCACAAGTACAAAATAGCGGGTTACTGAGCGCACTCGGAAACTCTAGTTTATTGTTGTTGTTGTTGTTTTCAAGCAACCGTTCAGACGCTCCAAAATAGCGGGTTAGCGATGGCGCTCGGAAACTCGGAGTTTTGTTTTGTTTTTTCAACCGTTCACACGTACAAAGAAATAACCCGCTAATTGTCGATCGAAATAATTGCCAAACTTGCAAACTGGGGCACGCAGTGCGCTTATGGAGTGCGCTTCACTGCCTGGCTTCTCTTTGCGCCTGAGAGGTTAAGGACCTCTTCGCGGAGTGCACGATATGTTGTGATCAGTGCCTATAGGGCACTTGTTGTGATGTGCGCATTGAACGATGGGATATAAAAACTCGAGTTTATTAAATAATGGTCGACCGTTCACACGTGCCGGCGGGGTAAATTAGCGCGTTAATTCAGAAATAAGAGCAAGATTTCTTGGGTTTAGTATTGCACTGCTGATAGCGCTAATTTTCGTTTTGTTGTGTGTGTGTGTGTGTGTGTGTGTGTGTATGTCCACACGTGCAAAAAAAACTCGAGTTTTGTAACCCGCTAATTTGTGTACATGTGAATCCCCATACTGTCACTGCGGGCAAATTAGCGCGCTATTTCAGAAATAAGCGCAAGATTTCTTGGGCTTTTTTTTTGTGTGTCGGCAAAAATCTCGAGATTGCAATCGCGATGCAAAATCTCGAGATTTGTATCCCACTAAATCATGTACATGTTAATTCCACCAATGATAACTAGAAAAGCACTCGGAGAGTATCAATATTGCGGTAATATCAGAAGTCACATGCTATAACGCCCATTTTCTAAGTCCACATGTTGAAATTTACCTGAGAAAGTCTTTTGACAATAACTTTGCAATCGTCGCTCCATTTAATTGCAAGCTAACTTGGATATGAGATGAGTTACAGTTCACTATTCCGGAGGTTCGTTAATAAGAAATTGAAATAAGGTTAGTTATTCCAAAGATTCGTTTATCTGAAATTTATACAAGGTATAAATATAAGATATTCGTTATTTTCGTTTATCCGAATATGAAAAATGGTTTGCTTATTCCAGAAGTTCGTTAATCCGAAAACAAAATAAGGCTCGTAATTTCGAAAGTTCGTTTGCAGGCACCTTTTCTTTTCATTTTTCGAACCTCATTTCACTTTCGGACTAACAAATACTCGTAATAATGAACCTTATTTCATTTTTGGATTAGCGAACCTTCCGAATAACGAGTCTTCGGAATAACGTTACAAATGTTCGGATTAAGAACATTTAGGTGTAGGGAATTGTGTGTTTCGGGAAAAAAAGCCCTCTAACCTTATTTCATTTTCGGATTAACGAACTTTCGGAATAATGAACATCACCAGGGAAATTACACTTAAACTGAAACGGAGATTTTGCGCAAAATTCAAATGTTGCATTCAAACTTTACCTGCAATAACACTCTCTTCAGTTCAAATGGCCCATTGCTATTCAATCCACTAACCAGTTACTCCCAAACTCAGGATAGGCGCCTAATGTCAACCTACGTTTTGTTGTTCAGCTTCCCCGTCACCTGTACATCAGTATCTTTTTGCAACTTTTGGTATTTATTAAAAGTTTCTGTAATGCAGTATTGATATAATTACCGATTTAAACCAACCTCGGGTAATAGGTAAATTATGTGCAACTGCGTATTATGATGTATCTAGTAAGGTGGTTCTAGAATGGAGCTCTGTTTCATGGTGGCATTTCTGCGAACATTCCTGCTTTGCTCGTATGGTCTTTGACCAGGGTATACGTAGACTTCAAAATGCAAGACACAGCACACATGAAGGGGAAAGCTTATTGTCATGTATAATTGTCAATGTGGCAAATACCTTTGAGGAGTTCACTGAAATAGAATTTACCAAACTATATGTTCAATTTAATTTGCCTTCATTACATCTAATATTTGTATTTTGCAAAAGAGTAAATTGTCCGCCCAATGTTCCGGGTAATTAGAAAAATTTATTGTTCAAATATTTTCAATTCATTGTAATGAAGTTAAATTGTAATGGGATTAAGAAGGGGGCACCTATAGGTAATGTTCATATAAAGCGGTTCCCTGCGCGCCTGTAAAATAGGCAATGGTTGAATGAAATTATCGATTTAACCATAATGACGCAGCCAAAACCTTCTTCAAAGATACCAGTTTCAATCACTAAGGCACAAATGGGTGAGGGTTTTTTTTTTTCTCAATTCACCAAACCCATCATTTTGTAACAAAGTAAACTCAAAGTCCACATAAGTTTATCGTACGTTTACTGTCATATACCTGTGCATAATACACTTCCCTGGATCCGAAATCAATGTGAATTCATCCAACAAACAAGCAAACTACAAAATGTAGTGTGATATTTCGTATAAGGAGACGAGTTTGTCAACACAAGTCCTGACTTGATGGATCTGACCTCAAATTTGAATGTGTTACCAAGTCGAACCATTGCGCGTTGTGTCCAACAGAGGGTATGAACTGGAGAGAAGAACGCGGATGAGATGCGCTTTAAAAGTGTTATTTAGACACACAGTTTTCTTTGTAAGAGCTTAGAACTCTCACTAGTTACACACACCATATTTTAACCCCCATGCGTGCACGTCGTTTTGACGCGTGATTATACACTAATCATAATAGTTATGTACATTACTATTTGTGCTTTCGTGCCTCTTGGAATGTCATGTCGGTATATTTTGAGCAGACTACATTGGACACTCTAAGGGAGGTGAAGTCAACTGTCTTCAGACGTAATGGACATCGATGGATGGATGGATGGATGGATGGGTGGAGTGTCGCTCGCTGATAAATGATTTATATCTGACTGAGTGTAAGACTCCTAAAGGCATGTGTGGAATAATCTTCGCATTACTTTGGGAAAGAGACTGTGTTCCACAAAGTTCGTTTTCGTATCGCAGTGTGTTGGAGGCAAAGTCATCCAGGCTTTCAAACACACAGCTATTAGCCATATTTATGTTTGTTTTTGTTCCGTCCCTGATGAGATCCTTGTCATTACTGGTTATGGGTCATTCTTTGCCTTAAACAAAAATGGTCGTTGGTTTCTTTAAGAAACATCAGCTTCATGTTCAAATGGACTTTTATGAATATGAAAGAGTAGGACTGTCAATGCTATAACAAAATCAGACAGAAGAATGCTGCATATTTTCACGAGAAAGTGATACCAGTCAAAACCATAAAGATATATATTAGATACACAAGGCGCTCGTTTGTATCTAAGAAACTTATGTTTGTAAAACTACCAATAATTCACCAACCATAAATATTCATTTTACTTAATCATCAGTGCAATCATGATTATCATAGCTCTGGAATAATGCGGTACAAAGACACGATTTCGTATCTATATGCAATCATCGATGTGATAAGTCATTTTCATAACTCATTGAAGACTTCTCGATAATGACATCACCTATATTCAATTTGCATTCATGGCTATACTCGATACTACTTTTTTGAAATCGTGCAAAACAGATTCAGTGACTGCTTCTTCTTCTTCTTCCTCTTCTTCTTTGTTCTAGCATGCCCGATGATAAAGAACACTCATCGTTTTGTCATGTTTGCCTAATTCATGATTTTATGAAATATGAATAATACAAATAATTTAGATGATACTTGATAATAACGGTAATGACTAAAATCACATGGGTTGATTTTGTGTGTTACCACTGTAAAGCTTACGCGAAGCAAAAATGGAAACACAAAAAGATGTAGTGATGTGGTTCAAATTTGTAACAATCGGGCTTTTCGTTAAGTGTGCTTCAGTTTAATCTTTGGAAATTTGTCACGTGATGATGGAATAGTGCCAAAAATTATTTTATCCTTCAAACCAACCTGAAATGGATCTCCGTTAAAACATTGTCAAGGCATACTTTCTGGATTATACAATGACAAATAGCCACATTGAGCGTAGTGGCAGATATAGCATAGCTGCACTGCTGGTAAGAAACAAAAAATATCAGAAAGAGGTGGACCATTAAACTATGTCAGAAAATAGCGGAGAGGAGAAAAAGCTCGTTGGAAGCACGCGTATGACACAATATTCATCAAAGTGCGTCATTGTCAGCCACTGTCACCTTGATATCAAGCCAACGGCATCAACTTTCAAAATTAGACGTTGTTTGAGGCACGATTTCTGCAATGGCCGATATAAGCAAACTAGTCACATATCACATTTAACTGTTCTATCTGAAACTGCATCTCTTGTCTTTTATATCATACGAAGTTTGGGTACATAGGTAGGAACAATTGGAAGAAAACTTATCACACTTGCTTTCTTTGAAGGACAAAAAAGGTCGGTGCTAACAAATTTTAATGACATATAAATCTAGAAACTACAATTTTAGGACATCATGGCGTGTGTGCCAAAATACATTTTTTTTTTGTAGAAAGAAAAGAAAATATCTCCTGTATCCTTTAGGAAAACAAACCCTATTTATACCATTATTGAATTAGGTTCGACACATGTATCCTAAGGGAAATCTGCTAATATATATATGATATCAGTTTGGATTTTGAATGGAACCAAAGTTTTAGTAAGGGGGGGGGCTGCTTTGGAAGGTACGGAACAAATAAATTTGACATTAAGATGTGTATCCTAGATAATTATGCATTGAGGAAGTATAGGACCCTGGTGGTGTAAGTAAAGATATTCTTGACAAAAAACTCGATAGTGGCTTCATTAAAGGGATAGTACAGTATTGGTGGAGATGAGAATTGGGCTTTTAAATTTTTGCGAAATAACAGGAAAGCACTTATGATATAGTCTGAGCATACCATTTTAAGAGGAATTCAAAGTTTATTTGATGAAAATCGGGTTTGGAATGACTGAAACTTCCAAAAACAAAGTAAAACAAAGCGATCGTAAGAAAGTGTGGGTCCCACAATTTTTTAGAATCGCTCTTTTTGGATATCTCAGCCATTTCAAAACCAATTTTCATCAAATAAACGTTGAATTCCTCTTAGAATTACATGCTCTTTCATATTTTATAAGAGGTTACTCATCATTTCACCGAAAAATGTTAGAAACCCAAAATTGGGTCTCAACCAAAACTGTACGATCCCTTTAACATCTCACAAAAGGGAATGAGTGAAGAAACCAAAGAAGAAACCGAAATTTATGATTATTAATGATTAAGATGACAATACTAGTCAATATTATATGATATCAATACGAAGAAACAACAATGTTCCGTGTGTAGGCCTATACATACTTGCAGGCTCTACCGCTTGTGAGAGATTTCAGTTGCCTACCAATTTTTTCAAAGAAATCTGCCGTTGTTGTTGTTTTTGTTTTCTTGGCTTATCTGTCACTAAACCAAATGATTATGCGTATTAAATTAAGATGACAATACTAGTCAATATTATATGATATCAATACGAAGAAACAATAATGTTCCGTGTGTAGGCCTATACATACTTGCCGGCTCTACCGCTTGTGAGAGATTTCAGTTGCCTACCGATTTTTAAAGAAATCTGCCGTTGTTGTTGTTTTCTTGGCTGATCTGTCACTCAATCAAGTGATTATATGTATTAAATTAAGATGACAATACTAGTCAATATTATATGTTATCAATACGAAGAAACAACAATGTTCCGTGTGTAGGCCTGTACATACTTGCCGGCTCTACCGCTTGTGAGAAATTTCAGTTGCCTACCGATTTTTAACGAAATCTGCCGTTGTCGTTGTTTTTGTTTTCTTGGCTGATCTGTCACTCAACCAAATGATTATACGTATTGAATTAAGATGACAATACTAAGTCAATAGTATGATATCAATACGAAGAAACAACAATGTTCCGTGTGTAGGCCTATACATACTTGCCGGCTCTACCGCTTGTGAGAGATTTCAGTTGCCTACCGATTTTTAAAGAAATCTGCCGTTGTTTTTATTTTTGTTTTCTTGGCTAATCTGTCACTCAACCAAATGGTTATACGTATTAAATCAAGATGACAATACTAGTCAATATTATTATGATATCAATACGCCGCCCGCGCAAAATATATTCTCATGAACCAAAGCAAGCTATATAGCGCATGTGGCAGCAGCATTTATTTTGATGGCTCTCAGATAGCTTACCTGGGCTGTGCTTGCATTCCAATCACATCGCACGAACTCTATATTATAGCGCTGTATACGAGTACCATTTCTACCATGTATATGTACTCGCATCAGTATCAGTGATGGGCTGTATGTTTTGCATGTAACAAAAGCGAGCTTTAGATCTGCGACGCCAACGACATCTCAGCCTCCCGGATTGGACGATGCAAACAGATGTTTAGCGCATTTGCAGTGGTTGTTGCGCTAAGCAGGCTGCCGTCTTCTGAATCGCTCTCCTAAAACATTGGTCTTTGAGTACTATTCCTTACACAAAAAAAAAATCACCATTTATGTACCAGTACTGTGCTATATCAAAGATGAAACGATGTGTATTATGGTGAAATCAGGTATTCATCCTTTTTTTTAATAATCAAGAAACAGAGTTTTTCTGATATATGTAACAAAAAAGATATCATTTTATGAATGCTGAGTAACTACAATGAAGTGTAGTTCAAATTGTATTGTAATAATATATTAGCACAATGTAAAATGGGATAAATTATGTGTTAATACAGTATTATAGTGAAATGATAATGAATCTACACCATGTTCGAATGGCATGTGTTGTATTTTTTTCTCCAGACTGCGAACCTTCCATATGTATTGTAATAGTGTCATACTGTAATTATGTATGGTGTATATATCATGTTTAAATGAAATATCTTTTTTTTATCTACTTTACATCTGTATAAGGCACAATGAGAAAGTGAAATAATTCAAAATTTATATTATGTTCGAATAACAATTTTGTATTGCTATCTTTTTTACTAAGTTTCTCCCTCCCCCTTTTCGTTGTCCTTTACTTCAACCCGTAATCTTGTAATTTCTTATGTTCTCCCTTCGCACTGTTTTTTTTTATTCCCCTTCCATTCTACTTCTTCTTTCTCTCTCTTCATCTCCCTCGACCTCATCTATAGATCTCATCTTAAAACTCATTCTCACTCGCTCGATGTTTTTTTTTTCTCAATATTTCTCTCTTTTTTCTTAAAGAAACTTTTTCTTTAGAAACGCGTTTAGTTCAAAACACGACCTAATTCATTTGGATATGTCTTTTGGGTTATAATCGTTGTGCGACAAAACGAAACAAAGCAACGATTCCTTACGATCGCTTCTCGGCCTTCTGGCTAAGCTCATGTGTAGAATACCATATTTCTAGTATTATGACTGAAATCCTTGAAAAAAATAAAAGAAAAACTCCTATCGTCACAAATAATTTAAAAGACTATCTAAAAACGTAGTCAGTGATTCACTAAGTGCATCACTAAAGCACTGGCAAATGTAATAGACCGTTTCTGTAATGTATCTAAATTCTATGCATGTTTTGTTCACAAAAGATTGCCGCAACAACTCCAAAGCTTGCCGGAGGCTTGTCCTACCTAGCCAAAAAAAAAAAAAAATGAATGCTACTTGAATTCCTGCCTATGAAATTCTATCAAAGAGAGTAGCAGGTGATCTCATCGGGCAAGTGAATGTTTTACGAAGGACGCGAATGTCGAAAAAAATGGTAAAGTCCAACATTTGGAAAATACTTTCTTCGCATTGTCTCTCGACAATAGAGTCATAAGCCGTTCTCCCTAAGGGACTTGATAGATGTCTTGAGTCAAATTTGTTCTCTTCTCTTTCTTCTTTTTTCTGTTTCATTTCTCTCTGTTTCTTGTTGGTTTGTGCACACAAGCTTGTGTGTGTGTAACTGTGTGTGTGTGTGTGTGTGTGTGTGTGCCCACGATTGAAGTCTTGCGCAGTTTGTGCGTAGTTCTCACGACGTCAAAACTTTGTGGGAATGTCATGTCACTTTTGTGTAATCACGGGCAAAATTTTTCCAAGGAAAATCGATAGCTGTCTTAACTTTTTGGCCCGTATTCTACTGTAGATCAAGGTTTAAACCCATTTTAGACTCACTTATAGTTTAGCTAGACCTGAAGTTTAACTTCGTATTCTGCTAGCAAGGCTGGGCAAAACCCAAGTCAATAATAATTTCGGGTTTCAATTAAACCCCAAATGGACTTGAGTCTAAATTAGGTTAACTGCTCATGAATAATAATGAACGAGTTTGGCCATTGGATGGTGCCCTCAATGGAAGAAGAAACTCTCCCTCTCCGAATACTTTTCGCTCCACGAATCCACCTAAATTCATTATTGGCAGGGTAGCAGCCACATGAGTGTGACTTTCTTAGAGTGAGAATAGTTTTACTGGTAAATTTCTTTGTTATGCATGTTGTATTTTAGCCCTGTTTATACTTACGTAAGGTTTTACGAGCGCCCGATTGTGACGACTCGTAAAGCACTGTATCTGTTCCTCCTCGCTTGTACAGTATTGTGATATGTGTGCGGCGCACATCACAGGACAGGCCTAACTATACGCATGGTAAGCGTAGCGCTATTCCCAGCTGGCAAGCCACCGCGCCGCATCAGCGGAACGGTTGCTATAGCTGTGCGCTGGATGGGGCATGGCCGTCGATCGAGTCTTGAATTCAGAATGGATTGATTGACCAAACCAAGACGTTGATGTAGGAAAGTAAGTAAAAGCTCTTCTTCGAAGGTGCGCACTTAAAGGTGCATGGTCCCGGTGTTTTAGTCAAGTGCGTACGCGGGCGCACGGCGCAAGTTTCCTATAGAGACCTACGCTATCGACTCCTCTTTAGCGCTTACGCTTTGGCCCACTTCCCCGAGTCCGAAGAAGTCCGATCCACTAGTAGTCAGTGGTCCGATCACAGTTCGGCTCATGATTCGGCTGAGGGGATGACAGCTTTAGCCAACTTCATTTGTGATGTCATAATAACAAGCACATATATGCACGCACCCTGGCATTGCTACAGACTGCGCGATGCCCAGAGGAGACAACGCAGGCAACGTTACTTAGCAACACCTACGCACTTTACTCTTGATGACAGCTCAACTTCGGTAATCTTCGTATCAATGCTAACGGTGATCGGCAGTACCATCAACAGCGCCCTCTACACTACCGGGACTATGCCCCTTTAAGCACTCGAACGATTGTGAGTTGATAAAATAGAAACTATTTTAAGATTAATTTTATATAACTACGCTGTCTCGAAATTAGAAGTAGAACCTAATGACGGTAGCCTAGTCCTTCAAATAGAATACAATTATATTCTATTCCAACGGCGTAAATCCGTACTGAGGAGTGGGGGGATGGGGGGGGGGGATGATCGGCGATAGTCACCATCACCACGATTACGAGCCCATAACCGGACCGGCGCAGCCTTGGGGGGGGGGGGGGGGGGGAGGGGGGAGAAGCTTGGTGGGGGCTGCCCCCCCCCCCCCCCCACACACACACACACTTTACATGATCGAATATTTGTATCCCTCACTCTTTTGCATGAAATATAAAGTGGGATTGAAGTGGCATGCAAAAATATGAAGACTTTTTGTTCTTGCTTTTTTTGTTTGTTTGTTTGTTTGTTGTTTGTTTGGTTTTTTTTTTTTTGCTTGTCAGCCGACTTTCGGCGGAAAATCAGACCTTAATAGTATTAAGACATTTTTGTCGTTGTTTCACTTGTCTTTTGATTTCCTTTCTTCTTGACTGACAGGCGATGTTGACCCCCCCCCCCCCCCCCTTTTAAGAACGTAGCGTCGCCCTGAATAATGCTTAAATGAAATCAATAAAATGATAATATGGATCTCCATTTCTTTGTATGTAATAATGTAGTAGATAATATTTTCCTGTAGCTATTGCATTTTTCATTATTATTAATTTAAGTCAATAGAGCAATCATCCCCAGGGGTATCGTTCCCTTTTAACGATGGTGGGTGGGGGAGGGACTTGGAGTGCTGATATCTGTGCGAGGGATCGGAGCGACCGAGCGGGGGAGGGTGGGGTATCCCCCTCCCACACGAGGAAGATTTTGCATTTTCAGACCTGAAATTTAGCGATCTGGTGCACACTTTTGGTGAAATCTTGGACTTTTTCCAATAAAAAAAGGCAAGTAAGAAAAAGAAATATTCATAGATAATTGAATGACTAAATCGTGGTATCTCAGCTCTTGCTCCGCCTGTGCGACATCACTGTGTAGGCCTACTAAATAGTGGGGCCTATCACCGACATAGCCAGGATTTGATCTTGGGGGGGGGGGGGTTCCCTTCCCATGGTGAGAACTTTTTGCATTTTGATGTTGTAAATGGTGCAACTTGATGATTTTTTGCGTGTTTTATCGAATTGAAACAGTCCCACATGTTTAAAGTAGCACTACATTTTGATGTAGATTATTATTGAACAATTTTGCCTGTAAAATTATATCATTAAAATAAACTTCTTGTATTAATTATTACACTGAAAATCATGAACGCGACCGAGCCCGAGCGAGCGGAACGAGCGAGGGGGGGGGGGTGTCTCCCTCCCACGTGAGTTTTTTTTTGCATTTTGATGTTGTGAATGGTGCAATTTGATGAATGTTTTTTGCGGGGACCAAGCAATGGGAGGGTGGCAAGATACCTCTCCCAAGTTCGAGGGAGCTTTTCAGTTTTAGAACTGAAATTCAACAATCTGGTGCACACGTTTGTTGGAATGTCTGGAAATTTGTCAAACAGAGAAGGTGGGAGGGGATAAGCCCTATCCCCCCCCCCCTCCTACACGAGGGAGATTCTGTAAAAGGCGACCTAGGCGACCGAGGTTTATCCCCCTCCAAAGCACGAGAGGTTTTGCTTTTTTTTAAAATTGAAATTCAACAATCTGGTGCACACTTTGAGTGAAATATTGAAAAGATTATGATCTTGCTTGAGGAAAGGTTGATAGGGAGACCCGCTTCATATACATGCATACAGTATGCACGCATTTTTTTCCGTCTTCCAAATCCCCGGTCCAAATCTTGGGGGGGGACCGCCCCCATCGCCCCCTCCCCTCTGGCTACGCCAGTGGGGCCTATACATGGCAGTTATGGAGGAGGAGAGGGAGGGGAGGAGTAAATTAAAAGAGGATGAGGGAACTTTTAAATTTATTAGAATTGAAATGATACATGTACATCTGATGCACACTTAATGAAACATTTAGAAATCTGTCAATATAAATCTGTACTAAGTTTATAGGAAACGGACCGAACGGGGGAAGGGGTGGGAGGGGATATTACCCTCCCACGCGAGAGAGATTTCGCATTTTCAGGATTGAAATTCAGCAATCTGGTGCACACTTTGAATAAGATATTTGGACAAAATGCAAGACAATTTTCCTAATTTCGGGAATTATTGGGGGACAAAATGACATGTTTGCCCCCCCCCCCCCCCAGTCCTCCAGGATCGACGTTCTCGCATACGAGGGGGCTTTTGCATTCTTAGAATACAAATACAAATGAAAAGTTTTGATTGAATTCGGAAAGCTGTCAATCCCCAAAGTGTACTAAAGTTTTTAATGGGAAACCAAGCGGCGAAAGGGTTGATGGAAAGGAGATATCCCCTCCAGCGCGCGGTGAATCTTTCGTGTTTTTTTTTTTTTTGGAACTGAAGTGGCAGACCTGGCAGACCATTTGGATATCTGTCAATCTAAAAAGAAAAAAGGAAAATGACCGAAAGTGGGAGGGGGTATCCCCCTCCCACGCGAGAGAGATTTTGTTTATTTATTTTTTTTTTTTTTTTGGGGGGGGGGGGGGCCATTTTCAGAATTGAAATTCTGCAATCTGGTGCACACTTTGGATATGATATTTGGACAGTTTTCTATAAACACGCAAGAAAATTTTCCACATTTCGGGAATCATTGGGGATCAAAATGATATGTTTGCTCCTCCCCCTCCCCCCCCCCCCCGTCCGCGCCCCCCATCCTCCAGGATCGACGCCGCCCCTGCAAACGAGGATGCTTTTGCATTTTTTGAATTCAGATGAAAATATCTCGTAAACACATTAATGATGTAATCTGGGAAAATTTCAATCCCAGAAGTGTACTGTTTTTCTTTTCTTTTCTTTTCTTTTTTTTTGGGGGGGGGGGGACCATCCGTTAATTGAAAGTATCTAGATATCTCCTCCCACCCACGGAACTTTTGCATTTTTTTAAACTGAAGTAACAGACCTGGTGCACACTTTAGATGAAACATTTGAAAATCTGTCAATCTAAAAGTGTATTAAGTAGAAAGGACTGAAAGGGGAGGGTATGGAAGGGGGTATAGGCCTATACCCTGTCACGCGAGGGAGATTTTGTATTTTCAGAATTGAATTTCAGCCATCTTTGGGTGAAATATTAAGACAGTTTTCTATCAAAAAAGTAAGAAAATTTCAACACCTCGGGAGTTACGGGGAGGAGCAAAATGATATGTTTGTCCCCAATACTTTTCTGGGGGAACCATCCCCTCCCCCCCCCCCCCCCCCCCCCTTCGACGCCTCTGTACATGAGGAAACTTTTGTAAGTGGAAGCTCTGCTAATATTAGGAAAAACGTCAATCTCAAAAGCGTACAAAGTCTATCGAAAAGGACCCTGTAGTAGAGCTTTTGCATGTTTATGATTGCAATTCAATGGTCTGGTGCATAGTTCTGGCGGTATTTGGACAATTTTTCGTAAAGAAAGTTCGAGATTTGTCCTCATCTCGGGAATTGCTTGGGGGACAAATGATTTGTCTGCCCTCAACATGCCCCTTTGCCCCCCAACCACTCCCCCCCCCCCTATAGAATCGACGCCCCTGATCATCCCTGTGTATGCCCATAGATGTATCCTGACTGAGTCATCAGAGTCATCATCGTTTCAGGAATGATTCAGGAAATGGAGGGGGTTCAATTATGGCGGTATAGTGTTTTTGTTCTATTGTTATTGTTTGTTTGTTTGCATTCGTACATAATTTGCAGATGGTCCCGAGTTGCTCGCGTCATAGCATGTTTACATGTAGGCCTATACTATTTTACGTTGTCAACGTCTGGACCATACCTTATGTCGATATTACTTTCTTCGCGAGCGAGCGAAGCGAGCGAGCGCTTGAGAACAAAAGGTATACATTATCCAACAAGACAGAATACTGTTTAGCTCTGTTACCTGTCTGAAGGTGGGCGTACGAACGTCATGCAATATGCCAAAATTGATACAATCACATTTCTGCTTCCTCCATTTTTTTTTCAAATTTCAGGGGGGGATGATTGTACAGGCCATCCCCCCTCCTCCATTTCAGGGGGATGCATCCCCCCCCCCCCCCGATTTACGCCCATGTTGTATACATGCAGAAGAGATGAACATTCGTAGTCAAACTTGACTCCAAGAAACATTTCACAAATAGTAAAATGTGTGTGCCACAGATTGCATGCACACTCTGAATAATGGCAGTTGCTCAGTGCAAACTATTGTATAAGCATACCTAGTGTACCTACATTGCTAAAAGTTGTTTTACAGCGCATAAGGCTGCCTGGTTGATTGCAACTGATTGCATGCTGTGATCAGTGATATTATGTAGTTTGGAGATTTATTGGTGTGAAATCTTTAGGATAATCACAATGTCATGCACAGAGATTTGTATGGATGGAAATTGTAGGGCTTCACTAAAGTGAAGTAGTAGAACTTCTGTGTCTGTTTTAAAGTCAAAATGGACATTTAATTAAATTATAGATAAACTTGTTGCATGCATGGACTGCTCCTGCCACAGAGTCTGCTCCTGCCAAAGAGTCTGCTCCAGAAAGTTCATAGAATGATTAGATACAATTAGTGTTACCATTCAAGGAAATATCACGTTGCATGAGCGTTGTACACAATGAAAAAGTTATAGCATAGAGGCATTAGTCGACAAGCATTTCAGTAGCTGTAAATGAAGCAGTTTAGTAGGCGTTAAAGTGTTAGATCGAGTTACGCGCTGATGTTATACATAGTATAATTCACGTGCAATGATTGCATTGTTGTGATTTGATTGTTCCTGCCACCAGTTTTCACGGAATGCACCATAAATATGAAGGAATGCTACCAATAGAATAGGAATCAGACCGTCTAAAGGAATGATACAAATTGTTACGGAATGGAATGAAGATGAACAAAACAGAGGGAGAGAGAGGAAGGTGCTTCTGAGATATTGCGATCCCTAATAAAGCACGACATTCCCGTAAAAACTTTGTCTCGATTTATTGCTTGCGATCGACCACAACTACAATACAGTAATGATAAACAGCGTGTCACTTCCGAGGGAGACGATTACAGTATTTTGGCCTGTATACAAAATTTCTGGGGGTCAGCGCGGAAGGTGATAAGCGTCACGTTGGCGGGTTGGGTAGTAATGGACAGAATTGTTTCTTATGAACATCTACATCAGGGAGATCATTTGGGGAAAATTGATACATAAAAACTACCTATGTTGCAATTAAGTTTAAACATTTTTGTTTTGTTTTGTTTTTAAGGCATTTGTGTGAGATAAATGTTTAACTATTCTGATCGCGCGTTTTTGATGAAGGAAAAGCGAATCAAGCAAACATTTGGATGATACCCGATCTAGAATTCCATAGTTGAGATATGGGGAAATCACAGTTGAATATAAATTCTTCACAGTATGTGGGTGGGCAATTTTTTTCCCATATTTATGTTCTTTACTTGGTTAGCTGGTGCGGTTATTCCTCCAAAGTGTTCAGTTGGTGCAATTTCTGCTGTATCACACCCAGAGAGTACTATTCCTGTCCCACCAAAACAATTGGTGCTGCTCCTTTTCCAAGACATTCGGTTGATGCTGTTCCTGTTCCAACACACCCTGTTGGTGCTGCTCTTGCTCAAATGCAACCAGTTAGTGCTGCTTCAGCTCCAACATAGTCCATTGATGCTGTTCCATTCCAACACAGCCAGCTGGTGCTGCTCATGTTCCTGTTCCAACACAGTCAAGTGGTGCTGATCCTGTTCCAACACACCCAATTAGTGCTATTTGTGGTCTATCATGACCAGGTAAATCTTTTTCGATCATCAATATCGATACTAGCTTTATTGATATGTCTAATTGAATGGTTTGAAAATTGCCAGGCATATTTAATTTCAGAAACATAAAAGGTAAAACTTCAGAGAATCATTTAGCCTTACAAGTCAACAGCAACCAAAAAAGTAACACTCATGTCTTTACATGAAAAAAAAAAAATTGTTGTATCACTAATCTTGTCTCTGTCAAGTCCAATCTTTATTGCTCTATAACCACCTTAACCAGTAAAATACTAAATGTCTGTATGGGAAAGTTAGGAACTCACTGTTCAATCTGTATGAATTCAGTCAAATAGAAATGACATTTGTCTTTTCTTTTCTGCCAAATTTCATATTTACTTTATTCACTCTATTTTAATGCGGTTACTGGTCCAAAGTGTTCAGTTGGTGCTATATCTGCTGCATCACACCCAGATGTTACCACTGTTCTGTTCCAACGAAGCTAGTTGGTGCTGCTCCTCTTTCAAGACATCCAGTTGATGCTGTTCCTGTTCCAACGCAGCCAGTTGGTGCTACTCTTGCTCAGTTGATGCTGTTTCTATTCCAATACAGCCAGCTGGTGCTGTTCCTGTTCAAATACACCCAGTTGGTGCTTTTCCTGTTCCAAAACAGTCAAGTGGTGCTGATCCTGTTCCTACACACCCAATTAGTGATATTTGTGGTCTTACATGGCCAAGGAAATGTTTTCTTATTATCAGTGGTAGCTTTATTGATGTATCTAATTGAATATTCTAAAATTTGCGTGGCATGCTTATTTTTTTTTTTGATAAACAGAAATATAAAAAATAAAACTTCAGATAATCATTTGGCTTTACGTGTCAAGAATAACAACATCAAAAAAGGTCACATTATTTCGTCTTTACATTAAAAGAAAAAAAAATGTTGTATCACTACTCCTATCTAAATCGAGGTCCATCTTTAATGTTTTAAAACCACCTTAACCAGTAAATACTAAATGTCTGTATAAGAAAGTATTGAACTCACTCTTAATGCTGTATAATGTAAGTCAAATAGAAAAGACATTTCCCTTTTCTTTTCTGCTGTATTCCATATCTACTCTCTTCACTCTGTTAGCTGATGCATTTACTGCTCCAAAATGTTCATGTGGTGCTATTTCTGCTGTATCAGACCCAGAATGTACTGTTCCTGTTCCAGCAAAGCCAGTTGGTGGTCTGCTTAGTCCAATAGACCTATAGTTAGAGCTCTTAAAGCAGATGCATATGTTAACATGTTACCTCTAGCTCCTATTATTATACTCATACAAGACTAGGATATTTCTGCGATTATATCTTCATTACCTTGTCCTTTCTCGCGTCACTTTTTCCCACGCTCTCGACATACTTCTGACGAGATCGCTGTCTCTGCTGAACGTTTTTGTCTGTTTTGTTCTGTTCTTTTTCTGTTATGTTAGTTTTGTCTCATTTTGTCTCGTCTCATTGCCAACTCTCCGTTGTACTGTTACTCCTATTTCAGTCCCGTTTCATGTTTATTTGTGTGTATATCCATGGCCGGCGGAACCGGGGGGGGGGGTCCCCCCCCCCACTTTTTTTGTGCCATACAAAGGAATACATAAGGTGTCAGCACTTTGCCCCTCCCCCCCCCCCCAACTTTTTTCAACCTGGAAGTGGGTAAGTGGCAATAGAAAGAAATAGATAGAGATCTTGAAGTGTGAGGGCGGTAAGGAAGGAGAAAGATGAGCTGAGGACCTTTTTTTGTGCTCCCCCTCCCCCCCCCCCCCCCCCCCCCCCCCCCACTTTTGAAAACGCTCCGCCGGCCCTGATATCTGCCTGTTTTTGTTGATCTCTCTTTCTAGTGGGCTTCCAGACTTTTTCTTTGCTCTCGACTGATGTTTTTCTTCTGAGGGGCCCCGCATCCTACAAGCTTTGTCTTTTTAGTGGGTCCCTCCATTTTTCGAATTTTGCGTTTTGTTTACTTACTTCTAATCACTTGAGTTTTATGATAATGTATGATTATCGTAAGGTGTTACAATCATTGTACATTCTATTCATCCTACAAAGTTTTACGCACCTTATGTTCTGTTACCTGAAAAAAGTGATGTCTATATGCTCTTGTTGAAAAATGAAATCAAAAATTGAAATTGAGTTGAAATTGAATATATTAAACACTCTCTCTTGAAATAGGTACCCTACTAATTTGGATTTATCATTCAATTATCTCTTTAACCTCGGCAATGCACTTGAAGCTGAAATAGTAACGAGGCAATAAATCATTTCCAATTTTTAATCACCTCTTAAAGACTATTGTTATTGTTAACCTTTCATCGCATAGCAGTGACTTATCATAATATGACTAACATATTGAAGTTCATATCAGGGTTAACATTATAATTCAAGACAAGATGTTTGTTCAATCCCAACTGAAATAAGTAATGTAAATGCTTTTGGTATCACACTTCTGTTACCCTGTGGTGACATACTTATTACTAGTGAACATGGACATGCCTCAAAAAAACCAAGATCTCTTATGCAGTGACTCACCTATGGCATGGCAGATCTCTCAAACATTCTGAATTTGGAGGGAAAATCTGAAGTTTGACCATTCTCAGTTCTTGTTTCAATAGAAGTTTCTTATTTTTCTTGATGATTTTACTACACACTCATGTGGGAAGTGCTCTTTCTTTCCCACTTTGAGCCAAATCGTCCCTATAGATTTGAGCTGGGTGATGTGAATGTAAGGACTTGCATTTAACAGATATTGAAGAGGAATTTGCAAAACACAGTGATTTTGAATTGTAGAATTCAAGGTATAACTAGGAAACATGTTTTTTTTTTCGGATATTGTAATTTCTAAGTGAAAAGAAATAAAGATGAAAACTAAGTCTTGCATAAGATTGTGAGCAGTCTAAATTGACCTGATATATCATGAACAATAGAGTATTCTTTTTTCTTTATTATCGTCATGATTACCTTAACATAGGAAGCAAACACATGGTTTCTATCAGCTATCTTGATTCTCATTTTGATATTTCTATTATCAGTTATCTTGATTCTCATTTTGATATTTCTATTACAGTCCTCGGGACCGGCAGGTTTCTTTCATTATATCGAAATTTTTTTATAACCAAACAAAAAACAATAAAAAACAAAGAGCGGGAAATGTTGCAGAGTGAATTTCTACTTTGTTATAACCGGAATTTCATTATATCCGTGTTCGTTATAACGGGTGCACTGTACCATATAAAATTGATAGTAGATAAAAAGCAGTATGTGACAAGGAGAGAGGTCTTTTGAATTTTTCATTGGCATAAAAATGTTTTTAAGCAAAACAGAAGAACTAAAATATTTCTTGGCCTTGCGATGCCCTTTGATAACGATGTCGTTATTACACTGATTAAAGATCTTGCATACAACTGGAATCTTATTGGATCAGCTAGGCATTCAATCTACTAGTATTTTATATTTTTATCATAATCCAACCTCCTTCATCATCTATTCGTCCTCGTTCACTTTCTCCGTGGAGATTGTCAGCGGCATGAAAATGAAAGAAATACGAAATATTGGATTCGTAGCATTGTCCTCCTAGTTATCAAGGTAATAGAGATGAAAGATAATATGTTAGATATAGTTTCCTGTCTAATGCCCCTGTTCCACTATGCCGTTCTCGTTACGATTTGACAATTTTCTCAGATCGGGAAGGATCGGATAAAACCTGAGCCGATCTGGACACAGTACGATGTTAGAACGCTCTAAGTACGATGCAGTTACGACTACCACGTGCTTGCTACGCTCTTACTACGATGATCGGGAATGAGACATTACAATCTCTGCCGCTGCAGTTACGCTTTAGAACGATGTAGCTACGCTGTCAGTGCGATGTTATCAGATCGATACACGATGTATCTACGCTCTGAACGATCTATACGATCTTATCACGCTGTTACCCCCGTTCAGAGAGCTGAAAAGTGCCCGATGTGCCCCGATGTACCCCGATTCGACTGTCGATCCGCAGTCAGTCAACTTATTAGCATGCAAAACAAAAGAAATATACTGTGGACCTCGAAGACGGGCTCCTCAAATCACGGTTCTTTTGCAGCAACGCGTTGTTAATCAAAGGCGTGCTGATCTTTCCAAGGCTTTTTCTTGATGTCCGTGCTTTGCTAGTCCGTCTTCCTCCAGTGGTAGATGATTTCATGTTCTTCAAAATTCTATGTCCTCTTCTTCCTCCTCTTTGAGCATCACGTGCAGTCTCTCTTTCTTCGCCCTTTGTGTTACTGCTTCGCTGCTTTCTTCTCTTCTTTTTCTTCATCTCTTCTTCTTCTTCGAAAATTTGAGCTCCTTCTTCATATTCTGCCTCGACAGGTGCAGCGACAATCTCCTCCTCCTCCTCAACAGTCTTGCCTCTCGATCTCTTTGATCTTCTTCTGGCAGACATTGTGGCTGCGATTTTTCCAGCGTATCGGCTGCGTCCCTTTTAGAGCGGCGAGAGCGGGAGACTTGATTAAATGAGTCTGGGAAGGCGTAGGAACAGCGTAGTTAAAGCGGAAACAGCGTAGCTAAAGCGGAAACAGCGTAACTAAAGCGGGAATGAAGCGTACTGAGAGCGTCGTAGGAACGGGCCTTGATTCTATACGAGAGTATATAGAGAACGTAGTGAGAGCGGCGTTAAAGCGGGAAGATCGGCGCAGCAGCGAGACCACGTCGGTGTCTAAGTTTACTTCCCGTTCTTGTGCCGATGTTACTACGCTCAGAAAGACCTTGTTACGCTCATCCAGCGGTGTTTACGCTGTCACTACGCTCTCCCCACTTGCCGTACGATTCAAAATAGGTTAATTTTGAACAGATTCAAAATTTCTTCCCGATCTGAAAAAAACGCCCGCTCCAACCCCGACTTCCAAACGCTGCTGCTACGATGCTTCCGATCCCCGTACGCTTTTGCCGCTCTCTCCCGATCTGCTCGATCGGGACAGATCGGGGTCTAGGTCGTGAAAGTGGAACGGGGGCTTAAAAGAAAAAAAATCAAAACCACCTTTCCTCACATTGTTGTCTTCCGATCATAAGTGTTCAAATTTTTAAAGAGTTATCGTGAGGTCATTTTGCAGTGTGAATGTAATGGGGATGAAGAAAGGACCAATCCAAACACCGTTCTGAAAAAAAAAAAATCTATTCATCATCCAAACTAATCCAACTGCCAAATTCACGTCAGATCAACAATAGTATACTGTCGTGTATGCCTCTTACCTTCTTCACAACGATCGTAGTCGCTCCTCCAAGAAATACATCAGTGCCTTTCTGTGTAAAGCTATGCGGGGATGAAATGAAAGGATGGACCTCTGATGGTATCGCAATTGTCTGGTGAGTTAATACTGCGTACCTTGAGCATTGACCCTCCTGATAATTTGTCCACTAATTAGATTTATTTCATCACTACCTTTTACATCGATCAGTGTATGTCACAATATACTTCATAATGATGATTAGGAAAATGAGCTTGGTACGTGTCTCTTCAAAGAATCACTGCAAAGGGCAATGATTCTTTACCGTTTGATTCTTTATCAACGGCGATTACTTCCTATAGAGGGTAACGTACGATATTGTTGAAAGGCCTTGCTAACATTCCGTGTGTGTGAATGAGTATTTTAGGCTGCATTTAACTTGAGAGAGAATCACGTTTCAAAACGCGTTTGGAATGGTGTTTGCGAACATGGTGTGAAACGCGATTCTCGGGGTGCTGCGTTTATCTACCCATTATTGAATCGCAATTCTGTTGTCACTGCGCCGCTGCTTTGCGCAGTTCTACCCGAGAAACAGAGGTCAACTGAGGCCCGTGTTGTAACCTGCGGGTTGTATACGACATGGAAGGTGGCCTTGGCAGCTCGAAGATTCTGTATGGCTGCTTTTCAAAACAGCATTGTGTTTATAAACTGTCAGAAAGGCGATCGTGGTCTCAAACGCCTTTCAAAACGCCCTTTATTTGACGTTTCAAATCGACGTTTCTAAACGCGTTTGAAAACAAGGTTGCGTTTATCTTTCGACTGAAAATGCCTCAAACGCGTATAGGATCGTGATTCTGGCTGAGAGCTTTTTAGATAAACGCACCCTTAGTTTGTTAAAGGGTGAGTGTTGTGTGTGCCTGTACTTGTACTTGTGTGTATGTGCATGGAGCTACGTAGTAGTTCCATGGTATGTGAGAGACGAGCGTGTATACATGTTCATAATACACCTGTAATTATATTCAGCCTCCAAATGCCTCCTGAAGCCACCGCGTCTTGACTGAACTGAGAGTGAAGTGTGTGCTTTCGTTATGAAGAAATAGGTTGTGTCAAGTTTCATACACACGTGCATTAGAAGTCGGGTGATTCATGGATTTAATACACGAACATGACCGATATCTTATAGGATGAAAACAAATTATTCCTGTGAAAGTGAACGAAGGCAATGTGACAACTCTCCAGTCTAAAGTGTTTTCGTGTCCTACGGCGTGCGTTCATTCACCCTGTGTTCGTAGACTTGTTCAAGTTTCATACACAGACGTGAATACAATGTATTCCACTTGGTTAAGATCTTTTCATGGAATCAAGTAGGTGTCTCCTCCAGCTAACCATGGATAAACGGCAACCTTACGTTGACATCAGTAAAAGAATAAATAAATGATGAAAAATCAGTACAGTGGAAGCATTCGAATTTTCAGTATAGCGGCAGCATTAACATTTTACAATAGAGTTAAGTTTGTTAATAAGTAACATTTTGTGTACACGCATCTAATTCCATCAAATCTAAAATCGACAAGGACGGGTTGAAACAGCCATATTGTGGAAAATTTTCACTTCAGAAAAGCTCTATATTCTCAACTTATCCCACGTCATCGAATAGCTTTCTGAGTCACATGTACAATCTTGAACTGTTGTTATATTTGCTTCGTACCGTAGTATCTTCTTTATTATCTCCTCTTCCTGGGCCAATCAACTCTGATATACTGACCAGTATAGCTGAGCCAGTTGCTGCACATGAAGTGATTCTTGGCCAATTTCTGAATATACTTTAACTGAGATGGATGCTGTACGTACCCAACATTTTTTTTTTTGCTCCAATTTGTCCTGTAATGAATGTCTAAGGTATGAGCTCTGTTTAAATCGAGATATTATTTTGTAAGTGAAATTCCAACAGATTAAACTGTGAGTCAGGGATGGAGTCAGGGATAGAAACAACCAATGTAAAATCAATGTTAAGTATTCAAATTCATGAAATTTCTTCCGTCGAGATATTATTTTGTAAGTGAAATTCCAACAGATTAAACTTGCTTGAAGATAAATCTCACAGCGTGTTTGGATGAAGGGTTTGATCATAAATTATTATATTTGGGTATATCATTTTCATTGGTAGCTCTGCCGTGCTACCTCTTGTTAGCCTTAGTGACATGTATTATAAGACACGCATGTGGGTAGATATCTCAAAGTTTATGATTAACAAATATGTTTCAAAACCTCTCTGTATATGCATAATGTATAATGGAAACGAGTTCAGAGGCGAAATAGTATGGGAATAGATCTAAGTAATTTTTCGCCTCATGGTACGCTTAATTTAGAATTGTTTTCAGTTTCAGCTTCAGTTTGATTTCATTTATATTTTCTTTAATTCCATTTTCATCCCACATTTGCAAAATAATAATTGAAAACATTTTTATAGATCATTGTGTTGTTTCATTCCCCCAGTATATGTCGGTATTGTCTGTTCGATTCTTTCCTTGGAAATCATTAACAGTTTTCCATAACGTATGTACAATGTATTTGTGACCCGCTACAACAAAAGGATCCGAAAGTCGGGGGAGGTCGATTTTCTGAAGCATTATTCCCTTACTCTTCCGTTGTAATTTCATATACGACAAGACTCATAAAAGTATTCGGTTGCGGAGATATCAATTATTTTACGAGAGCATGTCGAGTGGTCCTAAAGGCATTATTTACCATTTGCAGATGATACAAAAAAAACTCAGTATCAGTGCTTCAAAATACTTTTAAAATGTGAGTCAGGGATAGAAACAACCAATGTAAAATCAATGTTAAGTATTCAAATTCATGAAATTTCTTCCGTCGAGATGTTTTCATTGCAACTGATTGACAAATTACCCTACATCGACGTAAATAAGCATTGAATTGATCAGTGTTTTAGTAGTAGCCATGATCTAAAATCATGGGCGTACGTACTCGAGCAGGATTCGAACCTACGACCTCCTTATCTCCGGACAGGCGTCATCTCCACTAGACCACCGAGCTTCCGCCGGACAGCAACTGTTGGTTCAAATCCTTATAGCATGCAGCGGGCACTGCGTAATCATTCAAAATCATGAAGTTTCCTCCGTCGAGATGTTTTCATTGCAACTGATTGACAAATTGCCCTACATCGACGTAAATTACGCAGTGCCCGCTGCATGCTATAAGGATTAAAACCAACACTTGCTGTCGGGCGGAAGCTCGGTGGTCTAGTGGAGATGACGCCTGTCCGGAGATCAGGAAGTCGTAGGTTCGAATCCTGCTCGAGTACGTACGCCCATGATTTTTGATCATGGCTACTACTAAAACACTGATCAATTCAGTGCTTATTTACGGCAATTTGTCTATCAGTTGCAATGTTAATTATTGTTAAATGTACAAAATGTGAACAATAGATATAATGAAAAATTTTCCAGACTAAACCGTCTACAATTATGGTTTATTGAGAAAAATAGTGATATCTTCTTGTATTTTAGGCTTTATTGCAAACTTTTTATATGTAGGATGTTTTGAGATACAACGGACCTACATATATGCATGGAATATGATATCTCGAACATTTTTTAAATCACTGCTCCCAAAGGTAAACAGTACCTTTAAGAAATCAGCGTTTCTAGTAAACCGCCTTCAAAGTCTATCTTTCGACGCAGTCGTGATCAAGGGGGAGGTAAGACAGTTTTCATCTCTGGATAATAGAGATATGCCCCTAGCAACCTCTGTTCATTCAAACTTAGCGCCAGTAGTCTACGCAGGACCAATCAGTAATCAGGATGCCACGCACCGACCAATAAGATTACTCCCTCGTTGCTAGGGGCAGAGTTTATCTGCAGCCCTAAATCCAAATCTTCGGACAAGTTTCTGTTCCGTTGAAAGTCGGAAAAACATGGCCCCCCAAAACGCTAATTTCTTGCCTTTGCTTTAATCATTTAGCTTCGAAATTTTGGCCGATGATAGACGATACATTCGACTACAAAATTATGCCAAAAACAGAAATTTGACGGTTTGGACCGATTTTGATGATCTGACTTCAAACTCGATTTTCTCGGCTCAGCCACAGGCGACTTTCGGATCCTCTTGTCGTGGCGGGTCACATTTATTTCTAATTGTTGTAATAATGTAATTTTCGAGACAATCTAATAATGGATGTTAATTGCCTTCTGTATTTCTTTTATTTGGCAAATCATTGGTGACACTTACTTTTCATTGCTTGCTTGTATGAATTATTTGCGGTGGATTTAGATGTCATAATGCCTTTTGTGATGTAAGGGTGCTTCAAATGTTTTTTGTTTTTACAAGAGGCAAATTTGTATGAGAATGAAACAGGTTTGGGCACAAATATCTCGCATGCTTTGCCAGCATCAATCTCTTTCAGTATTTCCTTCCATTCTTCATTTATAGCAAGATCACACTTTAAAAGATACATATTCTGTTTCATTTCTTTTCTCTATGTTTCATATTTACTTCGATGTTTTTATTTATTTTTCGATTTGATTAGGAGTGGCAAAACCTGACAAGTGGACTGAAACATCACTATTATACAAGAACGCCATTTATGAAAATTAAAAAGCGTAAGATGATAAAACCAATAAACTTCATAATTCAATCATTATCACTGTTTTGTAAAGTTGTATTGCAGACCTCCTTTTTCTTGACGGGTAATAGTGGCTAAACATTCATCAAATTTATCATTAAAATAAAAGACATGGAATCTGTGTTCTGATTATAGGGTCGACAAATAACATTTACAACGATATTTTTGGAGTTGCTGTATGCAATCGCAATGAAGTGGTTTTCAGTACCATTAATGTGTGGATCCGGTCTTAACCTAATTTAACGGTATTATGAATATACACAGCTACCCAAACTCCTTTGTCATCAAAACGCCAGAATTGTAAATAATGTAATTTTCTATGTTTGATGATGGTGGGGAGTTTTCATTGAGCCAGGTTTCTGTGAAGCTATCATTGGAAACTTGAAAATTGTTTAACTGTGATATCAGTAGTTCTATAGAACTAAAGTTTTTTTTTTTTTTTAAACCTCGGGCATTAAGAGAAAGTACACTAAAACATCGGAAACCAGGGCGCGCTGTTGTGTGAGCGTGTATGAAGTGCTGTTGGAATTGCTGACTTGTATTGTCGTCAGTCAGTTTTTCTCTTAATAATGGATGAACTCTTGAATTAAAATCTGCAAAAGTGATGTAGTGACTTTCAGGGTTTATAATATCTTGGTCATTATCTTTTTTTTTCTCAATTAAGGCAAAGACTCAAGTGAGCTATTGCAATCATTCATCGTCCTTCTTGAAAATCCGTGACGAATTTTCACCAAACTTGGCAGGTAGCATCCTTAGAGGTATGATTATGATCTCACAAACTCTTTACATTTTGTATCACGCTGAATAATGTTTGCCCACTTTGAATCTGCTCGATGAGTGGTGACCGGATTGTCTATGATTTTATCATTATGCGTATATGTGAGGCCATTATCCTCGTCAAGCATGTGCTTACGATAATGGTCTCCTGCATTCCTATTATTCCTAGATCTGTTTAATTTGTCTTTCGAACAGCAGGTACGTGAACTCTTATTTTCATTTAATGCGTAGAGACACCTGCTCGAAATCATTTTGTATTATTAAGAAAAATAGTGTTATTAAATGTGACACTGCACCTCAAAACAAACAAAAGGTCGCCAGACATGAATTTTAAGTTAAGACCATATTCTGAAAGAGCAGACCTTAATCTTTAAAATGATGTATAATTCAAATCAAATGGACTCTCCTAACCTATCTAAATATTGGAAAGAAAGCACAAACTCAGGAAAAGTGTGAACCGAGAAAAGAGGCTCTGAAGTACAGTGTCTATTCAAGCGCTTAATCTTTACCAAACCGTGCTGGCTGTGCAATGAATGGGACAAAAAACAGGAAGTAAACCACCAGAGTAACAACAATGAAGGGATTATTAGATTAAACTGAAATCAAACATGCCTCATTAACACATTCTGTCCATAATTAATGCCAACTTTCAAAGCAGTAGCACTATCCTTTCAAAAGTTATTAGAGTCGAAGGTGAAGAGTGTGGACAAGGTTTTTCAGAAATGAAAAAGGGATTCTAAAGACACACCTAATCACACTATTCTACAAAAATGTTCGAGATAAACTACTTTAAAAACACACTTTCCTGCCCGTTTTATGATCCCAAATTTTAGCATAATGTAAAAGAAGACCCGCTCTTTCAGAAAATATGAAAAAGTCAAGTTCGGCTAGGTTTACCCATTTCACTTATTTTCAGTCCTCACGCAAAATCAGTGTGTGCGACTTTATGTTCGTTTTGAGGTGCACGGTCACAAATTATGTTAAACATCAACCAATATTCATGTAATTTACTGTTCAAATTATTATTACTCAGGAACATTGTTCAGTTGGCTTTCTGTCATATCCTTGTACGAAAAAAGGAATGCAGAAATAAAGTTAGATAAAATAAAATGGGCACCATGCGTTACTTAAGGGCGCCCGGGGAAAAACCCCTTTAGGAATCTTTAATAATCTTCTCCTTTAGAACTGAAGTGATAGAGCGGAGTTAGTGTTATGATCACGTACATTGATGAAGCTAATTCAAGGTAGATCCAGGGATGCCCCCAGGGTCCTGTGGGGGGTGCGAATTTGGCGTAAATTGTACATTTTCATCTTCTTCCTTAAAATACATGGTCACATTTTCGCCAAATTTGGCAGGTGCAATTGCCAGGGGGATAAAAAGAATATTTGCTCAAATGCGCATCATTCCCCCCCCCCCCCCCCCCCCAGCACAGCATCCCGGGATGGGGGAGAGATAGACAAACCCCCTAAATTAAACAATCTTTACAAATCTCGCAGACACTACATATACCTCACAAATAATGCTAATAAAATGCGCATACAATCATTCAATTTATCGTTTAAAAATGATAATCTAAAGATGTAGGCTAACACCACGCGGAGTACAAAATATGTAGTCTGCGAGTAAAATTTGAGGCGATTTGATGCGATGATCACGATCGAAAATTAATCGTGTTGATTGTAGAAAATGTTTGAACCGTCAAAGAAAAAAAAATAGGCGATTAGCGCGATTGTCACGATTGACCTCAAGGTCTGATATGATCTCATACGATCTGATAAAATTACCACGACTGCTTCAAGATTAAGACCACGATTTCAATCGTGGAGCCAATCTTGATAGTGGGAACGCCGCAGAGATCGGGATGTTATTTGTAGGGATGCACATGAATCGGTATTCAAACATAGGACAATTCCGTTTTTGTAGGCTGTTATTACTTGGCTGTTCAATAGGTTAACGAAAATATCCAGTGCAATTTACACGCAATCCAGTCGTCTGTCATACGTGTTTGCATGTTTATTTACATGTACAATGTAGGCCTACATGACAGTTCAAGAAATGTAAACATATGCAAACACTAATTAGACGACAACGAATGAAATTAGCAGGAGAGGAATCGTGAGTAGCATTACGGAACAAAGTCACACGTTTCGTTTCGGTTTTTTAATAATAATGATAAGAAGTATATTCATCAAATGAATAAAAGAACAACGGCAGGAAAAGTGATGAAAAGACAAGTACTCAAATACAGAAGCACGAGCAATAGAGCACATTACACTAATTCCACCATGTCTGTGTTGCTAGTCCAAGTAATAACTGCGATATCGTGTTTTAATACTCTACTGCGAGTTCCAATGTGCAACTGAAAAGACCACCTGTTTGTTTGTGTATACGACTCGCCTTATCATATCGCTATTATTGTCCCGACCTTCTTTCAGACGCGACGCGCAACAGCTGTTTGAGGGCAGAACGTTTCACCCGAGCTTCCCGCTTAAGCATGGCACACCGGTAAGTCAGAATTTTTATTGACCCGACGACTGTCTTTAGACGCCATTCTATACTCCTATAGAGGAGCATCTGTGGCTGGTGCATGATATTTGTACATACAAGCAATAAAAAAAAAATGTTTCAATTCATTTATCCAGCAGTACACGACATCACCTAGGCAAATTAGTGTTAAGAAATATTTCAAGAACGGCTTCCATCAAGTTCACCAATACTGCAGCTAGATTAACATTGCTAACATTGGATCCATTTTGAATTTAGTGGGGTTTTTTTGTGTTGAAGCGTTAAGTACTGACATATGAAAACAACCACGTTTTGTACAATTGCGCGTCTTTGTATGTGGAAACAAAACCACGTGACAAAAATAAATGTACAAAGGTTGTTAATATCGCATATAGTAACGACAGTCGTGCATATGCTTTATCTCTGTTGATAGTTTGTACAGTGGAAGTTGTTCTTTATGCACCATCTTAACGTCTTATCCCTGGACCCAACTGGCTCTCTGTAAGAGTATTGATTCTCATAGTAGTGTTAGATGTAATTACACGTATAGATCTGCAAATGTGAAAACACAATTGTGGCATATAATGTGGTTGTGTATTTGATGGCTTCACAATAAGTTTGTGATCACAGCGGTCGTGAATCCTGTTAGTTTTTCAATCCGTTAACAAATGCTCATCGAGCAGGCCTATGTTATGACATACTAGCTGAGCTTCAGAAAGTGCGCGTCTTTCTTATTTCTCTAGTGGGTAAGCCTTGATTTTTTTGACGCAAGGCATAATAATGTCAGTACACTTTTATGAATCAATCGTGCTATGTGATAATTTGCTTCACCCGAGATTCCTGACATTAAGTATCACCGTGATCCAATCACGCCCAATCAAATGATATGCTACAGACGAACTATCGCATAAGAAAAGTAGAAGCGGAGCCTGTCCGTCTTTGATGGAATGGGTCTGCTGTATACGACTTGACTTTGCGCCGAGTGCTTTTTCGTTCATGCCGATAGTAGAAGATTTAGATTACTCCCGTCATCCTTGCCACTGAATACATGATTAGCCTTCCTAGTAGAAGAAATAGCGTGCATTATTCAGGATCGAGTTACAGGGATGGTTTGTTTGCCTGTTGCGCTCTCTAAAGTCATCGGTGCGACAGGAAAGCAGGTCACCTTTTTCCCCACGCAGTGAATCTCTCTTCAGTATACTTTAGTACTCGCCACCGTCGATATAGTTTGTATTTTGTTTTATTTTGTTTCATTTTGCAGTAATTTTCTATGAATTAACTAAATGTATATACTGTTCCCATACATGAAAACTTATCTCTGCAGTGATCATAAGTAGCCTCCTTTTCTGAAAAAAAAAATAGGAAATTTGGAAAAGAGGCAATAAGTGCAGTTATTGCAGTCTGCATATCGTGATCTAATGTTAATACGATGTAAACAAGACATGATGGGAAAATTATTGATATTGACTGTGTTCATGTGATTGATAATGTTCATTTTTTAAGTCTGATGAAACTCTTTTCTTCTTGTTGCATAAGTTCGAATTAGAAACAAGTATGAAAGAATGAAGGTATGTTTACAACCTTTGTACTGGTTACCATGCTGGTGTATACATTATACAACTCACATGTAAGATGCGTACACGTGCAGTAAAATGCAACGGTAAATAAGCCCCAATCCAGTCCTCATTTCTTTTCTTTTTAATAAGGCAATCAAAGATTCATGAAACCGTTTACATAAACTTACTCCGGAGTAAATGATCGACCAGTAATGGTGTTGTAATATGCAAGAGTGATTATAGCTGCAGGACGCCTACAAAATTCAGATTCAAATTATTTGTTTGTTTGTTTGTTTGTTTTAATCACGGGTTAAAATACTTGCACTTTTTTAGCAAGTCCGTATGATAATCAACAGAAAAACATGATGTGGTACAATCAACGTATAAGATGATACATACACAATAATCATAACAACGAAACAAAAAGATGAGAGAAAAAAATTGAAAATACATATATACACAAGACTCTTGACAGAATCAAATACAAAAACAGTAAATCGCAGAAAGAAAAAATCTGGGAAAGAAGAGAAATCAGAACAAAAATTATTACTCAGAAATTGAAAAACATTGTGCTAATCTTGTACATGTTCTAGTGGCTTCCGATAATTGGTTGAATAATTGAGCTGCTATACAAATAGTGCTACTTTTACAGAAATTGGTTTTTGGTTTTGGTAACAATACTTTAAATGCCGAGTTCCTGAGATTATAATTAGATACTTTTATGTTAACTTCATAAGTCAGAAAATCAGGTAGGAGGTTATGTAAGACTTTGTAAATGAAAACAAGGTCTTTTTTTCACTTTGGCACTGAGGCAGTCAATATGCAGGCTCCCATACAAACCTCGTCTCTTGTGACGATGATCCATTTTCAGGACAGTTCGCAAGGCTCTGTTCTGAAGTATTTGAAGTCTTTTCATGTTACCAGAATTTGGTTTCATCCAGATTGTGTTACAGTACTCAAAGTGAGTTCGAATCTTTGTATTATACAGGGTTAATGCGATGTCTTGATCAATATATGTGACAGTGCACCTCAAAACGAACATAAAGTCGCACACACTGATTTTGCGTGAGGACTGAAATTAAGTGAAATGGGTCAACCTAGCCGAACTTGACTTTTTCATATTTTCTGAAAGAGCGGGTCTTCTTTTACATTATGCTAAAATTTGGTATAATAAAACGGGTAGGAAAGTGTGTTTTTTAGCAGTTTATCTCGAACATTTTTGGTAGAATAGTGTGATTATGTGTGTCTTTAGAATCCCTTTTTCATTTCTGAAAAACCTTGTCCACACTCTTCACTTTCAACTGTAATGATTTTTGAAAGGATAAGGCTACTGCTTTGAAAGTTGGCATTAATTATGGACAGAATGTGGTAATGAGGCATGTTTAATTTCAATTTAATCTGATAATCCCTTCATTGTTGTTACTCTGGTGGTTTACTTCCTGTTTTTGTCCCATTCATCGCACAGCCAGCACGGTTTGGTAAAGATTAAGCGCTTGAATAGACATTGTACTTTAGAGCCTCTTTTCTCAGTTCACACTTTTCCTGAGTTTGTGCTTTCTTTCCAATATTTAGATAGGTTAGGAGAGTCCATTTGATTTGAGTTATACTGGTACATCATTTTAAAGCTTAAAGTCTGCTCTTTCAGAATTTGGTCTCAACTAAAAATTCATGTCTGGCGACTTTTTGTTTGTTTTGAGGTGCAGAGTCACATATGGTCTTGCCCTTCTTAAAGCATACAAATTACGTAACACTTTACTTTTAACGCTGTCAACTTGTGGTGTCCAAGAGAATTCTGTATCGATGACAACACCTAAATATTTACAACTCTCTACCTTTTCTAAAGGAGTACCATCAATTATCATACTAACATTTTCAAATTTGTTACGATTACGTTTGGTACCTATAAACATATATTTAAATTTTTAACATTCCACAAAAGTTTATTATGAAGCAACCATTCATGCACGGCATGTAAGTCGTCATTAACAACTCTTCCAAGTTCAGAAAGATTGCTGGATGCATAATAAAAACAAGTATCATCCCCATAAAGCGACACTTGACAATTTTTTTAACTACCCGAGGCAATTCATTCATATACATAATAAACAACAAAGGCCCCAAAATACTTCCCTGAGCGACACCAGAGAGCACCTCACCCTCCTTTGAAACATTACCATTAATTACACTTTGTTGTTTTCTTTGACTGAAATCATTTACAAACCAGGAAATAACATCAGCGCAAAATAAAAAAAGAAATAATTTTTCGATCAAAATATCAAGAGAAACCATATCAAAAGCCTTTAAAAGATAGAGGGTTACCACAACAACTACTTGTCCAGCATCTATAACTTTCTTACATTTTCAGTGAGGTTTATTAATGCCATTTCTGAAGAAAAATTCGGGAGAAAGCCGTATTTTTTTTTCAATAAACCCTTTCATGAAGATAAGCATACACTTGTTTAAACACCAATTTTTCTAAAATCTTTGAAGCTAAAGGCAAAACAGATATTGGCCTATAATTTGAGGGATTAGTTGTATCGCCACCCTTGAATAGAGGTGTTACTTTAACACACTTTAGCACACCTTCTTTCAAAGATAAATTTACTAAGTGGATGAAAGATTTAAGAATAACTGACACAGTGTCCCGTAGGATACAAGCTGGTATAGTGCCAAGCCCAGTAGCCTTATATCTCGAGGCGTTTTATCAACACATTTCTTTACCTCATCAGCTGACACTGCAGTGAATTCAAAAGTTGTACATGCTCTCGGTACTTATTGTAAAGGATTTATTTTTGAAATTTATATTTTCTCTGTTTCGTAAAGCCAAAGTAGAAAAGTGATTATTCAGTGCATTTGCAACATCTTTGTGCCCTCTATACTCAACTCTGTCATAAATAATTTTGTGAACTTCGTAAAGGATTTAGGGCTTGGTATCATCTCTCTTAAATCTTTCCACATGAGGGTGGAGTTCCTATATTTTCCCTGATATTATCAATGACATATTTCCTTTAAGCTTTTCTCACAGATGATGTTACCAGATTACGCAGACTTGTATATTTCTGCCACTCATAATCTTTATTCATGCGATTAGCGATTTCTGCCACTCATAATCTTTATTCATGCGATTAGCGGACTGTTTTGCCTTATCTCTTTATCGTATCAACGCCGTGACACCACTAGTCATCCAAGGTGACCTCTTCTGTCGAAGCCTCTTCTTTTTAATTGGAGAATGCGTATCCAATAGAGATCTTAGTTTATGAACCCAGATGTGATATGCTTTCTCTGTTGATGTTTCTTGTGATATTTCATACACTGAAGAATCATTTAATTCATTTACAAATTATTCAATATCAAGCTTTTTCATTTTGCGTGATGAAATGTAACAGAGGTTACCACTTGATTTCGGTTTATGCTTACGCCATGAGAAAAGAACCATTTCATGGTCACTTAGGCTGAAAGGCAAGCCTTTGCACTGTAAAATATTTTCAGTCTTTGACGTATACAAATTATCAATGAGTGTTTTAGAGTGCTTTGTTACCCTCGTTGCCATGGAAACGCATTGAGTGAAAATAAGTATTCTTCTGCGTTACTTTGCAAACGAGAAGTATGATACGAGCGTTTCTTGTTCAACATATCACAATTCACATCTCCTACCAGAACATAATTACAAAAACGAGCTTCAACACTCTGGAGTATATTTTCAAGACTATGAAATATGTTAATAGACGAATCTGGTGGTCTATACCACGACATTAAAATAAAAGGCTTTTGTTTATTAAGAGTTACCTGTATACACGCTAATTCTAAGCTTTGATTGTGATACTCTTCAAGGACCACGTAATCTAAACAGCTGCGCACGTAGATAATAACTCCTCCACCATTTCGATTCCGGTCATTACGAACCGTGTTGTACCCAACAATACATATTTCATGATCGGATACTGACTCATCAAGACGAGTTTCACAAAAGGTTATTATATCAATACTGGTTTTACTCAAAAGTAATCGAATTTCGTCCATATTTTTCAGGTGAGAACAAATATTCAGGTGTGCAATACTTATTCCGCCAATTGTTTTAAACTCTATTAACAATCTGTTCTTGATCACTTATTTTTATTTCTGTATGACAGTCATCTAGAACATTCTGTTCGAAATCTGCATCCAAAACATTGCAAGGAAGCTCATACATCAAACATTTAGTACATATATAATCAGAATTTGACCGAAAAATGTTGTAACAGACGAACACATCAAATGAATCCATTCGTTACATCCAACACACATAAGAGCATTTTGATCAAACTTTACAGATCTATTACATGAAATGCATGAAGATATCCGACCCATTGGAAAAATCATGCATGTAGTAAGATGCTATTTCTCTGTCACCAGTTCTACAGCTTTTCAAGATCTTTGATTGATCTGATTTTTACCTTCTTGTCATCCCTGGTCAGCACTGAGATTCGTCCATCGGTAGTCCACACTCTCTTCACCTTCTCATGCTTCCTCGTCATGTAGACCAGGTTGCTCCTCTCTTGTGTGAGATCCTCGTGGATGTACATATTGGAGCCTTTCAGTTTCTGTCTTGCCGTGTACACTTATTGACGCACGTTATGCTTTGCACACTTGACGATGATGGGCTTCGGAGCAGTACTTTCGTCGTTTGTGATGCCGCGTCCAGGATGCCGTTGCCTTTCTTTTCGGTCGTACGCACGAAGCGGGATACGATGAGATCGATCCAAGTCCTCCGGCTGGATGTCGACGTCCAGTTTCTCGCGAATGATCTTTATGATGACATCGTCAGTTTGTTCTTCGCTGTTATCTGCAACACCGTGGAATCGTAGGCAGTTCCTCCTGCTGTACTGCTCATGTTCTTCCAAGGCACTCTGAGCTTCTTTTCCAGATCCTCTACTTTGGCTTTTAGGGCGACGAGTTTGTCGGAGTCCAAATGGAAGTCCACGTTGACGGAGATTACCTCATCGGACGAAAGAACGTCCTGAATTCTTCTCTGCAAGGTAATTGGGTTTCCATTGTCTACATTCGCGCAGTCCAGCTCTGTGATGAAGGAGTCGCTTTGGTGGTCAGCTGATATGGTCTCCACATCTTTCGGGGAAGTGTCTTTAATTGCGGCGGCTTTACTCCCGAGGGCTTAAGCTTGTTGACCGCTGGGTTGCTTGCTGTGCTTAGTGACAAGTTTGTCAGCAGGATTTCTGCTCCTTTTTCGAGTTTCCATGGTCAGATACAGTCCCTCTCGTATGACAGGCACGCGTAAAATACTTGGATAAGATATATAACTGTGGCAAATAGATTCGAAGCTCTGCAAAGATCATTATATCCAAAAATTCAGAACACAGTTTCAGAGCACAGCTTCAGCATAGTTCTGAGTTAGTTCGTTCAATTGACTTTGTATTTCATTTCTGTATGAAAAAGAAACTCAGAAATAACATAAAATCAATCAATCAAAATAAAGATCACCATGACATGTTAAAGTTTGTGACTTTGAAACAATGTCGAAATATTGCTATTCCTTGAAAATATGGAAAGCTATAAACTCTATAGACTACAAAAACTCTTTCTCCCAAAGTCGCCTTTTAATGATATTTGAAGCATTTACTTACTGTTTATTTAAGTCCTTCAGGACATGGAATGGAATTTTCTGTTTAAACGTATTGGGAAATCAAAACCGTGCAAAGTCCATTTCGATGTATTCTAATCATGCCAGTAACGTGTTCTGTGCACCTTTTTGCTGTTGTTCATTAAAGGAAGCTAATAGAGATCATCAATAGGTAAAATAGATCAAATGAGTATCTTTCCAGAGTGCATACATGGTACTGATAGATTTTATTAAGAAGAGACTGATTGTGAAAAGAAAGGTATTCATTCTTTATATGACTTGGGATTTTTTCGAAATACTACCTTTGAATAAACGAAGACTGAACTACAGAGCACCATTAAACACATTTGGAAGCAATTTCAGAGCAAAACTGTTATCCATAAACATTTTGAAATAAATGTTATTGGTAAATGTTGAATAAAATTGTAAAGATTTTTAAGAATTAATCCATGCCGTCCAAAATTCAATTAATTCAGGACTTTTGAAAAGTTGATAAGGCAACTAATTTCCTTGTGTCAATGGCTGATAAAACTCAATTTTAGGTCTTTTGTCGTCTGGTCAAGTTTCCTACAAGTGCTCTTTTAAAGAACTTGTAAATAACCTGTTATGTTCAAATATGTGAATTATGAGCTGAAACAGCTGAGCATACGTATCAAACCTAAGTTGTAGCAAGAAAGAAGTGTTCAACTTCAAGGTACCTAATATATGCCTGCTACAAGTTCATGGGTTACTTGAATCGCAAACATTCTGGTATTTTCGAGAGCGCGAAATGAATGATACCCTATGATACGTTTTGTTCGTTGTACCTGAGTGTTCGCATAACGTACAGTTGTCTGTTACAGCCGAGAATTATATGCCCCATTTAGTTACTGAGTGTGTTTGTATATGACGCATCATGAATTTATACTACTTGACCGATTGAATGGGTTTCCATTTTCTCCTATTAGCAGGAATAACTCTAGGACAACTGCTTTCTGGACAATCAAGCCTAGACCCCCCCCCCCCTCCCCACACACACACACACACACATGCATACACGCACTTTAACCCCAGGTGATCTATCTCAGCAAAATTAGTCGGTCAACAACTTTCCACCTGCGCAATTATAGCCTAAAGCAACAATTACAATCACCCAAGTTTATCTGCAATATCTGTCTGCACACCTTTAAGCATATCTGTGAATCTTCCCTTCTATATTATATCATGACCATTACTTCATATTTCAAGCCACCCTATATCATACATAGATATATCGATAGGTATTGATCATAAGATAGTACTTCATAAATTATGTCACTACGGTATTCGTGGTAGGGCCTTGGAGTGGTTCAGGAGCTACCTTACAGATCGTACGTTTCATTATCCGTCATGTATGCACACGCAGCTCGTACGCCGTGAAAATTTCTCGGTTTTTTTTTTTGTTTTTTTTTTTTACATGGATCGGATGTCTAAAATGTCAAGGAATAATTCTACCAAGTTTCAAGTCAATCCGACTCAATATGACGTCATACGGGCCAGTCAAAGTTGAAATTCCGCGCGTGCGTCGAATGCGATATACAGTTCATAATATACCAAAAAAAAAAAGGGGGGGCCTTGGAGTGGTTCAGGAGCTACCTTACAGATCGTACGTTTCATTATCCGTCATGTATGCACACGCAGCTCACACGCCGTGGAAATTTCTCGGGTTTTTTTTTTTACATGGATCGGATGTCTAAAATGTCAAGGAATAAGTCTACCAAGTTTCAAGTCAATCCGACTCAATATGACGTCATACGGGCCAGTCAAAGTTGAAATTCCGCGCGTGCGTCGAATGCGATATACAGTACATATATACCAAAAAACCGCTAATTTTAAATCCGATTTAACTCGTAAGGATGGACGGTGACCCCCAATTTTCTTTACATATTCTGAAAGCTGATGAGTTGTACATATCATTTCATGGGTGCTTGATGCTGGCAAAATGATTAAAAGGTATCAAATTTCTCAATGAAAAAAAAAGTGATTTTTCAAAATGACGTCATCAAATTTGAAGTTCACTCGAGCGTATTTCACTTATCCTTGGCCGATTTTTACCCGGATTTCAGTATGTTGTAGCTTGTTGAATGCTCTTTTAGATAACTTGCGTCAAAATTTTGATAGGATGACGTCATCACCTCGAAAAAAATCATTTGTGACCCTGCACCTCAAAACAAACAAAAAGTCGCCAGACATGAATTTTTAGTTAAGACCATATTCTGAAAGAGCAGACTTTAAGCTTTAAAATGATGTATAACTCAAATCAAATGGACTCTCCTAATCTATCTAAATATTGGAAAGAAAGCACAAACTCAGGAAAAGTGTGAACTGAGAAAAGAGGCTCTGAAGTACAGTGTCTATTCAAGCGCTTAATCTTTACCAAACCGTGCTGGCTGTGCGATGAATGGGACAAAAAAACAGGAAGTAAACCACCAGAGTAACAACAATGAAGGGATTATCAGATTAAACTGAAATTAAGCATGCCTCATTAACACATTCTGTCCACAGTTAATGCCAACTTTCAAAGCAGTAGCACTATCCCTTCAAAAGTTATTAGAGTTGAAAGTGAAGAGTGTGGACAAGGTTTTTCAGAAATGAAAAAGCGATTCTAAAGACACACCTAATCACACTATTCTACAAAAAATCTTCGAGATAAACTGCTAAAAAACACACTTTCCTGCCCGTTTTATGATACCAAATTTTAGCATAATGTAAAAGAAGACCTGCTCTTTTAGAAAATATGAAAAAGTCAAGTTCGGCTAGGTTGACCCATTTCACTTATTTTTAGTCCTCACGCAAAATCAGTTTGTGCGACTTTATGTTCGTTTTGAGGTGCACGGTCACATTTGAAAGTAACCTTGTCAAATTTGACCAGTTTACGTGTTATCTCTATGGGAGTGCATTTTTTCTGGAAATGAAAATTGACATGACTGTCTTTATCGAGCACTAGCTCACTTACCCTTCGGTGAATTTCTCCCAGATTTGAATATGTTGTAGCTGAAACTTTGGGCTATCGCTAATGTGCCCTTTGTTTTTCATAGGACGTCATGATGACGTCTTAAAACTTGGTTGAAATTGGCACTTGCTTAATACACAGAGCCTATGGGGATGAAATAGCTCAGTGGATAGCGCATCGGACTTTTCATCTAAAAGTCCTGCGTTCGAGGCTCACCCCTGCCACATTTCTTTTGCTTTTTTTTTAACTCTTAATTTTTTTTTATTTCTGTAATAGGTCTTATTCTCCCTTCCTAACTTTATCGCTTTGTGATCCTTTTATTCTTGTCCTTCAAATTTCTCTACAATACGTTAACTATTTCTTTATTTTTCTTTCTTTCTTCCACTTTCTGTGCAATAGATCAAGAACAACAAGTTCTATCAACCCAATATTTTGCACATGTTTAGTTTATGTCATGAACATCATTTCATAAAATAACAACTACTTCCTCCGACACCATCTGGGGTAGGTAAATGAAGGTCAAAGGTCAAAAGTGTTTAATCCTGTATCTTGGTGAATACATGTGCTATTTTTCCCACATTTTGCACACGTAAGGACCATGTTGCAAGCATCATTTCACAAAATAACAACTTTTTGCTCAGATGCCATCTTTGCTGTGTAAAGTGGGGTCAAAGGTCAAATATACTTAATTCTCTAACCTCATTAGTGTATATGTTATCACCGCCATATTTTGCACACACATGGGCCTAGATAGATGGATCATTTTGTAAAATAACGACGCTTTGGTCGGACGTCATTTTGGCTGTGCAAATGAGGTTCAAAAGTCAAATAATATTCTTCATTTTGTATCTTGCTTACTAAATGTGACTGTGCATCACAAAACCAACAAAAAGTCGCACTCATTGATTTTGTGTGGGGACTCAAAATAGGTGAAATGGGTCAACCTAGTCAATCTTGAGTTTTTCATATTTTCTGAAAGAGTAATACTTCTTCTACATTGTTGTAAAGTCTGGGATCATAAAACGAACGGGAAAATGTGTTTTCAGCAGTTTTTTTCTAAAAAACTTTTCTTGTAGAATAGTGAAATTAGGTGTGTCTGAGAGTCTCCTTTTTACTTCTCTTTACATACTCTTCACTTTCAACTTTAATAACTTTTGAAAAGTTAATGCTACTGCTTTGAAAGTTTGTATTAGTCACGGATAGAATGTGTTCATAGAGCCTGGTCAATTTCAGCTTAATCCAATAATCCCTTCATTGTTGTTGCTGTGAGGTTTTACATCCTGTATTTTGTCCCATTCATGGCACGGAGCACGGCTTGGTAGATGATCAAGCGCTTGAATAGACCCTATACTTTAGAGCCTCTTTTCTCAGTACACACATTTCCAGAATGTATGCTTTCTTTCTAATATTTAGATAGGTTAGGAGAGTCCATTTGAATTGAGTGATATATCATTTTAAAGCTTAAAGTCTGCTCTTTTAGAATCTGCTCTTAGCTAAAAATCCATGTCTGGCGACTTTTCGGTTGGTTTTGTGATGCAGGGTCACAAATGCTCAATTGGGGCCAGATTTTGTATATATATGGACCATGTTACCTGAATCATTTCATAAAACAACGATATTTGACTCAGATGCAATCCTGGCTGTGCGAGGTATATAGGGTCAAGAGTCAAGACTACTTTGTCCTGTATCTTGGTAATTGCATGCCGTATCACTCCCATATTTTGCACACATTTAGCCCATGGCATACGAATCGTTTCATGAAATAGCAACTTTCTAATCAGACGCCATCTTGGCTGTCTAAAGTAGGGTCAAGGATCAAACAAATTTCGTCCTGTATCTTCTTAAATGCATTGCATATTGCCACCATATTTTGCACAGATATAGATCTAGTCAAGAGGATCATTTCATAAGATAATGGCTTTTTCCTCAGACGCCACCTTGTATGTCAAAATGAGGTTCAAAGATACAAGATTTTCTTTTTGTCTCTTTGTTAACATAATATGCCCTTTCCATTCTAAATCTGTAGGCATGACAGGTTTGATTCTCTTTTCTTCAATGAGAATCACATAAATCATTTATTTCCGAATATATCGGATCACCTAATTTGTCAGGCTTGACAAATTCTCAAATCTAGTTTATTTATTTATTCATTTATTTACTTACTTATTTATTCATTTATTCATTCATTCATTTATTGATATCTAATCCTTTCTAACATTAGTTAATTCACCAATACGTAGTGGTCTTCCATGTGGCCCTGAATAGTATTAATATAAACATATTTACATTAAAATCATCAGCATTTATAGCAACACGTAAATAGAGAAGAAATCAGAGATACAATGGCTTACATTGCAAAGTAACATAAAACAAATATTGATATGTTAATAGAATTCATTAGAATGGCGATACAAAAATAACAGAAAAAATATCAGTAAAATCGCCATTTTGTGCATGAATTATTAGATATCAGTGAATATCCTTTATGCGACGTTTGGCAATACTTTAGGGGTGGTCGTTAGGTTTCCCTGCCTGGTGGTGCTCACATTCACCTTTTCTTCAGGTCTTTTGGGTTTGTCTGTCGTTGTCCCCCCCCCCCCCCTCTCTCTCTCTCTCTCTCTCTCTCTCTCTCTTTTCACCATTGTGACCCTCTTGTTTCCTTTCTGAAATCACTGATGATAAAAAATATGTTCGTTTTGGTTGTAATAACGCATGCAGAATACGATCATTTCGATGAATGCTAGAAGAGTTTGAATGGAGACTGTGCGGTCCTTGCAGTCCTTGAATATTGCGGTTTTGTCATGTATATATATATCAATGATTCTGAGAGTCTTCAAGCCATGAAACAAGCATGTTCAGTGTGTGCTTAGTATAATGACAACCAGTGGTAAGTTTCAATGCACGTTTTTGTAATGACAACATATACTTTATATGTATTATTTGAGGTTGTATAGATTATATACATTACAAACTAGCATAATTCGCATAATTCCTTTTGGCAATGTTTAGTGACAGTTTATTTTATTCAAAGTATGTTGAATTTTGATTATTCTAAATCAGTTACTACGGTCAGTGTATGTAAATATTTATGAGGGGAAAAATATGCTCGTGTCATATGCAAACATCGGAAAAATGGAGTAGCGAGGATGAAGATACTTAATCCTTTATGTGTGTCAAAGGCAATAGGGGTCCTAAAAGATGAGGATGGTTTTGTTTAGTTGATTCAGTTGACTGATGAAATACATATTGCTTTCTTGCTTTGTAGATAGTCTTTGAACCAAATTGAGAATTTGGCCATTCTATTCCATTCCATACGCTAAGATATCATGAACAGTGGCGTATTCCTTTGTAATGTTCATTCTGGTTTTTGTTTCATGTTTGTAATGTTTATGATATGTATCCTATATTCTTTACCTGGTCGAATAAATGATAATGATAATAATGATAATAATAATAATAATAATAATAATAATAATAATAATGGTATCAAAAGCCTTTCTGAGGTCAATTTATAGAAATACCACCGGCATGTTCCCTTTTTTGTAAGACATTCAACAATCATATCATACGTGATAGCACTAATCAGTTGAATGTCCTTTTCTAAGGCAAAACTGGTTACGGAACAGTATAAAGTGCAGTAGTTCAAAAATTTCACGACGATTAGTAGGAGAGAGAAATAAGGAACCGTCAGGAGATGTTGGTAAATACTGAGTGAAATAGGCAGTCCTTGCATCTATGGTGGGGACTAGACAAGGACCCATTTCAACAAAGAACGTATTGAAATCTGTAATTTGATTAGCGCGTTTTCCAACTTTTCATAAATGTGAAAATTGAACATTGTATTTAAGGAAGTAAACTAAAATGAGTTACAAAATCGTTATTTACACAAAAAAGAATATCCTAGTTATAATGCTTCCGATTGAAAGACGAATAACATCTGTCGTTTAAAAAAATTCAGTGCATACTAATAACTCGAATGGTTTGCTTTATGTTAGTCAGGCTTAAGATCGATATCAATTTAGTAAAACGGAATACATCGAAAGGTTGCGAGTTAAGTTCAAATAAAAAGATATTGTTGCTCCAAAACACTGTAGGAGACCAGAATGAAATGAGGAAGTTCTTGAGAAAAAAAAAAGGAATGGCTATAAAAGTGCACATAACAGACATAAAACGAAAGTCACATTACAGGAATTACACCCAATGACAGACATAAATTCCTCGTGCGAGACGAGGGCGTATCCTATACTTACGATTGAGTCAACAGTAAATAGCTCCTGCTGACAGCTTATAGAGTTAAACAATCAATCCCAATTTTTATTTGTACGTTTTGATGATTGTCAGGCCAGAAATAATCTTCGTACAGTAAAGATTACTATATCTATCCTCATATATCATTGTATCACATTGATAAGTCAACGTATAGGTGACCCAATTGATTAGAATATCAGAGTGGTTGATACGTGAGTTAATGCTGCATGCACTTATCGCACTATGTCACAATAAGCATGGAAAAGTAGATCATAGTTTTGAGTACAGAGCAACACCTGGCAGCCAGGAGGGCTCTGATCTTGATCTGCCAGAAGGCAAAACGTAACCTGTGTGACAATATAAACGGCTGGAGCAATCTGGAGCAATCAAGCTAGGAAAATTAAGCAATACAGTATAGGGCAACGACCTTTCAGCTCACAGGCCTTCAACGCTCCTGCCATGTAAGACTTAAGATATACTCAGTGTAACAGTGCATAATACTATAATGAATATGCAATTTCAATTATTACAATGTAATTACTATTATCACTATCTCTACTTCACAGATTACATTATGTCATAATGTAATCTGTGATATGGAGATAGTAATAATTCAAATTAAAAGCTATGGAATATATGAAGGGCGGCAGGGCACGACCGGTCAGCTTTCAACCAACAATGCTATTGTTAGATAAGAGTTTATATCAAATATGCTATATGTCACATGTTTAAATGTATGTTAATATGAAATTTTGTATAAAACATATGAACTTCGACAGTTTTAGAGTGTAAATGTACAGTGTTCATGTTCAAGTTTAGAACTATGGAATATCCTAGAGTATCCACGTCAAAGTACAACGGCGCATCTCTACTTCTTATCTAGGAGAATATGACCTGACAGTACCGAGAGATAAATTTGGGTTTGCATATCAACGCCCCCGTATTTTGAATCTTGTAAACCAGTTAACATGATAACAGTACGACAGGGAGGCAGGGCAACGACAAGACAGCTATCAAGCAACAGTATTGTTTAATACGTAAGATTTCGTTGTCACATGTCACCATGTATGTAATGCATAACTAGCTTTTGCACTTATATAATGTGATTCGTGAGTGGCAGATATTCACTATTCAAGTTCAAGTTTATAGCTATAGAATGTCCTAGATTACTCACGTATCAAGTTCAAAGCCAGGAATGCGACAACCCTATTGACAAGGAGAATGTGACCTGAAGGACAAACTATGGTTTGAGTATCAACGGCCCATATTTCGGAGCAAGCTTGCATGGTTACTTATTGGAAGCATGCCGCGACTTTTGTTTGAAAGAAATCTTTTAAAAAGTATTTGATCTAAGCCAAATCTCAAACCACCACCCCCCCCCCCAAAAAAAAAAAAAAAAACACGAATGAAGAAATGTGAGGGGGATTTTTTTTTTTCGTTTAGTTTCTTACCTGGGAATGAACATGAACTTCGACTGTAGTGCTGAAGGCACTTTGTCATCCTGCAATCGATTTCATCCGTCAAAAAGTGAAAGCAGTCTTCTTCATTTTCTTGGATGATTGATAGAACTCTATACATAAGATAAAATGGCAGCTAGTTATTACTACACAGATTATGTGTTGTTCCCTCGCGTTGTGAAACCCCTTCAGCGACTCACATGTTTGATTTAAAAAAAAGGGGGGGGGGGTAAGTACATCAAGCTGAGAGCCGTAGCAGCAATTACGCATTCACGGTGAGCAAGGATATTAGAATTAATCGATCTCGAGGGATTTGAATTCGTTCGTTGAGGCAAGATCGAGGTAGATTAGAAAGGTTACATCAATCATACTTGGATCATGCGACCCGCATGACAAATGTGCATCGGCACCACTTTCACCTACCCGGGCTTCATAGCATGCAGGGATTGAGGAGATTTGTGAGATCATTGTTGCTGTCGAAATGTCCCATATTATCATCGGAAGACTACAAACATAGGAAATATCACTCCATCCTGGCCCATCCTACGATGTGCCAATCGACTAAATAATAACATCTGCGATGATAGCAGGTCTGATCTTGTGTTCAAATGGTCAAATATCGGTATGTGTTAAACAGACATATGAACTGCAGCAGCATGTTTCACATTCAATTTAGTATTTGTGGTACAATAAAGTGACGGGGATCGGGCTTAGCCATCTTATCCACGGGTACCAGACCTATATTACAGGCAAGTTCCATCAATCATTTCCAATCTGCTTTAGACCATACTATAAGAACAGTGGAGCTACTCAAGCTTCAGCAAACCTCGTTTCATCATTTTTAAGGGGCTCTTTGTGTACATTATCAATACTACTGGTATGGGCAGTTTGCGCTGTCCTGAGATATACTCTCCCAGAAATAGTAGATTCAATGAAGGCGTACAACTTTAGTATGAAATTTGTAGCCTTTTAAATAGGGTGCCACTTCTTACTGCGGAATGGACAGACCAGACAAATGAAATGCTTTTTCAATACATGGAAACTGGCATACAGAGGAGAAAAAAAGTTCACAATTTGAATGTGTATTGAAATGGGAAGACGATACAGTTCGTATTGTTAGTATGGAATTCCTGTTCAATAGATTTATTTCACAGAAGACAGTATACAGGATAGTATAACGTGAATTAATGACTAGGCTTTATATATATCCATATGTATATATATATATGTATATATATATATATGAATTTATATATTCAATTCAATTCAATTCATTTTAATCATCCAATAAAAAACATTACAGGAAATTCAGTGCCGAATATTTACATATAAATGACGAAGCATAACAAATGCAATATGTATATCCATAGAGAGAGAACATGAATTGCTACATGATGAATAAATAAATAACTGAATATGCATGCAAAGTCACACTGACAAGAACAATTGAAGAGTTTGTTCGCAAAAACCGATAAGTCCATATACCAAATGGAGATATTTGGGATTAAAGGTCAAGAAAACTAAAGAGCATAAGAAGAAAATGTTTGCTTCTTTTGACCATAACTTCAAAAATGTATTTTTATATGAAGTGATCAATATATCATTTAAAAGGTATTATTTTGTACTTTATGACAGAGACCGTACTTCAAAATATTCAAAAATGGACTTATCGGTTTTTGCGAACAAACTCATCAATTGTATAAACACGTGGCATAAAACCGACTCAATTGGCATGATGTTAGAAACTCCAGAAACCTTCCCTGTTGCTATGTTTCCAGTCTCATCCCCCCCCCCATGTCAGCCCGCGATAAACTGAAACACCTAAAACCAACTCGCCCTAAAATACAACACAAAAAGCAAATTAACACATGCGAAAATGATATCGAAAATATATATACATATATATATATATATATATATATATATTCACAACAGTAGTTCAATATGAAAACTCCGTGAGAGACGTAGTATTGACGAATTTTCGCCCATAGGGCTTTGTCAAGTCAATGGCAGATTTTATTTTGAAGCAGATATAAATCAAAATAAAAGATGCGTCATCAGTGGTAGCGCGTCCATAACAAAATGCGCACATACACAAGTAGCGCACAAGGGCGCACATACCAAAGAGGTTCTATATGTAATAGAGCGCGCGCTCGCATGTAGAAGCGGGGGGCCGATTGAACGACCCGCCGCCATTTTCAAAGAGGTCGACTACCAGAAGCCTGAACCCGGAAGTGCCTATAGTAATACACGTAAAGTACAGCTTCGAAGATGGGGTTGGGTTGGAAAAATCATTCTAATTTTAAGGAAAATCAATATTTGTCCATATGCCTCCGGATTTTATAAGAGAGATACATTCTCAACACAGTATACGTGTTTTGATGAAAAAAGGACTTGCTCTAATGTGTCAAATATGTACCTTAACATGAAGCCAAAATTGCCAAACAGGCAATCATGCATTCATATTACATAATGGATAAAGATTGCAGAAAGGTACAGTGTATACTCTTTGGTATGGGAGTATACTGATTTCACATAATATATGTCACTTAGAAACATCAGACACACATACAACACACACTCCCACACACATACAACACACACTCCCACACACATCCACACACCCTCAACAAGCACACACACTCACAACAAACACACACATACGCACACACATGTACACACCAAACCACATTTTTTTTTTCAAATCCCAACACACACACACACACACACACACACCACACATTACACCGATCTTCAGGTGATTAATGGTGTGCCCGGGCAGGTTGAAGTGCTGGGCCATTGGAAGTCCCTGTGTATTGAGCCTTACCGATCGGAGGTGTTCGGTTGCGCGATCTGCTAGTCTACGTTTCGTCTCTCCTATGTAGATCTTGTGGCAGGCTGTACAAGTGATCGCGTAGATCACATTCTCGACAGTACAGGTGAACCGATCGTGAACAACCCAGGTGTATTTAGGACCTTTGATGTGTGCTGCTCCATCCACATGGCTGCATGTGTTGCACCTTCTACTTCCACAGGGTTAGGTACCGCATCCCAAATCTGCTTCAGACTGTGCCTGGACCTTCAACCCCGTGTGGGCCAACAGATCCCGCAGACTCCGGTCCTCCTTGTATGCTACGAGAGGAGGATCTTTGAAGATTTCCTTGGTGGATGCATCCTGTTGTAAAATGTGTGTGTTGTCCATAATGGTAGAAACGAGCTTTTCCGTTGACGGGTGATATGTCAGCACTAGTGGTACTATGTCGCTGTTATGCTGTCTCCTGGGCTACAGGGCTTCTTGCCGGCTCAAGCTAGAAACTTTTCTTGTCGCCTTCTTGACAACCTGTTTAGGGTAGTCACGCCGTTCAAAGAAGATCTTCTACCTCCTTGCTTTGTGACGTGTTTTCTCATTGTTCTTTGTGACGTCCTATTTTGTGCGCTTCTTGTATTTTCCTTACCTTCCTAGTTTTCTTTGTGACGTCCTACCTTGTGCGCTATTTGTGTATGTGCGCCCTTGTGCGCTATTTGTGTATGTGCGCATTTTGTTATGGACGCGATACCACTGACGACGCATCTTTTATTTTGATTTATATCTCCTTCAAAATAAAATCTGCCATTGACTTGACAAAGCCCTATGGGCGAAAATTCGTCAAAACTACGTCTCTCATGGAGTTTTCATATTGAACTACTGTTGTGAATATATATATATATATATTGTGGCGGCCCCCGCTTCTACTTGAATGAATGAATGAATGAATGAATGAATGAATGAATGATTTATTACCAAATTTAAGTTCAAGTTTACAATCACAGATAATTTATACAATCATTGAGGATACAATAATAATAATACAATTAACAGGAATACAAGACATGAAAGTATAGAATCAAACTTATCAACAATATGAACATGAAAGTACAAACATATTTACAAATTTGGTAAAAGGGTCCAACAAATAGCAACGCTAGTGGACGTTGGCCCTTGAATACAGAAGAAGAACATATAAATTCAACAAGAAAATTATTTACATTATAAACAAGTGTATTTACACTATGTACAAGATTAACATTCTGAAATTGATAAGTGTACTTACATTACTTATATTACTAGAATTGAAGTTTTTGCTTTGTGGATTACAAAATAAACAGATCTATTCCATCGTCAACGTCGTAGTTCTCCTCGTTCATCATTATTGGAGGTTCGAAAGTGGAGCATAAACCATCTTTGGCCAGTGTTGTATCATGTTCTGTCTTGTGTTGTCGTTTGTCAGGATTCATCGTGTGATCAGGCGTGTGTAAGATTGCTAAGTCCTGAGCGGAAAGACTTTAACTAATCTTTGAAGCTAATTCTCGTAATACGACAGGGGGCACTATCCACCAAATGAATAAGTTCGTTTCGATCAAAATATATGATCTTGAAGTGAAGGGAAATCTAGATGTGCAAGATGTTTCAGAGGTTGTATAATACCGGAGTATTTGTAACTTAAGTTTTTCACACGAATAAGAAGTCAGAAGAGATTTGTCTTTGAATTGAAAGTGAAACAAACACTAAACATCAATTTATTAACTCATCTTTACAAAACCAATTCATCGCCACTGTTACAACGTGTTCAAAATTAAACTACCTCTACGAAGTATTGATCATACTATAAAACCCTATCTTTCTGTATCTTACATTATTATGGGGATTAAATTATACTTTGGGCTGTAATTATAAAAGACCGCTCTCAGCGGTTAACTTTGTTCCTTACATTGGACCATATCAGTCAGCAGACCGCTCACTGCGACGTTTGAACTTGACCGCTCACGGCGGTAACCCCATCCCCATCTGATTTTCACACTAAGATTTGCCCTTTATATACGCGTATTGCGGACGGAGTAGGAAGCACTCTACTACGCGGGTCGCGATCCGCGGAGAATGCGTGCACCTGACCGAAAATGGCGATCCGTGCCAATTCTGTACTAATTTAATAACGTAAAATTACCTTTCTCTTAAAATATGACTAACTTTAGACGTGATGTATGATATACATCATTGGAAAGAAAATACAATTTTCATTAATATTATGTAAATTATCCTTTTTCTTATTGTCCGTGCAATCAATCATAAGCCGAAATGGTGAAAATATCCGAGAAACACAACGTATTCCAATTCACTCCCGTGCACATTCTCCGCGGACACGAATCCCAGCAAAACCTACACGTACGACATTAAAATCTCATATTTTGAAATCACTACACACTAACATGCGAAAACATACATATATCTCCGTACTCATAACAAAATGCCGTTGACTGATATCATTTGCCTCTCTTCAAATTCTACTATTTCATTATAATAACAATTTTAGACATTTAAGAGTAAGGGTTGACGGATCCAAATGCAGCTCGTATGTAAATAAGTTTCATTCCGGAAACAATCATGAATGAACAATACGCGCTGCGCGTAGTGCTCAAGTATTGTACAGCATTCATTTGCCGTCTAACGCATATCATAACAACATGGAACCGTCAATTCATCGTCAATCTAGCATCTGACCACAAGAATTTATCGGGATGCTCCTCATACGGTTGAATTACAAATATATAACAACTGATTTCTAAAAGATGGCTAGAAAATGTCGCTATGGGTCTACATCACGTCGACTGCACCGACTGCACTAAAGGAATGCCTATAGATGCATCTACAGTCAACGGTAAGTGATCATGCATAGCTTACATCAGTATTCATCCTGTGCAAATAACACGTCACTTGCTGCATTTCAAGGTATTAATAAGGAGTACCTAAATATTAGTAGGCCTGAAATCAGACGTGGGGCGCTACACTATATATGGTATTATATAACTGCACTTAAAATCATATTTTCAGATAGACCGATAAGAATGGCAACCTTTCCTGTTATTCTTTTTTGCGATATAGTAACAAGGATACTCATTGTTCACATGCCGATTTAAATTGGCTACTGTTGCTTTAGACAAAACACAAACACGCACACACGCACACACACACACACAAACAGACATAAACACGAATCTCGCTCACTTCCTCTCTCTTTGTCAATGTATACATGCTTAGATATATAAACATCATTCGTTAATTTATATCCACACACACGCACACACACTTTTTCATAATATTCTTTATTTAAATTTCATTCAATATTTGGCTCTTTTTTACAATGAAATTAATTCGAACAAGATTAAGCAGCTGTTCTTCTCCCTTGTGCTGCTGAATCACATTCCTTTTTTTAAACATATATTTCTTTAAATACAATACAAGAGTTGTTTGTTTTATTTTGTTTTGTTTTTTTTTTTGCAAATCAAACCATGAATGCAAAAGTGATATAAAAATATAAAATATAAAAAGCTTGATCAACCTGATCAAAGTAATCAATATCTGCTTCATAACACAAGCACTTGTGCCTGTGAATCACATTGTTAAAGGTATAATACACGGTTTTGGGGGTTTTTTTGCAAGACAAACTACATAATACAAACGTGATGTATAGTTCTGCATTTCACTGAAACCTGCCATAAATTCGAATCTCATAATTATGTTACTTGAACGAAATTCACCATAATTTTTAAACCTATCACGCTACCCCCATGTCTGAACAGAATAATCACATGTTCGTATTCTCAAAACAACCCATATTCCTACTAAACCATCTTAACTAACAAACCATTACCCTACTACTACCTGACTACAACTACCCAACCCCATCCCATCACACACTTCTCTACACACATCAAACCTACCCCTGTTTACCTACAACTACTCACCAAACTAATTACCCCCTCCCCACCAAAACAAACCCAAACAATCAACGAACCAACACACATACACAAAACAACGCCCCCCCCCCAAAAAAAAAAAATACACACACACACACACGCACACACACACAAACTCAAAACACATACACACAAACATTCATACCAAATTACACTACATACATAACGTATCATGGTTACCTGTTTCTTAGATTCAGACCAAAAAGCCAAAACTGACCGAACGTCCGACGTGGGGGAAAAAATGGTTGTGAGTGATAACCATAGTAATCATCATTACCCGATCCATAGATTTACTGCAGAAGCCGAAACTGGCCGTACATCTATTACACATATTACATCGCGTTTTAACAAATAACTTAAGATTTATCTTTCGCAGTCCCCAATCAGCATCATCTTGATACATAATCTTTCTTTTTGCACGGTCTTTACATTCCACAAAAAAAAATCGAAATTATCATATCCAATTCAGAAAATATCCACTAAGGGACCACTATAAGCGATGGCACATAATTCAACAATGATAATGCATACGTTTTCATCAAATGAATTTTACCCGTAAGTGTTAAATCACGCTGTTTCCACCATCCTAATAACCGTTTTATTCTACTTAATATTTCTTATAATTCCTGTAATTTTTTAATGAAAAATACCCCCAAAAATAATAATATAACTTCATTTACATATTTTCCTAATACAGATAATTCAGGTTTTTCTTTATCCTTACCCATCCAAAAAAATTCTTTATCAACTATTAAACCACTCGTTTTCCAAATTCATCAAAAACAAATTGTAACTTGTTTAAGGATTCCATGTCTCTTATAAACAACGAAATATCACCCGCATATAAAACTTGCTTTATTTCATTTTTTTAAAAAAATATTCCTTTAACAGTATTATCTTTTCTGACTACTTGTGCCAGTGTTTCAATAACAAACAAAAACAAATACGGAGATAAAAGATCACCCTGCCTAACCCCTCTCCTGATTTAAAAATAACCAGTAGAGTGCCCACCATTCATTACACAACTGCTGATATCTTAAGCACCTTAACCCAAGAACAGAACGAATTGCCAAATAAACCTATGTAAAACCTGAAATATAAATTCATGAGCCACCGAATCAAACGCCTTTTCAAAATCCACTGTAACCAAAACCCACTTGTGTAATGTAATGAATGAAACAACATATCATCTACTTATCGCACCGCTTCTCCTATATTTCTATTTTTGATATATCCAACTTGATCAAAATGAATTACTTCGCCCAACACTTATCTAATTCTATTTGATAACCCCTTAGATAATATCGTATAATCCACATTCAACAGTGTGATTGGTCTATAATTTTGTAATATACAACACATCCTTATTTTTTTAATGAAATAATAACACTTTGCTTTTCTGATATTGATAATTCCCCTCCATCATATGTTCCATTCAGTGCATCTACGACTATTTGTCCCAAATTGGCTAAAAGGGGAGATAAAACTCCACTGTGAAACCATCATTTCCAGGAGCTTTATTACATTTCATTTCTTTCAAAACCATAAAACATTCATTTACATTTCCTTTACCTTCACAACTTTCCCGACTCTCTTTACTTAGTGTCGGAATATTATTAAAAAATACGTAATTTCTATCACAAACACACACATGAACACACACATACACACACAAACACACACACACACATATATATATATATATATATATATATATATATATAGCAATAATAAAGTCACAACAGAGGAATGCAGGGAATGCATTGATAGCCAATCTTGATTTAATGAATAATCCGAATTTTCGAGGAACCTTCCTCTTCTTCAGGGATGACAGTGCGAATATTCACAATGATTATTAAGAGTGAGGTGTTACTACCCTGCTAGCGCGCGCAATAAGTGTAACCAAAACAAAAAAATAATAGATAATAACAACAAACGCATGTTGTGCGCTTATGAGTGTCATACTACACGTCATAATAGATGAGACGTCACACTAGGATTGCGCGCGCTGCACAAAAAGATCATGAGACAATAATAGCAATAATAGAAACGTCATAAAGGCAATGAAGTTAACATGATACAATGAAGGTGCCAATGGATTTTCACAGTGATATGTCAATATCCCACCAGCGCGCGTAGTCTCAGTGTAACCAAAACAAAGGATAACAAATAATAACAATAAACGCATGCTGAGTTGCGTGAATATATGAGTGCCATACTGTGCGTTATAACAGAGAAGACGTCACACTGAGATGGCACGCGCTGCTCAAAGGAGCAATAAGTATGTTTACCGAAGGCAAACATACATCAGCAAAGAGCTGAACCGGACGAAGGACACTCTTCTGGAAAAACTCAACCAGGAAGGGATAATCGACCACCCGAGTATTTTCCAGAACCTCAAACGACAGTATGAGAAAACATGTTACCAACGCATGCAAGAGAAAAAACGCAAGCTGAATGACCTACTGAAGGATTCTCCAGTGCATGAGGCGATCAGCACAAACGACAATCTCGAGAGCAAAAGGATGAACATCGTCAACCTTTCCAGTCATCACTTATCTCCCAGTGAGGAAGCGACCCTCAACCTCGGCCTATCCTACTGCCCGCGTAAAAACATCGATAAGCTTAATCTCTGCCGAGATGCTACAGCATTTAACAGACGTGTGAGACTCCGGGAGTTCTTCGCCAAAAAAGACGACTCAGCCGATATGATACGCGCCCAACCCATCTCGCAACCACCATCGCTGACGAAGGCTAAGTGGACCCCTCCAACTGGAAGGAATCCATATATTGACCACTACACCTCTGCAGTGAAGCGACATCTCGACAACTTCCTCTGTCACGTCAACGAGCAACGACCCAGCCAACAAGAGAAGGAACAACTCCGAGCAATCAACACGTTGAAGAACAACGCGGACATCGTCATCAAGCCGGCGGACAAAGGCGGAGCCGTGGTGATTTTAGACACGAAGGACTACATCGCTGAGGCTCAACGCCAGCTCTCCGACAAGGATTTCTACCATCCCCTGGTTGAAGACCCCACGCCAGAATATCGTGAGCAAGCCCAACAATGTGTAAAGAACCTTAAGTCTGCTAATAGCTCTGAGCGTACACTGGTCCCTGACAATCCCCGGGTGAGTAAATTCTACCTATTACCTAAGATTCACAAACTTTCCAATATGGTGGAGACCGCATCTGATGCAGGGGTGTCTGACGTTCAAAAATGATTAAGGAAGCCAGGGATAAGCATGTAATCCCTCCTGGCAGACCTATCGTCTCAAGCGTTGATTCTCCGACAGAACCAATGTCAAAAACTGTTGACAAAAAACTTCAGACGTACCTACCCAAAATCAAAAGTTACGTGAAAGACACGACGGATTTTCTTAACAAGATTAAGTCTGCAACCCTCAGCTCAGACTGCCTACTCGTAACCATGGACGTGAAGAGCCTTTACACCAACATCCCACACGATCACGGTGTAGACGCTCTTCGTACGTTCCTCACAAAACTGGACGTACCCAACAATGACATCGATGATATAACGTCCATGACCGAGTTCATATTGAAGCACAATTACTTTGAGTTTGACGGCAAGCACTACCTTCAACGAAAAGGTACCGCCATGGGGACCAAGATGGCGCCCGTGTACGCTAACATATATATGGCAGTCCTGGAAGAAGATTTCCTCTCTAAATGCACTCTCCAACCCTCAATGTATCTGAGATACATCGACGACATTTTCATAATCTGGCCCCACAGTGAAAAAGACCTCGCAGCCTTTCACGAGGCATTTAACAAACATAATCGTCACATCCAGTTCACAATGGAGAGCTCCAGAGAGGAAATCCACTTCCTGGATGTCAATGTGTCTAAGAATGGTAACTTGCTTTCCACCAGTGTGTATGTTAAACCCACGGATTCCTTCACCTACTTAGATTACAATTCGTTCCACCCCTTGCACACAAAGCAATGAATTGTGTACAGCCAACTAGTCAGATATAAGCGGATCACCTCTGACCCCAAGGTGTTTGAAGAAGATGCTGTACGTCTGGGAGAACATTATGTCAGAAGGGGTTATCCAGTTCGCCTCGTGAACAATGCGCTCAAAAGGGTCAATGAAAAACGGAGAGAAGACCTGTTAGACTCTAAACCTAAAGATGAGAGGAACGATCGCATTCCTCTCGTTACTACATTCCACCCACAAGTCAAAAAGTTTGTCTCCACGACCAAGAAAGAGTGGACGAATATTCAACTTGATCCCAGACTTTCTACAATATTGGGGGAACCACCTCTACACTCCCAAAGACAACCGCCCAACTTGAGATCACTTCTGGTGCAGAGTGAGTTACCAAAACCTGCAACCCCAAAAGGTAACAAGAGGTGCGACAAACCACGATGTCAAATTTGTAACCATCTGGTGACAGAAACAGTGGTGCAAATCTCTCCGTCACTCAGAATCAAACCACCGGACCACACATGCGACTCTAGCAATGTGCTTTACTGTATTATGTGCAGTAAATGCCCAGGGGTGTCATACATAGGTGAGACGAGCACGAAGTTTCGCATGAGGTTCAATAACCACAAAAGCTCAATCCTCAAACATAAAGATACTCCGGTGGCGAACCACTTCAGTGACCCCCGCCATTCGATGAAAGACTTGAAAGTCTGCATCTTTGGCGGGGGTTACAAATCGGCTGAAGACAGGAAGTGGGCAGAACTGCGTTTCATTGTTCGGAGCCGCAGTTTTGAAACAGGCATGAACAAAGATCTTTCCTGGCTCAGCCCATACACTTTCTTCCGATAACTAATTTCAGTTGCTACTCCGCTGTGGATAATTTCACCCTTGTAGAGGTCTTCAGTTTATTTTTCTGGTACTAGACAACTTGCGCAGTCTTGATGTGTTACGAGTAAGTGTACCTCATGTATATTATGACATTTTTTTCTTGTGTCTTTCTTCTCTCCTTATTCCCTCCTTTCCTACTTTTTGCTCTCTCGTCTCTCCTCTTTATATAATGCGTACAAGCACTTGACAGATTGTATCACTTCATTGCCATTATGAAGTTTCTATTATCGTTCATAATTATTGTCTCCTTTGTGCAGCGCGTGCCATCTCAGTGTGACGTCTTCTCTGTTATAACGCACAGTATGGCACTCATATATTCACGCAACTCAGCATGCGTTTATTGTTATTATTTGTTATCCTTTGTTTCGGTTACACTGAGACTACGCGCGCTGGTGGGATATTGACATATCACTGTGAAATCCATTGGCACCTTCATTGTATTATGTTAACTTCATTGCCTTTATGACGTTTCTATTATTGCTATTATTGTCTCATGATCTTTTTGTGCAGCGCGCGCAATCCTAGTGTGACGTCTCATCTATTATGACGTGTAGTATGACACTCATAAGCGCACAACATGCGTTTGTTGTTACTATCTATTATTTTTTTGTTTTGGTTACACTTATTGCGCGCGCTAGCAGGGTAGTAACACCTCACTCTTAATAATCATTGTGAATATTCGCACTGTCATCCCTGAAGAAGAGGAAGGTTCCTCGAAAATTCGGATTATTCATTAAATCAAGATTGGCTATCAATGCATTCCCTGCATTCCTCTGTTGTGACTTTATTATTGCTATTTTTAGTACTGCCAATACGCGGAACAACTACAATATATATATATAATATATATATACAGTAAAATGTCCTAACTACTATTTGGGGGACTTGGTTAAAATATCAATAACGGAAAGAGAGTGTCTCTGTAAGGAAAGGGTTCAAACATACTTGATCGATTTTTCTTAATCACTTTCCTCATAATTAATATACATTTTGATTTGATCCTTTCTTTAATGCGGTAGGAAGAATTATTCTTACTTGTTGGATTGCATAGGTAAGGTTCATTGTTTTATCCCTCATTTTTGTAAAGAACTACTAAGAACAAATTGTATTAATATATGGGACACTAGTGGTAATGTTTCGCTTAATTGAGAACACATCGTGGAAGGTAATATCTTTGTTGAAGAAATTGTATCAATGAATATGCGCGACACTGGTGGTAATGTTTCGCTTAATTGAGGAGAACACATCGTGGAAGGTAACATCTTTGCTATTTGGCTTTTTTAAACATTTAAATGTTCACAAATGTTCACTGTCACGTGCACAAAACATGTTATGACTGTACTGCAAGCAAAGTAATACCGTTGAAGTTTTTTTCCCCTTATCGTGATTATCCCCCCCCAAAAAAAAAAAGCGTGTAAAGATCTTTACATTCCTTTTCAGGGAAAACGTTTCTTTGATGCGCTTACTCGTGCGACCCTCTAAAGAGATAACTTTAACCTCCTTTCATTATTGTTTCAGTTTCAGATTGCGATTACTTATCATGTGAGGCTTATGAGTCGATGAAACTTTCTTATCGTGTTGATCACTGAGATCTGGAAAAAGAATAGTGCTTTCCAACATTTGCTTTATATTTCATGAAAGATTTAGAAGGTTAAAAGTGTAGTGTTGTTATAGCGCCAGCTATGTCAAGACGGGGTCATGCAGAGAAGGATTAACATGGCCGGAATAAAGTGACAGGCCGATGTGGATGTTATTCCCCAAAAGATGTGTATCGTGTTCTCCTGTGACTGTGTCGCGTGAATGAGAGTGATTGCTACAAATGGCGACGAGGTAAATTACGGAAAATGACACTGAATTCCATTTACTGTCATTCTGAACTGGTGTAACTACCGATCGTTTCGAGCGAGATATGTTGATCTGCTTCGGACGTAGGCCCTACTGTAGTTACATGCAACTGAACTGTGCCTGACGTTGTACGTGTATTGCGGTAGGCCTACACCGCGTAGCTACGTACGGTCTATATAGTACAGTACGCAACCCATAGCCATACATGTAAACAGTCTACCGTGCATTCCCGTTATCAGCGGTGTGTAGATGGAGTTTTCACTGTGAGGTGATAGTCGTTCATCAGCAGCTCTACCACGATGAGTCAGCTGGGACTCCCTGCCTTCCCACCCTTTGTGGAAATCGACCAGAATCCAGGGCCACAATGGGGTAAGTGGCTTGGCCGTTTTGAGCGATTGATGGTTGCTATGGGCGTATCAGATCCTAAGAGAAAGAGAGCACTTCTTCTGCACTATGCAGGTCCGAAAGTGGATGAGATTTTTGACACTTTGCAAGACGTTGGCCAAGAATCCGACTATGACAAAGCTGTCGCTGCATTGAATAAATATTTCAGCCCCAAGTCCAATTCTCTGTATGAGACATACATTTTTCGTCAGGCCAAGCAAGAAGCAAATGAATCGATAGACCATTTTGTCACACGTCTCCGCCAACTTGCCCAGAATTGCAAATTTCACAATGCTGATCGTGAAATCATGGTCCAGATAATCATGAATGGTTCATCTCCACGGTTACGGCGACAGGCCCTCTGCAAAGGAGAAGACCTAACCTTGCAACAGTTACTCGAAACCGGTCGTTCCCTTGAGGCCAGTGAGCAGCAGGCACACATACTAGAAGGGAGTAGATCTAGGCCTACTGTCAATTCAACCTTCCATAGCAATGGGAATAATCTCGAGCAGATGCAAGCAGGTGACCATGCAGACGATGTTAATGCTGTTCGCTCTAATTTCCGAAGCAAGAAAGGGCAGAGATCTCATTCGAGGGGCCGTAGTCAGTCCAGGAATAGGGACTCGCATGCAACATGCTACTTTTGTGGAGGCCCGTACCCGCACAAGGATACTTGTCCAGCCACAGGACAAGAATGCAGGCTATGTCACAAGTTTGGTCACTTTGAGCGAGTCTGCCACTCAAAACGGAAGCAGAACAATGCAAGGAGGACATATGGAGACAGGAAGGTGAATAAACATAAGTCTAAGAGGGTCAATCAGGTAGCGGAATCGGAATCTTCTGATGACCAATACACGTTCACTGTTGGTGACAGACAGATGGTAGCGTATCACCTGAATCATCTACCTATGACCGAGGTTTTTGCTGGGCCAACCAAGATAAAGGCTGTAATCGACTCTGGCACGACTGTGAACATCCTAGATGAAGAAACTTATCAGAAGCTTGGAAGCAAGCAATCCTTGCCAATGTCCAGACCCACATCCCAGTTGTATGCCTACGGCTCAAACACACCCTTGCCAGTGAAAGGCGTGATTCGTGTAGAACTGCACTCGGAAACTGCGTCCTGTTTTGCAGACTTCCATGTCGTCCAGGCCAAGGGGAATCTCCTCAGCTATGCAACGGCGAATAAACTGAACCTAATCACAATTCACCAGGTTTCAGATCATCACTTGACGACCGATGACATTCAGTCACAATACCCTGACATGTTTGAGGGTATAGGGAAGGTGAAAGACAGGAAAATCAAGCTGCACATTGATGAATCTGTTCAACCCAAACAACAGAAGCACAGACGAATACCTTTTCACACACGGAAAGATGTGGAGAAGGAACTTCTTCGACTTGAACAGCTGGACATCATTGAAAAGATTGATGGACCAACTCCGTGGGTGAGCCCCATCGTGGTTGTCCCCAAATCAACAGGCCAAGTCAGGATCTGCGTCGACATGAGGGAAGCCAATAAAGCCATCAAGCGGGAACGGCATCCAATGCCTACCCTAGACGAATTGATCGAGGACATGAACGGCTCCTGCGTGTTCAGCACACTGGACCTGACTGCTGGTTATCATCAGTTTGAGCTGGACGAGTCAAGCAGGTACATCACTACCTTCAGTACACATGTGGGACTAAGAAGATACAAACGCCTCATGTTTGGTGTGAATGCAGCTTCAGAGATATTCCAATCCGCAGTTGCAGAACTCCTCTCAGGCCTGGAAGGAGTTAAGAATGTGTCTGACGACATCATTGTGTATGGCAAAACACAAGCTGACCATGACAAACACCTGAAAGCAGTCTTAGATCGTCTCCAGAAATACAATGTTCGACTGAACCCAGACAAATGCAGGTTCTCACACAGTGAAGTCAAGTTCTATGGTCACATGTTCAGTGAGAAAGGACTAAGCCCAGATCCAAAGAAGGTGGCAGCCATCGTCAATGCTGAGGCACCAACAAATGCTAAGGAGGTAAAGTCCCTACTTGGTCTTGCGGTGTACATCTCCCGATTCATACCAGACTATGCAACAATCACTGCACCGCTGAGACAACTCACACATCAAGACACTGCCTGGAAATGGGAAGAAAAGGAATCAGAGGCATTTGACAAACTGAAGAGAGCTCTCACAAACACAAAGATAATGCCGTACTTCGACCCAAGCCAACCCACTGAACTGATCGTTGATGCAAGCCCGGTTGGGCTTGGAGCAATCTTGTGTCAGAAACAACAGCCAATCGCATATGCCAGCAGATCATTGTCTGACACAGAAAGCAGATACTCACAGACAGAACGAGAGATGCTAGCTGTTGTCTGGGGAGTAGAACACTTCCATCTCTATCTCTATGGGGCCCAGTTCAAGGTGATCACAGATCACAAACCACTACTCAGAATCTTCCAGAAGCAGACGCCCATGTCAGCAAGGATAGAGAGATGGCGTTTGAGATTGATGCCCTACAACAGCACCCTGATCTACCAGAGGGAGCGAGATGACGAAAACCCCGCTGACTTCCTAAGCAGACATCCAAGGTCTGATGAATTCGCCAGGAAGACAGACGAGTACCTTAACTATGTCTGTGAAAATGCCGTGCCGAAAGCAATGACCATAGACGAAGTCAGAGAAGCATCAGCAAACGATGACACAATGCAAGCTCTGATGCATGCAGTCACTACACAGAAGCATGAGAACTGGACAAAACCAGAGCTACGACCATATGTTTCATGCAAAGATGAGTTCGCAGTGCACAATGGAGTGATGCTGAAAGGAACCAGGTTGGTGCTCCCGATGTCATTGGCATCCAAAGCCATTGCACTTGCGCATGCTTCTCACCAGGGAGTTGTCAAAACAAAAGGCCTACTTCGAGAGAAAGTGTGGTTCCCTGGTATTGACAGGATGGTGGAAGACAAAATAAAATCCTGCCTACCATGCCAAGCAGCTCAAATTGATGGAGGTGAAAGGATTGAGCCACTGAAGATGACACCGCTCCCCACAGGCCCATGGCAAGAAGTATCAGCTGACTTCCTTGGCCCTTTGCCAACAGGGGAATATTTGCTGGTTGTCATAGACGAATACAGCCGGTACCCAGAGGTTGAGGTGGTGACCTCCACATCATCGAAGGCAACCCTGCCGGCACTCGACGCCATATTTGCCAGACAAGGTATCCCAGAGATCTTAAAGACAGACAATGGCCCTCCATTTACCAGCCACGAGTTCTCGGAATTTGCCAGCCATCTTGGTTTTGCCCACAGAAAGATCACTCCATACTGGCCAAGGGCAAACGGCGTCGTGGAACGTTTCAACAAAGTGCTGGTAAAGACCATCAGAACTGCCCACACAGAACGGAAGAGCTGGAAGCAGCAGCTTTTCAGATTTCTTCGCCAGTACAGGGCCACGCCACATGCAACTACCAACGTTTCACCATGTTTTGCTCTGAACAGTCGTGAGTTGAAGTGTGAGCTGCCCTCATTCACCTCACACCATGCAGACAAGCAGCTCAACGACACCATGAAAACCAGAGATGATGAGCAGAAGCAGAAAATGAAACAGCATGCAGACCAACAGCTGAAATGCAAGGACAGCAGCCTGAAGAAAGGAGACGTCGTCCTGGTGAGACAACCCAAAACGTCTAAAGCAAGCTCCCCGTTTGACCCCCGCCCGTTCAGAGTAGTTCGCAAAATGGGTACTACCATTGTAGCACGGAGAGGCAACAAGGAAATAACGCGTAACGTCTCATTCTTCAAGAAGGTGGATGCTAGAGTCGCTCGCCGCTCTGAAAACGACAGCGAAGACGAGTTTGACGACGTCACAGATGCGTTCCACCCAGTCGCTGACCAGGCTGAAGCTGACCGACGACCTCACCCAATCTTGCGCGGTCCCCTTCGACGCTCCCGAAGACAAGCGCGAATGCCAGTGAGGTTCCATGATTATGTTGTCTACTGAAATTGAATTACCTGTTGGAAAGTGTGTTCGCGATTCGCTTTTCTCAATTGCACAGGAAAGTGTGTGTTCGCGTTTTACCTCATGGAAAGTGTGTTGTTCGCGATTTGCTTTTCTCAACTGCACAGGAAAATGTGTGTTCGCTTTACTTTTTTTCCTTCATTGAATTACCTAATGGAAAGTGTGTTATTCGCGATTTGCTTTTCTCAATTGCACAGGAAAGTGTGTGTTCGCGTTTTACCTCATGGAAAGTGTGTTTTTTGCGATTTGCTTTTCTCAATTGCACAGGAAAATGTGTGTTCGCGGTTTACATTTTTTTCCTTTCAATTGAATCACCACTTGGAAAATGTGTGTGCTCGCGATCTACATTGTTTCACAAGTGATGTGTTCTACCCTCGAAAAAAAAAAGGAAATAGTGAAAGTGTCAGTGCTCCGAATTTTATTCGGATTTCTCCTCTAATTTTCAAAAGTTGTATTCACAAGTGACGACATGAAAGAATGCTTTAGAATCATATGACAATTTGCTGCATCGGAGATCCCACACGGACACGACTTTAATTATTTTGTACCAACAGGAAGCGGTTTGGACTCCATGGATGCCTGAAAGTGATAGAAAATCCACGTTTTATTTTCAAACATATGAACACAGTACAAGTTAATGATGAGTGACAATCTTATGCAAAGGATAAATTTTGTGTGTTGGTTGGACGAAAAAAAAAAAAAGAGTTACAAACCAGAAGTGCTGCGCAGTGAAAGCAAGAAGCGTTAATTTGTGGACTTTTTTCGTGGACTTTTGAACTCTGAAAACTGTTGTGTTAATCGGTTTTCCATGTTTTGCATCTGCACTTCAGTTGAAGTGTACATACAGTATATTTACTTGTGTGGTTTTTTGTCATGCCTACATGACATATCTTTTCGTAGCTAACATGATGTTATGGTGGAACACAGGATAGTTCCCTGTATACAGTGTACCTGTATTTAATAGTTTTAAGTGTTCAAAAGAAACTTGCATTATTAGTACGTGTATACGCAAAGAAAGAAAACGAGTATACATGTGTTAGTTATAGTTTAAAAAAAAGAAAAAGAAAAGGGGATGGAAGAGGTTAGAAAAAAAATTAACAGAAAAAATCTCTCTGAGAGTATTTGAGAAAAAAAAAATTCTGAAATGATATGGAATATCAAAGTGCATGCTTCTCAGTATTTTATGATACTTAGCACTCAAACAAGCCCAAACAGTTGTCGTGATGTTTTCTTTTGAATTAGACTTCATGAAAAAAAAAACACACCTACAAACAACAACTTAAGATGCATTAATTTTGTTTTAAAGAAAACAAAAGAAAGTTGTTATTCCAACAACATGTATACGTATGTTGAAAGAACACATGATGAGACTTATCTTTCAAAGGAAAGGGGTGATGTAGTGTTGTTATAGCGCCAGCTATGTCAAGACGGGGTCATGCAGAGAAGGATTAACATGGCCGGAATAAAGTGACAGGCCGATGTGGATGTTATTCCCCAAAAGATGTGTATCGTGTTCTCCTGTGACTGTGTCGCGTGAATGAGAGTGATTGCTACAAAAAGCAATGACAATCATGGAGCAATGGAAAGGGTACGTCTGCTTGGAATTGGGAAGCAGATATAAACGCAGCAATGGAAATTTTGTACGCATGGATACTCGAGACTCCTTTAAAGATATTGGCATGGTACCTAAAAGAAAAAGTATTACTATCAAGTATGTTCATCACGCATAATCTGATTATCATATGAATTAAACATTTAATCAGACATGTGTATTTGTATTCACACTAACTTTATATTCCAAACCTACACAAAGGAAATATCAAGAAATCCACATTTCCTTCTTTAACGACATGACCTTCAGAGAAGCATGTCTCCCATGAGCAAACATAACTGAGACAGGACAAAAGGCGTCAAATATAAAGCAATGACTTTTCCGTCATATGGAAAGTCTTGCCGTCACTGTCGCCAAACTATGATGACTCTGAAACTTAGCCAACTTTGATTCATAGGTGAATGTATGACAGTGTATCTCGTTTCTCACATTTGCTGACACCCACCTATCGTGTTTGTGTGGGGACGGCACATTGTCAGGTTACTATACTTTATTTCGGGACGACAGATATATGTGACTGTGCACCTCAAAACGAACACAAAGTCGCACATACTGATTTTGCGTGAGGACTGAAAATAAGTGAAATGGGTCAACCTAGCCGAACTTGACTTTTTCATATTTTCTGAAAGAGCGGGTCTTCTTTTACATTATGCTAAAATTTGGTATCATAAAACGGGCAGGAAAATGTGTTTTTTTAGCAGTTTATCTCGAACATTTTTGGTAGAATAGTGTGATTAGGTGTGTCTTTAGAATCCCTTTTTCATTTCTGAAAAACCTTGTCCACACTCTTCGCTTTCAACTGTAATAACTTTTGAAAGGATAGTGCTACTGCTTTGAAAGTTGGCATTAATTATGGACAGAATGTGTTAATGAGGCATGTTTAATTTCAGTTTAATTTGATAATCCCTTCATTGTTGTTACTCTGGTGGTTTACTTCCTGTTTTTTGTCCCATTCATCGCACAGCCAGCACGGTTTGGTAAAGATTAAGCGCTTGAATAGACACTGTACTTCAGAGCCTCTTTTCTCAGTTCACACTTTTCCTGAGTTTGTGCTTTCTTTCCAATATTTAGATAGGTTAGGAGAGTCCATTTGATTTGAGTTATACATCATTTTAAAGCTTAAAGTCTGCTCTTTCAGAATATGGTCTTAACTAAAAATTCATGTTGGCGACTTTTTTGTATGTTTTGAGGTGCAGGGTCACATATGTATACGCATAACGCAGAGCTTCTCCGGGATATCATTTCCGCACGACTAAATGTAATACAACCATGAGCAAAAGAGTTGCAAAAGCGGATACAAAGATCAAAGAAATTACCCTATGCATTTTGCTACAGATAATGTCCCATGCTTGCAGTTTTTCATGAAGTCAATTGAATGTTTAAACTTCGGCAGCATGGCTTTCCAAATGAATGAACGAGCATGTATTCTAGTCATCATGGTATTATGTGCGTCCTATCATACGGGGATCGCTTTCCACCTTGTTCTGTTATTAAAACTGGTCATACCTGTTTCTGTTCCATCTAACTACAATTCATACACATTTCATTCCTTTTCCCGCTTCTTCTATCATATTCGTAATTACTATTTATCATTCCCTTAAATTTTGCCATTTTCTCGGGTGTACGGCCAGGAATTTATCGCTGTAATGCGTCAACGATTAATATATAACGTGTTTGAAGCTCCTTTATGTTGGAAGGCGTAGATACTGGCACTTTATTTAAGAAGAACCTAGTTTAAGAAAATTAAGAAAGACACATTCACAATAGCAAAAGCACTTTGAAGAAATACAACCTATATTCCAATTTATATGTCTCGTACCTAGTTGTAGCTGTACAATGTGTAATTATCACTTCCTGGTATCATATCATAACTTTGCGTTATTCTAATAGGAGGAGTATTTATTTTTCAATGCCAGATCAGATTTCATGAGATTTGCGATAACTGCTCTGTTTTTCTTGGTTCGCTTGTTTGTTTGTTTGTTTGCTGTTTTGTTTGCTGCATAGTAACTCAAAGCTCTGTCTTACAGAAAGCAAACCAGATCGGTCATCAAAAATCATAATTTCCAGCTCTCTCGTGTTCCCTTGTAATAATGTGATGATAATTTTCGTCCCATTCAATTCGTCTTGTAATGGAAATAACGTTTCCTTTCTTACGGATCATGTCTATGCGGCTATTTGCTTTCATTTGCGCATTTTGCGCTTTACAGCCCCTAAATTTTCGAAAGGTATAACCACTGACTATGCCATTCCTTTAATAAAAATGCATTCTCCCCCCCCCCCAAAAAAAAAAAAAACAGATAAAAATTATCTCAAAAGCTTCGAAATTGCATGCGAGCCATTCTGATTTTCCAGATTTTGTGCACATACAAATGAACCAATGCACCGTACGCGACCGAAGAAAAAAATGAATGAATAATCAAATGTGGTCCAAGCGGCATATGTAACAAAAAGCACAATTACATGTTTTGTCAAAGCGCAAACAAAATGTCAGAATGGCGTTGAGTTATTACACGATTACAACCGACCATTTCTTCTCGCGTCGCGTGCACCATTGATCATGTTCGCTGTGTGCACGTCCGTAGAAGCATTTCAGTAGCTGCTTACTCAAAGACGTTAGGGCGCTTGTGCGAATGTCAACAGTATGCCCATAGCGAAGTTCTCTGTTACCACCGAGCTCATTCACGTCTCGACCGCAGGAGATCTCAGACGTTGATGATCGATCCAGTTTCTGACATGCATAGTCGTAAAAATATAAACGTTTCGCGTGGAAATGGAAACATCATTTGCATTGAAATAGAATTTACATCTCGACTACGCTTTACAGTTCTCCATTTACACTCCAAGTGAGAGACAAAGTGGAATCGCGCATTGCTGAAAGTGTGGACGTTATTCACCGCCCTTGTGTATTGAACGATGCGGTTCGATATATTTGTATGCTTGTTTCATTTTCTGGAATTGAATTGTCATGGTGTAATGCACAAACCAATTGAAGCTGCACTGGACAAAAGGCAGGAATGGGAGTTTCCGGCAATCATGACCTCGCATTAAACTACACGCACCCAGATTACAGGAAACGTGTTTTAGCTATGAGCTCGTGATTGATATCACTGAGGGTGCTACCTAGCAGAGACATATTTCCTTCAGCCGGATCTATTCAGACTTTCTACTATTGAGTAGTGTATCTTATCATTTCGTTCATTGGCGCACCAGAACTGGCTGAAGTACGGAGCGGACACAATGTTTTTGTCAAGTGTCATAGACGTAATTGTTGCTAAAGAAATCTTTGACACACAGCGAAATAAGGATAATAAGTCAATGTCTTTTACTTAACTCCTGCATATGGTGATGTCTGGTACGCGGAAGTTGTCAAGTTCTTACACTCATCTTGGGCTGTACTCTGTTTAACTTGTATACTTGATGGCGTAATAGTATCGGATACATGCTTGTGACTCCCGTTAACACAAGACACTGGTCTCCCAGACTGACATAAAGCCTACGATTGCTGTAACGTTCATCCAAACTCGGTCAGCATTAAGATTCTTTGACCTTTCATCGATGTTTCCGTATGTGTGCGTGTGTGTTTTCTGTCAAATTCCTCAGTCCTTTCAAATCGAGAAGTTAGAATGAGGGAAGGAGGGGAAGCACAACAAGAATAGAACGGGAGCATGACAACCTGATGACGATTTAATGGCTCGAGGGAAGAGCTAAACGAAGGATTCGTGCGACTTACATGCACGCATCATCTAGCTCTCACGCAATCTGTCCTACTTGCTTTAATCAGTGGATACCGTACGGGTTTCTCCAGTGCAGAAGGCAACAGAGCATACATTTTCTACACTGTTTAGATTTCATGATTAATAGCTTGTTGCAAGCGTCCCTAAAATAATTCTATTTAACTACAGACATTGCTTGTTATCCTGAAGGGAGGGTGATACTGGGAGACTTTGATGATTTCATTTTGATATATATATATATATATATATATATATATATATTATATATATTATATATATATATATCTTGTTTTGTCTTTTGCTTTATTTTGTTTTGTGTTTTCTTTTTCGCTTACACACTCGCGAAGAATCACTTCTGCTATTTAAATCATCTCGAAAGTATTTCCACTCTCACACTATCGAATTTGCCGAAGCAGCTTTTGGCTGGTACTTATCGAGATTACATTGCAGCATGACTGTGCGTCAGTGGAAATAAAAACACTGGAAAAGCACTGGAAAGTTCAAAGGCTATCACGAAGAGAAATGGGTAACGCTTTCCAAAGTTGTTTTCTTCTCGTCAACCATCACTTTCTCATTTAGTTTCCCGTGACACCTACGCTATTGAAGTGATCGAAGAGAAAATCGGGTCTGTCGAGACAAACAAGATCACACATGTATGTGGAACAGAGTGTGAGTTTTAGTCATTTGATCCTTCGAAAAATACCCTACAGATTCCCCTGACTTCTATCTGACTTGATCTGTTTATATCCGTTTGTTTAGTTGTTCCTTCCCCTGCTATCTTACTATCCTAACTTTATTTCTTTTTTACTTTCCACTTTCTCTTCTATTCTGTTTGACTAATTTAAGTTAACGTCGTGCCGTATAGAACATCACGTTATGCCTGGATACATGGATTTTGCTCGCACGTCAAACGTCTTGCATCATCAGTGACACTGTCAGCATTCCATCGGTCGAACGTTTTCAGATATTGTAATCTACCTATTGCCCATACTGAACAAAACAACCATTGATTATGTGTGTCATGTGTTCTTCACAACGTAACTTTCTCATTTCAGAAGGAATAGTGTGATTGTAAGGATCAAACACTGCTTCAGCATTTTGATTTTTGACGGACATGCTTATTTCAGATTGCCTACTTGACTGAAAGAAAAAACAAAAGAATCAGCAACGGTGACATATCGCACCAGGAAGAGTAGCTATAAATGCACACCAAAGTGAATATTGGGTCAAAATGGCTGTCTGGTGTAAACATTACTTGTGACTTGTAAATCATCTGCTGGTAATTTCGAAGAAACACTGACATAACAATTACCACAGCAGATTCACCGGAGCACTGTACATGATTTGTAGGGCATGCCATGTTTTATGGAAAGCAATGAATCTACAGTAAGTTTTGACAAAAAAAAAAAAACCTCATGCCTTTAAATCAAAGGGAAAGGAAGTACATCGACCTACAATCATGCGCTCAAATAGAAACCTAGTAGTTCCACCGTTTTTGCTCTGTGCATGCTTGGCACTGGCTGCAAGTAACGCTCAGAATACATCCACAACAACTGAAGGACACTCTCGATTAGACATGATGACGACCTTGCCCACCTCGTCTTTAGATCTAGCATTCGTCTCTGGCAACCAGCCTGTCGCAACGACAATGGTCCCGGGCCCGGGACAATTGAAAGAACTCAAATTGGGCTATCTTGCTAGTGCTTCAAGAGACAGCATTCAGCGCTTCGCACAACGAATCGGTGGCGCCATGATTGAGGCAGTCAAGGACGTCAACAGCAACCCTGACCTGTTGCCCGGATACAATGTTACCTTTGAGTGGACAGATACTGGCATCGGTGACCTCCAAGCCATATCGGCTCTGACTAAGCAGTGGAGCGAAGGTGTGGTCGCCTTTTTCGGGCCAAATCCCACCTGTACACACGAGGCTCGAATTGCTTCTGCCTGGCAGCTCCCAATGATTTCAGATGTAAGTGTAAACATTTACTTTCATTTCGAAGAAGAAAAATATCCATATAATACACAATTTCACTGAATTTGATGTTCATTCATGAGATTGCACTCGCACCTTTTGTTTTTCTTAATCCTCTGAGGGTAATTGTTCACATGTTTTGCTTTTTGTGTAGGTTCTTAGATGGGAGATAGCTACACACTTCTGCGGAGACACAAACACGAAAATTTGATTATTCTTGAATAGTAAACACACATATGTATATATGTATGTACGTATATATTATTTTCTTTTCATAAGCACTTTCATAGGCACTTTCATCCCTGACGAAGGAGGAGGTCCCAAAAAAATTGGATTTTGTATAGAAACCAAGGCAATTGGCTTTTAATGCATTCCTCTATCGTGACATTACTATTACTATTACTATTATTGAGTAAGTTGTCCACGTGTTGGCGTGATAATATCATCGAAAACAGAAATGAAACCAAGTTCATGCTCATTATTCACCAACAGTTTATTTCGGCACACAAATTTTTGAGCGATTCGCTCTTTCTCAAGTGTTGATACTGAGAGCAATAGCAATTAAGTCTTAACAATATTGCAACCGCGTTACCAAGGATGCGCGCTTGCTGGGAATTCTAGCACAAAGCGCACATCCCGGCAACAGCGTTATATTACGTCATAATACATGCTAATCTCAGATTATGTAAACATCTATACACTAGAATTAAAGCTAATGTATGCGTATGTTGAAGTTTGAAAGAAATAATATGCTGCTTGTACAAATTTTACATCACCACCGCAGCTGCGTCTTCAGAAGAATTACTTCTATATCAATCGTGCCAAGTTTTTATGTATGCTTTTATACTCGTTGTCATTGTATTATGACGTAATATAACGCTGTTGCCGGGATGCGCACTAGGTGCTAGGCTACCCAGCATCTATGCGTTAAAGCGCGCATCCTTGGGAACGCGGTTGCAATATTGTTATGACTTGATTGTTATTGTTCTCTCAGTATCACACTTGAGAAAGAGCGAATCGCTCAAAATTGTTTGTGCCGAAATAAACTGTTGGTGAATACAGCATGGACTCGGTTTCAGGTTTGTTTTTGATGATGATGATGATGATGATGATGTTTTATCATCATCATCATCATCATCATCATCAAAAACAAACCTGAAACCAAGTCCATGCTATATATATATATATGATGTTTGTAGTCCGCGTGTTGGTACCAGTACAGAAAAGATGACGAAGTAGGGTAGTAATGCATTTCAGTCCAACAGTGCTATTTATTCAGACCCAATTTTCCACGAATACATACGTCTTCCTCAGGGTCGGCAATGACAAATATGAAAGTAAACAAGATGACTGTATTCTCTATATAATAATACATAAGTGGTAGTCATAGGAATGTTTCTGGCAACGCGCGTGTGGTATCTAAGTGGAGGCATTGTGCGCATCTTATGTAAGTTTTAACCTGGACATTTCTGGTAACAAGCTGATTTTTTTTTTTTCAGGCTAGCTCCAGGAATGTGTCTAGAATAACATACTAAAAGTCCTCATAAATCCTCCTTGAGCGTTTTTCGCAATCCAAAATGGCGTCAAAATGGTCACCATTTCCTGAAATTCCTATAACTTTTCAACTAGGTATCCCAAGTACACAATTTCAATTTAAATGCTTAGATATATGTTTTGAAGCATGAAGAATTCAATAAGATACATATTAAGAGACGTTGACCCACACAAGTAGAGTAATCTAAGATGGCGTCAAAAATGGCCGCCATTTCCTGAAATTCTTATAATTTTTCCACCAGGTAACCCAAATACAAAATTTAAATGTCTAAATACATATTTTGAAGCATCGAGAACTCAATAAGATGTATATTATGAGTTGTTGAAGCACGCAAGTACCGCAATCAAAGCTGGCGTCCAAAATGGCCGCCATTTCCTTTTTTCTCATAATTTTGCAAGTAGATTACACTTGTACACACTTCAAATGTCGAAATATACGTTTTGAGTCACAAGGAACCAAATGAAATACTTATTCAAAAATTCTGAAATGACGATCATAAAAAATGCAAGAACTCCTTCCATCCTCCACTAGCTCATTGCTTTGAATAGTCATTCTACTTACACTTTTAATAGAAACAAAAATTTAGTAATTCATCAACAGTGTGCACCATAAAAACCCGAGATTTTCAGTTCTTTAAAAAAAATTCCCTCTTGTGTGGGAGGGTGCATCACCTTCTACACCTCCCCCGCATATTTTCATAAATATATATTTTCTTACTTTTATAATAAAAACAAATATAAGATATTTCACCAAAAGAGTGCGCTAAATCTCAGATTTCAAGTTGGAAAATGCCAAATCTCCATCGTATGGGAGGGAGTATTCTCCTCCCGCACTCCCCCTCCCCGACACTATCTTGAACATATTTTTTCCTAATTTTTCTAAATAGGAAATAAATATCGAATATTTCACCAAAAGGTTGCACCAGATCTCTGAATTATAAGTCTGAAAATACGAAAATCTCCCTTGTCTGAGAGGGCAACTTTACCTCTTCCACTACTACTTCCATGAATATATATCTTTTTGTTCATTTTTTGATGGAAATAACAAACATCTAATATTTCACCATTAGGGCGCATGAATGTCTGAATATCAAGTCTTAAAGTGAAAAATCTCCCTCATGTAAGGGGGGATTCCTCTTCCACACCCTCTCGTTGCCCGTTTTCCTGAATAATACTCTATATTTTTCTTACGCTTCGATGGAAACAATTCGATATCTTACGAAACGTGTGCACTATATGTTTCATCTTCAAGTCTTAAAAAAGAAAGTCGTGTGGGAAGGGAGTATCCCTAAAACATGTACCAATAACTATGAGTGTCATATTCTCTTATTTCTATCTATTATTTATCTAATCTACATGAAATAAATTTATAATTTAATCACTTTATTTTTAGGTGGAGCAATAGACTGCACCACAGAAATTCACTCGCATGTGATAAATTACGCATTATTTTGTAACACATGTAGACACTAATTTTGAACATGCAAGTAGTACAGATAGTAAAAGAGAATTGATTTTACTTCCCAAGGGATGATTGATAGTTTCAAGTGGAATTCACCTCATGGTAGACATCAAATGCGTTATTCAAATTGTTTATAAAAAAGAGGCTAGCACTAAATTTTCATCTCATGTGCTTGAGGTAACGAAAATAGACCATGTGGTAAAAAATATTGCCTTCTAGTAGGCTGTATGTTTAGCAAAAAAAAAACTGATGGTGAAATGTTTCAATGTTTCTCTCGTAACAAGGACACACTCCTTGATTTTCACATTCAAATGTTTTAATTTGTATACTTTACACATAAGAACTATTTTAATGAAAAGTTTTTTTTAATACTATTTTCCGGATGAAAAATCACATGTTAATCATATATGCTGATACAGTTTTGTATGTATTTACATAATTGTGAGATAAAATTGTTGTTGCTGGCCATTCTGCACGCCATTTTGCATTTTAGGAAAAGCTCGAGCGGTTTCATTGGTACTTGCGTGCTTAAACATCTCTTAAAATGTATTTTATTGAGCTCTTCATGCTTCAAAACATATATTTAGACATTTAAATTTTGTAATTGGTTAGCTGGTTGACAAGTTATAAGAATTTCAGGAAATGGCGGTCGTTTTTGGACGCCATCTTGGATTACGGTACTTAGGTGCGTCAACATCTCTTAATATGTATTTTATTGAGTTCGTCATGCTTCAATACATATATTTAGACATTTAAATTTTGTATTTGGGTTCCCTGGTTGAAAAGTTATAGGAATTTCAGGAAAAGGCGGTCATTTTGGACGCCATATTGGATAGCGGAAAACGCTCAAAGAGGATTTATGAGGACTTTTAGTATGTTATTCGAGACATATTTCTGGATCTATCCTGAAAAAAAAAACAGGGCCTGATTAGCGTTTGATTAGCACTTAATTAGTAGGGGGTTTATTAACTACCATGACAACAATCGTTTTGGCGAAAAGTCGTACGTGCTTGCGCGTATCAATGCGCGTGCACCTCTGAGTTAATTACAAATCGGTATTCTGAGCGCGTAATTGATTGTGAAAGTTAATAGAAAACTTAATGATACCAAAGAGTGTCATTAACTACCCCCGGTATCAAGCATTACAGGGGTTTTTTTCTCGGCCACAACGATGTTCAGAATTCAGATTTGTTACAACAGACTTACAACAGAGATAAAACAGTCTCAGAATACCGATTTACAACTGTTTTAGCGGTGTTGTAACTCACAGACTTACAACAGAAGTTACAACACAAGTTACAACAGAGATAAAACGGTGTTCAGAATGCCACCCAAGGCGATCTTCGAGGAATTTGTCATTTTATGTGAGCAAAGAGTTTGAGATCTCCGAGTGCGTAGGTGAAGGGTTGTAATCAAAGACCAGCATGTGCGTACGGAGTTCTTTGGTTGTAATTACAGGGGGTGGGGAGGAGCGCGCATTCAGGACATACTTGCGCGGGTAATCACCATTTTGGCTTCCAACAACGCGTCTGATTGGACTGAATAACAATTAGATGGGAGGAACCTAAGGGACTTAATCATACCTTAATTATGTCCTCAGAATACCAATTTTGCCCCTGATTAAGGGCCTATTAACTTCTCGACTTAATTACGAAGTTAATTACACATTCAATAGCACGACCTCAGAATACCACCCCTGAAATGTCCAGGTTTAAGCCTATTTTGACCTAATGCTCTTGGACTATAAAATGTATTGTACTATCCTTATTCGTCATCTTTTCTGAACTGGTACCAACACGCAGAGTACAAACATCATTATAATATATATAATATAATAAATAAATAAATATATATATATATATATATATATATATATGCATATACGTACATTTGTCGATTCATTTGCACATTTACATTTACACATTGAATGTTAATACAAATATATTCAACTACTGTATTGTTAATGCTTTGAAGAAGGGGAAGCCCCAGAAAATTAGCAATAAAAATCATAATTTATGGTGGTTGAGACGACGCGGTTTACCTTTCTCTGCTCATAGATTTTTCTGTTATTTCTATGACGTGCATTGCAGGCGTACCCGAAAGAGAAAGAAATAAGATGATATATAATAACGAGGCTATTCAATGAACACGATGTGCTCAAATTTCCTTAAAAACTTCAGTGTACGACTCCGAATGAGATTGCACAGGTACATTATTTAGTATGGAGAGGGGTTTGTGTGTGTGTGTGTGTGTGTGTGTGTTCTGCGTAAACACCAGTCTGTACAAGCCTCGCGTGAAGTTAGAGTTTGTTAAATCTGCTGGCAGTCTAAAAGTATCATCACGGTAGTTCTTAAATCAAAATGGAAATACCAAGCGGGTGGATCATGTGTACTTGGATGCATTACTCTGTACAGTATGTCGTTTGTTGAGAGTGTGGAGAGAGCGTTTTAGTGTGTTACCTCATCGGTATGAAACTATACTTCACGCTTACAAAGGACAAGGTGTTTGATCATGCCAACTACTAGTAATTTTGGAAAAGTATTGTAGTTCAGAACAACCATGCAAGGTGTAGTTTTTGTCCATTGTCTTCTCTAATTTTTGTCTGTTCGTGTTTAAACTGGCGCTTTGGCGGTGTTATACTCTGTATAAAAAAAGGTTGATGCTATGTTCTGCTGTATTCCTAGGCCTGGGTCAGTGAGTGGAGGGACTTTTTTTTTTTGTCTTCCCAATTCCCAGAATCAAAAGCAAAACATTGGTTTACAATTGGTGAAATATGCGGCGCAAAGGTAGATTGAGCACTCAAAGCGACATATACAGACGTAAAATCCGCAGTCCAAGTACAGACAAGTGAGGGGAAAAAAAAGCAATGGATTTCCTTTGAGAGATCCGTACATTACTAGGGGATCCCTCCATTTTTTGCTGAATATGTTTCACACTTACTTGTCATTGATATGGCAAGCATATTTGGTTTACAAGCAAAAATAATCGGCAATTGATTTCACTTGGCGTCATCTCATACGCATACCTTGTTACTTTGTGTTCCGTTGCAAAATTTTGTGGATCGAACTACTCTCTCATTTTTTGAGCAATTGACCCCAAATTTGTATGACCGCTATCAAAGGTAGATGGGCAAGACACCTGTTTCGTTAGTATCGCATAATGCGTTGCCATGGCAACGCAAATTTTCATTTTAAAAATTTGGATAGTACTCTCTCATTTTTGGAGCAATTAATCCCAAGTTTGGCATGTGTGACCGCTACACTGTAAAAACATCGGTGTTAGATTTAACACCATGGGTGTTATATCTAACACCGATCAATCTTCAATAGAGGACCACACCCACAGGTGTAAAAAATGCACTGTGATGGTGTTGAAAAGTGTTCACCTGACACTTCGTGGTGTTAATTTGACGCTGTACCTTGTGTTATTTTGACACTGCACTGGTGTTAATTAAAAAATGACACCACATGGTGTTGATTTGGTATTTGTTGGTGTTAATATCAATGGTTTAACACCCGTCCAGCTTCAATAAGAGACCACACCAGCTGGTGTTACTGTGGTGTAAATTTATTTTCACATTTTTTCAAAAAACTAGTATTTTAATGTAAAATTCTTGATCGTCTTGTTTGAATTAAAAATCAACAAGAAGTGCAGTTACTAAGAAACTCTTCAAAAAACAGTTTTATATTTGGAAATGACACCCGGAGGTGTTAATTCAACACCATAAACGAGCACCGAAAATTTAACACCAGCTCGGTGTTCACTATTTAACACCGGACTTTTTGCAGTGTATTAAAAGAAGATATGCAAGACACTCTTTTCACTAGTATTGCATAATGCGTTGCCATGGCAACAACTTTTTTTTTAAATCTTACAAAAAGTTGTGGATCGAACTACTCTCATTTTTTGAGCAATTAACCCCAAATTTGGCGTGTTTAACCACTATCAAAGGAAGATGTGCAAGACACCTTTTTCGTAAGTATTGCATAATGCGTTGCCATGGCAACAACATTTTTTTTATCTTATAAAATGTTGTGGATCAAACTACTCAGTTTTATAGCAATTCATTTGAAATTTGGGATATGATACGATCAATGTAATGTGTAGTTGTGCAAGACGCCTTTTTTTGTGTGTGAACAAATATGTTGCCATGACGACGGCAGGGGTTTTTTTTACCAATCATACAAAATATGTGGATTGACCTAACTCCCTGAGTTTTTTAGTACAGGTTTTCCCTTTCAATTTCATACTTTTGTCATTCAAGTTCCAGAGCATTCAGTTTTACGCATTCCGTGCTCGCAGCACTGAATCAGCAATCAAATACAAAATCCGGTCATTCGAATTCACTATCGGAGCATTCAAATTCACTGTCGGAGAATTCAAATTCACTATCGGAGCCAGTGGCGTATCTAGGGGGGGGGGGGGGCAAGGGGGGCACGTGCCCCGGGCGCCACTCCAGGGAGCGAAAAAAAAAACGAAAAAAAAACGAAGAAGGAGAAGAAAAAAAAGGAAAAAACGACGAAGAAGAAGAAAAAAAGAAAAAAGAAAAGAAGAAGAAGAAGAAGGAAAAAAAAAAACTCGCCCGGAAAGGGGGGGAGAATGGTATTGGAGGGGGGCAGAAAACCAAATCAAACAAGATAAAAACAAAACATGATGATGACGCGGACAAAATGACAATGTTTATTGTATTCACACAAGAATTCCATGTTCTGTAAGCTGAAATACAAAAATTTTCGGCTCGATCGCCAAACTTTATATCAAAAAAGAAGGTAAGAACAAAACGTGATGATGACGCGGACAAAGTGACAATGTCTATTGTGTTCACACATGTCATTTTATATTTAGCAGGAAAAATGTTTCACGGAGCAGCGGCTGCAATTTCTTTCGTTCTGAAGCAATCGCCAATTGGATCAAAAGTAGGCGCCGACGGTTTTGAACATGGGGGGGGGGGGGGGGGGGGAGGGGCGCAAAAAAAACACACCCAACAAATCAAACAAGATAAGAACAAAACGTAATGATGACGCGGAAATATACAAATTTCGGCTCACTCGCTCGTACAATATAGAGTATTTAGAGTATTTTTTACAAGTCCTCAGTTTGTTGGTATAAATCATTATCTATACGGCCGTCACTATACATCTTGATTAGAATTGCAAGATTTAATAAGCAAAAAATGACAAGAGTTCCATGTTTTGTAAGCTGAAATACGAAAAATATTAATTTCGGCTCGCTCGCCAAAATTTATCCAAAAAAAAAACCAAACAAACGTGACGATGACGCGGACAAAATGACAATGTCTATTGTGTCCACAAGTGTCATTTTATATTTAGCAGGAAAAATGTTACTCGGGACGCGGTTGTAATTTCATTCGTTCTGAAGCGATCGTCGATTGGATCAGAAGAAGACGCCAACGGACGCCAACGGACGCCAACGGACGCCAACGGACGCCAACGGTTTCGAACATACGGGGGGCGCACAAAAAAAAAAGGGCAAACAAGATAAGAAGAAAACGTAATCATGACGGGGGAATATACAAATTTAGGCTCACTCGCTCGTACTATAAAACAGACTTATTTTTTCAAGTCCTCAGTTTGTTAGTATAAATCGTTATCTATAAGGTCGTCACTATATCTTGATTGTAAGATTTAATAAGCAAAAAATGACAGAAATTCCATGTTTTGTAAGCTGAAATACACAAATTTTCGGCTCGCTCGCTGCGCTCGCTCGCCAAAATTTATCAGAAAAAAAAAGAGAGATAAGAACTAAACGTGATGATGACGCGGAAATATACAAATTCGGCTCACTCGCGAGTACTAATCTAGAGTATTTTCTAAAGTCCTCAGTTTGTTGGTAGAAATCGTTATCTATAAGGCCGTTACTATATCTTGATTAGAATTGTAAGATTTGATAAGCACAAAATGACAAGAATTCCATGTTTTGGAAGCTGAAATACAAAGATTTTCGGCTCGCTCGCCAAAATGTATCAAAATTCATTACATTTAAATCACTCTCAAATGACCCCTTTTAAGTGCTTGAAAAAGCATATCATGTGCACTTTGTTTAAAGTCCCTGCCGGGATGGGGTTGGGGTTGAACACTTTTTCAGAAATTAGGTAAGCAATTTTCACGCTTGCCCCGGGCGCCGTTTTCCCTAGATACACCACAGATCGGAGCATTCAAATTTAAGAGAGGAGCACGCATTTCAGCAATGAGCGTTCAAATTCATGTCAAGCTGGCGACAAAATCTTGTCGGTCATTCAAATTCGTGAATAGGCAACCATGTTCCAAACAACTGCATTCAATTTAAAAGAAGTCCTGAATTTAGTTACTTTGGGGCCGTGTATGTGTATCTTTTTTTCATATGGCTTTGTATATATTGGGATCCGTGATGAAGGTTACTTATTTTGCAGTATAGAGGTCCACCTGTTTATTGAAAAATTTGAACTCGGGCTTCACGAAAATGAATATACAGGCACATGTCCCTCGGATAGGACATAAAATGGAGGTCCCATGTGTGACAGAGTCACAACTCATGCACGAACAAGATCCCACTTCATTTATTCATCGCAAAGAGCAGTGTGTTTAACCCAGTGAAGTGGTCCCACCTTGCATCCAACTGGACCCCATGGAAGACCAGCTGTTGCAACTGAATATGGGCTATTCAGCCATCTTATTAGATGGAAAATGAAACAAACAAACAAACAAACAAACATTAGGCACTGTATAGGTCTACAGGCGAGCATAATGCCGAAGATTGGTTGACACCTTCGGGAAAAAAAAATAATGACGATTACATTGAAACTGATAACATGAACATTATATACGTCTTGGTTGTTGTTAATTGCTGTCTTATTTGTTTACTTTTGCGGGACTATGTGAGATCATTGTGTGTCAGTTTGTCTTTAAATTGGTGCATTGTCATTATGTGGTTAGTGTTTGGGCGTTGTCAGCATGCAGTATCATCAAGGAAGATGATTAGATTGTTGTGTTGTTTGGATGCACTGTTGATTGGACCTGAGATGAAAAACAAAGAATACATGAACAGAGAACAATGTAGAACCTTTAGACAATCATAATTACACTATATTGCTAGCCTTCATTGGTTGTGGATGCCCTTTCTCCTTTCGTCATTAAAAAAAAAAGTCTACTCCATTTTCCTCGTTGAATTGATTGCACGAAGTAGGAACTTGATCGCCTGAAAATGAAATTGAACGCCCCAAACAAGCTCGTCGGGACTATCACATGACTATTGCATAAATTTGAATGCACGAGTAGGAAATGCAATGCTCGCATTTGGAAATTGAACGCCCAATCGTGAATTTGATTGGTCGAAAACGAAATAGAACTTCCATAAATGAAATTGATCGCTCGGATTCTGAATTTGAATGCCCGAATATCTTCGCGTGCGTGCGCTGTACGAATTTGAATGCACATTAATGAATTGGAATGACAAAAGTATGAAATTGACCGGGGAAAACCTATACTTGACTTGAATTTTGGCACATGAGACCACTACAGTATCTACATGTGCAGAAGACAACTTCTGTCGATGTTGAATAATGCGTTGCCATGGTAACAGCATTTTTCCACTAGAAAGCATACAAAGATATTGTGGATTCAGCTAGCTCCCTCAGTCTTTAGGCATTTAGCTTGAAATTTGGCGCATATGACCGCTATAGTACATAGATGGGCAAATCTAACAATTTAACATAGTAACAATGCGTTACTATGGTAACAACATTTTTTCACTAAAAAAGCATACAAAAATATTGTGGATTCAGCTTACTCCGTCTTTGGGCATTTAGCTTGAAATTTGGCACATGTGACCGATACGGTACGTAGATGTGCGAAAATTATCTTTGGTTATTGTTGAACAACGCGTTGCCATGGTAACAGCATATTTTGAATGAAAAATCATACAAAAATACTGTGGATTTAGCTAACTCCCTGAGTCTTTGAGCACTTGGCCTGAAATTTGGCACATATAACCGCTATATTATGACCTAGATGTGCAAATTTATCTTTCGTTATTGTTGAAAAATGTGTTGCCATGGTAACTGCATATTTTGAATGAAAATCATACAATAATGTGAATTCAGCTAACTCCCTCAGCTTTTGAGCATTTGACTCGAAATTTGGCACATGTGATGGCTGTGGTATATAGTTCTGCAAACTTCATTTTTTGTTAATGTCAAACATTGTGTTGCCATGGTAACAACATTTTTTAATGAAAATCATAGAAATTGCCGATTTATTTATCTTACTCAGGTTTTCAGCACTTGACTTGAGATATGACACATGTGACTATCAGTGAGCAAAATATACATTCATTAGATTTTGAACAATACAATGCAAGGGTAACAATATTCTTTTTTTTTCTTTTTTTTTTCAATAAAAAGCATACAAAGTACTTTGCTGGTTGAGCTAACTCCTTCAGTGTCGGGTGGGGGTATTAATAACATTGAGTGATATATCTAGTTAATTAAGGAGTTACAAAGCAAAATATTCATTTATCATCACCCCATCAACGGAAAACAAAATATTTGTCATCAGGGGTCCTTAATGATTTGTCATAATGGCATAAGACAATAGTAATGGACAAAAGTGTCCTAAATAATGTGCGCTTAACTTTACCCTATGCAAATAACTAGTTACATGTGTTCAATCACGTCGAACCCTTCTACTGTTTAGTTTTCGAAAGAATATAATTGTCTTGTTTTGCCACCCACCTCACACCCATAGCTGTCATGAAGTCTTCTTTGATTAATCAGAATTGACCTTTTTTAGATTCATTTTCCATGGTGCACAACGATATTCAATACTTATCAATGCTGGCCGGAATGATCAAAATAATCACAAACAGTTCAAGGCACAAAACTAATTATGAAAGTAGATGTAATGATGTATATCGGTGTATTGGTTGTATAGGTTAATATCACAGCGCTCATTTTTTTTTCATGAATAACGGAACCAAAGCTTTAGGTCCATAACGAGAGAAACCGAATGGTGACGGAACCATCTTAACAGTATGCTCGTAAATGTTAGCTACGGCGGAGTGCGTTCTTTGATTATGTAATAAGAAACATGGTTCTTATACATACACATAAAGATAAATGTTCACTATATAATCATTACTAATAGATAACGGAAAGGAAACAAGAAAATACAAATAAAGTACCATGTCTATTTCACTTCAGTAAAACTCCTATACGTTTACTTTATTGTATAGTTAGCACTTCTACAATTCAAGGTTGAGGAAAAAGAATGAAGATTTGTCGAATTGAATCTTAATCTGCGATAAGAGTGTTGTCAACATAGACACACCAAAGTTATATTCAAAATAGATCACTTATTTTGAAAACTTTGTTTGAAAAGAATGATTCGTTTGTATGAGCCAAAAATGCCTTTAGTTAACCATGCTAATAGCACGTTTCTGGATAGGAAGAATTTTAGCAAGGAGAAATTATGTACTATTTTCCAATCTGGAAATACCGTAATACATGTTTGGCTCGATTAAATACCATACCTTGTTTGCAGAATGTAAATGAGAAAAATATTCTCAAGTTTGTTATGATTTCCACTATTTCTACGGTATTTCTACGGTAATTTACATAAATTGTTAGTGTGGCATTGCCATAAAACGTCATTACTTCTTTATTTTCTTTCATTTTTACAGGGTAGCCCTTTCCGTTAAAGTTAAAACTGGTACACTTACTTTGCTGTACAATGCGATGTGACAAGGCAGAGGATTTCTCTGGTTGTTATTCAACACCATTATGTTGAGTTCTTTTATGCTTATATTTGCATATTTTTTATCAAATCTTTGACGAACTATTTTCCATTGTTCACAGAGTCTAGAAGGATGTTGGAATAACGATAGCGAGTAAGGTATAATATGTTAGCGTCGTCTGCAAAGAATAACAGAAAGCAGGTTGGGCGAGGTAGGGAATCATCGATATAAAGTATAAAAAGATGAGGACCGAGTAAGGCATCTTGTGGAGCACCAAGTGAAATGCTTCGAGGACTCGAATCCTGTACATTAATAGCAACAAGCCGTTGTCTGCTAGACAGATTCTATATTGGTCATTTATGTATAACAAAATAATTATCATGATTTATCTTGTCAAAGGCTTGGACAGGTTCAAGAAAATGTCGATAGTGTTAGACTTTGGAGATCATATCCATACATTTTGGTAAAATGTGCGTGGCTACAATGTTTCTTCTGAAACCAAACTAAATTTTCATGAAATTGATAAATTCGCTTGTTGAAATATGTTGATGTTCGTGAACGCACTATTCTTGTAAGCGTTTCAGACAAAACTTTAAATATCAGATAATTACTGAATTCCTGGTACAGAAACTTTATCCCCTTATCGAAGGACATCTGCGAAAAATACGTTAAAAGAACGATTTTGGTAGCAGTGTTTTTTGTTTTACCTTCACAACCGTATTATTCTGGGGTGGGATTATGTTCATACCTGTAAAAAAATATATATATATATATTATCATTTATACATGTTAAAAGAGATTTACTTATCCAGTAAGAAAACATAGAGTAACCAGGCAGAATTCGATTCACCTATTATGACGTGTAATTTCGTCAAATATCTACAACAAATAATGCCTAAAACATTCGTTTCACATTGTTGTATGTTGTAATACAACGATTTGACATATAGCATCTCTTTAAGGTTTTTCTGAACTCGGTGTACTAGGAATTTAAGAAAAAGTGTTAAAGATGATAGTGAACGCTACAATGCATTACAGCTCAAAAAATGTTGTAGTAGGAGTCAGCACAGCTGCTGGTCAACAACTTTCGAGGGCTACTATTTCATAATTGCCAGCTGTGGAGAGCGCAATGTTTGCTGTGAGGAAAGAGGAAGTCTTCCTTTTTCCGTTGATACCTAACTATGTCGACAAATGTCATGCTTGACTGAGCACATGAACTTTGTATATATACAACAATGACAAATTGCACTTCTTCGAACTTTGAGTGTCACATGAAGGAACAACGAATGTCTCACTGCATGGATGAGATCTGTCAATGAAATCGGTAAAAACAAAAACAAAAACAGGCCAGTCTGCATGACTGCAAGTTTGTGCTAAGGATTTCCTCTAACCTTTTATGGTGCATATCCTACAACATGGCCATGTTGTCGATAACTTGGTCACTCCCACAAAGGCTAACCCGTTATCCACTTTCCCTCTTCATATTCAAGACATGGTTTGTCGCTGCGAACTATATGTTGAATATGAACAGAGAAAAATGGACTGTGTGGGTTGGCCTTTTTGGGAGTGACCAAGTTAACGGAAAGGTGACCATGTTAAAGGTTATTGACCATAAAAGGTTAGAAGGAACCCTAAACACAACCTGCATTCGTACAGGCTGGTCTGTGTATTTAGCCACTTTCATTGACAGATGTTATCCATTTAGTGAGACATTCATTGTTCCTTCATGTGACACTCAAACTTGGAAAAAGTGCATCTTGTCATTGTCTTTGAAGTTTATGTGCTCAGTCATGCATTACATTTGTCAACATAAATAGGTATCAACGAAATGAGGAAGAGCTCTTCATTCCTCACAACCAACATTGTGCTCTCCACACCTGGCAATTGTGGAATAGTAGAATAGTTTTTTTTTGATACGCGCTGTAGTCATCCATTTCAGTCTAATAATCGCCCAAAAAGGTTTCACAGATATCCGATACTCTATGATGCTGTAAATATTGCCTGTCTTGAATCGTTAATTCATCACATTTACGTCGCTTTAATCAAACATTTTAAAAAAACCTCTCACAGCACTCACTCAGTTTGATACTGACCACAATCAACTCGACAGACACACAGATATATTCTCACAAATATGTACAGTGACACAAGAGTGTAATTGAAGCATAGTTTATAAGACAAAGGGTGCACTTGAAGCATTATATTCTCAAATTGTACACTAAGACTTTTCAACATTCTTGGTTGAATAAGATATCTTCATAGATATAAAATGTATAACCACGCATACCGTACATAATAGTTGACCTGGTTTATCCTTCATATAAACGCTCTTATGATGCTTGACTAATTTGTATGACAGAATAATTAATATGTTTGGGAAAAATGGCAAATTTGATCCTAGCATTCCTAACTCGCGGAAAGACAGAGACGAAATTCAGTGACAAATTATGAATTTGAATTTTGTTTTCAATTTGATTAACAATAGACAAAGCTGAATTACATTTTCACACAATAGAACCCGTTTTTCGAATTAAGTGAGTTTCTCTGGATGACATTGAATTAAAAATTGATTAGATTTAATGAACAGGTGACGAAAATAGGCTGGAGACCCTTTAGTTACTCATTACGTATCCAACTTGTAACCCTATTTGTCAGTACTACAGAGTGATAGAAAGTGAAGGTAACTAATTACTTGTGGTGGCCTAATTATTATAAGCTTTCTGGGCCATTTCGTTATTGCTTAAGTAAAATTTGCAGCTCGTGACTTTATCAGGATAGACGTATAGGAATGAACACAATTTTGGATGTGCTTATAATGTTCAATCGAAATCAGGGTGTTTTGTATGGTCCTCAGTTCAGAAAATATTCTAGATTTCATACGACTGTATCTAAGCAGGCGGAAGGTGTCAAAACTTGTTCACGTGTGAAAATCGAGTTGCACAACCGGTATTCAACATTCTTTGTGGTTTATTTTGTTTTGCCTGACCATGACTACGTAATGATTTCCTTTACAATATACATAATATTTGAATTAAGACGAGAGTAAAAGAAAAGGAACTATTGCTATCCTTACAATGCCTTAGATTTATTTAATCATAAGCATAAAACGTTTGGACAAATACCATCATACAGCTTTTATTTTGGAGGCCATGTATAGTGCATACATATAGATATCTCATACTATTCATATAGTTTGTCGTATATCACATGATATATTCCACTGCATGGAGGCACTTGTGGGTAAAGCACACGTATTTGCATTGTTTTGTTGTTGTTTTCTTTGTTGGTGACATTTCCATCGTACAGAACAGACAGAACGTCAGCACTTTCAATCGCTCGCCACAATAATTTCGATCCTGCGCCTCCACACACACACACACACACACACACACACAATCATACCCATATGCTGAAGAAATTGTTGAGGAGCTGTAGGTAAATGTATCCGAAAGGCAAGTGTGCGAATATTGATAATGCATCCACTTCTTACTTCCGCAGGCAATCGTGAAGTACAGTTTTGTAGCCATCTTGGCTCCGCCCATCTTCTGAAAAATTGCATGGTGATGACTCTGGTGACATGATTTACGTAAAAAGCTTACCGACGATTCCCATTTCCATCCAATGGCGAGTTGATAATGATTACACGGAACATATTTGATCAGCTTTGTCAAACAGTGATTACTCATGAAGATAGAAATGGCATTTGCTAGTTGACAGGTAGGAAAGATGGTGAACTGACATAGAATACCAAGTCCCACGGGTGGAAGCCAATACTAGTATTGGAAAGAGAGTGGTAGCAATATTTCGGTGAGACAGATATATATGAAAAAGCAGAAAATTTTAAGATGGTCGGGTAAAAAAAAAAGAACAAGGAGGTGCAAAACAGGAAAAAAATTTCCGTCCTACAGTCATACCCTCCTCCACCAGTCCTTGTGGGCGTAATCTAGTGATGACATGGATAAGTAATGCCCGCCTATGCGCTCTTCTTTTCTCTTTTATATATTATGCTTTCTTTGAGTCGTGTTTTACTGAACTGGGTGGACGAGTGGCAAGGATTCAGGGTGATGCTTTGGGAATTACGGTGTTTATCATAATTACTGAAAGCTGCACATCACAAGTTCTGAATATTATATCTTTTCGGGGGACGTTGATTCTAACTGTACGTTTCCCTGCTTTATTAATTCTTTCATTCTTACCACTTTTTCTTTTCATCCAATTCATATTTCACTCGATGGTTGTCTCGTGGTTTATGTGACTTATCCAGATTTCGAACGTGAAGTTTCTTTCAGGCAGGAAAATGATCCCTCTAGCATTCTGTGTATCATGTATTATTTCAAAGGGAGGTAGTCCTGAGAATTTTTACTTCACTGATAATTAAGAAGAGTAAACAATGAAAAACTTTTCTTTGAGTTTTTGCGCAAGGAAATCCACCACCGTCACCGTACGCCATTTTTGAAAAATAATTCCTGCGAGCGGTTGTGCAAGAGCCTGCAAAAAGGTGATGCTCAACTCGTGGGTTGAAGAAAGCGCCTTAGAAAACCTATTTTAGTGTTTCAAAATGGTCCTACAATTATATATAATTAATCATAAATGCGAAATTTGCGATTTTATTATTTTTAGATAGATCGTTTTACAGCATGCTTATTTACGAACAAACAGTATTTTAAAAAAAGCGTTTTAAAAATAAATATAACTTTTTTTTAACACGAAAAATACCATGCAGTTGACATCAAATCGGCATGGTTCTTGTCGAACTATCATACGTCCGTGTTGCGTACTACTTTGCCTAAAAACCACGCACGCGCGCATGATTACTGATATGGACAACTGTGCACTTTGTTCGGCAGAACAGAGGAGACTCGAATTCATCAGAGAAAATTGTTGTAATGTGTGTAACTACTCACTGTTCTATCTCTATATTTACTGAAAGTACTTTTTCATCGAACTACGAGTGTGACATCTGCAGGACATGGTAGCAAGGGGGCGCAGGGATATGATTTAGCTCCACTTCGCCGTGCAAGGGTGTGTATGACGTCATGTGTCGACAACGATATAAGATATAAAGAAAATATAAAGGGAATTCCACAAACATTCATTTTTCAAGGATAACAATTATTCCCCCTGCTTTCAGAAAGCGGTTAGTCAAGTTCTCTTTCATTATGCGAGAAAAGTGAATTTTTGTGGAATTCCCTTTGTATTTTCTTTATACTGTTGTCACACATGACGTCATAACCTCTTGTAGTCTCCTTATTCAGCGGTTCCAACACCAAAACTTTAAAAACGCATAACTTTTGCATCGATTGTCCGATTTTCCTAAAACTTTCAAATTTTCCTCAAACAGTGAGGTCACTGATGTGTTCTACTAACGTTGCTGCTTTCACTCAATCCTCATTTCTCTTTGGGTTTTTGTTTCCTTTAATAGCAGTTTTCTTGGTTTATAGCCGAGGGCCTTAGCCTGTCTGTCGACATCAAAACATTGACTCTCAAAAATTAATGGTCCTCGCATACTACACGATATCGAGAGTGTTGGTCAGTTTTTACACGTATGTTCATCTTGGCTGCGGTGCCGAAATTTCTCAACCAAATAGCTCACCTTTCACTATGCTTTTTTTTCGGGGGGGGGGGAACTGGGATAGAAAGAAAATGATTCTCTTGGGCAATTTTCTATACGATTCGCGCAGAATAATGCTTGACACAGCGGCATGTTGAAAGACTGGAAAGCTAACCGGGGCCGTGTTATCATTAAAAAAAAAGTACCGTTCACTCGTACTGACATACGGATATACAGTAGGGTCTATACACTTCTGAACATACAGCACGAAAACATGTTGTTTCCATTGTCTCTTCACACATCCGGGTCACTTGTGAGCGTACGCGTATTCAATAAACGAGCGGAACACCGTTGTGCGTCAGTGACGTCTGATCTTCTGCCAACACTCCCTGATTAGCGTAGTCACCACTGCATGTTCACACCTTTCAATCGAAATATACGCGCTTGTTAGGTGATTTGAAAGTTTGTTTTTGGTGAAAATAGTTCATTAGAGATACCAACAACAACAACAGCATATCGTTTTTAATTCGTGAGGACTGCCTCACTTTAATCATATTTTTTATAAAATGTATTTATTAGACCAGATGTAGAACAAAAACATGTGTTAAACAATTAAAACATAAAACAAAAACTAGATTAAATATAGCAAATGGATATACTGTACTTTACTGTAGCGTACTGCACGTTTCTGATGAGCTACAATTTACAATTCTGAAAACGGAATTGTGCTCAAAAGCAAAAGTTGCTGTGAAAGCAACAACAACAAAAATGTGGAAGTAGGAAAAATCGTAGTGAAACGTATTAGAAAGATATGATAAAGGCAATAATCGTAAAAAGGAAATAACAGATGAGTTGATCAAACAGATAAGTAATTGCAGACACGTATACTGCATTCGGTATGAAGGCAAATGTTAACAGTAAATGATATCTGATATAAGTCTTGTAAGAGTCTTTTCCGCTGTCCTTTCATGTAACTGAGTTGCAAGAAGCAACCAGATCTATTAAACAGAAGTTATTTCGTGATTCATCCAGAAAAGGCATATCGATTGATGAGGATAGAATATCGCGAGTCACGATCATTGTCCTACGAAACGAAGGCTATTCGGACGTGTTAATTGTGTTATGAACGCATATAGTGCATAACGCCTTTTTCGCAAGTACACTAACTGGCTGAATTATATTCAGCTCTACCAGCACTATGAACGCTGCTTGGGTAATTGTGTACGCTTTCGATTTAGATTGCATTTGCAATCACAGATTTAACAAAACTGGGGGAGATATGTCTTTCCATATCTATAAAATGTGTGTATTTGGGCTGATCCACTAAGTTATGCAAAGAGAAAAATAGGCAAAATGTTGAACAATCAAAATGAACAAATTCATCGTTTATTATTTGTAGATATCATTACATATGCAATCCATATCGTTTTCTGCATATCCATTATTGCGTCATCCATTATTGCGTCTCAATTGGTTTATCGTGTCTGTCTGTTATAAGGACATGTAGGGTTAACTTTTTAAGGGGGTGCAGGCAGTGGCATATTGTGGTAAAACTTAGAAGTACGTTTTGTGTTCTACTGTTTGTTTGTTTCTTTGGGTTTTTTGTCACAACACTTTCGACAGATTTATCATGGTGCGATTAAGATGACTAATATGTTATCGATCGCATTGATGTGTAAATAACGCTTTTATTTCAAAATGAAGGGGACGAGTCGGGTATCTCGTTCCTCTGATAGGTACATTTATAAGTGTGTATTTCAAATCTCGTAAAATGACTTGAAGGAGGCAATCAAAATTATATATTTATACGATGGCGTGCAAAACGAATTATTGCATTTCATCCGCACCTGAAGTACATTATGCGTTATATTATTTTAATGTCATCAAGTGAAGTCTCTTGATATTGTATTTCTGTTGTTGAGAATATCATAAAACACTCATCATCTGCTGGGTGCCCTTTGTCGAAGCTATAGAAGAATAAGTATGTTGGTGGAGTAATCACATTTTGGCAGATTTTTACCACTCTTTTTTTTAGTGTGATATGACCGGGTCAAGTCTATACACTGCGTGTTGTGTGCAAGCGGCCCATCAGCCGGAGTCCAGTGCTCTCCTGAAGGCCCATCAGCCGTAGTCCAATGCTCTCCTGAAGCCATGTACGCTCTCAGTAATGTAGTGCATTTTGAACGAAGTCTGTTTTCAAGATATCAGAAACTATGATGACCAGCATGGACAAACCTTGGTTTCTCTTACCTTGACTTCCAACCCCCAACCCCCCCCCCCCCCCCCCCCCCCCCCCCGGCCGCGCTTGCTTAAATCTTACTGTGCCAATGAGTAAATAGTGCAAAAATTTCACGCACATACCTATGTACAGAATACTAAAATGGTATGCTGAGGGTTGATAATTATAGCCTTGAACACAAGTTACTGTGCACCCAACAGAATTGGAGAAACTGTAGGTTTTGAATTTTAGATGCAGTCAAGGGTATGCGTGACAGTTACATCTGACAGAGGTGATGCAGACACCAAAAAAGTATGAAAAGACTATGGGGAGAGCAATCAGCTGTTTTCACTCAAACATCCCTTGTGTCAATGTTGTAAATGTGATCAACCTTTTAAAGCATATGTGCATTTGTATTTTATCCAAGATGACTTTGTTAAATATTCCTTCATCAATGTTATCCCGCTTTCTGCAGTTTCCAGTGTTACCCTTTCAAATATTCTTACTTCTTCTCTGAAGATCGAAAAAAAAAAACATATTTGGAAAAGTCACATTTTGTATTTCAAGTCCTTTCGACATCTTAAAATCTAGACAAAAAAACTGAATAAAAGAATAAAATACAAGCTTTCTTTCATCATCGCCGCTCTTAATTCAGCGGCTTTTTCAGGTCGCTGTGGCAAGGAGGTCGCATTTCATTCTAGGATGATATTTAGCAGGTTCTTGGTTACATAAAATGAAGTAAAGGAAGTAGAAACTTATGTAGTCGGCGCTTCACATTCCATTTCAGGATAAATTTGTGTTTCTTTGAAAATTGGAAATAGATTCGCGATTAATGTCTATTTCAGTCTTGACAGAAAGTCATTTGAGATCTCGTGTCTTAATCAGAAACCTAAATCGCCATATTTCTGATACCAATAGGCTTCCTTGTTTACTTCGCTCACATTTTTTTTTTTGACGAGGTAATCCTTTTTCTTACTGATGAAGTTTGGAAACAAAGAATTTAGTGAAAGCAGTGTTTTGCACACATTTCGCAGAAGCATTTTTTTTTTCTGTCAAAGGGCACATGGAAGTATACATGGCGACGAGAAAGGAGCTTTAAAAGCAGTCCGCAATTGCATTAATGTTCATTGAGTATGCCCAGTTGCCAGCGATGATGCATTAGGGTTCTACAAGGTTCTACACTCCACTGTAAGCATCCTGTATTTTTTTACACACAGGATAGCCAGTACAACTCTAACCTAAAATGGCTGAGTTGTGCACACATTTTAGCTGCTAATTGTCGCTAGCGCGCATGCACACATTCATATACATAAGTTCCCTCTTTCGCCTCTCTCTCTCTCCCTCTCTCTTTCTCTCTTACCACATAGATGACTACTAAAGCCAAGATACACTTTCAATCCAAAGTATGCATAACGTCTCTGTATAGCATACCATTACGCGAAGAACATATCCTTACCATACACATACCACATGTCATGTTGAGTTCTTAAAAAATACTACTATCTAGCTGAGGTAAATGATTTCATAAAGGATGTAAACTCGTACCGTATAGCGCAGTTCGTAATTCCACTTTGCGCGTGAGCAGAAAATGGTAATTTGTACCAATAGATATTTTGGGTAGTTAATTCACTGAGATAAGCATCTGTGATATGATGGTTATTCATGTGATCCTTATCTAAATTGTGCTTGCTAGCACATCCAGCTTGGTATTTGACAATAATTATTCAAAAGAAAAGGACTGTTATTGCAGTAAGTACAAAACAATGAAATGGACGCCTGCTTGAATGTCAACTGACGGACTATTCGGGTCACCTGGTGTATACGCAAGTTCATTCTTCGTTTGAACACGAATTCCATAAACGTCGGGCAAGATTATGCATTATACTGTTTTGAAAACGAGTGAGGTGCCTAACCAACTGAGCAAAAAGAAAGGTCATTTGTACCAATGTGTGCATGAGCTAATTACGAACTGGCTTATTAGATACTCTCAGCTATACATGTATCATCCAGCAGTCAATCAAAACAAGTAGAGGAAGATAACGCAAAAAGAACTTATATGCTAAAATGTTAGAATCTTTGATATGGCCTGTTTTCTGCTCTTGTCTAAGTGTTTTAGTCATTGCGAAGGTTTTCTTGCCAGCAGTGCTTATGTGCACGAACAAGATAAAATCTTATACTAATGAGTTTTGTGTCGTTGCGATGTGTTAACTGCTACCAGAGAGCGAGGTGAATACATGAGATAATGCGCTTCAACACTCATTTCGGTGCGGAAAACAATGTTGAAATAGATACGGCAATCAGGTGCGGGAGCCGTCTGTGAACAGACACAAAAATACAATATAATTATTTTGATTTTTATCAAAGCATCTTATCAATTAGGCTTTATCAGCACGACTTGTTTTTCGTCAACGTCCTGAGATGTCTGTACACACGAGTGATCATTAATAACAAAAATAACAATTTGGAATAACTAAAAGCCAATTCAAATCAATTTATTTTTTATTTTCTTCTTCCACACAACATAACATATGCATTTCATTTTCGGGGGATGATGACATTTGAGTTTATTATTTATCAATTTAAAATAGGGCCTCGATTATAGGATTCAAACAGAAATAAAAAGTCATCTTACACTTTCGGAAAAAGAAAGTGAGATAGGATTTTTTTATTGTGCATTCCAGAGATTTCAAAAATGTAGGGTCTGTGTACATGAATGTATTTTGAGCTATTACAGAGGTAAAAGAGGTAAATAAAAGTCATTAGACTGCCTGATAGGATACTTACGAAATGATTCGTTCATTTAATGAAACGTGGAGTCAAAAATGCGTGGAAGTGTATTATTACTGTTATCAAACATGAATTATCCCAACTGAAACAAATACAAATGTTTAGTTATTATTTGTTTAAAATTTGGAAATAGTGTATGTGGATGGAAACGTGGGGTGAGTCAGCAAATGATTTGCAACACCTCTTTTGTGGTAACAGCAATTGATGTAATAAATTTTCATGGGTGTTTCCCCATGCTTAAATTCCTTAAGTTAAGCAAGGTAAAATCAAGGAAGAGTGTAAAGTAAACAAAGAAGAGGAAGGAGTATTTAGCTTGAGTCTGTTAATCATACCAATGTTACTGTATGTGAAATTGTTTTACAGATGTTGAGAATATGTGATCTCCAAGACAATTTATCAGCTACAGTTACGCCCAGAAATTGAATTTCAGATGCATTTTCTGAAGGAGTGTCACCAAATATGACATCTGTTGGCAAAACTTCTATCGCACACCGTCACTTAAAATCATAAAATTAAACTCAATTGATATAAATAGAGGAAATAAAAAGCGATAAATGAAAGCAAAGTAGTCACATTAAAAAAAACATAGCATAAAAAATAATCATCTATACATATTCCAAACAGAAATTTCATGTTCTTTATGGCAGGCAGTAAGGTATTTGGAAAACTGATGTAATTAATAACGCGAAAGAGTATTTGCTCATACCTATAATTCTTATCATAAATATGTTGTGCACTGTAACAGTTGTATTGACCTGTGAAACTTGCTGGGATATGAGATTATCATGTTCTCGTATAGTATATACACGAAAATTGGAGTGCTGTTCTTAGTGAAATTTAATGTTAAAAGCTTGGACGCAGAGCGGGGATCAGCGTAACACGATACAGAGCTAATAAGGTTGCTGGTAATGACGACTATTGTGCGAGACCAGACAATGTACTGGAAATCTTATAGTAGGCTCCTCAGGAAGGTTTACAACGAGCTGCTTGGGTTTGAGGGCACGACTTCTGCATGATCCTCTACGAATTCCCCTTGTGATAAATCACAGAATGACATTTGTCTTCTTATATAAAATACATCACTCTTATACCATATAAGAACGTAAAAGATATAAAGGTGCTCAAAGGACGGAATTGAGATCTGATAAGACTACATGATGACGAAGTCTAGAAAATGAATGAGAAAAAAAGGGAAAATATTTGTTCACTTCACAGCGCAAACAACGTAACTGTTCCCGATTCGGCAGATTTCAGTGCAGATGTGTCCTCCACATATCATAAGGAATTAGGCCCATACCCTCATAATGACGCAAGAGGTTAATGACAAAGCAAATATAATGACATGGGTGAAATATAAATGCTGTTTGTTTGCATCCATCCTGTCTGTCTCGAAACGCTCATACCGACTTAACATGCTTAACAGGTCAAAACAGCACATTGTGACATACAGTATGCTGACAAGAACTTGAAAGTGGTGGGGAACAATAGGGAATTTTTACATCTTGTGCATTAAAGGGCCCCTGAAATCCAAATGCATGTTGATTTGTGTTGATTTATGGTACCCTCAACATCACTTTTGCAGTGAAACGAATATCTAGAAACATTCCATATATTTTTAACGATTTTTCTTCTATTTTTTCTTCAGATTACTTGGGAACGCATATAAAAAATCCTTCCAAACCAATATTCCTCAGATGACCTCATCTGTCAATCATTGCTAAAGTACTGAAATGTTTAACAAAAGACATGGGAATGCACCTTCCCCTCGACTCAGCATAACTTGCATGTTCCCTCGCCATGTCTTTTGTTAGTCACATTAATATCACAGAAACATGCAAGTTATGCTGAGTCGAGGGGAAGGTGCATTCCTTTATTCCTTTAAAAAAAATTGTTAAGTTGATCAGTAGATGAACGCAATGTATCCACAAAAATGTATTATTCTCTCTAATTATCAATTTTTTGTCTACTGTTTCGCATTCCCACTTCTCCTTGCTAAAGAAAATAATACGCCATGGTTATTTTCTTGCTAATGAGTTTCTTTCAAATGTGTTTTCAACATGATATTACAATGCATCTGATATTACAATTTCGACGCCAAGGTGTGGTGAGAAGAGAAAAGACGTTTCGTTGAATGCCTAGGTAACAAAGCGAATATGTGACACTAAATAAGATGAAATAAGGCTCTGCGTCTGAAAAGAAGCAAATAAAATGATGTAGAATCATTGATGATGTCAAGTCTTGAACTGACAACAACAAGATTGATTTTGTAGTTTAGTATGTCGTGGCGCGTTTATTTTATGAGTTCAATGTACATTACATGTACACTTAATTGTCACACAATGATATGCAACCGACCAGACACGCGTGTGTACAAAGATTGTGATGCACCTAGCGTAGAGTACGCTTTACGTGCATACGGTAGGTGCACACTAGAACGCGCTTAACAAACAGACGAACACACTCATATTATAATCGACACATCGAATGGAATATGTCAGTGACTGTAATGCGCAGCCACACGTAATAATAGGAAAGGTATTGGTGCGAAGTCAGTACCGAAGTCACTACTGAAGTCACATCTTAATGAGAAGCAGTCATGATAAAACGGGCCAAGTGTCATTTCCCAGGAGCATTTCTTCTGGAGAGGTGCCATTATCATATTTCGCACCCGGTGCCATTGCGTGCGTAGTTTATTTTCAAAGTATACACTTTTGCAGGAATGTGCGTTTATAACGATAATCTACTTTTACGATGTTGCAAATGGGGAAATTTATGATTTCATTTTTCCGTATCTGATAACATCTTGTTTTTGCACAAGATATAATTAAGTATAAGATCCTAATTGTGGACCTTGGTAGCCTCTCATTATCTGCATTTCTAAGTCCTCATATTTATTTACAATTAAGAGATATTAGTAATTCTATCCGCAATGATATTGAAATGAGAGTGTGCGCTTGTGGGTGTTTATACGTATTTGATCGCAATATGTCGCTGGTGATCTGTTGATTTCTTGCAATGGATATGTTCCACTCAAACTACTTGTGTCTCAATCTTTTTCTCTATCTCTCTCCCTCTCTTTCTCTCCTCACACACACACACACACACACACACACACACATATATATATATATATATATATATATATATATATATATATATTATATATATATACATGTATATATGTGAAGTGATAACGTTCTCAAAAATGTTCAGGACAAACGCATGCAGACTGTGACCTTTAAACAAACAGAAGGTTTTCGAAGAGCGGAGTCGTTATTGCTCACACCGTCATAACTCGTCAAGTATGTCATGCTGACATTCCTCCCTCTTTTGTCCACCCTATCTGTGCCATCATGCCTCATCCTCGTTTTGATTCTCTCTCTAGAAATCCACCTAACTCTGTCTCACCATTGCGCTATATGCTCCTTTAAATTCAAATTCAAATTCAAACTTTATTTTCACTTTTTTTTTTCAACAGAGTGTATGTCCAAAGAAATATGAAAATCTGACAGTCGTGTCGTTGAGAATATACGTAGCCAGCCAGGGGTAACAACATGTTCATGTCTACATGATCAGTACAAAAAAAAAATCTTATTAATTTTCTTTCTGTCCCTCGCAAAATGAGAGCATTTTGCACCCTTTTATGTCATTTCTGCTTGAAGAACATAGATATTCAATCCGGTAATGATTACACTTTGCAAACACACACACACACCATACGGTTGTCTAACTCATGGCAAAGAAAATGCAAAATAAGCTGATTTTGTTACAAAATTAAGGATTTTGATATTCACTCAGAAAAAGAACTTTCATGTCTTGACTGCCTCTTCTACGACTTCTTAAGTTTGCGATTTTTGTGAAACTTAAGTAATTTTACAGCTGTTTTTTTATAGTCGTTTTAACTTTTGTTCTTTTCCCATTTGCATATGTGACCCTGCATTACAAAACGAACAAAAAGTCGCCAGACATGGATTTTCAGTTGAGGGTAGATTCTGAAAGAGCAGACGCTAAGCTTTAAAATGATATATAACTCAATGCATATGGACTCCCCTAACCTATCTAGATACTGGATAGAAAGCACACTCTGGAAAAGTGTGAATTGAGAAAAGAGGCTCTGAAGTACAGGGTCTATTCAAACACTTAATCTTTACCAAGCCGTGCTAGCTGTGTGATGAAAGGGACAAAACACAGGATGTAAACCACTGGAGCATCAACAATGAAGGGATTATCAGATTATGCTGAAATTAAGCAAGCTCTATCAACATATTCTGTCCATGATAAATGCCAACTTTCAAGGCAGTAGCATTATTCTTTCAAAAGTCATTAGACTTGAAAGTGAAGAGTATGCAAAGGATTTCATGAAATAAAAAGGGGCCTCTGAGACATTCTACTCTCTCCCCCCCCCCCAAAAAAGGGTTGCAGAAAAAGTGGTGAAAACACACTTTCCCATTCATGTTATGATCGCAAAGTAAAGAATATTGTAGAAGAAAGATAGCTCTTTCAGAAAATATGAAAACTCAAGATTGACTCAGTTAACCCATTTCAGCTTTTTTGAGTCCTCACGTAAAATCAAGGGGTGCGACTTTTGGTTCGTTTTGTGATGCACGGTCACATATAATTATAAAGCACATTATCATGATGCTTTGAATTAGCCGATAATGTTTCAATGAATGATCCTCTGCAAGCTTTACTGCATGTAATTTCCAAAACCGAATTTCTGTTTACATGTTAAGGCCTGTTTCTGACTCTTTCCATGGCATGTATCGGAACATTAGTAGGATATGATTATCTGGAAAGAGTCTGGAGAATGTATAATATCAAAATCTAAAATGGATTTTGCGACTTCCTAAATATTCACGGTGACTGGTCACATCTGGTAAATCATGCAGGTACGTGCAGTAGCGGATCCAGTTAGGAGTGCATTGGACCCCCCCCCCCCCACCCTTTTAATTTTGTTTTGGATTTTTGGAATAAAAGAAATGAAAAATAAAAAAATGAAGGGGACGCTGCACCCCTTTTATTTTTTTTTCTCTTTTGTTTTTTAATAAAAGCATGCATGAAATCGTACGATGACTAATATAAAAAGAAATCTCCCATGGAAGGGACACCTCCTTTGTCAGAAAAAAAAAATACTAAAGCGTTTTTTGTTTGTTTGTTTGTTTGTTGTTGTTTTTTTGCTTGCTTAACAGCTGAGTAAACCCGGAAGTAACGCCAGAAATATAAACTGCTTTTCGCCCCCCCCCCCCTTATTCCTGGATCCGCCCTTAATGCGTACTCATGCTCTTCTCGGTAAGTCCTATCTATTAGGAACTGAACCCAAGAGTTGTGATTTAATAATCACACAACACAGTGGAATGAGATTTATATTCATCATCTTTAGATAAGGGGGTGATTAGTTTCGTTTACTTTTTTTTTTAATTTGCACCCGCTGCGTAATTGGTTGACGTAAGCGAAACACACTACCTGAAGTGGCTTAAAGTGTATTCCTTTCCCCTATCCCTGCCCCTGTCAACATTTTCGGAAAGGCTGAAGAAGTTCGTAACAGTCATTCTTCTAATGCGGAAATGAGAAGCGTTTCTGGTCTCTTTGAAAAGAGGAAGTGCATTTTTTTTTTTTTGGCTCTTGCTCACGCTGTTCGCTAACATTGTTGAACATTCAGTTATTTACCATTCGAAAACCTTAATTCCAAAATGTATATGAAGAGTTCCTATTGAAAATTTGCTAAATCCACTTTTAAGGGAAAATAGATTTTTATTTCACATGCTTCTACGTGTTTTCATGCAATGACTTTATATCCCATTATAGCACCCCATAATAGGATAAGGAAAATGAGCCTTGCAAAAATATATGCGTCTACACTGATTTTTAAAGAATTAATATCCTTTTGGATTTTGTGGATTTGGCACGGTGTTGTGCACCACGTATTGTTTTATTGACTTGTTTCTGTGACTAAGTATATTTTTCTCGGATGAGTTGTCTTTCTACACATTCTCTTAGTGTTTCCCCAATCTCTTCCAAGAATAGCATACATACAAAAGAGACATTTTACAGTCAAGTATCAAGTGATATGTGGGTCATCTGGAAAGCTACACAGGCAAGAAAGCTAGCCAACCTGACCTTATTCTAGGGTCAAAGTGCTGTCAAGCATACACACGGGTTTCTGATTGGATCCTGCTGGATTTAGCACCTTTTGATACAAAACTCACTTTCCATTGCCTTGAAACCACTTTCACAAATGAAGTCCAATTTGATGAAAAATGGATTAAGTACCTTTTGGAAAGGAACTCTTCATATCTCGTATAGTGTGTGTGTGTATGTATCTGTACTCATACGTATATGCAAACACAAAGTAATTTATTAGGAAGCGATACATGAAACATGACGTCAACAACCAGAGACGAGAGACTTGTCTGCGCTTCTGTCTACGCAATTAAATGTTGATGATTAGTTGGATCTCATTTGCGCAAGTTTTAAATCTGACTGGGCATGTGTTACGCTTTATGAATATGATATGTACACAGGCAGGAAAGCTAGTCAGCCTGACCTTACTCTAGGGTCAGAGTGCGGCCAAGCAGGCACACGGGTTCTGATTGGATCCTGCTGGATTTAGCACCTTTTGAAACAAAGCTCATTTTCCATTACCTTATTTCACCAAACCAAGTCCAAATAAATGATGAAAATGGATTAAGCACATTTATGAAAAGGTACTCTTCATAAAATTATAATTATATAGCATAATACATGCCCAGTCAGATTTAATAATCGCGCAAATGAGATCCAACTATTCGTCAACGTCAGTCGTCCCTGGTTGATGACGTCATGTTTCAGATATTGCTTCCTGGTAAAATTACCTTTATTTGCATATATTATGTATGAGTATATATATATATATGTGACCCTGCATCACAAAACAAACAGAAAGTCGCCAGACATGAAATTTTAGTTAAGACCATAATCTGAAAGAGCAGACTTTAAGCTTTAAAATAATGTATAACTCAAAACAAATGGACTCTCCTAACCTATCTAAATATTGGAAAGAAAGCACACACTCAGAAAAAGTGTGAACTGAGAAAAGAGGCTCTGAAGTACAGTGTCTATTCAAGCGCTTGATCTTTACCAAGCCGTGCTGGCTGTGCGATGAATGGGACAAAAAACAGTAAGTAAACCACCAGAGTAACAACAATGAAGGGATTATCAGATTAACCTGAAATTGAGCATGCCTTATTAACACATTTTGTCCATAATTGATGCCAACTTTCAAAGCAGTAGTATCATCCTTATTAGAGTTATTAGAGTTCAAAGTGAAGAGTGTGTACAAGGTTTTTAAGAAATGAAAAGGGGACTCTAAAGACACACTTAATCACACTATTCTTCAAAAAAAAAATGCTCGACATAAACTGCTAAAAACACACTTTCCTGCCCGTTTTATGATACCAAATAGCATAATGTAGTAGAAGACTTGCTGTTTCAGAAAATATGAAAAAGTCAAGATCGGCTAGGTTGACCCATTTCACCTATTTTCCGTCCTCACACAAAATCCGTGTCTGTGTGCGACTTTTTGTTCGTTTTGTGATGCACGGTCATATATATATATAATCAGACTTAACCAATGATTGCACCTACACTCTATCCGTTTCATCATGACACAATTACCACAGAGCAACAAAGTAGTCACGAAAGTCCTGTGTGAAACTGTAAATCGTACCTATTTCAGGTTCCCTACACACATAACATGCAGCAGCTCTTTTAGACGTTGTCATTTTTAGCGATGGGTGTACGTTTCCTCCATGAATATCTTTAGTTATTGTAGAAAACTGAAATATAAGGAATCCCCATAGTCTATGATTTTCATTCAATAATCGGTATGCGATCTTAAAAAAAATTACGTCAAAAACCCATCGAAATCCGTGATTAAAATCAGGTCTATAAGCGTCCGTATTGCTGCACTCCTCATCTTCTGCGTGTTATTTGAATGGCAATCACTCTCGTATACTACGACGTAGCGAGTCGGAAAAGTTCATATGACCTAGTCGGGGCGGAAGTGATGACCTTGTCGGAGCGGAAGTGATGACCTTGTCGGAGCGAAGTGACGCAGCAAAGGTCAGATCATGAGAGCATGCAGCACGCGCGGAAATACATGTACGTAGCAGACGACAAGCTTTACGTAACACACAAAACGCACGGGCGTACGTAAAATGTTACCACGGTGCTTCCGGTTGAGTGTTCGTGGTAGTTCGTTGATTTTGTGAATCATCGCACAATCTACTCCGAAAAATTCAACAATAAGGTCTGGATACCAACAAAACACCAAATTCAACTCAACCATCAGCAAAATACAATGTAGGTGAGTGGTAAAAATCATCTTACTGTTCAAATCAAATAAAATAAAAGACATTTTATGTGATTTTGCCGTCAAAAGCGACGATCGTTTACAATGTTTAAACACTAGTATATGTCAGACTGCTAGTGGTCTGGTCAGGCTACCTACACACACAGCACTCACAAACACATGCATAAGAACACATGATTTGTAAGTGTGCATTACAGGCATATTGAAACACTCTGCCATATCCTAGTTTCTGGTTTTGTCGTTTGTTTCTTTGCTTTGGTTGAAAATAAAAAAAAAAAAAAAATCTCAATGTAGATCTCAGTTTAGATATTGAACTGCAATATATGTTTGTAAACCATGTTGCAAGACAAAAATCGTCTCTTTTTAACGTGTAGGTGTGATTTTGCAAGGACGGACATGCGAGTGTAACAAGCATATCCCTCCCCGCACATTCAAAGATGATTATGACCATTGGAATAAGCAAAATAGGAGATTGCAAGAAATTACCATCAAACATAAGATTATTTTAGAAGTGTTGGGTATCAAAAAGAGAGAAATTACAATGTGCAATTGCCAATGCTTTGTTTGGGGGTGTCAGACATTTATGAACAAATCATACAAGCGCATGTATTGACACAACGTGGACTTTCCATTTCTCACCATTGTCTATTAGCATTCTTCATGGGAAGGGACCCGTTTCTTTCATCGCTCCACTTCTTTCTGTATTCACAAAACGCCATCTAATCAAGAGAAGACTGCTTTCTAGACGGTAACGACCAAGCAATTTTAATGTACGTTGCGGTATCTTGTGGGAAGTGCGGATCTCCCGGGTTGACAAATGGCCAGTCAAGTGCGCGACTTCATCTATTAATCATTAACGCGCCTATCCGGCACCTCCTGTCTGTATTTAGCAATTGCAATCTCATTAACAATTCCTGCACACAAGTCAAAAAAAAAAAATCTGCAATTCAGTCATCGGTGTTTTAGTATTTTCTTTAGCATTCTGCTTTTTTTTAATCCAGCCTTCAACATTATGTTTCTTAGTGGAAATTTAGACTGATTGAATGCTGATCGACCTTCTTTTACATTAATCTGTACTTGTGCCGAAACATGTGCTCTGATGTCGGACGGGTACATTTAGAACACATACGAAAAAGAAGATAAAATCCACTCAAGTAATCCGTCTGCATATTCATGACTTTTTGCAGCAATACGGCCGCGAAATTTTAGACTAAAATGCCAAAAGCAGGAAGTTCAAAGAGGATATTAGTATTCAGTATAGTGTGTGTTTTAGTTGACTGTTTGCTGTCAATAGCTTCACGTTTTACATCCTCATTGGAAAACAAGATGCCATTACTTAACGCATGCCATGTTTATTGCCCTCGCTGTTATAGCCAGAATGGACTGCAACTGGAAAGGGTTACGTTCAAATCTTTTTCCTCGTTGATTCCTGGATATCATTTTTTTTCACAGACTTAGTATTTCATATTTGACATTTCATACCATATATTTAATTGTATAACTATGAAAATTCCACAAAGAAAATATGTCTTGGAGTCAACGAAATCCAACTTCGATTTTTTTTTAAGACTAATGATTCTATCATCTCAATTTGAAACGTGGCCTCACAGAATTGTGGATGAAGATGTAAGCAGTTTCTTTCTTTTTTTTTCTTTTGTGTAAAGCTGTATTTCCCGTTCGATTTTTCCCTACAATTCTTCCCATGTAGTGCCTAGAAGGGTGCTATAAATCATAAGAAAATGATTTTTAGCAGACGGTTAAATTGATACATCAACATGTTGAAATGGTACGTCAAGTTTTAGGATGATCAAATAATCCCCTATAAACATGGCTAACAAAGATTATTTTTGTTGTGGAGATGAATACAGATGATCTACTTGGCACAAATTTAATGTTTCTTGGGCCAAAACAAAAAGTTTCATCCCAAAGATACAGCGCAAGAAGAAAAAAGCAACGATGCACAATGACTTGTGTGCAAATTAATGATTAATGTCATATATTGAAATACTTCCCAAATATTCATGTTTAACATCACAAATTCATATGGTATGAGTTTCAAGTAGACCACAGGGGAAGAGTACTTAATTATCTTAATGTTTTATATACTTTGGTATTATACGTATACATAACTACTTAATTTACACTGAATCCACGCAGCACTTTATTCATTTCAGTGTATGTGTCATGCAGCACAAATGTTTCTTGCACCAACTTTAACTCTTAACGTGCCATGGTCGCCGAACTGCGACCTTAGTCCTGACGTGCCATGGTCGCCGATCGGCGACAAAGAAGAGCGCGAAAAACATTGATCATTTAAGTTCTTGTGGTACCATCATTTGTTACACCAAGAAATTGACAATGATATGTACTGGTAGCTGACTAGCATAGCCATTGTTTCCACTAATAATATGAGTATGCTTACATTGGAAAATTTTCAGTAAATATGTGATTTTTCGGCTAGATGTATTTTTTTCGCGTCGGGAAAATTCGCAGCGAGCGCACCCTCTGCGAGATGTGTATAGATCAAAAGTCTCATTGGTAAACCACGCGTGTGTATGCTATTGAATCTGCGTGTATTGTCTATGCGGTTCCACTTGTATTGTTCCGCTTGGATGCTGTCCGGCGGGAAGCTGCTTTGATTTTGTCCCTCAAAAAGGGTCAGCTTTCGTTCGTCGGTCAAGTCTTTCATCCTTTTGTTTTGGTGAACTTCACTAATCGTCCCCACGCTAGCATACAAAAGAAGTAAACGCTTTTGTTCCTGTCTATGCACGTGTGCGGTGAACGGAAAGTAGGCCTGTAAACTACATCTCTTGATACCACACGTAGTTCCCAGTTTGTTTTGGCGTGATCCTCTTCTCCTAGTTCGAAGCGAAATGAAATTCAAAGTACAAAATATAGAGCGTTAAAGATGAACATTATTTTGCTTAGTTCAGTTTCAAAATTGTAGGCAGCGTTCGCAAAGCACGAAGAGAGCTGTTGTTTTCAGCGACAGCATGCAAATAATACAAATACAAATCAACACTGGATTTGACCCAAAACCGATTGTTTTTTTCTCAAACTTACGAAAGTGACTGAAAATAAACCTACTTAGTATTCTCTGTGATTTTGGCGCAAACTGGCTGTATTGGTTTTACTCCACGGATATGAAAGAACATTAGCGCCTGATTCTCTGTATGTGACGATGTGCACGTTAAAAGCAGTCAAACTATGTTGTTTTCCGTGTACTAGTATTTTTTGTGTGTGTGTTTTGTTTTGTTTTTTTGCTTTCGTCCACCGTTGCATTTTTTTTTCTTTTAGGGTTTTTTCTTCAATTGGTCTTCATACTGTACCTCTTTCGGCGTGCCTTCTCTCTTACTATGTTGCTTCTTTTATTCCCTATTTTGAAGAAAACTAGTTTTCACGCATTGTGCATGTCTCCGTATCCGTATAATTTGTCATTGTGCTGCCGTATTTTGGAGGATGTTTTGGTTCTTGTAGCTTTCCGGCTATAAATAGCGTGTAAATATTCTTGGCTATGGGAACAGCAAATGTCTCTAACTACGCGCTCTCGAATTAGCGACCAGAATCGTTGCGAGTGTCAAGAATATATATTTTATTTCTTTTGGCCAAAAAACAAAAACAAAAAAACAAAACAAACAAAATAGAACCATCGACAGAGGATTGGTGTATCATAGAAATTGAGGCCAGATTCATAAGAATACCAGACAAGTTTCAACACCAAATACCAGCAGGCTGCAATATTTACTCTATTGACAGCTAAAATGGACTAACTTCACATCTTATATCTATATCTGCATATTATTGGCGACCATAAAGCATTTTTTGAACTTCTATACGGCATTATAAAGTTTTCAGTTGTATCCTTGTGTTCGTAAGTTTCAGTAAATTGTCACTATCAATCTTGTTGGTATGCGTAAAAATTCCACATGAGACTTATCGTAATATCTCAGTATATAATACCATTGTGACAGTCATTTTGGATGCCATCAACTCTTTAATTAATCTGACAAATTCACTCAACTGAATTGTATTTAAAATATGATTTATTCGTGTCCTCATGGGTTCAATCCCCCGATTTACTTTAGAGCACAATATTTCACCATTCATAAGAAAACATAAAAGAATTTCCGTTTATACAGAACATTTTATAAATATCGCAAAACCTTAAAAGACCTTCAGTACCCGCGAAATGGGCTAAGACTAGAAGTTCATTTTCAATTTTCACCATAAAGAAAGAAACAGTCATATTGGAATTTCAATTTCTGACAGCTATTTTGGTGGTCATCTTGAACATCTCAAAACCCTAAAGAATGCAAGAGTTGCATCAACCAGATTCAGCACCCTCGAAATAGGGTGAAACCGCCGTTTGTTCTCCATTGTTCACCATTTTAGGAAAGGAAATAGGGGGCCTACATGCAAATTTCCGGTTTTTGGCGGCCATCTTGAAAGTCTCAAACCCCTAAAGAAAGCAAGAGTTTAATCTTTCAGATTCGGATCCAGCACCCTCGAAATGGGGTAAATTGATCAATTGTTTTGAATTGTTCACCATTTAGAAGGAAGTATATGGAAATTTCCGTTTTTGGCGACCATATTGGCGGTCATCTCAAATATCTCAAAACCCTCAAGAATGCAAGAGTTGAATCTTCCAGATTCGGATTCAGCACCCTCGAAATAGGGTAAATCCATCACATTGCTTTCAAATTTTCACCATCTAGAAGGAAATACATGGATAATGGCGGCCATCTTAAATATCTCAAAACCCTTATGGATGCGAGAATTACATTATACAGATTCGGATTTAGCACCCCCGAAATGGGGCAAAACCCTCAAAAAACATTGGGTGGATGGTAAAACAAGGTTCAGCCTTTGGCACCCAGACTTATAATGGAGCGGAGACTGAGATCCCAAGCGGAAACCTCTCAAAGAGTCAATACGCTTTCCGACCAGGAAGAGTTACAAAGGACCAGAGATCGCGATTGCGCCATGCGATTGTTCCTTAAGAAGTGTTGGGAGTATGCAGTTAGTGTAGTGCAGATCTACTTCAATGACTTGGAGAAAGTCTTTGATAGGGTCTCACGAGAGAAGATGTGAAAGACAATAGAGGAGACAGAAATAAGCAATAAATTACTCACGGCAATCAAGAGTACATACTGTTGCGTTCTTAAATATGAGACAGAAATCAGTCACATAGTCATCTGATCACTTAAGTTGGTGTAAGAAACATTTATTGATGTCTTCACTCCAAGAAGGCAAAACCCAGACTACCTTTTCCAAGGCGTATACCTTGGTCTTATATAGGCACTAATCTTTACACAATCATGCAGTGGGCTACAGCTGCCCTCCATAACGTGAATAGACTAGTGCAATGTTAGCAAGGATTACACACCGAAAAGGCTGAGCTACAGCAATAGGACAAAGATACATAAACACAGGCTTATTACAAGAGGAGCCAGCAATGTTATTAACTGCCAGGGAAGGATGAAGGCACTGAATTGGGCAAAAGCCACAATAAGGGTGACAATTGCTGCTGTATCAGTGACCATGTTACAAGCTTAAACTAGTGTGTCTTTGATCTTGCGTTTTCCAGTTTATATGGGACTGTGTTGCCAATTACTGGTAATGGGACGTTGAGCTTGACTGTAAGTTACCTACTTACAGTCTACTTACTTAGTCTAGTTAGATCTTAACACTACAAAAACCAGAGTAGCACTGCCTTGGGAAGCACAAGGCATTTCGCCATCAATACTGAAGTGCGACAGGGAAGTGTCATCACCTCTCCTATTCATACTCTATCTTAACAATGTCATAACAAATATCGAGAGAGAAGGCTACAAAGCTGAACGCTTTGTCTTTGTAGATGACATTGCACAGACAGGAGAAAATATATCAAGACTGCAGCCAATCATGGATCAGTGGGACATCCAGAAGAGGGAGATATCACTGCAAATCCAAGTACATGTACTCTCAATCAGGCGACTAGTTTTACCAATTTAGGAAGCCAGCTAGTATCCACCAACCTGATGGAAGAGGGAGTCAACAATAGAATTGCAAAATTCAGTAGAAAAGGACAAGAACATGCCCAAAGACGCAAACTTTGTATCTACGCCACTGTATTACGGCCAGTACTACTCTATGGCAGTAAAAAATGGATCTTAACGTAAAAAATGAAGAGTAAGATCCAAGCCATGGAAATGAGAGTCTTGAGACTAATCCATGGAAACCAAGAGAGATGGCACTAGGAATGAAAAATCAGACAATCACTCCCTGTTGAGTCAGTTTATGCAACAATCAAAAGAAATCGACTGAGATGGTGTGGCCATGAATTACGAATGTCTGACACGAGAGATACGAAGCGAATGCACAATTTTGGCCTCCCCTTAAACGATGGAAGAACGAAATCAGAGAGATAACCTAAAGAGAGGAAAGAGACTTTAAAAAAAGTCATGACAATGGCCCTTGATACAACAGAATTAAGAATGCTGATAAAGAGTCTTTCAACTAACAGGCCAACTGGCCTACAGGTTTCAGGATGAGCAGGTGAGGTGAGCCATCAGAAGACACACACGAGACCCCAAACATTCAAATAGCAGGAGCTAGACATTCTCGAAATCGAGGCTTCAGCAGTCATCGTTGTCATCGTCATGTTGGGTTTCTGATAAAATGACCACACAAAATATCGTGTGACCATTCTATAACATCCCTAAGTGCTGGGCCTCAGGGTACCGTTATCACGTAGGCGTGGCCATGTGGAGCCGGGAAATGTGCAAACGCCGGGAAATGTGCAAACGCCGGGAATTGTGCAAACGTCTCGCCGGGAAATGTGCAAACGCCGGGAAATTAGTCTTGCCAGGAAATGTGCAAACGCCGGGAAATGTGCAAACGTCTCGCCGGGAAATGTGCAAATTTCATCAACGGGAAATCTGCAAACATGACGCCGGGAAATGTGCAAAAGTTCAATTTTGCCGGGAAATGTGCAAACGTCGCCGGTAAATGTGCAAATCATTTACTTTAGCGATAGTGTGTATACAGATAGTAGATAAACTCCACATCAAAAGTGCCCATGAACTTCCACCATTTAGATTTTCTTAATGAAATCCTTGACAGATTTTCAACTTAAATTGGCAGGTAGCACGATTATGGCAATGGGATCTCAATTTGTTTATAGTAGCCATCCCCCCCCCCCGAAAAAAGGGGAGGGGGCCTCAAAGTCCCAGAACTACGGTATTATCGAAATTCTTCTTGTATTCTATAACCAAATAAGAATGAGCTAGGTTGGTTCTTTAAAGACATTGATGACAGGAGTTCACGTTTAATGGCAGATCCAGGGATGCAGGGCACGGGGCCATAAGTGGGGAGGAGTCTTCAAATTGAAGCCTCAGAGTCCCTAAACTAGTGCTATGAAGACATTAATGATTGAAATTGCATGTTTGATTATGACGGATTCAGGGGTGCCCGGATCGCAGGGGGGGGGGGGGGGTGATGGGGAGGAGTGTGATTTTCTACATTTTCAGTATCTCCTTGAAAAGTCTACGACAGATTTTCACTTAACTTGTCAGATAGCCTCATTACGGTGATATGATCTGTATAAATTGAAACTAGCCCCCAATCCCCAGAGTTTAGGGATTCTGAGGCTTCAACTCCCCCTCCCCCCCCCCCCCCCCCGCCGAAAAAGGGGGGGGGAGTTGAAGCCTCAGAATCCCTAAACTCTGGATTTTTACATCTTTTTCTGTCGAACAAAAAAAGATAGAGCTAAGTTAGTGCCTTGAAGACATTAATGACTGAAATTTCAGGTTTGATTATGGCGGATCTAGGGGTGCCCTAATGGGGGAGGGGGAGGGAAGTGATGGAGAGGAGGGGGATTGTCCACATTTACTGCATCTACTTGATAAATCTCAAGAAGCATTTTCACCAAACTTGGCAGATACCATCTTTACGGTGATATGGTTAAATGAGCCCCACCCCCTCCCACCGCCAAGGGAGGTAGGGGGAGGAGTTGAAGCTTCAGGTCCCAAAAACTCTGGAATTTTGTAATCTTCTTCTGTAGAACCGAATAATAATAATAATTATAGAACTACGTTATAATATGAAGACACTAGTTACTCAAATTTCAGGTTTGATTATGACGGGTCCAGGAGTGCCCTGATAAGGGGTGTGAGGGGGAGGAGGGGGATTTTCCACATTTTCTGCGTAGTCTTGTAAAATCTATGACGGATTTTCACCAAACTTGGCAGATAGTATATATATTGTGATTCGATCTTAATTTGTTAAAATGAATGCCCCCCCCCCCCCCCCCCGCCGAAGAGGAGGGGGGTGAACCCTCAAATTCCCTATACTCTTGATTTTTTTTTAACTTCTGTCGAACCGAAAAAGTTAGTGCTATAAAGACATTAATGACCGAAATCTCATGTTTGATCAGTGGTACCGTGGGTCAAGACATTGGGGGGGGGGGGCACCTCGTGGAAAAGTAATTTTGAGGGTGTGTATGCTTGTGCGTACGTGCGTGTGTATGTGTGTGGGCGCATGTGTGCGTGCGCTGTCAGTCTGCAAACTTAATGGGGACTACAATACAGATAACGGAATGTGATACATTCCACAGCGCAGTCATTGAGCAACATTGTAAGTTTTCCTCACATGGATTATGGAATGACGGTGCGTGAAACGACAAATTACTGGCAGCAACATCAGGGGAATTGCATAACAATTAAATGCGAGCGAGCTTGAAAATTTTGACATTTTACAGTCCCCAAACTGCTGTTTGTAGCTATATCTTTTCGCTATGGAAATTAAGGGGGGGAGGGCGCACCGGGCGCAACTGCTGGCAATTACTGGCAGCAACATCAGGAGAATGGCATAACGATTAAATGCGAGCGAGCGGAGCGAGCGAGCTTGAAAATTTTGACATTTTACAGTCCAAAAACTGCCGTTTGTAGCTGTACTTTTTCGCTTTGGAAATTAAGGGGGGCGTACCGGGTGCAACTGCTGGCAATTAATGGCAGCAACATCAGGAGAATGGCATAGCGATTAAATGCGAGCGAGCTTGAAAATTTTGACATCTTACAGTCCAAAAACTGCCGTTTGTAGCTATGTTTTTTCGCTTGGGAAATTAAGGGGGAGGGGGCACCGGTGCGCTCCCACCCCCACTGGATCCGCCACTGGTAGTCAAGGGTGTCGTTTTATGTTCATGATTGGGGGTGGTATATGACCAGCGAGGGGTTGTCGAAGTTACCAAGCGGGGGAAGGATGTCCAAAATCTGCACTTTAGAGCATCCCCAATGTTGTTTGTGTTTGTGTGTGTGTGTGTTTTATAAGCAGTACATGGAAACGTTAGGAAATAGCCCAGGTCAAGTCTTATTATTGGTAATGCAAGGCATTTTAATATAGACTAGAATGTAAAGCAAGACTGCAAAATCAATGATCTAGCTTTGATATAACGAAGTGTAAGGTACAAAGGTGTACATTCTACATCACATTGCGCAACATTGCAGCGACTCTTTTTGACGCTCGGATGTTCTGAGTACACTGCGCACATCCTGCTTATATTCAGAATGCCAACCAGGAATCACGCTGAATCACAATCTTTTGTCGGCTCCGGGCTTTTTGAACAATGTTTCACACTGCCTCTTTATGCCTCTTTGATTATGGTTAAAATAAATCTTGGAAAAATATCTTATTTCTTGATCACCTTTTTATGTCGATTTCAAAAGCAGTTTACTAACCCTTGAATTACCATTTTGGTAAGTTTTTTTTCCTTTTTTTAACCAGCGGATGGGGGGGGGGGCGCGTGCCCCCCCCCCCCCCCGTAGTTACTCCACTGTGCTTGATTATGGCGCGTCTAGGGGTGCTCTGATGGGGGAGGGGGGGTAGGTGAGGGTGAGGGGGGAGGAGGGGGATTTTCAAAATTTTCTCCGTCTTCTTGAAAAATCTATGACAAATTTTCACCAAACTTGGCAGATAGCATCTTTATGGTGATAGTACTGTAAGTACAGTTAATGCATGATGTGGGTTCAAGTTTACTATGACAGATGAAGGGATGTCCGAAAAGGGGACGGGGGTAGGAACCAGGCTTAATTTTCACATGTTCGTCTTTTTCCTGAAAACTCAAGACGCATCCCTCCGGTAATAAAATTATATATCAGCTTAAAAAAAAGCCTTCTATACAAAAGTGATGGAGCTAATAGAGTGCTGGTGCCTGTTATAGTAAGTTAATTCATGAATTAATGTTAAGTGCGGAGGAGGCGGATTTGTCACATATTCAGCTTCCTCTTGAAACCCTTATATAATAGATATTTGCCAAGCTTGACACGTAGCGTAGCATATTTATCTGGTGATATGACCTCAATTTGTCTAAATGAGCGCTGTCCCAACCCCTAAGGTGGGAGGAGATGGAGCCCCCCCCCCCCCCCTATCTTCGCCCCTTGAACTTGAAAGGGACCAAGACGAGGGGGGTGGGGTCGTTCAGGTGAAATTCAGAATTTCATTGAAAACCCTATACATATGAAAAACGGAATACATACTTTTTAAAGAAATTTTCTATACAACCGAGAGTAAAAGAACACAATTTTATCACATCTTTAGAGGTAGACCTATACTTTGATGAAACTTTACGTCTGCTTATGACGTGCGGCTACCCTGGTCTTATCCTAGCTTGGGGGAAGGGGAGCAAATTGGACTTGTTGCCCCTTCGAACAAAGTGTGATTCTATTATCCTAGAGATGCTACCTCCCACGTTCGGTGAAAATCCGTCAAAGATTTCTCAAGAGGATGCAGATTATGTAAAATCCCCCCTCCTCCCCCTCACTCACCCCCCATAAGGACACCCCTCGATCCGCCACAATCCAACGTGAAATAAAATTTCAGGCATTAATGTCTTCATAGCACTAACTAAGCTCTATCTTTTCCGGTTTGACAGAAGAAGATAAAGATTTCAGAGTTTAGGGACTCCGAGGCTTCAACCCCCCCCCCCCCCCTCGGCGGTGTGTGTGTGGGAGGGGGCTCATTTTAACAAATGAAGTGCATATCACCGTAAAGAGGCAATTTGCCAATTTTGGTGAAAATCCGTCGTAGATTTTTCAAGAAGATGCTGAAAATGTGGAAAATTCTTCTCCTTGCCCTCACCCCCCTCGATCTGGAGACCCCTTGATCCGCCATAACCAAACATAAAAATTTCATTCATTAACGCTGTGTCTTCATAGCACTAACTTAGCTCTATCTTTTTCGGTTTGACAGAAGAAGATTTAAAAAATCCAGAGTTTAGGGACGCTGAAGCTTCAACCCCCCGCACCCCCCCCCCCCCTTCGGCGGTGGGGGAAGGGGGGGGGGGGGCTGCTCATTTGAACAAATTAAGATCATAATTGTTACCATAAACGTGCTATCTGTCAAGTTTGGTGAAAATCCCTCATAGATATTTCAAGAAGATGCTAAAATGTGGAATATCCCCCTCTCCCATCACCCCTCCCCCCCCCCCCCCCCTCCGATCTGGGCACCCCTTGATCCGCCATAATCAAACATGACATTTTATCCATTAATGTCTTCATAGCAGTAACTTAGCTCTATCTTTTTCGGTTTGACAGAAGAAGATTTTTAAAAAAATCAAGATTTTCAGTGGGACGCTGAGGCTTTAACCCCCCCCCCCCTTCCTTCGGCGGGGGGGGGGGGGGGCTCATTTTAACAAATCAAGATTATATTACCATAGATATGAGTGTATCTCACAATTTTGGTGAAAATCCGTCCTAGATTTTTCGAGAATATGCTGAAAATGTGGAAAATCTCCATCCCCCCACCCCCGATCAGGGCACCCCTGGGTCCGCCTTAATCAAACATGAAATTTTAGTCATTAATGTCTTCATAGCACTAACTTAGCTCTATCTTTTTCGGTTCGTCAGATGAAGAAAAAAAATCAAGCGTTTAGGGACTCTGAGGCTTCAACTCCTCCCCCCCCCCATCCTGAGACTGGTGTGTGTGTGTTGGGGGGGGGGTCTCATTTTAACAAATAACGACCATATCACCATTAAGATGTTATCTGCCAAATCTGGTGAAAATTCGTTGTAGGGTTTGCTGAAAATGTAAAAAAAAAACAACAACAACAAGACAGATGGTCGCTAAGACAGGTGGTAAAGATGGTAATGGTTCGTGCGCAGCTTTGATTGAGAGTTTCTCTTCCATCTATACATGATATGGGTGAGATGAATGGTTTGCACATTTCCCGGCGGCTTTTACACATTTCCCGGCAAAATTGAACATTTGCACATTTCCCGGCGTCACGTTTGCACATTTCCCGTTGATGAAGTTTAGAGATTGGCACATTTCCCGGCGTTTGCACATTTCCCGGCGAGACGTTTGCACATTTCCCGGCTCCACAGGCCATCTCCGAAGCCAGCCTGAGACAAGCTCTAGAGATGCATGAACTAGAAGCAGCCTGAAGACGACTAACTGCAGTCCGGGTTGTTCGTATTGTGAAACAGGAATCTTGGTTGTAATACTGTTTGTTACGGGGTTGAAATTGGCCTACATTGCCGCCTGAATTTTTGAACAGCTTTGTATACGGTAATGTAATATAGTAGCAGTAGTAATGATAATAATAAAAATGATACAAATATCAATTTAAAGAGCGCTTGTTTGTTTTGTTTGTTTGTTTCTTTATTTTCCATTTGAGAAGACGGTTGGATAGCCAATATTCAGCTACGCTAAGCTGATCTTCCATGGGGTCCAGTTCGATGTGAGGCGGGACCACTTCACCAGGTAAAACACCCTGCTCTTTGCGATAAATGAATGAAGCAGGATCTTTTACGTGCATGAGTTGTGACCCTCTTATGGCGGGCGAGGGGAGTCAAAATTAGTACAACTATGCAACTATGGACAGCCATGGAATGGATGTCAGGTTTTAACCAATCAGAACGCAAGAAACCGTACAACTATGCAACTGTGCAACTATGCAACTGCGCAACTGTACAGCCCTAGAATGCCTGTATGGTTGTCACTCGCACGGGCCGAAGTGCCATTAACCGAACAACCATACGTCCCTACATGCATTACGGAACGCTTGTCGGGTTTTAGCCAATCAGGACGCGAAAAACCCGACAGACATACATAAATACATGAGAACAGGAACGGCTGTAGGGTTTTAGCCAATCAGGACGCGAAAAACCCGACAGACATACATAAATACATGAGTGTAGGAACGGCTGCCGGGTTTTAAGGCAATCAGGACGTGAAAAACCCGACAGACATACATAAATACATGAGAACAGGAACGGCTGTAGGGTTTTAGCCAATCTGGACGCGAAAAACCCAACAGACATACATGCATGGATGTGGGAATGGCTGTAGGGTTTTAGGACACCAGAATGCAATAAACTCGACAGATATACACACATGTATAGTTTCATTCTCTCGAAGCACCTCCCTGAGTATACGTCCACAGCTGCCTTAGGGGGCAGGTCATGAACCCTTGATGTGGAAAGGAATGGAGACCATTGCACCAACGGTACAATAAATCTGTCAGGGGATTTCAGTGGTTAGCAGAGCCCCAAGGCTAATTACGTGCAGAGTGAAAGGCTGAATGGTTAAAACCCCAACAGCCGTCCCTCACAAATGCATGTATGTATGTCTGTCGAATTTATTGTATTCTGGTGTGCTAAAACCCTACAGTCTTTCCCACATCGCACCCATGCATGTATGTCCGTCGGGTTTTTTCGCGTCCTGATTGGCTAAAACACTACAGCCGTTCCTACACTCATGTATTTATGTATGTCTGTCGAGTTTTTCACGTCCTGATTGGCTAAAACCCGACAGGCGTTCCGTAATGTATGTAGGGATGCATGGTTGTTCGGTTAATGGCACTTCGGCCCGTGCGAGTGACAACCATACAGGCATTCTAGGGCTGTACAGTTGCACAGTTGCATAGTTGCACAGTTGCATAGTTGTACGGTTTCTTGCGTTCTGATTGGTTAAAACCTGACATCCATTCCATGGCTGTATAGTTGTATGGTTGTGTTGAATTTCGTCACTCCACGCCCGTCATACCCTCTCACACACGGGACCTTTGTTTTATGTCCAATCCGAGGGACAGAGTGTTTTGCCTCTTGCTAGAGGGGGCGGTATGATTACACGCAATATTGCTCAGTCCAGACTTGGGGTTCGAACCCGGGTCGCTTGGGTCGGAGGCAGACGCGCTACCGACTGAGCCAACTCACCGAGTTTTTTTTTTCAAGAAACATCATGCTTGGAGAGTGGCTTAAAGCTGGTAAATCTTGGTGCTCTGTGGGAGGTCTCAGAGAATCTGTGAATGGTTTCCTGGGTTCATTCAATCTTAACTCAATGACAGTATGAATTTCCATTACATTGTCATCTAAAAAAAAACCACACACACAACCTTGCCTAAAACATCCGCAAAAGCATGTCGCATATGAAATCTTGAACAAGAGTGGTGTTATTACACACTGACTGGGCATATGGAACACATCTGGAGATTAAGATGATATTGGCAAATTGTTGCGTGAGACAGTATCTTTCTTGCAGCCGCCTGGAGTTCCTCTCCGTGTTCTCCGCCGTTGAATTGCACAAGTCTAGACGATATCACAAACAATTCGCGCAAGTTGCGTTTTGGTATGTCTCCATTGCAGAAGTTCAGACGCAGTGTACTTGATGCAACGCCGGGAGTGGTGAGATGCACCGTTGCAACCTGACGCAGGTGATACATGTATCTCCCCATTTTGGATGTTGGACCCTAGGTTTGGGTAGACATCGCCGCCATGGAGATTGTCTAGTTGAATGGAGGCAGTGCATTTCGTACTGTACAAGATTCTCTTTAAAAAGTGCTTTGGTGAATGGACAGACTTGTCACATCATTCCACTGAGTCACTCAGAGAAGCACCCAAAGAGCAACAAAGGTATGAGATGAATCGGCTGCATTGTACCTGGCTTGTAATCCAGATGCAGGAACAATACAGTAGATAGTGAATTGGAAGTACAAGGCACACTGAGTACAATAAAATCAAATTCTATCCAAAAGTCAATTCATCAAAATACCACATAAGTCTGACATTTCACTGTAGGAAACTTGTCTAAACGTCTCTGAGCACTATTACAAAGACGGTGATAACAATTTATGGAATGAAATGTCTAAACAAGCAATCAGAAGCTTTTTCTGGAGAGCAAACAAAATCGTGTGCAGCATGCATGTGTCTCATCCAAGTCATCCAATGCATAAAATTTAGGGATAATCTGATCTCACATTTTGTAGGACAGGATGACAATGTCAACTTGGTTTCCACCACGCCTTCTTCAGGGGTCTTGCCAATGACGGTATCAAAACAAAGCAAAGCGAAAATTGAATAACTTTGCTTTGTTTTTGATACAGTCATTGCCTAAGAGGCCTGAAGAAAGCGTAGACAACGATAATTTAAATCAAATAAACTTATTCTTTATCGGCCCCAACATGCATTACCAGTCTATTTTCTTAATTTTTTTTTAATAAAATGATATATGCATGTATATATATACAACCTTGCACCACAAAACCAACAAAAAAGTTTGGGATCATAAAACGAACTGGAAATTGTGTTTTTAGCAGTTTTTCTCGAACACTTTTTGTAGAATAGTGTGATTGGTGTGTCTTATAGAGTCCCTTTTTCATTCCTTAAAACCCTGTCCATACTCTCCTGTTTCAACTCTAATAACTTTGGAAATGATAATGCTACTGCTTTGAAAGTTGGCATTTATCATTTACCTAAGGTGTAAGTAAAGCCTGCTTAATTTCAACTTAATCTGAAAATCTCTTAATTGTTGATGCTCCAGTGGTTTACAATTGGCTTACATCCTGTTTATTGTTCCATTCCTCGCACAGCTAGCACGGCTTGGGCAAGACTTCAAAGCCTCTTTTCTCAGTTCACACTTTCCAGACTGTGTGCTTTTTTTTTTGTTATATATCATTTTAAAGCTCAAAGTCTGCTCTTTCAGACTCTGCTTTTAACTAAAAATCCATGTCTGGCAACTTTTTGTTGGTTTTCTAATGCAGGGATATATAATATATATATATATATATATATATATATATATATATATATATATATATATACATTATATAGAGATCGATCCTGACCGAGAGATCGATCTTCACCGAAAGGTACGCGGTGTCTCAATGTGAAGCATTTGTGTGGAAGAAATCAAGATTTTGTAATTATTTAATATATATGATATTGTACTGTAAAGTATTGCACTAATAACATCATGGCACATTATGCCATGTAGACAATAATTGTGAATGATATAATGATTAAAACAAATCGGATGGTAGCATATTTAGTAGATAATGTGTTCATTGATAGACAATTCAGAAAGCCTTTTTTACTGGAATTAATGGAAATATAAAGCATCTCCAAGTTGTCCAAGAAATCATAGCTGACAGCAGATCAAGCAAAGGGTCTGTACATGTAACCTTCTTTGATTTACCCGATGCTTTTGACAGTGTAAGCCAGGATCTTATCACCCATTCTCTGAAACGATTTGATGTTCCCAACAATGTTGAATTGTATATTGAGAACCGATACATGTAGACTTCAGGGTACGGTTACTGGATGTAAGTGGTCGTCAGAGAAGTTTGATTTTGAGAGGGGTGCTTACCTGGGGGACCCTCTTTCGCCTGTAATATTTTAGCATGCTTCAACCTTCTGATCGAATGTTTGAGTTAAAAGAACAACACGGACGTAGTTTAAAAGTACGAGAGTGATTACTATCACCTATGCAGATGCTTTTAATCTTATCACGAGCAACAAAGTACAGCACCAAAAAATAATCAGTCAGCGTCCAGTTGCAGGATAGTCTTTAATTATATTTCTTATGAAACACAATCCTGGCATTAATAAAGTGCCTTTTATTCGCTGAGAAAAAGGAAAATCTATCTTATTTGCGTAAATCTATCCCGTCTGTCCGCGCGCTACTTTGACAGCTAGAGCTTTTTTTCTTACAGTTGCTAACATAATATACTTTATCTAAGTTGGGTAGGGATGCCCCATTTGTAAGATTAATATGCCATGTTGAAGATTAGAATAGTTTCGTTTACATTTTGAATACTTTGACCAAAATTAAAACCCTTGTCAAGCAACAATCTGTTGATTTTGTGACCCAAGGTCGCATACGCAGCACTATGTTTCACTGAGAAGTGCTAGAACATCGATTTGCCTGAAAACTTAACTCAAAAAGCAGTAGACAGCTATCTCACGCCATTATATAAAAAAAAGATGAAGGGCATTATCAACAAACAAGTAAAAGTAGAAACCTTTGTATCATCTTCGTCTTGGTTGACATGAACAGAGACATGCAGAGAAAGTTTGCTTTCTTCGACACGACGTTTTCTGCGTGTTATGGAGAGGGATAACAATTTCTCACTTCTCGGCTTGGAAATTCATACTGACTGTCTAGTGAGTATTTGTACACGCGCCGCAGCTGTCATGTCTGTACTTTGAGGACATCTTGTGGGAAGAAGGTCAAGGCGGGAATCAGAAAAAAAAAAGTAATAGAACATGCCATCAAGTCTGTTTTCGTCTAGGTCATCTAGGATCAGAGGTTAGATTTCTCCTCACTCTCCGACAACTTATTCCATAGGCCTTCCCCTGGTGTGGTACAGAAACTTCTGAAGAGACTTGGGATTTGAAATGCATCTTAGTACTCTCTTTCAAACACGTGTTTTCTTTCTTTGACATTTGAAATGGAATATGATGTGGAAGATTATGCACTATATCCAGAGGATTAGTTTTATCACGCATTTTTGCAATGCGAGACATTTTCAAGGACCATTTTACGTATGTGGAACAAAAATTTTCACATTTCCCTACATTCGGCTTGTCAGCATAATCGAGTTATGTTCGTGTCAGTGCATATCTTGTTCTCTTTCTAGGAAATATTAGAAGAGTTCAGGTCTCCAAATGTATTGTTTTCAGTAAGCGAACACGCCGGTAGAGACGCTTTCCGAATGTCTTTGGAAGGTAAATATACAATGTTGCAAACCTCACCCAATATAATAAAAAAAAAGAATATTGCCGAAAATATTCTATTACGAGAAACCTACCCACGTGCATATAATCTTTACTTATGTTAAAAGAACAAAATTTCCAATTTTATCTTAATACAAAATGTTATGTTAACCATACAGATATTATGTTTCCTTTTTGGGATTCATTGAGGTACCAGAAGATCATGTAAGGAGAACAATCTTTCTGTAACAGATGAGACTGGGCCGCCGTTTTATCATAATGACCTTCTCGAAAGTGCCTACTTATTGTACATTGTGGAGTACATTTCAATCTTATATTGATTAGTATAATATGCTATTGCAAGAAGTTGCAGGCAAGTTGAAGATGTGGCGTTCCCATTATGAAAAAAAATGAAAAAAGTGGCAATTCTTCTTCTATGAAAATAGTGATGCGACAAGCAGTATATTTCCTCTCTATCATTTACGACGCCTTGTTACAATTGTAATGTTTAACAGGCGACATGATATAACATATGAAATATCCAACCTCGGGTTTGTGCTCGTGAAGATGATACGCATCAATGATTTCAACTTTTGAATTTATGATCCTTCGTGATTACTCCGGAAAAAAGAAAGCCTTTAATTGATACATTTTGAAACCACCTACTTGAATCTGCAAAAAACCCGTAGGAATAACGGAATCTCGAAGGGAATGGTTAAAGAGTAAATTTAACACTCAACTATATGACTCGTATGTTTGAATATTCATTCTGTTACTTTTTATGTGGCACGTTCGCACGCCCGACTCAGTCGCCGGCGTGCCAAGTTCCCATATTTTGCTCAAACATGCATACCCGCCCAAACTAATTGATAAATCGCGAAATACCACAGTACAATGAAGCTTCCCTCGCGAATTTCATTCCTCTCATATGCAGCTTGCATTGCGTAGTGATCGAAAATCAAGTGGTGTTCCCTAGACGGGTTTTTCGAGTAAATTCGTATCTACTATAGCGGATGTATGTGCGAAGTCATGCCTCACAGTCCTGGACAATAATGATTCTCCTGGCCATTTGTAAGGATAAATGATCAAAGATTTGTCATAACATTGTATACATTGGAATGTCCTCTACAATATTGCTTACTGCATGTCTAGCAGAAGATATTCCATTAAAAAAAAGTTACATGGCTTTGACAAACAGTTTTCTTTTTTCAAAAGCGTGCCTCCGTTGCAGTCTCAGAATAATGTGGCACACAGGGGGTTTATACCATGGCTTATAATGTAGTGCCTATCAAAAAAAAGATAATTCTACTTTGGAGGGCTATTATTTTATAATTGTCAGCAAAGAAATGCATAATGTTGCTTGTGAGAAAAGGGGACCTCTTCCTCTTTCCATTGATACTTAATTATGCTGACAAACGTGTCATTCATGACTGAGCACATCGACTTTAAAGAAAATGACAAATTGCACTTTTTCCAAGTTTGCGTGTTATTGTGAAGGAAAAATTTATGTCTCACTGCATTAATCATATCTCTCAATGAAAGTGGTCAAATCATCAACCCTGCACGACTGCAGGTTCGTGCTTAGGATTTCTTGTAACCTTTTATGGTTCATAACCTTCAACATGGCCACGTTGTCGATAACTTGGTCCTTCCCTAAATGGTTTAACCATTATCCATTTTTCTCTTTTCATTTGAATACGTGGTTTGTCGCTGCGAGCTTGTGTTGAATATGAACAGAGAAAAATGGACTGTGTGGGTTGGCCTCTGTCGGAGGGGCAAGTTATCGGACAAGTGGCCATGTTAAAGGTTATGAACAACAAAATGTTAGGAGAAACCCAAAACACAAACCCTACATACAACCCTGCATTCGTACAGGCTGACCAATTATTTTGGCCACTTTCACTGACAGATCTGATCCATGTATTTGGACATGCACTATTCCTTCACAATAACACGCAAACTTGGAAAAAAGTGCAATTTGGCATTGTTGTCTTTAAAGTTCTTTAGCTCAGTCATGCATGACATTTGTCAACATAATTAGGTACCAATAGAAAGAGGAAGAGTTCTTCTTTCATCATAACCAACATCGTGCTCTTCATAGATGACAATTATGAAATAGTAGCCCTCCAAAGTTTGATTACCTTTTTTATACGCCCTGTATATCAGAGTTGATTTGTATAAGTTGCACAGTAGTATCTCAGACGTGCTATATGTGTGTCCATAACCACATATAAGTTCCAAATTTAACTTGGATAAAGTATTTTCAATAACGTCTCTACGCGTCCACATCTTTTTTTGCTTTTGTCCTTTGATTTCATGTGAAACTCCATCCACCCCCTCTCTCTCTCTCTCTCTTCCTCTTTCTTTTTTCCTTACCGACCGTTATTGTTACAATCAAAGTCACACTGAGAATGATGGCACTGAAAAACTGAATTAATGTTCACTTACACTTCATTAATGCTCATGTTCATTAATGTTTTTATCAGAAATATTTCAGCTACAAATCACTATCAGTACAATTGATGATACGATCACTTAGTACTGTCGAATGTAGTAATCACAAGTTCTATGTCCGAAAGATGATGCTTGATACACAAATGAATGATTGTTACGGCACAAATTGTCGCCCCTGCATAATTTGTCGTCTGGCGACAAATTGTGCTGCTTGTGCAGTTCCCAATTTTTGACCTCGATGGCGACAATTTGTGCTGGCAAAATGAAACGTAGCTGCAAAAATTGTCGTCGGCCATGCACTATGAATTGTGTGGTTGGGGGTGGTTGCTCCGGTGTTATACTTGGGTGGAGTGGGTATGACTGGTAAGTTTTGCGTATGTGTGGGGGGGGGGGGGGCTGCATGGTATGTGTTGTGTATGATTTGTAGGTGCGGACCCTAAGCGAGCATTCTAATTAAATATTAATCAAACTGAGAAAGTCTTACCACAGAAATCTTCAGCAGCAGGCAGGAGCAAAAGTCTACTGTGGCAATGAGAATGCCTTCAACGTGTATGAGCACGTGTTTAGAGTTCACAGTGGCGTTGATTTCAAAATAGTATGGGTGTGTCAATTTCAGCGGTGAGGCGGGCTAGGAGAGAGAGACCGAGAGAAAAGGCATACGAGGGAAGTACCCTCCCTAAATGTTATCTGTCTTTGTTCATTTTTTTTTCACTGCATTCATTTTCTTCCATCAGTCTTAATTTCAACTTCCATATCACTATTCTTTGTCCCGGAATAAGTTTGCCATGCTTTATGCATGAGCGAATAATTTCGACACGCCGTAAATAATTTCTCAATCGTCAGTTGATTTTAGCACAAACGAACTGCCATATGCACACCCCAAATACATACGTATTTATAAACAAGCACCAACAAACACTCAAATCATCATAATGCATATAAACCAGCTCAACACACATTCTTCCATAATATGCAATAACACACACACACACACACACACACACACACACACAAACGGACACTCAATTATCATGTGCGCGCGCACATACACACTTCCTTGAAACCTCACCGTGACTTTTTACATGGCTTGTTTGCATGGATATAGCCATGTAAGTTATGTGTTGGTATTTCAATGACTATGTCAAGAATGATATTACCCCCAAAAAAAATGTGCTTCGAGGGCGGGCGACAATTTGTGCCGTCAGCCCTCAGCACAAATTGTCGCCAGACGACAATTTGTGCTGGGGCGGCAATTTGTGCCGTCTGCTCCATGCACAATTTGTCGCCTGTTGCAGGGGGCTACAATTTGTGCCGGGGTGACAATTTGTGTCGCAACAAATGATCCTTGGTCACTGCAGAATGATTCTCGATGCACAGATGAATACTCTATTGAGATGTACAATCAATAGGCACAGATTACGTTAATGCTAAGTCTAAATCAATGGTGATACGTGACGACCGCGTCCAGTTTGTTTCATTTCCATCTGAGAAGATGGCTGGATAGCCCATATTAAGCTTGCAATAGCTGGTCTTCCACGGGGTCCAGTTGGATGTGACATGGGACCGCTTCACCAGGTTAAACACCATGCTCTTTGCGATGAATGAGTAACGTAGGAGGATGTTTTACGTGCATGAGTTGTGACTCTCTCACACACGGGACCTCCATTTTATGTCCTATCGGTGTGGGTTTTTTTTTCTTACTAGGGGGGACGGTATAATAACACACAGCATTGCTCAGTGGGACTCGGGAATCGATCCCGGGTCCTTTGGATCGTAAGGCAGACGCGCTACCGACTGAGCTAACTCACCGCCCCAGTTCTGTGTGACTGATAATCCAACAAGTAATTATCCAGCAAGTCGCAGCTTCATCAAGCAACGTCCACGTATATGAAATGGAGTAGACCACAATATAATGTAGGCGGATTTTATTTACCATTCATTCTACATCTTGAAAAAGGGTGGCCAAAGTCAGCATTAGCTGTTTTTCATCGGGGCTCTTCAAAACACAGCACATAAAACATTTTCTTCTCCCTGTCACATCACCTCCCCCACCCCCTCCGTCTGGCTCCCTCGCCCTCTTTTCCTTCTCTCTCTTCTATCTTTTTATCTCTATATTTCCCGTCCGATCATCCACGCACTTTTTCTTTTATTTCTCCCATTGTCCTCTTCTTTCTCTTTTTTATGTGTCTCCTTCTCTTCCTCACTTTATCACGATTTTCATTTCCTTGCGCAGTTAATTGTTGCAATTGTAGGCACTTGTATTGACTATGCGCCTCCAAAATGTAATCAACTGTACTATAGCGTTCTGCAATTCAATGAATCGGTCGCCTCGAAGACAGAGGGCGTTGTCCCATCTAAGTAGATCGATGGTACACAAAGCTTACAAACGAACCCTTCTAGGGGTATGACTATAGGAAAAGATTTTGTTGGTGGTGCTACCCTTGCAAGTTAGAAAATGCCAAACTGCATTTATGTTTCCAGAGAATTTAATGAAGTGGTTACAATTACCCTCACACCGCTTTCTCCCCAAAGACATCGTATTTGTATTTAATCTTCTCTGATCTTCACCTAATTTTGCTGTTGCAACTACATCGCGGCACTGATCTATTCAAGGCCTTTGATGAAGGAAAGTGACATTAAAGTTTTGTAAAAGGAGACTCGAGAAAAGAAACAGAAATATTTCAACTAGACAATGGTACAGTCAAGACACTGAGACATGAGACATGCTCCCAACTGGGTATCAACTTCCGTGTATGTAATCGTGATCTCTGATGTTCATCAATCATTCCACTACAAAATTGCCTACAATGTTACATGATAATGATTTTCTATGAACTACTTGGAAGAAAAAAAAAAAGGTATTCTAAGCTCCAATTTTGTTATCCGCAATCAGGCAAAAGTAAATCTCCAAACAACGGGTGCTTTGGTATAGTTACTATTTTTGCGTATGCAAGCACTGTTACATGTTATGCTGCTTTTGCCTTCTACGATAATTATACAAACCAATTTTGATTAATGTTATATTGATAGTAGTTATAACGGTAGGGATAAAAGAGGAATAAACACTAAACAAAAAATACGTTCCCCCTAAAACAAATTGCTGTAATTTCTAAATCAGGAATCGTTGAGGAAATCTGAATACAGGGGCATGTAGCTGCATTTCTTAGCTACCTTTCATGAGATATTCAGTAGATATCAGTCGGTCACGCTTCAGTGAGCATACTGTAAAGGCAAAATTTGTCACTTTTTGAAGTTCACTAGCTCAATTTCGTAACTTTGATTTAATGATATCGGAACAAATTTCAAATTCCTGGCATAAGAAGGCAGGCAACTTACAACTTATGTGCTTTCTATCATACCATATGACTTGTAGGCAAAATTTTACGGTTGAGTGACCACGGGAAATTGATTGCCCATACCGCATTTTGACATGTTTCCCGTGGTGAATTTTTTATCTTAAGAGATCGAATTCATGTTTTGGAAAGCTAATTACCATCTTTGCACACAATATGTGTCAATTCACGGTTGAATGAGCACATTATACAACAAACAATTACCACATTGCATTTCTGCAGTATGTATTTTCTTTAATTCCATGCACTGAAAATCAACTAAATGACATTTCTCTCACTGTGTTTATAACAGATGTTAGTGTATCGGTATTCACATGGCATTTCTTTCAAGACTTTACGCTTCAATGAGCACATGGGTATGGAAAACCTCTTTTATGTAAATGGTTTAAAATTCAGTAGCTACCTTTGGTTACGTATTGAAGCATTCTTCTATTCTAATCATATTTGGATAACAAGGAAAAGTAGAAATTACGCGGTGCGTAACATATGTCCCCGCCGGAAGTAGCATTTTGTAACAAAATGTGCAATATAGGTACAAAATCAAGGTCAAAGGTCAAAGAAGTCAAAGGTCAAAATTCTGTGTAGAAGTTTTGAAGCCCTCACCTAGTGCCATCACATAAAGCAAATGGAATCGAAATTGGGTTAGAAATGGCGAAGGAGTAGCATTTTGTAGCCAATGTACAATATAGGTCAAAAATCAAGGTCAAAGGTCAAAGAAGACAAAGGTCAAAATTCTGTGTAGAAGTTTTGAAGCCCTCACCTAGTGCTATCACATAAAGCAAACGGAATCGAAATCGGGTTAGAAATGGCGAAGGAGTAGCATTCTGTAGCAAAATGCACAATATAGGTCAAAAATCAAGGTCAAAGGTCAAAGAAGTCAAAGGTCAAAATTCTGTGTAGAAGTTTTGAAGCCCTCACCTAGTGCCATCACATAAAGCAAACGGAATCGAAATCGGGTTAAAAATGGCGAAGGAGTAGCATTTCGTAGCAAAATGTACAATATAGGTCAAAAAATCAAGGTCAAAGGTCAAAGAAGTCAAAGGTCAAAATTCTGTGTAGAAGTTTTGAAGCCGTCACCTAGTGCCATCACATAAAGCAAACGGAATCGAAATCGGGTTAGAAATGGCGAAGGAGTAGCATTTTGTAGCAAAATGTACAATACAGGTCAAAAAATCAAGGTCAAAGGTCAAAGAAGTCAAAGGTCAAAATTCTGTGTAGAAGTTTTGAAGCCCTCACCTAGTGCCATCACATAAAGCAAACGGAATCGAAATCGGGTTAGAAATGGCGAAGGAGTAGCATTTTGTAGCAAAATGTACAATACAGGTCAAAAATCAAGGTCAAAGGTCAAAGAAGTCAAAGGTCAAAATTCTGTGTAGAAGTTTTGAAGCCCTCACCTAGTGCCATCACATAAAGCAAACGGAATCGAAATCGGGTTAGAAATGGCGAAGGAGTAGCATTTTGTAGCAAAATGTACAATATAGGTCAAAGGTCAAGGTCAAAGGTCACGACTGAAATTCTGTGTAGAAGTTTCAAAGCTCCCATGTAGTGCTATCATATAAAGCAAACAGAATCAAAATTGGCTCATAAATGACAGAGAAGTAGCAAATTGAAGATTTTGATCACACACGACGACGGACACACGGACGGACGGACGGACACACGGACGGACGGACGCACGGACACACACACGTACGGAGCCCGTTTCATAGTCCCCTGCTCGAACTCGTTCGGCGGGGACAAAAATCCCACTATGTCACACTTCAGTGAGCACAGAGATGAGCAATTATGCAAATTAAATCCTTGGGACCTTGCTAATGGATAATTTGGCGTTAAGATCTTGATTCTTGCTGACGTCCAGATGTCATGCATTAAATCGTTGTAAAAATGAGCATAATTAAACAATGAAAATGTGCCGAATTTCACTTCTGTTAAATGTTGATGTCATCCGTTGTTGAAAATAATCATGGTCTGACAGTAAGGAGGCAGATGTTCGATAATGTCAACACTTTAATACATGAATGACAAAAGAATATATGCCCGGATCTTGGATGATGCGATTACTTAACACATTCAACGCACATTACATGAACATAACTAGGTTCTTCTGTATAAGCAGTATGTCTGAATTTTTGCAGACTTTGTATGATCTAATTGAGTTGAGTTTGAGTTTGAGTATGAGTTTATTTATAGCAACAACATATGTACAAGAAAGTTTGAATACATAATGGTAATTGAACACAACACTTTTGTGCTAACATCAACATTAATACATAGCACACATAACTGTCTAAACAATCTGAAAACATATCGAATATATAATGGATAAATGATCCTGTAATCTAAAACTATTTATCAAAAAAAGAGCTTCATTGAACATACAATTGATGGTAGTAATGTACACAATGAGGTTGCTAAAAGAACCAAGAGATAGCACAGGCGCTAGTAGGTGTCTTTAACACGTGTTACATAATGAACAAATAGATACGTATAAAAATACTATTATAACGTTATTAATCGTTATTTCACGTTGTTAATTCTGACAATATAATGTAGATTTCGTAATAACTGCATTCACACATTACATATTAAACTTCTTCATAAACAAGAGGAATTTTGGAAACCTTAAAGGCATAATTTACATACATACATACATACTTACATACAATTGATGGTAATAATGTACACAAATTCCGTCTGTTGGAATAAATGCACCACGGGAAACATATCCAAACTGCCATTTTGGCAATTTTTACCTTCTGGTCACTCAACCGTGAAATTTCGCCCACAAGTCATATGTGACCGTGCATCATAAAGCGAACAAAAAGTCGCACACACTGATTTTGCGTGGGGACTGAAAATAAGTGAAATGGGTCAACCTAGCCGATCTTGATTTTTTTCATATTTTCTGAAAGAGCAAACCTTCTTTTACATTATGCTAAAATTTGGGATCATAAAACAGGCAGAAAAGTGTATTTCTTTAGCAGTTTATCTCGAACATTTTTGGTGTAATAGTGGGATTAGGTGTGTCTTTAGAGGCCCCGTTTCATTTCTTAAAAACCTTGTACACACTGTTCACTTTCAACTCTAATAACCTTTGAAAAGATAATGCTACTGCTTTGAAAGTTGGCATTAATTATGGACAGAATGTGTTAATAAGGCATACTTACTTCCTGTTTTTTGTCCCATTCATCGCAAAGCCAGCACGGCTTGGTAAAGATTAAGCGCTTGAATAGACACTGTACTTCAGAGCCTCTTTTCTCAGTTCACACTTTTCCTGAGTTTGTGCTTTCTTTCCAATATTTAGATAGGTTAGGGAAATCCATTTAATTTGAGTTATGTATCATTTTAAAGCTTAAAGTCTGCTCTTTCAGAATATGGTCTTAACTAAAAATTCATGTCTGGCGACTTTTTGTTTGTTTTGTGGTGCAGGGTCACATATGGTACGACAGGAAGCACATACATTGTACGTTACATGCCTTCTTATATGCTGGAAAATTGAGATTCATTCCGATTTCATTGAATCAAAGTTACGAAATAGGGCTTGTGAACTTCTAAAAGTGACCATTTTACCTTTAGGGCGTGCTCACTGAAGCGTGACCGGACGATATCCACTGAATTCCACGTGAAAAGTAGCTTGGAAGTACAGCTCCTTGACCCTGTGTTCACATATAATCAAAGATTCCTGATTCAGAAATTACAGCAATTTGTTTTAGGGGGAACTTATTTTTTGTTTAGTGTTTTATAATGGTTTTACATATCGAACTTTCATTACTTTTCCAACAATCAAAACCTTTGCAACCTTACCTGCGTAATGTTGTCTTCCCGACGCCTTGTGGATGAAAATCATCGTTATTGCACAATAGCTAAAGACCCTGTCACACCACACTTTTCCGGGCAAGCTACGAGGGCTTGTTTCATAAAGGACTTTCCAGCACGCAGGACACCGGGCAAGCCTTGCGTGTGATTTGTGGAGAACAATTTAGCTACCCGGAGATCCCCGCAGATGGCCCGCACATGACAGTACCTAGCACGTATCTCGCCCGTAGTCGCCTGGAGGTGCGCACGCAAATCCTTTTTTATCCGCAGGCATGTTTAGGCCCTGTCACACCTTTCCGGGCAAGTAACGCGGGCTTGTTGCGTGTGGGAATTTTTTAGCATACCGGACAATTTCTGAGGGCGGACAAGAATTTGGGCGAGTTTTGCATGAGTCGTACTTGCCGGACGCCTGCTACTTAAGTTCTACTTGCGGGTATTCTGTGTGACTTGCGTGTCAGGAGCGTGGGGGCTGATAACTCAGTGGAGGGATTCCGCTGAAGGAATATCTATTTGGCAGAGGTCCCAGAGAATGTCATTATCAGGCAGTAACTGATCCTAAATATGCACGCGGGTTAACTGCCTGTGACTTTCGGTAGCTACGTGCTAGGTACCGTCATTGTGCAAGCCATCTGCGGGGACCTCCGGGTAGCAAAAATTGTTCCCCGCAAGTCACAAGCAAGGCTTGCCCGGAAAGGTATGACGGGCCCTTGAGCACGCTTAAACTTGTTCCGGGTGAGTCGCGGGTATTGCCCCAGATGTCCACGCATAACAGCAGTAGAATGGCCGTAGCGGTAGCACCTCTCAAGGAACTCCTTAGCAACTAGCCCGTAACTAGCACGTGAGTAGAACGTAACTCACACGTCCAGCAGGTAAGACTCACGCGAAACTCGCCCAAATCCTTGTCCGCCCGCAGAATATTACCCTACATGCTGGAAAATCCATACACGCAACAAACCCGCGTAGCTTGCCCAGCAAGGTGGTAACAGTGCCTTAACAAGGACTTGGGTGAGTTTCGCATGGGTCTTACCTACTGGAAGCGTACTATTTACATTCTCCTTGCGTGTATTCCGTGTGACCTGCGTGTCAGGTGCATGGGTTCCGCAATTCACAAGCAGTTAACCTGTTTGAAGTACGTAGGTTGCCCGTGGATCTGTGCCTATGCACCGGAAAAGCGTATTATCTGCGGGCATTCTACGAACATAATACGGGTGTTTTACTGGCAAGGGATGGTGTCGAAACTGGTCAGTTCTGCGGGCTTGGAGCGAACTATACGAGCAAATTGCGTGCACGCTTAGGGTCAGTTACTGCCTTTCTGCTAATTAATTGGGGGTCGGCTGAGGCCAAGATAATGACATTCTGTTAGGACCTCTGCCATATGAATAGTCCTTCAGAAAATCCCTACACGCAACCAGCCCACGTTACTTGCCCGGAAAGTGTAACAGGGCCTACACATGGCTGCGGGTAAATAGGAATTGCGTGCGCACCTTCGGGCAACTAAGGCCGAGATACGTGCTAGGAACGGTCATGTGCGGGCCATCTGTGGGAACCTCCGGGTAGCAAAAATTGTTCCCACGCAAGTCACACGCAAGGATTGCCCGGAAAGGTTGACAGGGCCTTTTAATGTAACGGCTCGAACTCTTTGACATGTTATGGACAAATCAACGCGCAATCCCCATCACTGTTAACTGCCAAAAGACCATTTGGCAAATCTTTGAAGAGAGCGCGCTGCCAACCCTAATTCACACTTTGGCCGACGTACACCATTCTAGGTTTCTCTGTTTATTGCTGTATTTGAATAAAACACGTTCTAGCCTCTTTGCGAAACAACATCGAAATTTGTCCTGCTAGAGTTTAAAATGGTAAGGTTATCCTGTAAACGGTAAGCTAGTACACTTTCGGCTTTTCCAGAAGCATAATTGAGAATTAAAAATGTTTTACACTTCATGATTACTTGAAAATTGAAAAAAAAAATAATACAGGTGTAGGTATCTTCAGGTACACGTATATCTAAGATACACCATTGCGTAATTGTGGTCCTTCGTGTTGGTTTAGTCAGGATTCCTTTTTCTTTTCCATTGTTCCCACCTCCGCCAATATGCGCACAAAATGAGTACTATGCATGATTCAGTAGATGAGTGTATGCACACATGGCCAAATGGGAGTTGAATTGTGGAATTTATGCCTGATTTGTATCTGAAAAGAAAAAAAAAACCGGTATACGTGTCACTGAACCTAGCATGCAATAGCAGTGTGATAAATGAAGTAGTCTTGACACGTTTTATCCTATCATGGCAATTAGCAGTGAATATTAAAAGTCCGCCCGGAGAAAAATACAAATTAACTAGGCAAGCTCTCGCAAATACAGCAATTGAAGTTCTCACTGGGCATTTAGCTGAATAATTTACGTTTCTAATTCAGTCAGGGATCGCAACCCATTACATTAATGGAGAGTCGGTCGGGCTCTCCATGCGTAACCCTCTGTCAATTATCCGATTAACTGCATAAGGAAAACGCTGCCTTCAGGGGGAAAGACTGTCATTTGCTTAACTCAGCTCTGTTTAAACTGCTAAATGTTCTGAGGAAGAGTTAATCCAGCAAGACGTGCGATAAGGTTGCTCTTAAGAAGGATCTTTGAGAAATGATGATGGAAATCTTTGATGTGCGGAGGTGTGTAAATGGCACACAATCCTAAGCTGTTAGTAGGCTGTTTTCCAGAACGGAGGAGTCTTGACGTTGTTATGCCCAGACAAGCGATTCCATGTTCGGCCATAGATATATGTTATACTAACATAGCGAAACGTAATATTATCCCCTTTTCTCTAATCTAATAGGTGATATGTCATTTTCAGCGAGCAGACATATCCCTTTAGCATCAGCAGAAACTGTCTTCGTTAATGTGAACGGTACATGCACTTATGGCTTCTTTTAAATCTTTAGCGCCACGGTGTAAACATTGTGTGTGCCACATTATTCTGAGACCGCAACCTAGTCATGCTTTGGGTAACATTCCGTGTTTCAAATCTATGTAAGTTTTTTTATAGATTTTTGTTACGCTGGACATGCAATGAGCAAAACTGTAGAGAAATGCGAAGCTTTGCTTTGATGTAGATTTTTATCACAAGGCTATGATTATTTCTCATTCAAATGATCAGTAGCTACATCATTGTCCAGACGTGACTTTTGCACATAGAACAGTGTCAGAATCTTCGAATTTACTCGCAAATCCAATAGGTAACACCGCTTGATATTTAATCACAACGCTCTGCAAGCTACATGTGACAGGAATGGAATAGCGCGTGACACTTTAATTGTACTGTATCATTTGGCGATTTATCGATCGATTTGGATGGGTTTGTGCGTTTGAGCAAAATACTAAGTACGCAAACTTGGCACGCCGTCGACTGAGTCAGGCGTGCGAACGCGACACATAAAGATTTAAATGATTGGTAAAATGTGTTGATACAAGTCATATATTATATTTATTTTCATACTAAATATATTACTTTATTATATTTCATATTATATTATATTATATATAATTATATATATTACTTTATCATATTATATTATATTACATTATATTATGTTATATTATATTACATATACTATATATATATATACTACATATATATATTATGTTATATTATATATACTTTATTATATTTATTTTCATATTAAAAGTTCATGGGAACCATAAAAAAAATGAATACAAGTAAAACTGATATTAATACGAATGGATCAAATCGTCATTGACACAGTGACCTACAGAGGAGCAAGTTTAAATGATTGCAGATAATCATCATTATCGTAACGTTACTACAGAGCGTCTCAAAAAAAAAAAACGTTACACTTTTGAAAAACATTTCATGATTACACCTAAAAATGTTTCGGAGATTTTTTTCATATTTATGGATGCCCAATAGTCTCATCTATCAAGTGCAATCAACAAAACAAATTTTGGTTCACGCTTGCCTGAACACTGACGCTCTTTGTCCAGAGTGTGAAAAATGACTTGCGCCAAATTGAAAGAAGATGGAAAATTCAGCCAGCAGTCCAAATAAGTGTTCTCATTCAAACAAATTGCTCTTTTGTTCACAGTTTTGATTATGTTGTGATAGTTTAGGAATTTTCTGGCGATTTTCTGTCACGTTTTAAATGATTCCATTGTGTTATGGAAGGTTAATTAACAACATCAAGATCTTTTAAGCACAGTTATCACAAATCATGCACAGACATATCGAACCCACATGCCAGTCACTCAGTCAAGAAGAAAAGTACAAAATTAATTCATCCTCAGATCATTCAATCAATACAATCAATCCAATCAATCAAGCTGACAAAAAAATCTCAGACTATCAGAACATAATCAAAGCTTTAAGCAAAAGAGCGATTTGTTTGAATGGGAGCACTTATTTGGACTGCTGGCTGAATTTTCCATATTCTTTCAATTTGGCGCAAGTCATTTTTCACACTCTGGACAAAGAGCGTCAGTGTTCAGCCAAGCGTGAACAAAAATTTGTTTTGTTGATTATACTTGATAGATGAGACTATTGGGCATCCATAAATATGAAAAAAATATTCCAAATATTTCGAAATGTAATTTAGGCAATTTTTTCAAAAGTGTCACTTTTTTTTGATACGCCCTGCATAGGTTTTCCCAGTCAATTTCATACTTTTGTCATTCAAGTTCCTATTCCGAGCATTCGATTTCACGCATTCCACGCTCGCAGCACTGAATCAGCAATCAAATTCAAAATCCGGTCATCCGAATTCACTATCCGAGCATTCAAATTCACTGTCGGAGCATTCAAAGTCACTATCGAAACATTCAAATTCACTATCGGAGCATTCAAATTTAAGAGAGGAGCACGCATTTCATCAATAAGCATTCAAATTCATGTCAAGCTGGCGACGGAATCTCGTCGGTCATTCAAATTCGTGAATAGGCAACCATGTTCCAAATAACTGCATTCAATTTAAAAGAAGTCCTGAATTAAGTTAATTTGGGGCCGTGTATGCATGTGTTTTTCATTTGGCTTTGAATATATTGGGATTTATGATGATTATTTATTTTGCAGTAGAGGTCCACCTGTTCATTGAAAATTTTCAACTCGCGCCTAGCGAAAAGAAATATACAGGCACAAGTCCCTCCGATTGGACATAAAATGGATGTCCCATGTGTGAGAGAGTCACAACTCATGCACGTAAAAGATCCCACTTCACTTATTCATCGCAAAGAGCAGGGTGTTTAAGACTTACATCCAACTGGACTCCACATGGAAGACCAGCTATTGCAGCTGAGTATGGGTTATCCAGCCATCTTCTTTGATGGAAAACGAAACAAACAAACACGCATTAGGCACTGTATAGGCCTACAAACGAGCATTATACGGAGAGTTGGTTGACACCTTCGAGGAAAAAAAAGACAATTTCGACTTTATTGAAACTGATACATGAACATTCGTCTTGTTTGTTGTGTATTGCTGCCTTATTGGTTTACTTTTGCGGGACTATGTGAGATCATTGTGTGTCAGTTTGTCTTTAAATTGATGAATTGTCATTATGTGGTTGGTGTTGGGACATTGTCAGCATGCAGTATCATCAAGAAATATGATTAAATTGTCTTGTTGCTTGGATGCACTGCTGATTAGACATTACAATTTGAAATCTATTGAGATGAAAAACAAAGAATACATGAACAGAGAACAATGCAGAACCTGTAAACAATCATAATTACACTATATGCAAGCCTTCATTGGTTGTGTTGGCCCTTTTTCCTTTCTTAAAAAGTCTATTCCATTTTCCTCGTTAAATTGATTGCACGAAGTAGGAACTTGATCGCCTAAAAATGAAATTGAACGCTCCAAACAAGCTCATTGGGACTATCACATGACTATCGCATGAATTTGAATGCACGAGTAGGAAAGTCGGTGCTCGCATGCCCAATCGTGAATTGATTTCATGAAAACGAAATAGAACGCCCATAAATGAAATTGATCGCTCGGATTCTGAATTTGAATGCCCGAATATTTTCGCGTGCGTGGGCTGTGTGAAATTGAATGTACATTAATGAATTTGAATGACAAAAGTATGAAATTGACCGGGAAAACCTATATTACCATTACTTTTTTTTCTGCCATACAACAAGCATACGAAAAATGAAAGACACTAACAAACATAATATGAACGAAATACATCAAGAAAATAGTTAAAAGAGATGAGATATACTTACTCTGACGTTACAAAGCTGCTGATTTCATTGTTTGAATAAGATATTGTCATGACATTAAGCACATTTTGCGGTATTTTGTTATGTAAAAAAAAAACTATGATAGTTCTTTTCGCCCCATTTCTACACAACAAGAAATAGATTGCTATGTCATTTTCTAGAGACTAGAGGCCAGATATACATCGGATTCTGCATGAGAAAGATCATGATAACGCGGGAAAACTGTATCATTCATAATATCAGTCTTTAAAACAGGGCATAATGGTGGCCTGTTCCAGTAATGTTGGCAGTTTGACAATGAAGTGAAAATCAGAAATTAATCATTCTAGAGGTATGAAGAATAATATGCCCAAGGATAATACTACAGATAGGACATCTGTTCTTTTTTAAAAAAAAGCAAAAGCGAGTTAATGAACACCTTAAAATTCTTGTTTTCTTGTATGCCACCGCCACGAAATGTCGCCGGAGGTATTATGTTTGCGGGTTGTCCGTCCGTCCTTCCGTAATGTTTTTTTTTTTTTTTAATCACTTTACCGGATAGGCCCACCGTACAATAAACGGGCGATATTTTCCTCATCCGTTGTTCAAGTCCTCAATCCAGTGGAGAAAAGTGTAAAGTTTCCGTTTTAGAGGAGGGTACATGCACGGTCTAGGGGCCGAACAAAACGAACCAACAACGCACCTGAGGCGATTTTGTACAGGACAATGGAACGTGCGCAAAAGCATGAGAAACGAATATGAACCGCACGAGGAACAAATGGTTGACGCATGAGACTTACAAGAGGCCAAGTGGATGAAAACGCGCGGAAAACGACAAAATATATTACAGATACAGGAGAAAACGTACGACTATCGGGCAAGGGTTAGATTGCGCTCTCCGTTTTTGGCGAGAAAAAAAAACTTTGTGCATGCAGTGACATGCACAAAATGTTCTGGCCGCTCTGACGGAAATCACCGGAAGATAAACGTCCATCCAAAGGATAAAAAGGACATGAAACGCATTATAACGGATATCAACGGATGCCAAAAATCAACATTCGTTTCTCATACGTTTGCCTTATCCTGCAAAGTGTGACAAGTGGTGACGAGGAACCGTTTGAGGTATCCAAACGAAAACTTGACATATGTATGTGTGAGTGGATGAAGTTGTGCCTTTCAACATTTGGATGCTTGTGGGATACTTTTGGATGCACATGCTTTAGGTCAAAAGTCAAATCAAGGTCATATACAACTTCACTCTTTTCTCATAATTATTTATGCAGTGCCTGGGAGTATTTTCATGAAACTTAATGTATTCATGTACAGGTTTTCCCGGTCAATTCCATAATTTTGTAAATCAAGTTAATATTCCAAGTATTTAATTTCACGCATTCAACGTTCGCAGCACTGAATCAGCAATCAAATTCAAAATCCGGTCATTCAAATTCACTTCAAGCCGTCGACGGAAACTCGTCCTTCATTCAAATTCGTGAATAGGCAACCATGTTCCAAATAATTCTGTGCATTCATTTTAAAAGACGTCTTGAATTCATTGGAGGCGTGTTATGTGTGTCTTCTTCACTTAGCTTTGAATCGATTGGGCTTTATGATAAGGATTATCTATTTTGCCGTATAGGTCCACCTGTTTTATTCTAACATTTGAACTTCACGAGAATGACGGGGGGAAATAGCAGAAAATAACAGGCACATTAGGCACTGTATACAAGTATATACAGCGTAATAGAGAAGGTCGATTGACACCTTCAACGTAAACAATGTATACGTCTTGTTTGTTGTTTATTGCTATCTTTTTGGTTTACTTTTGAGAGACTATGTGAGATCATTGTGTGTCAGTTTGTCTTTAATTGATGCATTGTGTGGTTAGTGTTGGGGCGTTGGACTTGTCTAGTGCATGCGTTGTCATCAAGGAGTATGCAAAGCATGGGCGTAAATCCCCGAGGGGGATGGGGATGCACCCCCCCCCCCCCTTGGAAGAGGAGGGATGGCCTGTACAATCACCGCCCCCCCCCCCCTGAAATTTGAAGAAAAAATGGAAAAAGAAAAAGAAGAAATATGACTGTAATAATTACGGTATACTGGTTCGATCGCACGCCCGCCTATTGAGAGCTAAAAAAAGTATTCTATCTTCTAGGATTTGCATACATAATTTTTTCAAGCGCTCGTTCGCTTCGCTCGCTCGCAAAATATCGACTTAAAGCATGATTTAGATGTTGAAAACGTAAAATGCCATGCCAGTATACCTGCTATGACGCGCGCCACTCGGGCCCATCTACAAATTATCTATAAAAAAGGCCAGAATTATCCCCCCCCCTCCCTCCCCAGTCAGGAATATCTACGGGCACCCAGGGATGATTAGGGGCGTCAATCCTTCGGGAACAAAGGGGCAGCTGCCCCCTCCCCATTAAAATGTTGAGGCCAAACAAATTTCGCCCCCTCCCCCACAATTCCCGACTTTTTTTTTAATGGAAAATTGCCCACATATTCAATCAGAAGTGTATGCACCATATCGTTGAATTGCAATCATAAAAAGGCGAAACCTCCTTTGCTCGGCCCTTTTCCATAAACTTTGCACACTTTTGAGATTTACACATTTCCCGATCTTTGTCATCGAAAAGTGTACACCAGACCTTTCACTTACAAAATGACTCATATGCCTCATATTGGAGTGTGAAATCCCCTTCCTAACACTTCCGCCACTCGGTTCCCCTATAAATTTAGTACCCATTTGATGAACAATTTCCCAAATATTCCATCAAGTAAAGCTCAACAGCTTCCTCGTGTTGGAGGGGTTGAGGGATACAAAGACTATGAATTATTTACTCTTTGAGGATTGACAATTTTTTTCAGTGTAACACCACGGGTACACCAGGCCGTTGAATGGAAATAATAAGAATGCAAAAACTCCCTCGTGTGGGAGGGAGTATTCTCCTCCAGCACATTACCTTGAATACTAGTCTTTATTCTACTTACACTTTTAATAGAAACAAAAAAATCTAATATTTCACGGACAGTGTGCACCACATCCGAGATTTTCAGGTCTGAAAATATAAAATCTCCCTGCTGTGGTAGGGGGGTTTCACCTTTGAATGCACAAGTAGGAAATGCAGTGCTCGCATTTAGAATTGAACGCCAATGCATGAATTTGATTTTAAATTTGATTTTGAATTTATCTTTCGGATTCTCAATTTGAATGCCCGAATGGTTTCGCGTGCGTGCGCTGTGTGGATTTTAATGCACATTTATGAATTGGAATGACAAAAGTGTGAAATTGACGGGGAAAACCTATATTATCATGTAAGGATTCTCTAGGGAAATCTTTGTCCCATTGGTCGAAGTTTAAAGGTCGAAGATCATGTTGAAGTGTTAAAATTTCACCTTATTCTCCATACCTCCTAATTGGCTCAGGTTATCTTCTTGAAAGTAGGTATGTGTGCATGTTATGCCCTGACAATGATTCTCTTGAGAATTTTTGGGTCATGGGATAAAAGGTCTAGGTCAAAGGTCACGTGAAAATACTGAATGCTGACATTATACGTTTTTCTCCATACCTTGAGAACTGCTCAGTGCATACACGTAGTGAAACTAGGTATATGCAGCATTACTGCACAATGATTCTGTAAGGAAATATTAGAACCATGGGGTCAGATGATAAGTGATAATGTAAAAATGTCACTATTTTTCCCTATATTTTGATAATAACTCAAGGCATTGCCATGAAAATCAGATATTACCAGTTAGTGATTATTTGAAAAAAGCTGTGAGCCATGGGATCAAAGGGCAAGGATCAAAGGTCGAATAAAAATGCTCGTATTCCCGAATACTTGCCCTCAATTTAGCCACAAAATCGAAATCTGGTTCATGGAATGTACAAACACTAAACAGATTTTGTGTGTGTGTGTGTGTGTGTGTGTGTGTGTGTGTGTGCAATCAAACCTTCAAACATGTTTTTTCATTTTCTTTGTTTACCAATCATGTAAAACTGTCGTCTCATAATCAAGATGTACAGGAGACTTATGGGAGAATAACGCGATATGGCGGAACCATACCGGTCGCCATATGGACTTTTCTAGTTTCAAGATTGTTCCACATTCAGTCAACACTAGACCAACAAGCCGGACACGTTTCATCGGCTGTGACAATGCTCTCATATTTTCTTATTCATTTCACATTCAGAAATGACAAAAATCTCATATTTCAGCTGTATAATGTTAAAATTTGCCGTAAAACCACCCAAAATTAAAAGAAGAAATAAATGTTAACTCTGATACATTTTGGTATGGGAATATGCTTTTACCTCTATTAGGTTAAAATAACCATTTTTTTCCGGATTTCGAATATAACACACACGAAAAAAAAAAGTGAGGGCATGACATCATCAACTCTTTCATTTGAATATTCATAAGGACTGGTCAAGATTTGTTTTCTAAAAAAAAGTGGAATTTCAAATTGTCATATCTTCTCTGTTTCTTATCCGATTTTTGTCATTTTAGAACGTTCTGTGGGGATTGTTTTTCTCTCCTTCTTTTTGAGTTCATTCATGTTTGAGGTGGATTTTTGAAGGCGATTAGTACGAGATACAACTAAGTTTATGTGCAGAATCCATGATGCGATTGTTGAAATCAAGACTCCAAGGTACTGACAGTTGGAACTAAATAGAGCGGGGTGACCGAATTGGTAATTATGGGCTGCAATACGACGCTTTCTGGTAACGTAAATATCTTTTGATTTGGAGGATTTACTGTCCGAAAATTATAGCACAGCATTCAAGTCATGTTAGACTGGCTTTTCATCCTCCAGAGAGCGGATTGGTATAACAGAGATCGAGCTAGCCGGACGAGCAGCGAGATTCTGTCTTCTTACGTTCCTGAGAAGACGCCTTGTGGACTAATTGGATTGAAAAGCAAAAAACGCAAAAAGGAAATCAAGGACAAGTTTAAATTCAATTACAATAGCAGCGTAAATGTTTGGATTTCGTCGAAGATATTTTCAAGATGATTGGATCTTACGTAAGCACAGTGTCTTAGTCATCTCGACCACAGTTTATCATCCACTCAAAGTACACATTTTGTATATGCATATAGATATACAGTGCGAGAATTCTCGCACTGAAGAAATAATGAAGGACCTACACTGGTGCTGTAGACGGACGGGACCCCTTCTCGCACTCTATGATACCATACTTGTTATGATTATCGTATACATGGAGGTGCAGTGCTTACAAATATGAGGTAAAGTCAGAATTTAAAAGCTGCAAAATGGCCCAATTTTTGACGTTCTTAATGGAGTTTCCTCGTTATGAGTGAGTTCCCCATTGTTTCTTTGGTGTTCATTTACTGTAACGTCAGCATTTTTATTTAGTGAAACATGTATGCATTCAACCAAACAGATAAACAAACACACACACACACAAACACAAACGATCATGACTCAAACCATTTTATCTCACAGAACCTCGCCACATTAACCACAACAAAGACATAAAGAAGTGAAATGGCATGGTCTTGGTTTTATTGGAGTTTCATCTTTATTTTGTCCTGGCATGACATGGCATGACATGTCCTGGCATGGCACCACTGAAAACTTGAATGTGAAGTTAAGATGTCTATTGAAATTTGCCTCCATGGCTGACCAGTTGAGAACAAAATACACAACACAATAGAACATGTTCTCTATTTACTCTTCACGACCATTCTCATTCATAAGGACAGTTCTTGTTCATTTTGCAGCTTTTCAATGCAGACCTTATCAGACACTTTTGAGTACAGCCCTTTACTTGATAGGATAATCATAATGAGTAGGATATCATTTCAAAGAAAATTTAATGATCTTTCCATTAATATCAAGCATGTATTGTATAGTGCTTACAAACTGGAGAAATTTACAACTGAAGTCAGATATCCAAACTTTTTTTTGAAGGGTTTATATATACAGTATACACATCCGCATACATACGTACGCATATGTGTGCGTGTGTTTTCCAAATATGTTCAAGCAGTTCTAATGCAAACGTTAGTATTATAGAGACAGAGAGAAGGGGAAATGTACTATTTTGGCAGTGCCCCATAACAATCTCCTCCAGCTCCAACGTCCTTACAATGTAAGTCGAGTGCCTTTTTTTCGGGGGGGGGGGGGGGAGGTTCCTTGTCCATCCTGGTTGTACAGTGAATAGACGTCTTTTGGCATGATGCATGTATGTATAGTCACGGTAAATATTCAATTCAATTCAATTCGATTTTATTGTCCGTTTCTGGTAATTTGTTTGGTTTGCATGCATACAAGTTACATCGATACATACATATACAGAGAACACGTTTAGCATGGATACATAGATATGATAGACACACAAGAGATATACAGCAATACAATGTCAATGTCATTATCAGAAATACATAACATCAAAGAAATATTAATCTGTATGAGTCAATGTTGTGTTAGGTGTGGTGTGCATGTAACATAGACAGGTGTGTAAATATGTATCAGATTAATAACAACTATATAAAGAGTTTTAAACAATATAAATGAATGCATCTTTATGTCTATATAAATGATTGTATAAAAATCTTGAAGGCTATATACGTGCGTGTGTGTGCGTGTATGTGTGTATGTGTGTGAACGTACAAAAATGTAAGTCTATGTGTTTTTGACAAAACCGTATATCACACCACGGTCATAATCATTCTTCTCCTGATTAAATATTTTCACTTGACTTTAACCTTTGACCTTGACCCAATAGCCCAGAACTTACCCTGAGAAATCTTTGTCTAATGATAAAATATACACTGAGTTTGAAACATATAAACAAACAAACAAACATACATATACTAGGTGTTTCAAAAAGCATTTTCCACTTTTGATTCTTAATAATTCATAAACTGTATATCACATAACACTGTCATTGATATGAGTAATAGCTGAATAGTGTACAATTTGGTTGGAAGTGGTTTGAATATGAAAGCCTAAATCAGTTTCATGAAATCATTGATTAATTTCACAGTTAGGTTCCAGATTTTGCTCTATTTTCAACCCTCTGTACAAAATTTCACTCTGCACAGGAGTCAATGGGTGTGTATGGGATTGTGTGGTTAACACCCTGACAATGGTCCTAAACAATGGTTAGGGTTTGAATGCTTCATTATTTATTCATGAGAAATTCCACTATCACAACTAGTCTTTATTCAGCCTCTGGCAGTATCTGTGTAAAGTCAAACGCCTGCCGATACTGTCGTTGGGTCTCGACAGTGCTCTCTCTACATCTGAAAAAGGAAATTACAATGAATACCTTCTGTTCTGTCGTAAATATGGTGACAGGAAGCAAAGAAAATCAATCAGAGTATACATTTGTGTAAATGGAGCCTTAAATAAATCTACTGTGAAACATTTCGCCCCAATGATAAATGGTGCTGAACTCTTTACAAAAAAACAAATGATTTCTTTTTATCAAAAAGCGAAAAATTTGTCAGACAATTTAATTATTTAATTTGTAGACAGTTTTATTAAAATGAGGAACTTTAGATCATTTATGCTTGTTTATATCCCAAATTTAGTGATATGTAAAGCAAAATTTGAAAATGATTGCCAGCTGGAATGAAATGTGGTGCTTGCGAGAACATGGAAGCATGTGCTTACTTTTTCCATGTGCATGCATTTTACCCTTAACCGTGCATGAATCCAGACTAGCAGTGCCCAAGGCAATCCACATGAATTTTTGATTAAGCATTCATGTGCCTGGGAGCACGAGACTGACGCCTAGTCAACAGGTGGTTCAGGCGTGTCCATTGTTCAGAGCCATTGTCAGCACACACTCACATACACATCATTGGTTCCTGTGTAAAGTTCAATTTTTGTACAGAGGGTTAAAATTTGACCAAAATCTGAAACCTTACTTCAAAATGAATCTTAAATTTAATGAAACTGATTTATGCTTTCACATTTAAATCACCTCCAACCAAATTGTACACTATTCAGCTATTATCTATATCAATGACAGTTTTATCGGATGAATAGTTTTTGAATGCTTTTTGAAACACCTAGTACATATATATATATATATATGTATATGTATGTATATATATATATATATATATATATGTATATATATATATATATATATATATATATATATATATACAGCATGTACATACATGTAGCTGCCGAAAAGATGACAAGGACAGTGACTGGTGCTGGTGATGAGACAGGTTAAAATAAAACAACAAATCTACTAAGTTAAAAAGCCTACATTATTTGCAAGACTTAATTACTAGGACCAGCCTTATAGTAACTTAACGCTGTACAGTTCATTGGAATGCTTTTGTCATCCTTTCATTTTTATCACAAAAAAAAAACCCCGAGTAATGAAAAATTTATTCCTTAGGGTTTGATCAATGTTCAGGTTTTATAATGATATTTCCCATAGTAGGCAAGGACGATAACTATTTTGCCATACACACACATGCACACGCACACACACACACACACACACACACATATGAAGAGCTCAGTTGCAAAAGGTACTACATCCATTTTCCATCAAAATTCACTTTTTGGTCTTGATGTACTCATTTTTAGGACCTCTTCACACCTATACTAATGAAAAGCTGAATTTCCAACCAGAAAGTAATAAAAAATTACATTTCAAAATCAGTTCGGTTGCAAAAGGTACTACATCCATTTTAGTTGGGTTGCAAAAGGTACTACATCCACTCCAATGACATCATCGGGAAATTGACCAATCAGACAGCAGCATTGGCTTGACCCTCTACCATTGTCTACTGACTTAATCCGTAAACAAAAGAAGTTGGCTTTTGGCTTTTTGGCTTTCTGTTAAAATCACCACGCAAATCTGACCAATATCTTGGAAAACTCATCACATTTCTATCAAGCAATGTAGGAAAATGAAGGAGAACTCATTGACAAAACAAACCATTCCAGGAGAAGGATCGTGAATTAAAAGCAGTCGACAAGAGCAAAGGAGAAACTGGAGAAATTACGTGACTCTCATGTAGTCCCACGTACTGCATCTACTGTTAGTTACCGGTACCGTGTGTTACTGCTAGGGTGTTGAGTTTGAGCCATAAATTGTCCCCAGAATAAAGTACAGACACTTTGTAGGTATGGTCTATTTTTGACATAAATAGCTTAACAGATAATAAGCGTTTGACAACTAGTCTGAAAGCAAAGTTACTTTGTTTATAGATGTATACAATGGCATGAAATTCTGACATCCCTACCAACAGTGCTTTACCTGTGGGTATGCTGTGCTATTCTATACGTGCACGATGTCAAGTACCAGGCCCTAGGGCTTGAAAGTACACAGTGACATACAGCTTTAAACACTAGATTTATATTCATTCTTGTAAATGACACCTTTTACTTAAACAATGTCACAAAGGTAATACCAAATGTTGCATTTAGTATAGGTGGTCATGTTACTCATCGACGGTCTTGATTTCTATCAGCTATTAGATTATCAGATTTATCTTACCTTATAAAGAACATACAAGAATGAAATTCATGTAATGAATCTAATTAAGCCGTTGAGAAAATACAGCACATCAAGATGCTACTTTTCCACCTTTTCCCTTAGAAGTTACATTGAGAAAAAAAATGAAGAAAAGTTAATGAATACAGTATTCTTGAGAAACGTGAAGGGAGAATTCACAGAGAGAAAAATAGCCAAAAATTTATTACAAAGAGGAAAAAGATAAGAAATCATGAGATAAAGCTCGTGAGAGAAAAACAAAAGGAGAAAACGGAAGAGAGAAATCACCTGGTGAGATATTGTGACCCCTCCCCATCTATAACCGTTCACGCATAATGGATCCCATCCCCCCCCCCCCCCCAATGCTTATGACCAATGACAGTCATTCATTCAAAATAATTAGTCAGCAAGGGAGAAGTGGGGCATTAGCGATGCACATTGGTTTGTTATTCTTGATGCTAAATAGGGCAGGGCACTGTCAATTACCTAGGCCCCCTTGACCTCATATCTCATCCAAATCAACACCATTGCTGAAAAAAAAAAATAAATCCGCGAAACATGTCATAACATCACACTAAATATATCTCTGGCACGTGAAATTTCTGTTTCAAAAGGTACTACATCCACTTTCGGTTGCAAAAGGTACTACATCCACAAAAATATAAAAATGTTTAATTCATAAGAAATTAATGAACTGACCTGGATTTTCTTAGAGAGTGGGTTTAGTGTTGTATCATCTAGCAGTATAATAGGGGGAAATATAATTCCAGTCTGAGCTTGCTAAATATGATAATTAAACAATCGCGTTTTTCTCAGATTATGGATGTAGTACCATTTGAAACCGAACTCTTCATATATATATATTTTTATTCAACTCTTGCGCTTTTCAAAAAAGGAGGAACAGTAAGAGGAACAACGATGTCAAAGCTACGCACCGATTTTTCCTCCCTTTCTCATATCTCACACACACACACACACACACACATATATATATATATATATATATATATATATATATATATATATATATTATTATACAGTTTCCCTCAGATTTGAGCTATCCTGTTCAGATTATTCAGATTAGTAGTATTACTACATTCATTATACAGCAAACAACTCCAATGTATCCATTGATTTCACGTATGACGTAGATAACAAAATATGCAATCCATCATAAAACGTACAAGGTACATAATCATAAGCCCTTTTGCTTTCAATACATATAATGGGTTTGTGTTTCCTTCGCGACGCATCTATTCTTCAAACAGTCTGAACCAGCCACATCATGTGCTTGTTCATAGCATTTAAAGTGTTTCCCGCATTGAATACAGTACTTATCAGCGCATTTTCGTATCCCCGCCTTGCATTAATGTATCATGGATTTCAACACTCAAACACGTCAAACATCACACAGGAACACACAATTATTCACACACCCATATTCACACAAAGACTCTCGTAAAGATAACAGTTTCCTCGCTCATAGAGTACTTGACTGTCCATGATTTTTAGGAGGTTTTTTCAGTGTTTTTAACACACAGAGAACTCTAGAGGGAAGTGAAAGCCGATGTGTAGATGCCTTCTACTTTTGGTTATATTTCTATCATAAATTTTTCATAAATTCTTTTCATAAATTATCATTACCGTCGTGATTAGCGCGTACATCTCAAGTTAAAAAGTAATGTAGAGACATCTGCTCCGGGTCAAAGCATCTGGTTTGCAACGTTGATTTAGTAATGAAAAACTTGTTACTTACCATTTTACCCCTTTTGATCAACAGTTTAATATTAGGTAATTTCCCACGAAATCCAAAGATGGTCCACAGGTATAGTGGAACAATTGTTCAGTTGTGTTTAAAAGCACAAAAGTCCACCATTGATTATTGTAGCAATAGCGAGCAGTGTAGAAATTTGTATCATGAGCAAAGTATTAATTGTCCAATTCTAGAAAATGCTTATCATTCGGTTAGGATAGAGCATTGTAATTTCTTCAAGAAAAAAAAAAGCATGGCAACCATTTTTTTTTCCAAAATTGCTGCCATAATAATAATAATTATGACAATGGACATGACAGTTTTCTCTCCTGGTCCATATTTTGCAACATTTCATTATTTCCAACTGCCAGACAAATATTTGAAATATTTGAATACGCAAACTTTTTTTTTCAGAATAATGGTGAATTGCCGCCATTTCCTTTTTTTTTACCAAATGACAATATTCTATCTCTATTATATGTTGTTTAAGTATTGATCCATGATATATTTACATTAAACTAAATTACAATACTAGTGTGTTGATAACAAATGTCCTGGTCAAAATTCTTATTTATGAAACAATAAACATAATCGAAATGTCTGAGAATGTCTATCGCAAGATGAAACTTTGTTTTGCGATCAAAATCTTAGTCATTCAATGTCATATTTTCTCTGTAAAATGGTGGTTGCTGTGGCAACGACTTTGTGGAAATTGCTGTTTGAAGAAAACATGGAGCATTTCTATATCAAAGCATAACACAGATGTAATAATAAGTACGTAAAGTTCTAACACTGACTCTTCAATCAATGATTTAAGATAGAGGTCATGAATAATAGGATAGTTTTTATGGCAACACCATTTTTGAATGTAGGTAAGCAGGTACGCTTGACTTACAAATCAAATCAGTGAAAATTGCATTTTTCTAATGTATTTGTAAACGTAACCCCTCTCTGACACGATTTTATTCAGTCTTTTCTTTTCCACCTAGGTGAACTTACCGTTCCAAACTGTCTTTTGCTGTTAATCTGGTGTTAGATAAGAGTCTCAGAGGTGCTGCCATGGTATAGGAAGGCTATTCTTTAATGAAATTCATTTATAAAAGGAAACAGAAGTGTGCCTGTGCAAAATATAACAACATAAAAACATACTGTGTCTTTCAATGAATACATTGTATCTACGTACCTAATTTGGTCTCTTTGATATAGCAGGTGTGGTTGTTATCAAAACCTAAGTTATCAAAAATCATGGTCATTATAGTTGACATGGTCTTTACCATAGTGATACCTGAATTGTCAATAAATGTGACCGTGCACCTCAAAACAAACAAAAAGTCGCCAGACATGAATTTTCAGTTAAGACCATATTCTGAAAGAGCACACTTCAAGCTTTAAAATGATGTATAACTCAAATCAAATGGACTCTCCTAACCTATCTAAATATTGGAAAGAAAGCACGAACTCAGGAAAAGTGTGAACTGAGAAAAGAGGCTCTGAAGTACAGTGTCTATTCAAGCGCTTAACCTTTACCAAACCGTGCTGGCTGTGCGATGAATTGGACAAAAACAGGAAGTAGACCATTGGGGTAACAACGATAAAGAGATTATCAAATTAAACTGAAATTAAGCATGCCTCATTCACAGATTCTGTTCATAATTAATGCCAACTTTCAAAGCAGTAGCACTAAAGATATTAGAGTTGAAAGTGAAGAGTGTGGACAAGGTTTTTCAGAAATGAAAAAGGGATTCTAAAGACACACCTAATCACACTATTCTACCAAAAATGTTCGAGATAAACTGCTAAAAAAACACACTTTCCTGCCCGTTTTATGATACCAAATTTTAGCATAATGTAAAAGAAGACCCGCTCTTTCAGAAAATATGAAAAAGTCAAGTTCGGCTAGGTTGACCCATTTCACTTATTTTCAGTCCTCACGCAAAATCAGTGTGTGCGACTTAACGTTCGTTTTGAGGTGCACGGTCACAAATAATGTCTAGGTATTAAAATTTCAATCTGAAAGTTTAACCTCCTTTAAAATCCTGCATATTCGAAGTCCTGTTTTATTTCAAAACGTTTATGTCATTTTCGCAACAATATTGGTGTTAAAATTTTGAGGAAAACAACGCCGTGATGTAAAATTTAAAGGAAATAGACCTGGTGCCATTTGCAAAGCATATTTCTTCCAAGTCCACTACAAAGTCAGATAGAAAAGATGAAAATTTGCATAAAATTGTGCACTTGTTTCTTAAATTAGACTTTTTGTGGAATACATTGCAATATAATTGGAATTACATCTTTCATTTCCTTAAAATACCTCTAAATATGCAAGATATTTAGATCTTTTAATATTATTACCAACATTCTTTCAAAATCTTCAGGTAGCTAGTAGGAAAAATGATAACTCAGCTTCGAGGTGAATATATGCTAGCAAGGGTATGGGATATGATAGGAATAAGACAGTCTAATTTTGACTTCTGTCATTTAGTCATGGACTTATGGTAATACCTACACAAAAGTTTCCTGGAATTAAACTTGATTATTAAAAAGAAGAGTTAAAGATAATTAAAGCCTGTTTAAAGGACAAGTTCACCTTCGTATACGTGTGGATTGAGTGAAAGCAGCAATATAAGCAGAACACATCAGTGAGAGTTTTGGGAAAATCGGACAATCCGTTCAAAATTTTTGAAGTTTCTGCTTAGTCACTGCTTAGACTACTACAATGTGTGATGTCACATGCGTACAACGACATAAGGAAAATATAAAGAGAATTTCACAAAATTTTACTTTTTGAAAAAAAATGCGCATTTCCTCGACTCGTCACTGATGTATGTTAAGGGTAATATTGTTCCCCTTTGCCTTCTGAACGAGGGAAGTTAAGTGTTTTTTTATCATGCGAGAAAAGTGAAAATATCTTGAATTTTCTTTATATTTTCTTTATATCGTTGTACACATATGACATCACAAGCTGTAGTAGTCTTCTCATGCAGCAGTGACTAAGCAAAATCTTCAAAAAATAATTACTGTTAAGCGGATTGTCCGATTTTCCTAAAACTCTTGCTGATGTGTTCTATTAATATTGCTGCATTCACTCAATCCACATGTATATGAAGGTGAACTTGTCCTTTAACAATTCAAACAGAAAACAAATTACAACTAAATCTGATCAGTGATATTTCGCTAGTTACCCTGTCCTATGTATATAACGTATGAAATGAGTGTCCCGGTATTACATGACAACAGTCATTGTCGAGTGTATAAGTACGATTTTGGATAGTTGAGATTTTGATTGAAAGAAATTATTAAGATGCTTACAGTGTGTATGCATTGTAGGTCACAGTATGCTTTTATGGTGCTTGAATTTGTACAAGGACAATCTGGTTTCCTTTTTTAAATTCATTTGATTAAGCAGTATCTCTGAGACTTTTACCTTCCACCAGTTTACCAGAAAACAGGCATATTGATATAGTAAAGTCAAGTATGTAAAAAGTATATATGTATCGGATGATATTGTGACGAAAAGGAAGGGTTACATTTAACAATACATTGGCATATGCAATTTCTATTAATCTGTAAGCCAAGCATACCTACTGTACTAAAAACATTTTCACAACAAAAATCTATACTGTAAAGAGTCAGTGTTGGAACTTTGTGTTCTTATATCTACGTACCTCGTAGTTTGTATTGTTTTGATGTAGAAATGTTCTTATTCACTCGAACAGCAATTTCTACGAAGTCGTTGCCGTAGTAACCACAATTGCATGGAGAAAATATGACTGCGTGAGAAAAATGTTGATGACAAACAATTTTTCTTCTAACTGGGACTAAATGTTCTAAGATCCTTATATCGTGTTTTGCATTGTTTCATTATAATAAATATGTGACCCTGCACCTCAAAACAAACAAAAAGTCGCCAGACATGAATTTTTAGTTAGGACCATATTCTATAAGAACAGACTTTCAGCTTTCAAATGATGTATAACTCAAATAAAATGGACTCTCCTAACCTATCTAAATATTGGAAAGAAAGCACAAACTCAGGAAAAGTGTGAACTGAGAAAAGAGGCTATGAAGTACAGTGTCTATTCAAGCGCTTAATCTTTACCAAACCGTGCTGGCTGTGCGATGAATGGGACAAAAAACAGGAAGTAAACCACCAGAGCAACAACAATGAAGGGATTATTAGATTAAACTGAAATTATGCATGCCTCATTAACACATTCTGTCCATAAATAATGCCAACTTTCAAAGCAGTAGCACTATCCTTTCAAAAGTTATTAGAGTTGAAAGTGAAGAGTGTGGACAAGGATTTTCGGAAATGAAAACGGGATTCTAAAGACACACCTAATCACACTATTCTACCAAAAATGTTCGAGATAAACTGCTAAAAAAACACACTTTCCTGCCCGTTTTATGATACCAAATTTTAGCATAATGTAAAAGAAGACCCGCTCTTTCAGAAAATATGGTTGACCCATTTAACTTATTTTCAGTCCTCACGCAAAATCAGTGTGTGCGACTTTATGTTCGTTTTGAGGTGCACGGTCACATATTAGTTCCTGGAAATTCAAGTGTTACCGTGGCAACGGCTCATGACCTTGAATGGATCTTTGACTTTCATGGCAATTGAAAGAGTTATTATGAATATATACATTCAGTAACATTTATTGCTGTTTAGTATTGTATAATTTGACATTTTTTATCATATAACTTGATACTATGGGAGAAGACGGGAATTATGCCACTTTTGTTCCAGCATAATTATGATACTTATAAAATGTGAGATTGCATCATAAAGAATAAACATCATGCGGTCTCATATAGGCCTATATGTATGTATTTATCGACGTGGATTCACAAGTTTAATAGAACAATTTTGTACGAGATTGCTGTTTGTTTATTTTTTTTCTTGTAGGGGTCCCATCAAAATCATGTGTTACTTTTTAAAGTTCTTAAAGCTTCATGTGTCCAGGCACTTTTTTCATCAATATAAATCATACACTATCCAAACTTCACCGAAATCAAAAAATTAGCAAGCCCACTCAGGTATAATAGTGATGTGCCTTAGTCCAACATAGGAGGGTCATGGTGACAAATAGGGATGAAGGGGGATTAAGTACTCTCTATTCATTGACAATACGTGCCAATCGGCAAAGAAAACACTTCAGCTTGCGTACCAATCGGCGCCTAAATACAGTAAGGGTTGTATAATGTGTGACATTTACGTATCTAGGTGTAAAAGTTAAGAAAAAAAAAACCATCAGTGACAACTCCATATGTCCACAACAAATGATTTATTACTATGTAGTGCGAGCTCTTATCAGTTCTATAGCACTGTGAAGTCGTCATGTGCTCTCCACTTTCTTTCTCTCTCTCTCTCTCTCTCTCTGAGAGTATAACTCCAGGGGAAATGGGGAGTAAAGGGGATGGGACATAAATCAGCAAAATGCATCCTCTTGATTTAGCGTGATGTTTGCTCCCCACAATGTATCAGGTATTGACTAATGTAAACTTGAGTGCAGATAGAGCCTCCAGGATATCGATTGCATGGCACCATCGATCACGACTGATTCCAAAAGACAACCTAGATGAACTATTCCCTCAACACTTGTCACTCCGCTTGAGCTTTCCTGCCTTTATAAATCAAATGCCCTTACCAGCTACGTTGTAAATCGCCTGTAGAAATGTATATTTGCATTTTCAAGCAAATGCGCTCCTTCGGAAACACCTAAAAATCCCGAATCATTAGGACTGACACAGCTGCTCTCTTAATTCCTCACATGAACTAGAGCACAGGAAGATTGTTTTGTTTTGCTTTTCCATTTACAATCTCAGGAATGAAAATCGAAATATCAAGGTCAATTACTGATAATTCGCTATGAAAATGGATATGCATCATACATTTAGCAGCGCATTATGATAATTGTGCATACTTCTACAGCACAACAATCCATCAAAAACATGCTCATGACGCTTTTAGGCTCTAAGGTTAAGAAAAGGAAGAAGACGACGAAGAAGAAGTGACATCTTCCTTTTTTATCTAAATTTTTATCTAAATATTTGTATCTACATTTATAGATGTGAAATCGTTTGGTTTGTAATTATTTGATATTCCGCCCCGCATTTTATCATGACTGAATTTCATATTCATGTTATACCCCATTTCCTTCCATTATAATGAGCCATTTAATTAGAATTTCACTACGCCCTTCAAAACGATCTTCGTCTTCTCATATAAAGATGTAACATTTGCGCATATTTTCCCAGTGATAAACAAAGCAAGAAATTAATGAAAGTTTAATGAGAAACATGATGAAGTCAGACCTTGACCAATTTGACCAGTATAAGTTGTGATATCTTGATCATAATATTTCGTTCAAAAGGTCCATATACCGCGCCTTGCAAAGTTTCTCGCGTTATGAATTTATAATGCCACGCGTCTTCATGTTGCAACCAACGGAGGGGGAAGGATGTACAAATATATCATCCTCTCTTTCACAGACACTCGCATTGCTTCCATTATTTACTCAGAGTCACACAACATAAGACACTGAGGTTTGTCGGTTTTCTTTGTATGGAGCAATGCTTAATTTCACAGGTCGCTCACTTTTTCTCTTGCAAATCCAAATATGAAATTATGTTCTAATATTTTGAAAACATTACGATATGGTGTAAAGAAGCAGATATACGAAAAAAATCTTTATGTATGTGTTATGACCTACATACGAATAATGCATATCCGCCATTCAGCCTTGAACTGGTGTCATTGCTGAAATTGAGATAATGATCTGGAGTGCATTTGAAGATAAATATGTTGTCGCGTGCTTGCGTGTTCTGCTGTATCTATATATATATATATATATATACTCCTAGATGGGTCATTTGGAAGACATTTCCATTTGTTTTATATGCAAATTTTAAAATACATGTTCAATGGCAATTTACGCAATGGAGACACGAAAATTGTCTCCTTAATGACCAGTTGTGTCCCTAATGAAGACACTTCCCCCCAATATGTCTCCCTAAGGTGCCAACTAGGGATATATATATATATATATATATATATATATAGTGTGGTTGTATCTTTGAGAAATCTTCATTTCATTATCCAATAAATTATCGAATCCTGAAGAAATAGCATGTCAGACTCTGAGGCTACAATTGATCTTATCTGTGTGTGTGATTACAGGTAGCAGCTCCAATTCGTAGATCCTCAAGTGGATAAATGGTCAAAACATCCATGAATTTCAAGACTATATGTCAAGATGTGCAAGTATCATTATGACTTATATGGTGCTTATGTGTAGGATGCAATTTAAAAAGAAAAAATCTTGCAAAGTTACCGGCCTTCATCCGCCAGGTGGTGACGAAATGATTCCAGAGATAATGCAATGTTAGCCTCTCGGTTTAAGGTATTCCATTTCTTGATATTACGTGCGAGGAAAGACTGCCTATGCCGTTCAATATCTGAACGGGGCACTGAATATCCTAGTTGGTGTGCGTTTCGTGGAAGGTGACTAGAAGATATATTGATTCGAGTTGAGATCTTCTAGTGTATGGTGTATCTGGAACATAATGTAGATTCGGAGCATTTTTTTTTTCCTCTTCTGGAGTGTTCCAACCGGGTTGTAGTAGCAATCAGAGACGCTCGACGTATACATTAATCAGTTGAAATATGCAGTACGAATGGTAAATGTATAAAGTAAGGAAGGCGGGCTGTAAAAACCACGCGTTTAGTACACCGCTCACTTCCAGTATATATGGAAAGGATATTGGCGCGACGAATTTGCCAAAATCTTCACTGCGTACAGTCCAATAAACAATTCATATCTAAGGCTCCCTGTCTCTGTCCGTCTGCATGTTTGGCTATCTGTTAAACAGTCTTTTCCCTTCGTTCTCTGTACTCTCTCTGTATTTCTCATTCCCTCTGTGATGAAATCTGGGTACTGGCAGTTGTCGAAACGGTAATGCACAACCGTACCTTGCCACCTGCAATGACAATCACGGCGTATGTGAGAAAGACGGTCGACATTAATTGGTGTTCGGTTTCGCGTCATACAAGGTTTGCTTTAGCAGACGATGTTGACTCTAGCTTAAGAGAGGCATAGTTTTTAGAACGAATCGTCACCAATATAAATTTCATAACTATGCCACAGGCATAGAGCTGTAAGCTGACTTCTTAGTTCATCTATTTACCTATCTATTTAATAGGGTCATAGGGCAGCTCTGTCACTGGGCTACAAACACTGTTATTCTCAAGAGGATCTACACATACATCACAATATACAACTATAGACACATGGAAAAAGAAAGAAAGAAAGAAAATAATACATAATACAGTTATAGTAAACGTACATGTACAGGACGACCACATTGTTGAGTATTGCGGAGACAGACAATACATGAATAACTTCATTTTTACTATTACAATTTACTGAGAAGTATTGGGATCTCAAAAAGAAATATTATAAATGTCCAAAATACAATACATGAACAGGTGTATATCTTGCCTAGTTCCTAATTTTCATAATTTCACGTCATAAACAGAGATAAGAAGTTGCATAAGCGTAAACAAAATAACACTGTGGTACATATATATATATATATATATATATATATATATAGGCGTACCTGTGTTTTGGTGCCTTGTCTACTACCGGCGGTTTCACGCTGTCGCGATCTTCAGGCAGACTGACTGATATATACCAAACGGATATATATATATATATATATATATATATATATATATATATGTTGCGAATTCACGTATTGGCTCCAATGTAACGAAGAATAAACCGGTAATGCAATATTTCGCCAATATAGAGTTTATTGAGCAACTCAAATTTTCGGTGGCTTCCATCCACCTTCTTCAGGAGTCTCATAGAAAAATGTGGCTAAATATCAATATTTTATATACCATAATAAAGATAATTCATTTGGCTATCTACCTGGTAGGTCAATAAAAAGGCAAACGCATGAGTGACCACATTCGTTTTTCTCTTCCAAAGCACAAAAGTAAAAATTGCAAAAATGGACAAGTTGTCATTCATGCGTATGTGCTCTTCCATGTAACAATGACAACAAAAGGCATTTCAAAACGATAGAAAATAACAATTAAGTTTCAAAATCATCCTATGATCTCTATAATGACTTTGTAGCCCGCTAAGATAAAGAAAAGCGTAAAGAATATTAGAGAAGATTAAGAATCTTCTGTCAAATCCAAATTCAAATGGCGTGAAAGAGGCAATATTAGCAAAAATGGTAGAAATTTTTAATGTTTCAAATGTAGAACTTTGAAAATGATATTTGGTTCTTGAATTTATCTCATGAATTCTTTTATTCCTAAATCAAAAGAATAGAATAAACAAAGTCAGTCCATTTTATAACCTTTCTGGCTTACTCCCTGTGTCATTTGAAGTTAGATTCGACAGAAAACTCTTATTTTTCCCCGTTAGTTTCCCACTTTGTTAGTGTTTGTGGATATAAAGAGATGCAAGGGGACGAAATCATATTTTTGCTATTTCATTCATGCCTCTCATTGTGTTGAATTGGTCTTTTGTTATCATTGCTATCTTGAGGGGTGTTTGCAAATGAACAACAAAATGTCGATTTTTGCAATTTTTACTTTTGTTTCTTGAAGGACAAAAATCAATGTTGTCACTCATGCATGAAATTTACCTTTGTATTAACCTACGGGTTGATAGCCAATTAAATAATCTTCAATATGGTATATGAGATATGATATATGATTTGTATCAAAATCTTCTATGAAAAATATGTGCTGGAAAAAGTGTTTACTTTCTCTCTTTTTTTCTTTTTGTTGAGTGTAGAAATAACTTTACTGTACATCAAGTTTGTTGTTCGTCATTTTCTATTTGACAAGATGGTTGGATAGTCAATATTCAGCAGCACTAGCTGGTCTTCCATGGGATCTACAGTTGTAACTGGACCCTTGATAACAATGGTCATACACATAATTATGTACAAAATGGCACAGAAATAATCCAACACAATCTGTGTTAATCCTAAGAAGCACCAAATTGTCACTGAGACAGCAAGCTCTGTCCTGATGGTGGAGCAGTCTGCTTCTTCCATTCTAGGTGCTCGCAGCCTCAAGACCATTGTGGACACGACGAGCATTCCTGACAGTCCAGAGCTGTTACACAGACTCTGATTGCAGACTGTGACTTCTCTGGTGGTGAACAGCAGTTACAGAGGCGGAGTTTATCTGTTATTGCGTATTCTACGGAGTGGTCTGGAACCCATGCTGAGAAGGGAACCTGATACAGATGCTGCTGTTTGTTTGTTTTGTTTGTTTGTTTGTTTGGATATTAATTGTATTTCGATTGTAGGTAATGATATTCCTCTGTCAAAGTCATGTCGCAATCTGGGTGTTATGTTTGACTCTCACATGGCTATGTCCGATCAAATCACCAACATTTCTAAATCAGTCCGTTATCAATTGCGCAATATTGGTTTTATTCGCAAGTATTTGACTCGCTCTGCCACGGAAAAACTTGTTCATGCACTTATTTCTTCACGCCTTGATTTCGGTAATGGTTTGTTTTTCAATCTACCAAACTCGCAAATTGCCCAATTACAAAAGCTACAAAATGCCGCTGCACGTATTGTTTCTTTGTCAAGTAAACGCAGTCATATCACACCTATCCTGAAGAGTCTTCATTGGTTGCCTGTACAGGAGCGTATTCGGTTTAAGATACTTCTTTTGGTTTATCATGTTATTGAGGGAACAGCTCCTGATTACAATGTTTGTTTGTTTCGTCAATACCAACCTTCACGAACTCTTCGATCCTCAACTTCAGGTCTCTTACATATTCCGTTTTCTAGGAAATCTTGGGGGGAACGAGCTTTCGCTCACGCTGGACCAACACTGTGGAATTCACTTCCTCGTGAGCTGAAAGACTCAAGCTCTATAACATCTTTCGGGAGTAATTTAAAATCCTATCTGTTTAGCAGTGCATTTTGAAGACCAGTGTCTTTTGAAGACAGACTTTCATGTTTTTTTTTTTCTGCTTCTTCATCTTCTTCTATTACTGTGATGTACTTGTATTTTCAATCTGTTTGCTGTGATGTACAATTGTAAAGCGCCTTGAGCATTTAATCAAAGTGGAGAACGGCGCTATAGAAATTGTATGTATTATTATTATTATTATTATTGTGTGTGTGTTTTTGTTGTTGTTGTTGCTGTACTGTTGCTCCTACTATGGGTACTGTGGCTGCAGTGGATGCTACATGTACTGGTCCACATAGTGAATCCCACTCTTGGCTTGATCCCCCAGAGATTTGCCTTGTTGTCCACCCTCTGGCAGTCAATTTTTGATGTCCCAGATGATGGCGTCCTCGCGAATGAACCGATCCCCTTGGACATCAAAACAAAGGTGTGTCTTCTTGGCAATTTTCCCTGATTAGAGTTAATTTAGGGAAGGTGGTGGCAATTGACGCAGCTATCGACGCCACTGAGGCATGAGTTGTAACCTCCATCTCTATGAGGGGTGAGTGTTAGGTGAAAGTGTGAGATGATGGAACTTCCATGCGTTCACGTTCACGCCAGCGAGTCAAGGCCTGTTGGCCGCGTTCTTCGAAATCGATGACGTGATGTTGATACGGCAATGTTGATACCGCTATGGTCTAGTGGGGTTATGATTTGAATGGTCGAGCGGTAGCCTTCATATTACTCACAGGTGATTAGTTGTCGGTAACACGCTAAGGTATACAGATTATCTGCAAATTGTCAGGATATTCCATATACGTTACTGATGCGATATAGCATAGAATTAAAGCATCGATAAATGAGGGTATGCCAGCGCTGGCTGAATTCGTTAAGATGTGAAGAAATCGCCCTCAATAAGTCACTAAATAACCGTGATAAGGATAACTGCATAATACAGTAAGTAAAACTTACTGAAAAAAAAACATATGTAAACAACTTTTGTTAAAAGTGTATTTATTTAGTAATACTAATGTACTGCGTATGATAACATCATTATGAACCTGGCTTGTGAAGGGCATATAATGCAACTGAGTTGCTTCCAAAACAACGTTATATTGCATTAAAACAATGTTCAATGTTGCATTGTAAAATGTTACACTTAGTTAACTGTGTAAAATGCATTGCCAAAGAGAGGAGGAGAAATGTTAAATTCATTTCTTCGTGAACGTTGTGTGATTCTGAAATACTCGATATTTCTAAATGTACACTGATCGTCAGTGCAGAAGATAATGATAATCTACAGTCCATCCTTTGATATGTGAGAGCCTGCACCAGCAGACAGCGTCCTTCCAATTACATTTATGGCATTTTCTTCCTCAGGGAATCTCTCCAATGAAACATGTTCCCTCCCTCGTATTGAGACGATTCCCATCATTTCACAGAAAGTAATGGAAGTGTAGGCTGAAATAAAGCAGTACTGCAGCAGGCCACAGACATATATATTGTCAAACTAAGGTCACTTGTTATGAATTTATGGCTGTACACGCCTCCATAACGAACTGTTATTCGAACATACACCAAGGTTAAATTACTTTCAAATCAAGTAGCATCCACTACAAAGTGCATATTAGCTTTGAATGAAACTTGAAATGCCCTCCTTATTTCCAATCTCTTATTATTATCTTATTGAAGAAGTTTGGATCTATTTCTGAAAAAAAAAAGAGTTTGTGTATACCTTCACGTTTCTCCTGGATGAAACTTGAGAAAACACCAGACTGATAGACATTGGTTTCAAAAAATACATTAATCCCACATAGATATACGCATTTGAATTTCAGGTGTTAGATACATGTATAAGATATTCAGATTCAAAAATATTTCACAACACATGTATTTTCAAGGTTATGGGGAAATTGACCCAGACAACCTTGTAGCGGGTTTTGAAATGCAAAGCTTGGTGCCATTGTACTTCCAAGATGTGTACAATGAACCACTCTCTACTGGCAGCTTAGTATCCTTAACATATATTTCATACACATTTCCCTTTTCCAGCATTCTTGCATACGTAATTCCCAGTAGACGTTACAATAGAAATCATTTACGGGAATATAATCGAATAGAGTAAGGGTCAATATCGTTTCATTATCCGAGACTGGAACAAGATTGGGAGGCGCATTTGGAAAGCCCGACAGGTGTTTTTCATTTTCCAGTGGCATATATGAAGGATGCTTTTGTAATGAATTAAGACCACAGGGGAAGAAAGAAAGCTGTGAGTGTTCAAATGGAAAAATAATATCCTTAAGCCAACCGCAATTTCCAATTTCCATCAGATGTAATGAACAATGTCACATAAAAAGACATGGAAGGGGGAGAGTGTCGCCAGACAACACCGTTTTCCAGTTTCAAGTCCCAAGCCCCATCGCCTGTCGTCGTTCGTGAAGAAAGTAAGATGGTGTTATAACTTCTATGAATATGAACAGATATGCCCAGGAGGGCATCAAAATCGTCTGGTACCATCCTATGGCTTTCCAGCTGGTTGGAGCAAATATTAGGCATTTATTACATTGGACGTTTGGTACCGCGAGTAGTCAAACAGCAAATACATTTAAATGTGTATAAGCACACTTTCATAAGCACGCTTTCATGACATCCAAACCTCGAGTCCGAAAGATGTTGTAGTTACAACTAATCAAAGACTAGACATAGTAGTCTTACTAGAAAGAGTAAAGCAAATCCTAATTGTTGAATTGACAGTACGATTCGAACATAACACTGAGGCCGCTCATGAAAGAAGAGTAGATAAATACAAATTAGTATTGAATGAGCTAAAACGCAAGGGCTATAAGCCTTCCTTTCTTGCCATCGAGATCGGAGAAAGGGGCAGATAACACTTGAAAACAAACGACTAAAAGGCCTACTCAAAACATATAAATCCAAACAAAGTCCGAGTGCATTCTATCAAGACATTAGTAGACATGCAAAAGGTTTCATCATTCACCATAATCTATGCAAGAAAAGAACAGAATGGGGGGGGGGTAATCTCTTGGAAACGTAATATGTGAGTATGAAAGACACTGAGTAATATGTAATAATTATGTAGAATTCTTACATTAATTGGATAAATGTAATGATTTACTAGAATGATCTTTGGCATTTATCCCAAAAAGTGTATAAATTAGTAAAATTGGATTGACACGCGAACACTTGGAAATGCATGTATCCCGGACAAATATAATGATTTATTCGAATTTAATTTAATCAGATAGAAAATGTGGAGCATCCTGGACAAAATAATGAAATGAGTCATTGGTTATAGACTCTTCAACACTCAAAATTATGTAATACGTATCCAAGAAAATATAAAATTAGTACAGTTGGTTAACACTTCAGCAATCAGAAATGTAATACAGTGTATGTGTAGTGCGTGGGGAAAAGTTCGGTGATTGATTAATTTTGTGTGAATGGTGTCAACCTCACAAATCTGTTGTAAATAAAGCTATATTGTTGTTTATTCACTGTAAGTATTTGAAAGTGTGTCATTATCCGCCATGTGCCTAGAATAGGACCATTGACCTGGTATATATACGTTAACATGTCCTTTGTTTTTACTTATTAATGGAGACATTTCATTTCATTTCATTTCATTTCAATTTATTTTCATATTTCTCACATATATCACAATATGAAATAAATTGATACGAAATCTATACAGAACATAATTCAAAATAGAACTTCACCGGAATGTTCAAAAGTTTGTCTTGGTATACACAAGGTCTGTATACATGCGAGTTAAACTGAGATCATAATGCGAAAAATATGATGGGGCCTGCGTAAAAGCAAGCTTGTATAGAGCCGCAGGTCCCGTGGTAAAATCAGATTAGGGGAAGCATAAGTACAGATATTTTTAGACCATACTATAATTGGGGGATCCGATTAAAACGAACAAGATCAAATCAAATGTTGCTATATAAAATACAGAATAAAACACTGAAAGGTCACATGTTGCAACTATAACCTACTACAAGTAAGGACATTGAGAGAACAACGACTGAGATTGTAAGGATTTAAGTGGGTGTGGAGGTATAGATGATGACGTAACAATTGGCATAAATACATAAATGGAAGGTGGGCTAAAAGAATTTTGTCGTGAATATAAAATATACACACAAGGACAATGGAGCTCAGGTGTCAAATTCCAGCGGGGTCCTAAACCATGCGGGCCGTGTGACCATGGTAACAGACAGCTGCCACGCGCAAGAATTCTAACAATCGAGTGTAACAATAAAAACTTAGAGAGCGCAACAGGCAGACTGATCGAAGAATAATAATGTACATGGTTAGGATCCCGTCGGACTACTACTAGAAGATAAATAAGATAGACAAGGGAGGAAATACTGAGCAACAAGTACTATACAATATGCATGCCGTAGCTGCTCAAAAGATATTGTTTTAATTTTCGTTTGAATGAGGTTAAAGTGGTGCAGCTTGTAAGTTCCGTAGGGAGTTCATTCCAGTACTTAGGTCCAGTGAACATGATAGTTTTTTTCGCAAAAATTTTTCGGGTACGTGGAAGGTGATACGCATAACGTTGGCGGGTTGGATAATCATGAACTGTGTAGTTTCTTGTGAACATTTTGGAAAATGCATCTGGTAATTGGCCAGTTGAGAATTGAAACATAAACAGGCAAACGTTGTAAGAAAATAACTCAGAAATTTTCAAAATTTTATTGCTCATAAAAAGTTCATTCGTATGCGATAAATATCCAGCGTGGTTTACAATTCTAATAGCGTGTTTTTGCACAATAAATAACAAATCGATAAGATTTTTAGAAGCATTTCCCCACGCCAGAATCCCATAATTAAGATAGGGAGATATCAAAGTTGAATATATACTCTGTAGAATATTACATGGAAAATAATAACTAAGTTTGTTTAGAACCCCTGTATTTCTAGCAATAATTCTACTTACATAACCAACATGGGTTCTCCAAGATAAATCACTATCAATGTAAAGACCCAAAAATTTTGTACTGTTGACCTGTGACAAATCAATGTTGTTGATCTTGACAGAAATAGGTAGTACATGTGGGGAATTACTAAACAAAATATAATGAGTTTTTTCAAGGTTTAAGGAAAGTTTGTTTGCAAAAATCCAAGATTGAACAGAAACAAGTTCTTCATTTATTATGTTTATAAGTTCATCAGGATTTGGATGAGAAAAGAACAAATTTGTATCGTCTGCAAAACAAACAAAGGAAAGGATCTTAGATGAGTTCTGAATATCGTTGATATACAAAATAAAAAGAAGTGGACCTAACAGGGAACCCTGAGGAACCCCGCAAGAAATTAACTTAGGTTGGGAATCGTGACCGTGGATACTTACAAATTGTTTTCTGATTTTCTGATTTTCTGTTTTCTGTTTTCTGTTTTCTGTTTTCTGATTACAACAACACCTATATGTTAATAGGCCTATGTATGTATGTATCTATTCATTTATTTGTTTATTCATTTGTTTGTTTATAGGTAAAGTAAGGTAATATGAGAGAATGAAAATACCAAAGTAACATCATGTACAGAATTTTAGGCATCATTTTCATCAATTCATTTCATTTCATTTATTTATTTCAATATCCAGATGATACAAAATCATTGCGGAGTAACATTAACTATATTGAAGAAGAAGGCGAAATGTCATGAAGCAAATACAAATATAAACAATTGCATAACAAAAGTATAATACATATACAGCTTGATCTACAAGCACATATGAATACACGTATTTTACATAATTTGATCTTTTTGTTTGTTTGATAGATACTTTATTTTCTGCAAATCAATATACATAAGTTACATAATCATGAAGATGCAGGAAATATACAAAGTAAATTCAACGCAGAGTCGTTTGACTTGGATAAACCACGATACATATAAGTACATAATCATGAACATGTAGGAAATATATAAAATAAATATAACACAGTCTTTTGACTTGCATAAACAACGATATGAAAGAAACATAATATACAATATGCATGTCTATGCAGCAGTGATAAGAATAACATTTATAGTTAAGAAACGATTATGCAGAGGGCCGCCATTATAAGCATTGCTTGAAAAGATGGCCGGCCCGAGGAAAAGATAAGGACGTACTAGATTCGTAACAATATAAATTCTGCTGCGAAGGTAGCAGGGGAAAATAAACTCTGGTGTGTGATGGTGGTGAATGTGTGTGCAGGTGCTTGAAGGTGCACAATGGCAGATAGGCTGGAATTTAGAGTAATAAAATTCGTTTACTGAAAGAGGGGACGATATGCGTTGTTGCTATCGGGAGACCAACATTAGTTGTATAATTTGTTTATTTTTAGTTCGTATTTGAAGTATACTGTAATAAATGTACTTCTTTAAGTTTGCTTTAAATGAAAACAAGGAGGCACACTGTTTCAACTCCTCAGGAAGAGTGTTCCATGGATCCGGACCTTGATGTCTAATCGACTTTTGAGCAAGTAAAAGCTTCGGATTACTTAAATGAAAATCATGGGAACGACGGGTAGGGTATAAGTGAATATAGTCATTGGTTACTAGGGTATTATGAAAAAATGGTAATAAATTTCGAGTGTGTTTATACATAAATATGGCAGTTAGGTATAGATGTATATCATGGGCCTTCAAAGTTTTTAGGCGATAAAATATGGGATCAGTGTGAGCCCAAAAATTTGAATGTGTGCATATACGAAGAGCCTTTTTCTGGAGAAGAAAAATTGTGTTCAATTTTGTTTTGCTACTGTTGCCCCATACAATATTACAGTACATTACATATGGTAAAAATAAAGTGTTATATAACATAATTAAAGTTTGATCATTAATTAAATATTTTATTCTTCTTAAAACACCAGTTGCTTTAGATATTGCTGTTGTAATATTCTGAATATGAGTATTCCAAGTTAGATTGCTATCTAGGGTCACTCCTAGGAACTTGGTTGAATGTTTCTCAGCAATGTATTTTTTTTATATCATCAATAAAAATACTTTGAGGAAGGGTGGGTTGGGATTGCAACGTATGAAAGTGTATAAAACATGTCTTATCAATATTCAATGAAAGCTTATTACTTCTAAACCATTTCGACATGTTGCTTAATTCCGTATTTAATGTATCAACCAGTGTTACAATGTCCTTGTGGGAATAAAAAATATTGGTGTCGTCTGCAAATAAGATGAAATTTAAACGAGGAGAGGAGTTGATAATATCATTAATATAAATCAAAAAGAGTAGGGGCCCGAGGATAGACCCCTGAGGGACACCGCATGACACATTAGAATATGTTGAGTGAGTGGATTTAAATGCAACATATTGTTTTCGATGACTTAAATAACTTCTGAACCACGACAGAGTAATCCCTCTCACACAATAATTATGTAATTTTTCAAGTGAAATGTCGTGATCAATAGTGTCAAACGCTTTACTAAGATCCATAAAAACTCCAATTATGTGCTCCTTTTTAGTAAGCGCATCAATAATATTATCACCAGATTTAATTTTAGCATAATCGGTAGAAAATCCTTTCCCAAAACCAAACTGATTCGCATTTAATATTTCATTTTCAATCATGAACGAGTGGAGACGCTTGTAAACTACTTTTTCTAAAATTTTCGATATTGCAGGTAACAATGAAATGGGTCTATAATTTTTCACCATTAAGGGATCTTCTCTTTTATAAATGGGGATAACTTTGGCCGTTTTGAAGGAGTCTGGATACTTTCCGTTGAGTAGGGATAGATTGAATATATGGGTGAGAATTTCTTCATGAAATTACCTGTGATTTGAAAAAGCCCTGTCTATTCTTGCAGGGAAATCAAAACTATGTATTGTATTTGTCTTTTATGCAAGACTTATGCAAGACCTTGCATTCTCTGAATTTAATTGTCAATGGTTCATCATAAGAAATATCATTACCGGCAAGAAAGTCGTTACTCGACCACTACGAGATGAAAAGTATCTTTGATTTAATCACTTACACGCAGTATAACATTAATGTTATAGTGGAAAAGAAATCAAGAACAGGTTGTTGCTGCAATTGACAAAATGAATGTTACAATAAATGCTAAGATAAAACAAATCACAGCTCGAAAATAATACGAAATTAGTAATGAGTAATGAATAACGGAATGGGTGAGTGGGTTAGTAAGTCATTTAAAAAAAAATGCTTGGTAAGTCCATTCCAAATGATATGTAAATTAAAAATAAGATGCACTCATGAAAATACAAATGAGGGAGTCGCCATTCATATAGCCAATCCTTCTCTCCTACATCATGAAGGAATACTTGTTTTGCAACCTTGCAAAAAAGACATAAATTTCTGGATGTGGCAATGAACGTCACTGTACAATCTGCTGGGAAAGCAGTCGAAAGCAAGTCGAACAAGGCAATGCGTGTGGAGGGATAAATTCTGGTTCGAAGCATAATAACGACCTAAAATAAAATTTATGAGGCAGTGAAGGAATATTTTGATCGTCGTAAACAGCGCCTTAAACGAACTACAAAGAGTCTCAAATTGTAATGAACCATAAGGGAAAAAAGAAACTAGGACGAAGAGAAAAATTTGGATTTATATATATATATATATATATATATATATATATATATATATATCACTGTCTGTTGCATATCTTATCACATAGCCGGCAAGAAACTTGCATGGATATGAACTAGATTTAGTTGTTTCCTTATCCTTTCATTTTGAGATGGCAGGCAAACATACTTCAGTACACATGGAGGCAAAAACCTTCATTAACACTACATAATCAACTATAGCTCTTCACACAGCCTATAATAGGCAATATTGTCTACTTCCACCAATGTTTACTCTGCATGCCAAGAGGAAAGGTTCTGCAGACGGAGTAAAATCCAGGGACGAGCTGGCATTTTATGGCTAATGGTGATGTATCGAGCATCTCCTGTTGCAATGAAAGCTTCTCCTCGTCGCTCACTCGGCGAGGATAAAAACGATGATGATGTGATGTCAAAGGGAAACAGCAGATCAAAACAAATGAGATGGAAAGCATGGGTAGGTGGGAGGGACGAAAGGAGGGAAGCAAAGTGCCAGACATGCTATCATGAATAGAGAAAATGGTAGGGAAGATGGGGATGATTATGTTAAACAATATATATATATATATATATATAAAGGAAATGTAGACTAGCGGTACAGTCTATAATGAGAAAACATACTAAATACCGAAATTGAGGGAGACATAGATCGCTAGTGACATTAGGACAGGGTTTTTTTTTTGTACTGCTGTCCTAGCTAATTGTCAAATATGGTACAAAACTTTTTTGTTTTATTGGAAAATTTTAAGTCGCACTTCCCAATCGTTTATTCATCTGTATTCTTTCAGGCAAATTTCTTGAGGACAAGGGAAATCTAACAGTTTAAGCAACACTTAGTATACATCCCTTCTTTTTTAGGTCAATATTGTACTTTTTCTTACCAAAGCATTATTGTGTGCGAAAACGCTGACTAGTGTTTTTCGCACTGTTGCGTTGCATCTTGCACCTTGCAATCTATGGATTCCGGTAAATAAGCCAGTGTCATTTGTACAGAGTTTCAGAATGTTTGTGTAGAAATGTTATGCTTCGTTGATTTCTGACCTGGCCTTTTATGCCTCTGCCACGAAGTGTCGCCGAAGGCATTATGATATCGGGTTGTTCGTAAGTCCGTCATTCCGTCCGTAAAGCCCCAGTCACGTAGACATGCCGGATCACCCCGGATCTGATCCGGGGGTGATCCGGGAAGAGATCCGTGTTGACGCCTTGGGCATCCTTGGAGGTCCGTGTAGATCCGTGTATGTCCGGGGGACATCCGGGAGGCCAACACGGCAACTTTCGGAGGTCAAAAACATCCGGCGTCATCCGGGGACTGCCGTGTTGGAAGAGCAATCCGGGATGGTCCGTGTGGCTGCCGTGTAGTTGCCGTGAAGGTCCGTGTGGCATGAATCTCCAGCTACAGCTGTAAAATCATCTAGTTTCATAAACCGCCCGAACAAAATTAATACCATACTCCAGTAAAAATTGGCGAGCCTTCGATCGTACACCGAGCCCCCCAAAATCGAGAAATTTAGGGAAATCTCCATAGGGAAGATGAAAACATGGATATTTTAAAACCAAAAGTGCAACTCTTTCCTCTCATGGAATAACTTCAAATTCAGTATAATTGTACGCAGAACCTTTTAAAGTTGCAAAATCCGCCCGAAGATTTTTGTAAAAAGTGACTTGCTTCTGATTTGATTTGATTTGATAATGGTTTATTAAACAAACATGCAAAGTAGTAGCCCGAAGGCTAAATTATAATGCATCACATCGAAAAACATATCAATTACATCAAACAACATACAATGTATGAACATTTCAAAAGTGACAATTACCGGTTACATTAACATAAAAAATATACAGCATCATATCAAAACAATAACCAATTCATACCAATTATTATACAAAATATGTTACTTTAAAATGATAACCATAGTTATCAACGTCAACGTACTCATACGCACACACGCAGACACGCACGCACACACGCATTAACACACATACACCTACGTACACATGCACATCACATCCACATGTCTATACAGATAAGCCCATATACTCATCTCATGCAGCCGTTCAACTCTTGCATGCACAGTCACACATCAAACGAGAAATGATTATAATATCCTGTTTAATTAAGATAAAATTATTTTAAAAAAACGTATTAAACATCATGCTGATGAGCCTCATCTTAAACATTAAATATATACACTTTAACGTTGAATTTATATATCAAAATAATTGTTCAAACATTAAAAAAACCTCGTGTATCACATTACACAGAACAAACGAGTATTGCACTGTTGTGAATTGCAATATTGCACTGACTGAAACAAACAAAAAGTTTGCCCGAGACTGAAAAAAAAGTATCTGAGAAGAAAAAGATAAAAAATTGGAGATAAAATCAGTAATAAACAAACATATTCGGTACTTAAGTTGTATATCCCGGTTACTTGCACTTGTTAATGGAGATGGTGTTATGAACATTTCTCAAATACTATATGACAACAAAAAAATATTGCATTCATCTCATTCACCAGAAAATGAAATCTTCATTACTTAAAACATTACATCTATATCAATAGACTTGCTCAAATATAAAAAAGGAAAAATACCACAAAAATACAAAACTTCAAGTATCACATGACTCAAAGCAAACAAACGTGCATTGCAATCAGACTAGGAAAAAAAACCTGCTTTAAACTGTAAAATAAAATTAAAACCGGCAGATGAGAAAGAAAGAACACCCAAACAAACAAACCATATATTTGGAGATCAGAAATAGACATGAAAAGCATATTCTATACATAAGGTTTGTATTTCAGACACTTGTATTTGTTGGTGCAGGTGGTGTTACAAATACTTCTCAATCTATCACATTAAACTCGGTTACATTAACACATACACACACTCTATCGTATATCTGCATACGTATTCATAAAAAAATCCTTATTTACAATGTGTTGTTAAAAGATAAAACACCATACACAAGCACACGCACACACACACCCAACACACACCCACACACACACACACACACACACACGCGCATACACACACAACATAACTATTCATTTAAGAGACGGATCAAATGAGGAATAGCACTGGTCTTGTGTCTTTCAGTTCTATATCGGAGAGTGGTGAATTTCTGTTTACTTCTTGTATTGTGTGAGTGATTACGGGGTGGCGGAAGCAGGTGGTGCAGCTTCGAAGACTGATCCAGAAGGGTCTTTGCGAAAGACACACAGAGGTCTCGCCGCTTGTCACTGAGGGTGGGGAGGTGAAGAGCGTCCCTAGCGTCTGAATAGCTGGAATAGCTTCGACCAATGATGATCCTGCAGGCTCTCTTTTGTATGCGCTCAATCAAGTTAACCTGTTGCTTGGTGAGAGCCGCGGCCCAAACAGGAACAGCGTATTCTAGGATTGGTCTAACGGTGGTCAGATAGATTGTTAGAAGGTCAGCTGGGTAAAGGCCATGGAACTTAAGTCTGCGCAGGAGGAAGAGTCCACTGTTGCCCTTGCGGACCATGCTGTTGACCTGGGTGTCCCATTTCAGATTTGACTGGATAAACACTCCGAGTAGCTTAACAACTTTGGTGTTCTCAAGCACTTGGTCGTTAAGCGTTATGATGGTTGGTGGTGGAAGCGCCCTTGCAAAACATATATCCATGTTTACACACTTCTTCAAGTTAAGACGCATGTTACTGTCAATTGCCCATTGTTGTAGTTCCATTAGTTTGTCAGGCAGTGAAGATTGACTGTTGATCTTACGACATTCGACCACCGTTAGGTCGTCCACGTATTTGTAGTGTCGGGTATCAGGCGCGTGGCTCACCTCGCCATTGTTGAAGACGTCGTTGTTGAGGACGTCGTTGATTAAGGCTGCAAAGACAACTGGTCCTAGTTTCGTACCCTGCGGGACTCCTGACGTGGGGATACATGGGTCAGAGAGTGTGTTCTTGTACTTTACTCGCTGTTCTCTGTTACACAATAAATCCGCGATCCAGGTGACGTATGATGGAACCACTCCCATATCGATCAGTCTTCCTACAGTGTGGTCAACGTGGTCGAAGGCTTTAGAGAAGTCAGTCAGCAGGAGAGTCGAGAGGGAGCCAGTGGTGTCCGCGTGTTTGTGCAAGGTGTCTAAGACGTTGACAAGACAGTGTGTAGTAGACACCCCCTTCAGGTTCCCATACTGTGCTGGATCCAGTTGGGGGCGCATCATACGTAATGTATCACGAGCCACAAAGTGTTCTGCCACCTTAGCGAAGTGGTCTGTCAGGGCGATGGGACGAAGGTTGCTGATTGTAGCCGGTGACGACTTTGGAATTGGAACAACATGGGCTCGTTTCCATTCTAAAGGCACTTCTTGATCGCTGTAGGAAGCGTTCTTGATGTGTGATAGGGGACGAGAGAGTTCATAGGTGAAAAGCCGGATGAACCTAGCAGAAATCCCGTCAGGGCCACACGACTTCCGCCGTTTGACATGACTGAGTTGTGTGAAGACTTCATGCGGTTCTACATGGAGCGGTGGCGGTGAAGGTAAGTATGCGGGCAAGCACGATTTGTCAAGCACAGGAAAGTCACCACCGATCGACGCGAAGTGCTGACATATGACGTCACCGATAGCTTTCTGGTCGTTCGGGGCAATATCAGAAACAGTGATGTTCATCTTGGGGGTATTTCCAGACAGCATTCTGATATGTCTGAACCATTCACCAGGACAAGATTTCTTCAATCTTTGCACTCGTTTGGCGTAATTGTTTTTCTTCGCTTTGCGGATTTCTCGTATGACTTTGTTTCTTAGTTGTCTCCATAGGGGAATCACGCTTTTCGCTAAATGCTCTCTGTCTTTTGGCTATCAGGGACTTGATAGGAGGAGTGATCCACACTATGTCCTCACTGTGCAGTTTCACTGACTTCTGCGGGAAGTATTTGTCAACTGATTCATGGATTGTTTGATAGAAGACCGAGCACTTAGCCTGTACACTGTGTGCATCATATACCTCTGACCAATCGTGGTCAGATATCCAAGTTCCGTACTGGTGTTGCTCCGCTGGGTCTCGGCAGTTGGCAATAGTAGGACACAATTATGGTCGCTAAGTCCTATGGGTGGTATGATCTCTGCTGGTCGATAACTGCCAACTCTGTTTGTGAATATCTTATCAAGGATGACATCACCGCGAGTGGGTTGGTCAACAACCTGGACGAACGCGTTGGACACGATTCACACAGCGAACACGGCAGAAAATTATTATTAAAACAACTTACTTAAGATGAACTTTGGTGACATGCAAAGTCCTCCACAATCCTTGCCATATTCGGGCATCTACACACAAAATCCACTGAGTCACAACACTGGAAAACAGGCAAAATATTGTGCAAATAGACTGCAAATTAGGAGCGCTAAGGAAGGTGCGCTTGTGCTGCCGAGGGCGCACTTCTAACGAACTACACGCATAATTACAGTCAATTCATCAAAAAACGCTAATTTTGATGTTCACTTTCCATGTTAAACGAGTTCGCGTGGGGCGTGCGGAGCAGATGCGCGCAACTTTTCCATATGGTACATTTTCGTCTGCTGGCGTGGTCCGTGTAGCTGCCGTGTTGTTCCGTGTAGACGCCCTGATGGTCCGTGTAGACGCCTTGCTCTTCCGGTATGGACCGTGTAGTTGCCGGGTAGGTCCGGCATGGTCCGTGTAAGCGCCGTGTAGATGATGTGTAGATGCCGTGCTGTTCCGGCCTTACCCGTGTAGCTGCCATGTTGATACCGTGTGTACAGTCATCAACGCTCGTCGATGCTCCATCCTGGGCAAAACTATCCCGGAACTCCCCGGATCATCGCTGGCATGATACGGGGATGGCCGTGTACATCCTTGAGGATCCGTGTTTATATGTGACTGGGGCTTAAAGGGACTGTACAGTAGTGGTTGGGTTGAAGATTCAGCTTGTAACGTTTTGCGAGATATTTAGAAACCACTCTATGAAATGTTAAAGAGCATATAATTCTATGGGGAATCAAAAGTTCATTTGATGAAAATCGGTTTTGAAATGACTGAGATATCTAAAAACAAGGAAAAAACAAAGAGTTCCTAATAAAAGTCGTGGCCTGTCAATTTTATTAGGATCGCTTTTTTTGATATCTCAGCCATTTCAAGGCCAATTTTCATCAAATAAACATAGAATCCTTCTTGAATGTACATGCTCTTTCATATTTCATAAGATGTTTGTCATATCTCACTAAAAAAAAAAAAAAAAAGTTTTAAACCTGAATCCTCACCCCAACCAGTATTGTACAGTCTCTTTCTGTAGTCAATTCTGTGAGCGACGTAAAGCCCCAGTCGCATTTAAACACGGATCCTCAAGGATCTACATGGTTATCCCCGGATCATTCCGGGATAGTTTTGCCCTATATGGAGCATCGACGAGCGTTGATGACTGTACACACGGTATCAACACGGCATCTACACGGGTAAGGCCGGAACAGCACGGCATCTACACGGCCGGAAGAGCACGGCGTCTACACGGACCATCAGGGTATTTACATGGGCTAACACGGCAACTACACGGACCACGCCGGCAGACGAAAATCTACCATAAAAAGCGCGCCGATTTTGGATTTTCATCAATCGTCTTCTTCGCGTTCTCGTCACGTAGGGACCGTGTAGATCCGTGTTCATACTGTGTTTGAATGTGATGGTCCGTGTAGTTGCCGTGTGGCTGCCGTGTAGGTCCGTGTAGCTGCTTTGATGATCCGTGACTGTCCTTGGACTGCCAAGAATACGGCGCCTACACGATCGTTCCAGGCAGCCACACGGACCTTCACGGCAACTACACGGCAGCCACAGGGACCATCCCGGATCCCGACACGGCAGTCCCCGGATGACGCCGGATGTTTTTGACCTCCGAAAGTTGCCGTATTGGCCTCCCGGATGTCCCCAGACATACATGGATCTACATGGACATCCTTGGACATCCGTGTATGTCCGTGTAGATCCGGGGACATCCGGGAGGCCAACACGGCAACTTTTGGAGGTCAAAAACATCCAGCGTCATCCGGGGATTGCCGTGTTGGCAGAGCAATCCTGGATGGTCCGTGTGTCTGCCGTGTAGTTGCCGTGTTGATCCGTGTAGATGCCGTGTTTGTCCGTGTAGACGCCGCGCTCTTCCGGCCTTGTCCGTGTAGCTGCCGTATTGATACCGTGTGTACAGTCATATCAACGCTCGTCGACACTCCATCGAGGTCTAAACTATCCCGGATCTCCCCGGATCTCCCAGGATCTACCCGGATCTACCCGGATCACCGTGTAGATCCTTGAGGATCCGTGTTTATATGTGACCGGGGCCTAAGAGCCATATGATGTATTAATGAAACTAGAGACATGTATGTACAAGTGGAGAAAACACGTTCACTTTGTGGACACACACGCTCAAGGTCAAAGGTTATTTGGAGAGCGTTGTGGGTCATGGGGTTGAGTTCAAGGGTTGAAAGTCAAATAGAACTTTGTTCATGGAATGTAGTTTATGTCCACTCAAGACATTATATAAGTTCTGCCATCAAACTTTCAGACATGTCGTTTCATTTTGTTGGCAGTCATGTGAAACTGTCGCGTCATATTGGTAAGATGTACTGTAGACCTTTGGGAAAGTAATGTGATAAAGCAGAGGCTTATCAGTCGCCGTCGCTACATTTCTGTTCCACGGTTTAATTAAAGTTAAAGCTCAGTTTCCATGATGCTCAAGCCTTTTTTAAGCAGCTCTAGACAACCTACCTGTCCGGCTACCTACCTACCTAAAACGCTGACACTGTCTTGATAAAGGAACTTAGCCCGTCAAATCGATCACTGACTTTGTAAATTTTCAGAATCCATAATAGGGATGAAACGACTTCTGCAATTTTTCTTTGCAATGATTGTGTTCAGCTAGTTGACAGCTACAGCCACTTTGACAGTGTTTTTATTTATATCAATCAGGGGCGGAACCAGCAGTTCCGTAAAGGGGGCGCAAAGCAGTTTATATTTCTGGTGCCACTTCCGGGTTTAATAAGATAACATGGAAAAAAAAAGGCCGTAATATTTTTGTTACCGCTTCCAGGTTAATCGGCTGACAAGCAAAAAAAAAAAAAAAAAAATAGCTTAAGTGCAAATTTTCTCGTTCTCGTGCCAATTCCAGGTTTCATCAGCTGACAAAAGTTTATGCGCAATTTTCTGTTGCCAAACAAGAATCATCGTGTGATTTCATGCATTCTTTTCCACACCGCCCTCCCCCCTTTCATTTTTTTCTTTTGACGTATTTCATTTAAAAAAATAATAATAATGATAATAAAGGGGGCGCCCCATCCCTTTATGCCTCTATGTCAATCGATGTCTATTCAATATAATCTGTTTGAAGTGTGGTTACAAATTGTTGGTAACTCCGAAAATGAAATAAGGTTCGTCACTCCGAAGGTTTGTTGATCCGAAAATGAAACGAGGTTGGTAACTCCGAAAATGAAATAAATTCTTCTTAGTGACAAGATATGGCGTTGTAATTAGAAAGAAAAAAATAGGATACTATGCAATGACAATTTATTGAAAACGTGCACATACAGACACAGACACACACACACACACCACCACCAACAACAAAAACACACATGCAGGCACACACGCACACAGACTTATTAAATTTGGGTGTTTCGCAATAAGGAACCTAATTTCATTTTCGGTTAACGAAACTTCAGAATAACGAACATCACCCTTAAAAGATTCATAGTACATATATTTCTCAAATACAATGTTTTCGTTTTAGTGTTCTAATAAGCCAGTTCGTAATTTGCTCATGTGCACGTTGGTACAAATGAGCTTTCTTTTTTTCTCAGTTGGTTAGACACTTCACTCGTATTCAAAGCAACATAATGCGTACCGGTAAGTTTGCCCGGCGTAACAATTTATGGAATTCGTGTTAAACAAAAAATGACCAGGTGACCAGAATGGTTCGTCAAACAACCCTCGGGGGAAGCTTCCATTTCTTTGTTTTGATTTAATGCATTAAAACACGTGTTTATTTGTATTGCCAACTACCAGGTTTGCTGTCAGGTGGATGTACTGGCAAGTATCATTTACAAGGATTGCATGAATAATCATTATATGACAGATGCTTATCTCAGTGACTTTAAAAACCATCATGCGTCTTGGTACGAATGACATTTTTCTGCTCATGCGCAAAGTAGAACTACGAACTGGCTTATCTTTGGGCAATTCTTGACGAACAAAGTTTAACTCTATTCATATAGCACTTTTGAAATACAAATTGGCATGAGGCACAAAGAAAATCTCAGAAAATTACGTAATAACTTTTAGCCCATGAACACCAAGCTAAAACCCGGCATTCTACTTTTACTGAGAATAGCAATGTCCAGTGATTAAACTTCGTCTGTTTCGGTACCTTGAGAAATACATAGTACATTCAGTTTTAGTTTACATTGTAATCATGAATTCGTGTGAATTTCATTACTTTTATTTATGACAGAAGTGAAACTCCACTTTCCTTTTAGCTGACTACAAGAGAACAAGTTTCCAATTCAGTAGAAAACATTTATTCCGGACTTATAAAAATAATAATGCATCTATTTCAAAAATTCCCATTCTTATGAAGGGCTGAGACACAATCATTGCTTTCGTCTACTAGTATATCCTGATTGATTTTATATGATTAGAACAAGTCATGAAAATGGTTTTTGTTTTCTTTGAAGAAGAGGCTAATTGCATAAAAAGACATAATTATAAGATAGTTTGATTAAGTATCACGTGTGTAAATCAACAGACAACCCCCCTAAACAAATGACTTCCATTCATGCACATACATAAAGTACATAAATAATGGAAAAAAAGCTTAATGACAAATACATTTTTCTTCAATCATTAAATGTTTTGAAATCAGGTAAATCTATTTTACAAGATGACATCTTCTATGAATGTCTCCGAACTCTTGTTCAATACTTCAAGTGTGCACTTCTGAATTCTTTGCCAGGAAATTACAACTGACAGTTGAAGATTCATCCATGTTTTGACACTTTATATCCAATGATCCACAATGCACAAATATTTGCCTCTTGTCTGCTTATGTTAGGCGCCCTGTCATTTAAAAGTCATAAGGTACGCACTCGTCCACTTTTAAGGGGGCACTACACCAAAAATTGAAAATTGTTTCAATTTTCTGTTTTTACTTCCAAGTGACAGTTTAGGTTCTTATCTTCAATATTCAGTAGATTCTACAGTAACAAATAATGCAGTAAAGGTGGTTAAACTTCCTTTTTGTGATACCCTTTTGAAGGCACATAATCATCTTTGCGATGGGGGTATGTATTTTCACAACTGTATAGGTGGGACGACAGTGTAATAAAAACTGAACATAATCCTCATACCGTGTTTTTGTGGGTTCAAGTCATAATTCTTGACAAAATATGTTTGTGAAAGGGTATTAAGTGAATTATACATACATTTAGAAGGGAAATTTGTGTCCATATACCGCTAGAAATGACATTTGCCTGTACTTTGAAGTCAAATGTTTGTTGAAAATATGGCGAATGCAACTTTTTCATGTATTTTATCATACGAAAATGGCATCTTCATTTTCAATGGCCGTATGTGTTTCTATAAACCTTTGTTTACAAATTTTGCTATAACTTGGGAATGCTCTATTTTCTTCCCAAATTTGGTACACTTATGCAGAAGGACATGTTCAAATTCAAATTCAAACTTTATTTTTTTCACTTTCTTTCTTCAACAGAATGTATAAGAAACAATATCATGAACTTGACATGCGACTCGTTGTAAATATATATAACCAGACAGGATTAACAACATATTCTTGTCTACATGATCAGTAAAATAAAGATACATACGCTCTATATATACACACTGAGGAGAAAAAAAGTGGAGGTACCCACTCAAAAGACTAAGCTTGTAACATGTGGATACCTCTGAGGGAAAGGGGGAAAATGGGGTGAAAACTTACAACTACAAAGAGTGCGGGAAACTGGGGAAGCGGGGAATAGAGAAAAAAAATAAAGCAAAAGTGTGAAAAAAAAGAAACATGTTTAATAATTTCAAAAAGCATCTTGAAATTACGGGCTTTAGTTTTTAAGTTATTGACAGCTAAACCCTAAGTAAATAATACCGGTTGCCATGGCATCAAGAGAAAACATTTTTCAAAAATAATCAACAAAAATGTTTGATTTTTAAAGTTCCATCAATCTATCAAAAATGAACAAAAAATACCAAAGTCTACAGCAGTAGCAGGCATTTTTGTGGTAACCAATCACCTGTAGGCATCTGGTTACCATGGTAACCATGCACAATATTTTAAATTACAATGCATACCAGTGTATTGCTGACATCTCTAGAGACATGTACATACAAGGTTTTATGGGTTTTTGATAAGTTCTTCATGAAATAAATGCAAAAACTGTGATTTTTTTGTCATTGTCAATGTTCTTGGTGTAGTGCCCCCCTTAATAGCACGCACTATTTGTCTTCACAAAGCGGGCTTTATCTTTATTTATTATTTTTGCTCAGTAACATGTCGTGTTCTACATGTTAGTCTTTCCCTGATTTGGTTCTCCCCTGTATTACGCCTGTATTACGACACACTTCAGACCAGAAGGAATCGCACAAAATGACAAACAATCTAAATTAACTCAGTTTATCATGTTGCATATCTTCCCTTTTTATTCAGACAAAAAAAAATCAAGTTTACACAATACAGACGGCAATGACCTATCGTACACAAACTACAGTAATTATACATTGACATAGATTCAACGAAGTTATGACAATCCTGGCTGTTATACAGACAAATTTCAAAGTCATGAGGTGACATACAGGTAGTTCAATTCTGAATGATCCTACAATGCAATATGGTGTAGTACAGGCCCACTCGATAAGCGATCCAAGATTCTTGACTTTTGACGATCCACAGGCGAAACGGAATAAAATCTCATGTCAAAAATCCCACGACGAATTCGAAAATGTTTGACGAGGTGGTTTCATATAGGGTATCGAAATTATAATCATTTTTGCTCTACATAAACTGGAGAACAATTCCGCCAAGTGCAGGAATTACGCTGTAAATAGGCCTCCTAATATCCGTTAATGATTCCAAAGTACATGTATGCTGGCATCCAAGCATACAATATCCAGGTAGCAGGAGCAAGGCCATGAAGAACATTCCTGGTTTGGGAACTCAGCTCATTAAATGATGTACGTTATTATAAACATTAAAACGAAAAAAAAAAGTATACATGCGCGAGAAAACACGCGTAAAGGTTTTATTGCACGTGTCAAGTAAAGGGTGGCAAAATTGCAGAAGTCACCCCTGTTCTCAAAAAGGTGACCCTCATGAAATCGACATATTTCTATCTTGCCTAGCATTTCAAAATACTGTACAAATAGTTTATTATAGACCCTATCACTTTTTGCAAACCCCTAAAATACTTTTTACTAAAGCGGTTCCAGAAAAAAAATAGAGAAGCACTCTGAGAGCGCAGACCTCCGCCAAGCATGCAGCTCATTTCCACAACTGATCTTGTTCTTCCATAGAGATATCAGTGATTTCCACCCAGATACGTACTCATAGCATTGTGTGCTAATAAGATAAAGAGTTCTCCAACAAATTGATTCTGATGTTATTTCAATGAAGAATGGATGCTTCACCCAACAAGCTAAAATACTATCGCATTTCATCCCAGCAAAGTCCTAAAAACCTGCTGTTCCATTTTTTGGGCCACCCTGTATAGTGTAAGCTCACCGTAATATTGTCGTTTATCTATTTGCATCTAATCATCAAAGTGCCACAGTTTTCGTAGCATTGTGATCTTTCCAAGCAAGTGTAAATGGCCCTATAGTACAAACTCTGCCAAATTCAGTGACTTCCCATGAAAACGAGTAGCATTAGTTCTCACCTTTAAACTGACATGGTGCAATCTGTATAGTCACGTAGATTATCAAAATTTGTAAACAGTTCAAATCTGGAAGTCAATCACGATCCCCAAATATTCCTACACTCCTGTGCTACATACTACTTAACTACCCCGCCCCCTCTCGAAAAAAAAAATATATGTTTGTGAATCTCATGAAATGTTTTTAACGATCAGAATGGTAAAATCTTGGTTTGACACCTAGATATATCCATATTTTTGCTAACAAATATTAACGAATTTTGAGCCTGTATATTTTTGTTACTCCCCTTTTGTAATTGCAACTGAAAGATTCGTATTACTTTTTAGTGAAGTTTTCTTACTGTTGTATAACGAGAGAACAACGTCATTTTCGCAGGCTGAATCTACCAATCTTTAGCAACACACCATGTTGATGAATTTACTACGTTAAAGGGACTGTACAGTGATGGTTGAGGTGGGGATTCATGTTTTGAACATTCCTAAGTGAGATAATGAGAAACCTCTTATGAAATATGAAAGAGCATGTAATTCTAAGGATTCAACGTTTATTTGATGAAAATTGGTTTTCAAATGGCTGAGATATCCAAAAAAGTGATGATAATAATAAAAGGCGACAGGCCACGCCTTTTATTAGGATCTCTTTGTTTCACCTTGTTTTTGGATATCTCAGCCATTTCAAAACCGATTTTCATCAAATAATTTTTTGATACCCTTTAGATCATATGATAGTCATAGGAGGTGATTTTAACCTACCTGGATTGGATTGGGAAACCAGACAGGTGAAAGCATGTCATCACCCAGCGCTTCATCATGCTTTTGGTTCTATGCTTGATGACCATGGGTTAACGCAGGTAGTTATGGAAACAACCAGGAAGAAAACGTCCTCGATCTATTCCTAGTAAATAATCCAACGTTAGTCACCGATGTCTCAGTTGTACCAGGCATTTCAGATCATGATTGCCCACTTCTCACGATTGCTGGTTGTCCAACTCGCCAGAAGCTAGTAAGAAGGAAAATCAACATCTACAGCAAAGCGGATTGGGAGAAATTTGCTGATTTCATGCAAGGTGTAGGCAAGGAAATTGAAGATAAGCTTGACTTTTGCTCAGTGAATGAGGCTTGGGTTATGTTCAAGAATGGAATAGAGAAGGGAATGACAGAGTTTGTTCCACATAAGATGACATCCAAAAAGAATGAAATACCTTGGATTACAAACAAGATTAAAAAGTTGATCAAAAGGAGAGATAGGTTGAACAAAAAAAGTCGGAACATAAAATTGAGAAACCACGGGATAGTGCCTTTTCAATTGGAGGAAGAGTTGAAAGCTATTAAGAAATCACTGCAACAGGAGCTAAGGAGGGCTTATTGGAATTATGTGGAATCTCTCTTCTCTATCGATGAAGATGCCACAGAATTTGAGAGTATGAAGAGATTTTGGGGCTTCATCAAACACAACAGGACTGATAATACAGGAATAAGAGAACTGAAAAGTGATGGTATTACGATCACTGATCCGATTGCAAAAGCTGAAGCATTGAACCAACAGTTCAAAAGTGTTTTCACCAAGGAAACTCCCATACCGAATGACTTACTACCGGAAACCTCAGACTTTGAAGAAATGGAGGATATTTTGTTTACATCAAAGGGTGTAGAAAAGTTGCTTTGTGGTTTGAAGATATACAAGGCGCCTGGACCGGATGGTATAACTCCACGAGTCTTGAAGCAGCTGGCAAAAATTCTGGCTCCAATTCTTTGCAATATATTCCGGTTGTCATATGAATTAAGTGAAATACCAAATGATTGGCGTGAAGCAAATGTTGTGCCAGTCTACAAGAAAGGTAATCGATCTACTCCTGTAAACTATCGCCCCATTTCGCTGACATGTATTTGCTGCAAACTAATGGAACACGTTTTAGCCAGCAAAATTATGAAGCACGGGGACGAAAATAACACCATTTTTCCCCTGCAATATGGCTTCCGTAAGAACATGTCATGTGAACAACAATTACTTGGTTTCACAAGCGATTTACATAGGAACTTGGATGCAGGGTGTCAAACGGATGTCCTAATCATGGATTTCTCAAAAGCTTTGACAAGGTTGGACATGAGCGGCTTTTACGTAAAGTGGACTACTACGGTATCAGGGGGAAAAATCTGAAATGGATTCAAAGTTTTCTCAATGGAAGAAGTCAGAGGGTCGTTTTGGATGGTGTTAAATCTTCTCCAATAGCGGTGCGATCTGGGGTGCCTCAAGGGTCGGTTCTTGGGCCTTGCCTCTTTCTGCTTTACATCAATGACTTGCCTGATGGTCTCGCGTCAAAGGTTCGCCTTTTTGCCGATGATGCAATTTCCTACATGACCATCGACAATCAACATCATACGCTAAATCTTCAAGAGGACTTAAACAAAATTGGTGACTGGGCGAAAAAATGGATGATGGATTTGAACACAGATAAGTGTAAGGTTTTGACAATATCCAGGAAAAGAAGAAAGGTGCAACACGTGTATCATCTAAATATAGCCCCTCTTGAATCTGTTGAATACGTGAAGTACTTGGGTGTAACCATCACTTCTGATTTGAAGTGGACCCAACACATCAACAATACTGTCAATAAAGCAAATAACGTGCTTGCATTTCTAAGACGCAATCTTCGCATAAAATCTTCTGATGTTAAAGCCACAGCTTACAAAACGTTGGTTCGACCAATTGTTGAGTATGCTTCCACAGTTTGGGATCCATCTACCAAGAACCTAATCCACCAAGTGGAAATGGTCCAGAGAAGAGCTGCGCGATTCACTTTAAATCGCTATCATAACACCTCGAGTGTCACCAAAATGCTACAAGAACTTAATTGGACCACTCTGGAACAGCGCAGAGAAAATGACAGGCTAATTATGATGTACAAAATACACAATAATCTTGCACCTCTTTCAGCACAGGACTATATTATCAAACAGGCTACTCAGTTGACGAGAGCCTCGCAACCACACTCCTATCAGGTACCATATTCGAGAACTGAATCGCATCGCCATTCGTTCTTCCCAAGAACTGTAAGGAACTGGAATTCCCTGTCGTCAGAAATTGTTTCAGCGCCATCTGTGGGATCATTTCGAAACCGTCTAATGGTTGATCACAGTGGCTAGTTATTTTCGTCATATTTTCTATGTGCTTGTAAATATCTGTAAATAAATTGTATTATAATGTAAATACCACCAGTCTGCAAGAATCTTCAGTCTATTGAAGGAGGCAGACTTAATCAGAAGAAGAAGAAGAAGAAGAGTTGCATGCTCTTTGACATCTTATAGAGTGGTTTCTGAATATCTCGCAAAACGTTAAAACCTAAATCCTCACCTCAACCAGAACTGCTCACACCCTTTCAACATAATGGAATCTGACTTTGGAGCGACAGCTAAGTTTGAAAGCCATCAAACATTTACATTTTTTTTTCGCCTGCGGATTCGTTCAGCAATAATTGAAAGAAATCCCATGGCAAACAAGGAAAAGTAGAAATAACGCGGTGCGTAATATGTGTCCCCGCCGGAAGTAGCATTTTGCAGCAAAATGTACAATACAGGTTAAAAATCAAGGTCAAAGGTCAAAGAAGTCAAAGGTCAAAATTCTGTGTAGAAGTTTTGAAACCCTCACCTAGTGCCATCACATAAAGCAAACGGAATCGAAATCGGATTAGAAATGGCGAAGGAGTAGCATTTTGTAGCCAATGTACAATAAAATGTAGATAAAAATCAAGGTCAAAGGTCAAAGAAGTCAAAGGTCAAAGAAGTCAAAGGTTAAAATTCTGTGTAGAAGTTTTGAAGCCCTCACCTAGTGCCATCACATAAAGCAAACGGAATCGAAATCGGGTTAGAAATGGCGAAGGAGTAGCATTTTGTAGCCAATGTACAATAAAATGTAGGTAAAAAATCAAGGTCAAAGGTCAAAGAAGTCAAAGGTCAAAGAAGTCAAAGGTCAAAATTCTGTGTAGAAGTTTTGAAGCCCTCACCTAGTGCCATCACATAAAGCGAATGGAATCGAAATCGGGTTAGAGATGGCGAAGGAGTAGCATTTTGTAGCAAAATGTACAATATAGATCAAAAATCAAGGTCAAAGGTCAAAGAAGTCAAAGGTCAAAATTCTGTGTAGAAGTTTTGAAGCCCTCACCTAGTGCCATCACATAAATCAAACGGAATCGAAATCGGGTTAGAAATGGCGAAGGAGTAGCATTTTGTAGCAAAATGTACAATATAGGTCAAAGGTCAAGGTCAAAGGTCACAACTGAAATTCTGTGTAGAAGTTTCAAAGCTCCATGTCGTGCTATCATAAAAAGCAAACAGAATCAAAATTGGCTCATAAATGACAGAGACGTAGCAAATTGAAGACTTTGATCACACACGGACGCACACACGGACAGACGGACAGACAGACACACGGACACACGGACACACACACGTACGGAGCCCGTTTCATAGTCCCCTGCTCGAACTCGTTCGGCGGGGACGATTATCGGTTTTTACTCTCACTAGAACAGTCTATTGCTAAAGTTCGTCTCCAGTTTTAATAGGCATAAGTTTGTAAAGTGACCACAAAGTGTTCATTAAACTTCGAGATATTTGTTTTTGCGCCATGTGATACTTGAACAATGTAATGAAATATTTTGCAAGAGCTTACTTGTGTCTGCCGATACATCTGCTGTAGTTTTTTTTTTTGCGTTTTGTATTTTTACTTCTACATTATGTCGTGATCAGGCCTTGTGAGATAAATAGGCTCCTACGAAGCCTGAATGTGAGAAAATAACATAGAACAGGTGAAAAATTAGCGGTTTGCTTCGACTATGTCTCCTTCACTTCTTTACACTAAACAGTTCAAAAAATGAAAAATATATACTAGCCTGGACGTGAGCGGAATTCGTTTGTGTAAGAGTGTGTATGTGAGAGTATGTATATCTGCGTATAGAACTATATGTTTATACCAAAAGTGGGTTCGTGCGTGTGTGTGTGTGTGTGTTTGTGTGTGTGATAACTTCATTGGGCGAAACAACGTACGATTATACTGTTTAAGGGGTTTGCAGCATTGTTGGAACCCCCTTATAATGATAAATAATAGTAATAACAATATTAATAATAATATTAATAATTTCCCATAGGCCTACTAGGCTCTTAGCTGGTTTAATATTCCTCTGAACAGACAGATTACGCCACTGCACTTGAATCAAACTCAGAATAATGAGAGTGCTCTAATTTTTTTAAAACATAATTCCATAAATATTCTTCAAATCTGCAGTTTGGATTTGATAATTCGATAAATACAGTTTGCTCTGGCTAGGTTATTATTCAAAACCTCTTCATACGTTTACCTCTGACGAAATTGCTCTCATTACTTCTGACGTTTTTACCTCTGACATTACCTCTGAAATTTTTACCTCTGAAATTATTACCTCTGACATTATTACCTCTGACATTTTTACCTCTGACATTTTTACCTCTGACATTTTTACCTCTGACATTATTACCTCTGACATTTTTACCTCTGCCATTTTTACCTCTGCCATTTTTACCTCTGCCATTTTCACCTCTGACATTTTTACCTGGCACCTAGCTAACAGTTCTGACACCTATCATTCAATCGAGCTGCCTACTGTTCTAAGTTTCCATTTTCACCATTTAAATTTACTGCACTTTCAAAGTGACTGCGTTCTTACTTAACAAACATGTGAAACTTGCATTTTCCAAGAGTCTGGAATTCTAAACAACAATTTTTGAGTCTTCACTTGTGATATCCAAAAAAAAAAAAAAAACCCCTCAAAATTCAGTCAAAGCTTTGACAAAACCTTTGTACTACTAGTAGTTGTAGGCCTACATGATTGTTGTGTAGCTATGAGAGTGGAGGGTATGACGAAATAAATTAGTGTAGGCCTAGGTCTAGGCCTATCAATACATAGACCGACTAGGCCTAGGTGTTCTATAGATTCATTGGTCTAGTTGGGAGCAAAGCACTGCTTCTGCACTGACCTTGATTCTGGAAAGTAGAATACAACCAAAAGCATTAAATCATTAAAAACACACGTAATGAATTAATGCAGTTCCTAACTGCGACAGAGTCACCCTTTCATTCTCAATTAGATCTCCACTTGGCAGTTTTCTTAGTTTATCTTAGTATGACAGTGTGACACAGACGGGTTAGCAGTCAGTGCCATGTTCTAGCCAGGGACGTATCCAATTTCTGTACAATTGTACTAAAGAAAGTGCATACTAACCTTTTACATAGCATTCATGCGGAGCTCTAGCCAGCGCTAATCACATTCAACCACTGGTATGCGTCTGTCTCGCGGCGTCTGGTGGCAGCGGTTGGCATGCAGTGTCGAATTACCCAATGAACGCCGAAAAATCGGAGGGGCGGTATTTCCTATGTAACTTCAAATCTCATAATGCAAAAGAGAGTCTGTATAACTTATCAAGACACCCAGCCGCTGCGCGAGCCAGCTATCAAGATCGAGTTCGCTGTCAAGATCGCGCTAGCAGCGGGTGCACGTCATGAGACTGACAACCATGAGTCATACAGCCCACGAGTTATACAGCCCACAAGTCATACAGCTCACGAGTCATACAGCCCACGAGTTATATGAAACTAAGTGAACAAAGCCCATGAGAGCGACATCAAGTAAACTAGGCTCACGAGTTATACAGCCCACGAGTTCGAAACTAGGCAGATAAAGCCCATGAGTTCAACACTACGCAAACAAGGCTCATGAGACCGACACTAAACAAAGAAGACTCATAAGACCGACAGTAACGGAAAAGAAGACCCACGAGACCGACAATATGAACAGCGCCATCTATAGGACCAATGAAGATTGTGCAGTATTGTAGGGTGTCCCGATAGTGGCATAAGGAAGAATGAGTGAAGGCGGAGTTGCTCGGGTGTTACCGCGTTAGTTACCCTTCCTCACCCTTTGGAATTTTCAGGACCTTTATTTGTGCGTGCGTGTGTGCGTGTGTGATAAAATTCAACAAAAGTGTCCCACGAAATCTTTCCACTTCAATGCCAAAAATGCAAAAACACCACCAAGAAAGTGTGATTACTATCATATCAAAATTCCGAAATATAGCCTCATTACAATAAATTTTGGTGTGCTAGTTCATAACAGTTCCCTATGAAATAAAAAATGTCTCGCGACCCTTCTTTCCCTAGTGTCAGTCTCGTGAGCCTCTTTAGCTTAGTGCCGATCTCGTGGGCTTTGTTTGCGTAGTGTCGGTCTCGTGACCCTTCTTTGCGTAGTGTCGGTCTCATGAGTCTTTTTGCCTAGTGTCGAACTCATGGGCTGTATGACTCGTGAGCTGCTAACTCATGGGCTGTATGACTCCTGGACCTCTATTCAGTGTCGGTCTCGTGGGCCTGTGTGACACGTGAGTGTCGGTCTCGTGGGATGACCACCTAGCGGCACCCGATCTTGGCCGGTCCGGCCCGCGGGCTGGGAAGTGTGAGAGACCCTCCCCCCCCCCCCCCCCCCCCGCCGGTCCGGTCTATCGGTCTATCGCGGAGCTGTGGGATTTGTGTGCACTTTCGCCCGCTTGAGGCTCGTTCAAGAATATTCAAAACGGCAATGATATCATTTTACCGGTGGTAGCGTAACGTGGCTTTTATGCAACCGATTTCTAGAACGATGGTAGCCTACCACTGATGCAGATCTCAGCAGAATGTGGTTTATATTTTGTTTCTTTCTATAATTGTATGTAAGAACTATTTGCTATACCCCCGAGTATTTATGTTGTAATATTTTTCTCTTTGGTCTAAATTTTGGTCCAAAGTAGTATCCATGCTCCTTATCTTCTTCTCTTTTTTTCGATTGGATGTGGGTGGGTTGTTTTTTTTGGGGGGGGAGCAAGAAATGCTTAATTCTATTGTCACTTTCTTTTGCCGCAGAGATATTCTTTATTTACCAATAATTTGTTGATGATTCCACTGTATGTCTAACATCCTATCGGTTTTTAATGTTCTTGTCACAACATTTTATGATTTCTAATGCAGCTTTCAAAGGCCAGCTGTGAGTAGTTTGATATTGTGATCGATACTGCATGGTTGAGGGAACCCGTTTTTTAAGGCAAAATGTGGCTACTCAACTCCAAGAAATTGATGCTACTCTTTCGGATAAATAAAAAGTGAAAATCAACTTTCTTCCTGAATGTGTTTTATTCTGTTAGATAAGAATAAAGTACGCCATTAAAATTGCGAAAATAAATGAATGTTATGCTTCGAGAAAGACTAGTTTATGATTTCAGGAAAATAACCAGAAACAGTTTATTTCAGTATCGTGTGTACTTATTCCGTTTGTTTGAATGAATTTACATTAAACAACATGATCATCATACTTGAATGAAAATACAGTTAGGGCCAAAGATTTACATACACCTTAAAGGGAAACAATTTTCATCAATTTGTCACAACTGAAAAGAAATCGTTGCAAAGTCAATAGTTTTTAACAGAATACAGTGTTTCATAGACTGCAAAATATGAACATAACATGTATTGAATCAATAAAGTTAGCCTACTGTTTGATTTACCAGTGAAAATTACATAAAATCATATCTCACCCTTTGATAATAGCCAGAGAAGATTGTCTCATCATCAACAGGACTTGCAGAGGAACAACATTTTTGTTCCTCTGCGAATCCTGCTGATAATGAGACAATCTTCTCTGGCTATTACTCCCTCGAGGTTGGCCACTTCTTCTTGGCAGGTCTCCTACCTCCCAAGTATCATGACACTTCTTCGTAAGATTACGAAGGGCTTTGAAAGTAACACCCACTGTTCTTGCTTCTTCCTTGACAGGGGTTCCTGCCCGGAGAAGAAAAACAGCTTTGTCCACTATCCTAGCATTATGTGAATGGAGAGTAACAGTAACAGTGAATATTATGGTGCATAACATATACTGGCTAGGAAATGAAAAAGAGATAGTCAGAAAACATACATTTATTTAAAAAAAGAAAATGTCTGACTGTGTTTACATATCTTATGTTTACAAATGTGCAGTGGGTAGGTGGCTAGGATCCTCTTAAATCTCAGTAAAGAATGATTTATAAAGATTGAATTCACCTCATTCTCTGCTTCTCTTGAAGATATATACATGATAATTATTACCAATAGATCATGCTTAAAATTTGAAGCGTTTTGTAAAGACAAGGCTCACAGTGCTTCAATGTGAATACGATTCTAAGGAGGAAGATAGATAGTTTTGTGTGAACAGACAATGATCGCCACACAGAGCATGTGTCAGGATTTCACCTTTTCGAAGAATGTAGTCAAAAGGGGCTGTGTCAATATGTCAAATCATCAAATTAAAATTGTAAATTGTGAGGGGTGTAACGTATTCACACCAGAAACGGCATTGAAATTAAATTCATTTAATGCCAAATGTGTAACTACTCAATCGTAAAGTGATGGAAAATATTACTTGTATTTTACAGTGCAACACTTCTTTTAAAAGAAAAATAGACCCATCACCGCGTTATCCTCATAAGATTGCACATTCAGAAGAAATAGCTCCCATCAAAATAGTGGCGAAAAACGTTGGGCAAAATGAGCAATTCCATATGCGTTCTTTATTAGGCTTTATTATGCTTTCGGGATGCCACATCGCTAATAATTATAATGATGCTCTTCCTACCTAACAATTGAAGTATTTTGGCACCGAAAAGCAGACTCGTATCTCTAAACAAAAGGAATGTACGTGATTGTTTCTACAATTGACATTGGACCAACTTGACTATTTATAAGGAATGCTGTAAAATGTAGATTTCCAATAATTGAAATTACAGTTCTTGCTTAGAGTGAATTGTTCCAACATATTACTTTTGGTTGTCATGCAGCAGGACTGGCTTTTGTAAGATATTCATAGTGTGAAGCCTACTTACTGGCACCTTGCAAATCAGCCATTAGAGTAATCAGTGAAAACAATAGTACATAATTAGGTCATGCTAATATAGGGGAGAGATTGTGTGTATAAGATTTGTAGTACACTGTACCTGTGAAAGGACCAAATAAAAACTGTAAAGCATGCTGGGTTGACACATAATGCACATATAGACAACTGAAAAAGCAGCCCGGGCAAGTCTTAGATGTTTTCATACTGTATAGTCACACGTAGGACCCTACAATTTTGTAAAGTGTCCTCTCTCTTGCCTTCTTATTGATGTATCTGATAGGCAATGGGTAATATGTACTTCTATTCACTATAAAGTCAGGCCCCTCCCTCCCCCCCCCCCCCCCCCCCCACTCAGGTGGTTACCTGTACCACGTACTTTCATTATTTTTTCCTCACGATATGTTTAATCGTGTTAATTAGGGGTAGTTTTCAAATTTTTCCCGAACGATCCTAAAAATAAGGTCCCAAATAGGGTTAGTTTCATACAACCGAAAAATTCCGAAATATGGGCGGTGCGGCTTCATGGCGTTTGCCCCGATTCTCCCGAATGTGCTTACGATGCATATTTTGCTTCAAAGCATACAGGGCCGACCTTCTTTTCGCAGGATATTTTGCCACATGCGTTGCACGTACGTTACGCTGCTTGTAAGTACGCTAGTGGGCTGTTCTTCCAAAAACCCGTGATAGGGGGACATTTTTATGGCTTCCCTTTCACGAACCCGTAATAGGGTGTCAAAATCCTAACCCTTTTCCATCCGTAGAGGGGGTATCTCAAGAATCTGAACAAACATATGTTTGTTCAGATTCCAGTATAAGCTTCTGCATAATGTAATTTTTTTGTAATGATAAACTTCACCAGTTTGGAATAACACATTTAAATCTGTGCTCTTTTTGTAGGGAAGAGGTCGAAACAATTATCATATATTTTATGACTGTCCTCTAGTTTATCGAATATGGAACGAGGTAGGAAATAAACTAAAATTTCCTCAGTTTATAAATATAAATTGGCTGGATGTTTTACTTGGATTCAGGGAAAATATCAAACTTAATGCCTTGTTGAATCATGTATTAATTTTGATTAAGCATATGATTTATACTAATCGTAAAATTGGAGGAGCTCCAACCTCTGAAGAAATATGTAGGGCAATTGCCACCTCAAAACAGTTTGAATATGAAAAAGCAATATTAAAGGATAAATTGACATTACACTACGCGAAATGGGAAAACTATAATTCATGAAATACGGGTTTAACTATTGCATCTTGTTAAGATATATCTTTTGTATTTACCTCAGAGAATCTATCTAGAATGATCCGAATCTCCTGTGTTTTCAGCTTTGCCCGCTCCACTTGTTTATTTACTCTGATCCTCATATCATTAAAACTTAATCAAATATCATTTGGTTATGAATCTCCACTTGCATAAGACCCTGCGAGATATTAGTAATTATGATGTTCATAACTGGTGAATAGGATACATCTTAAAGATTTTGAAAGTCCATCACCTCTCACGTTTTTTGTATTTGTTTGAGATAAAATCTTTATTCAGACTGGTGACTCCTTTCCTCGAGTAGGAAGGCTGAGTGTCTTAGAATCATTTATATTCCATTTCTGTATGAGGTGTTTATTGTACATTCATGAATCATGTGAAATGCATACAATTTATGTATGTTTCATCTATACTACTTTGCACACAACCTTTTGTTTTCCGTTAAACATTGTATTATAGTTATATTTTGTGTCATTACAATGTAACAATTTCATTTGATTTGTCTGAATAAAGGCTATAAAAAGCGTCAAAAAAATGTGTGTGGTTGACCGCCTGGGGGGGGGGGGGTATAAGGTTCATGTGAAGTCTCCTTGCCTTTGATCTCATACAGGTGGTCAAAACCTTTGTTTTTCATGCTTTCCGCTGAAAGTGATAGCCCCATATCTACTATGAAGAAAAAAGGAAAGGACATTTCCAATGTAAAGTCTCCTTGCCTATGAGCTCATGCAAGTGGTCAAAACCTTTGTCTTCCATGTGTGTTTTTTTTTCTCGCTGAAAATGAAGTCCCCATACCTACTGTAAAAAAAAGGAAAGGACATTTGAAATGTAGTATACTTTCGTTCAATACGACAGATAACGAAATTCAATCTCTCCAATCACCCCGGGGATACTCTGTGCATGCAATTCTTCACGCATCTTCATAAGTGTTGCTGTTTTTGTACTGAGTACCAGTATTTTTATCTGTGTGTCTGCCATTGTTTCCGTTGAACCAAATGGGAAAGTTATTCTGTGTTAAAATGATTTCACACAAGTTGAAGGAGAAAAAAATATATACATTTGAATGAATATATGCAAAAGCGGGGTCCCGAAGAGGCAACACCCCGGGGATCGGTTGTAGGATTTCCCCCCACTGGGCAAATGTGAAAAAAAGGAAAAATACCCCTAACCACAAGCCTTATACCGCATTGTGGAGGAGGATTAATACTGACCAAAGCAAGAGACTAGATAAATTGTGCATCTTGGGTGTACATTTTGTATCGTCAAGTTTACATTGAATGTCGGTTCCCTTATAATACAATGGATAGGCATACGAATAAAAAAAACATACATTCTAAAATGAAATCCAAGCTAAGATACGGCAGAGGCAAAATTCAAACATTCCAAATTGAAAGCCAAGGTAAGATACGGCAGTGGCAAAATTCAAACCGCTGGAATTACTCACAGCTGGCCTTTGAAAGCTGCGTCAAAAATCATAAAATGTTGTGACAACTATTACTATGGTGCATGCTGTCACCATTATAGCGATTTGAAACGTATTGCTACATCGTGCAGCAAATAAAAGCCATTGCTTCTACCAGGTACAGACGTGTGAATAGGCATACATGGGCTACTTTAATAGTAGGATGAATTTACGAACTGCGGCAATAAAGCGATCATCAAGTGGACGAGCATCCCCCTATAGTATTACCCGAGCGGTGTTGACACTAATGCTGAAACGCTTTATTCATCAGCCGGCACATCTTCACTGTGAAGTACCCTAATTGAAATAAAATACTGATGTAATTGATTTTGTATGTACTCAGGTCAAGCGGCACACGACTTACAGTAGCATCCCCAATCATTCTTTGCGTTATGTTTTGATGCATGACTGCATCAAGTAAACCGAAGCATATTCGGCTATTTATGGACACATCACCCACCGAATGACATATAAAATGGAAAAATGTCACATTTTTGTAAATAGTGCAGTAAACATAGCGGAATCTTGTCCAAGGCTGTTTCTAATGCTGTCTCGGGATAGTAGCGACAGGGCAAGTGAACACTGGGATAGTCAGAATGTAGTACCTCCAGACAAACCAACATAATCATATAAATTACATGACGAGGCTCAACCGGATGGATCGACAAACAGGAGTCCATATCAAAATACAATAATACGTCGACATTTTGAGGTTGCAAGCATTACGCTTTAGTGGAGAATACTCTGGAGTCTCAAACGAAGTCGAATCTTGTTTTTCCTTGACGGATTTTCAATAGATTTGACAGATAGGACCCTAGCATCCCTATTGGGTAATAGCATCTATTTTTTTTTTCAAATGGGCCCAAAGCCCCCAAATTCTGATAAGTTGGATAATCAAAAGGATAACGTAAATGGCTTATGGGAAACTATATATGAAATAACAGGTAAAAATAATAAGGAAACATCGTCCGTTTTTTATAATGACAATAAAGAACTCACAAACCCTGATGAAATATCTGATGCTTTTAACTCATACTTCGTAAATATTGGCCCCCAATTAGCTTCAAAAATAAAAAACAAACATGTTCATTCAAACTTTACTGAATTTCTTCCACCAAACTGCGACAAATCCCTTTTCTTTACCCCAACAGATGAGGAAGAAATACTGGAGATTGTTAACAGATTAAAACCAAGTAGATCTAGTGGCCATGATGAAATAAGTGTTTATATACTGAAGAAAATCATCAAACAAATAACCACACCTTTATCTTACATTTTCAATCTTTCACTGTCTTCTGGAATATGCCCAAACTCATTAAAAATTGCGAAAGTAGTTCCAATTTTCAAAAGAAAAGACGACCCTTCTCTTTTAACAAATTATAGACCAATATCGTTATTACCTAGTATTTCTAAAATTCTGGAAAAAATTATTCATAAACGTCTGTACATTTTTCTTCATGTAAATGACCTACTTATACCTAATCAGTTTGGATTTAGAAAGGGCCATTCCACTGATTTAGCTATAATTCAATTGTTAGATAAGATTACTGAATCTTTTGCAAATAAAAAGCACTTTATAGGAATTTTCATGGATTTATCAAAGGCTTTTGATACCATAGATCATGATATATTAATTTACAAATTAAAAAGATATGGTATTCGTGGTTTAGCACTTTCTTGGATTATTGATTATTTATCCAACAGAAAGCAATATGTACTATTTAAGTCATCTAAATCTCCGAATTCTAATATTGTATGTGGTGTTCCCCAGGGATCAATTCTTGGCCCCCTCCTTGTATATATCAATGATATAATAAATACATCAAAAACTCTTAAATTTATACTTTTTGCGGATGATACTAATATTTTTTACTCCCATGACAACCTCGAAACACTGTTTAATACTCTGAACACGGAAATAGACAAAGTCTCCCAATGGTTCATATGTAATAAATTATCCCTTAATGTCTCTAAAACAAATTTTATACGTTTTAAACCTACTGCTTCACAGAACATTAACAGCAGTTATAATATTAATATTGATGGATTATCCTTAACTGAAGTAAGATCTACTAAATTTCTAGGAATCACAATTGACTCGAGTTTAACTTGGAACGATCACATTCATGATATCCACACGTCTGTCTCAAGAACTGTAGGAATTTTATATCGACTGAAAAACTTCATTTCTAAAAATTCCCTGACTATTCTATACAATGCATTGATCTTACCACATATCACATACTGCAATATCGTTTGGGGAAACTGTGGCTCAACTAAAATTAATCCAATTCTTACCCTCCAAAAACGTGCTGTACGTTTGATTACCAATTCCCGTTACTTATCCCCATCCAATCCCCTATTTCGTCAACTAAAAACATTGAAAATTGAGGAACTTCACACCTTTCAAACTGCTTTTTTTATGTATAAATATACATTCAATTGTCTTCCAAAAATTTTTGATGGCTTCTTCACTCCAAATTCCACCGTTCATTCATATCCAACACGTCAGTCGTCCGATTACCATCTCGAAAACCCCAGAATCATTTTAGCTCAAAAATCATTAAAACATAATGGACCAGATATTTGGAATTCTTTACCCCCTAATTTAAAACAATGTACGTCGTTGAACATTTTCAAACGAGAACTAAAAAACACCCTCATAACCCAGTATACTTCTGACACATAAATATTCATACCACCTGGTCAACAAACACCCTAAACAATGAGTTCACGGCCATAACTCAAGTAACATTCACCTCATCACACTGATACACAAAATAACACTCAACGTACAAACCAAGATTCATCCCAACACAATGCACACCGCACTGCACCGCACGTCCTTCGCACAATTACTTCCCACTCAGTGAGTGGCAAGATTTTCTTTATGTATCTCTTTATTGTGCCCTTTGCACAATTACCCCCCACTCAGTGAGTGGCAAGATTTTCTCTATGTATCTCTTTACCTGGGGCCATCTTCCTCGTCAAGCTTAGCTTATGATGATGGTCCCCTGCATTTCATTTTTATCATTTCCTATTGCTTCCTTTCATATATGATATTCGTTCTTGAAAAAAAGAAAATGTATGTCAGATCCAAACGTTACGAATATTAGCTGTGTAAATGACTATGTAAGTATTTTGTTGATTTGTTGATTTGTATTGATTCTGAAATGCAGAAATAAAAACTGAACCGAACTGAACTGAATTAAGGAATCTTTAAAATTCTTCAAATATTCTTATCTAGAACCAGAAAATAATAATAGAGCTAATTTAGTACCATGACTTAGTACAATCCGGATACCCCCCCCCCCTCCCCGTCCCTCGGGAGTACTGCGGACCAAACTGGGACTCTATACATTTTCACATTCTTCTTGAAACCCTACAACATCTTATTACCAAACTTGGCCTATGGCATCACTACGGTAATGGAATCTCAATGTGTTCAAATGGGGGTCATTCCACAAGACCGACACCCACGAGTCATACGGCCCACAAGGCCGACACTATAAATGGGTCCCTGAGTCATACAGTCCACGAGTTATACAGCCCACGGGTCATACAGCCCATGAGTTCGACACTGCTCAAAAAAGGCTCACGAGACCGACACTACGCAGACAAAGGCTGTGTTTATACTGATCCCCTTTTCGGGTCAAAATCAGCGTTTTGATACGCGTTTAGTTCAAAACATGGTTGCGTCCTTTCTCACGTTGATATAAACGCCGTTTCAAAACGTCGTTTCAAAACGCACAAATATGTGCGTTTACGATCGGCGTTTCTGACTAATCACGTTTACAGGGGAAGCATAAACGCAAATCACATATATACGCGTTTAAATGACGTCATCTCCATCGCCTTTTCGGTTCATGTGAAAATGCGCGCACCAGGCCAGTCGACCTTTCGGTTACTGTGCTGCGCTATACACAATCTGCAGGTGTTAATCCCTCGTGCTCCCTGTCGGTTGGTACATTACCTTACTGTACATACACAGACACGTTAATGCATGAAGAGCTGACTACAATACAATCCGATTCTGGCAACAATTTGCCGATGAAATAAATACTCTTATTTCCTATCATTGTCTACAGTTCATACGTGTGTATTAGTAAAATAATCGAAATGATATCAGACATGCTACGGAACGTGAGTAATGCACACTCTGAGGCCAGAACTTCTGAAAAAGCGCGCGCCCATATTTCACCTGCCTCTGCTGAGGTCAACGTAACAATCGTAAACGCTCTTTCCAAACTTGAAGAAAGTGAGCATGAACAGTGCTCCCGTGAACGGCGTTTGGAATCAGCGTTTCAAAAACGCTGATTCTGCCTTCGCAAATTGAGCATAAACACACCCAAAGTCCACGAGACTGACACTGCGAAAAAGAGGCTCACGAAACCGACACTACGCAAAAGAGGCTCACGAGACCGACACTAGGCAAAGAAAGCCCACGAAACCAACAGAATGAACATCGCCATCTATATGTCAACTACAAGTATGTATCTGTACAGGGTGTTGTACTAATGACATAAAAATGGAAAATATATACTGCCGGGTACACTTTCTTCACACTATCTGTGGGATAAGGAGGGCAGTTCTGGCTCGCTACCGGGCGCGACATTGTTACCACTTATTTTTTTTTTTCATGATATCATTGTAATCTGATTCGTCAAGCCAAGGTAAATTGAGTGTATATCACAGTAGTATGGAATAAAATCTCGAAATCTGTATAGTAGCTTAACTACTCACCTCTCATCCATTCAAACTGCATGTGCACATAGATTTTTATATGTTTTATATACTTCATAATTTGTTGACGACTTTGTATCTGATCTTCATGTATCTATGAGCATGTCATTATCAGTGTTTCCTATGACTCCAAAGATAAAGAAAACATTAGCAATATGCTATTATGATGCATGACAACCCATAAGTAACATAATTTGCCAATAATTAGCATGTTAGAATCTTGTGGTAATGATAATGTATTAAATTCTTGTCTGCAGCCCTACCTGAATTCTCATTACGCAATTGAAGCGGATATTAATTTGTCAGTTCTGTGGAGAATTTCCGAGTGGAATTAGTCTACAAGAATAAAAAAGGCGATGGTTTAGCAGCCATTTTGTTATACAAACTAGCTGAGTTTGCACGCTTTTGAATATTGCTTGCAAACCGTCTTTTTTTTTCTTAATCAACTCAGTATACTCGAATTATGCCAAATATTTACAAATATCTAACTTTTACTCTAAAATTCCTCCAGCAGTCACATTTTTTTCGAAGATTCGACTAGACCATGAATAATGCTAAATATTTACAAATAGCTAACTTTTACTCTAAAATTCCTCCAGCAGTCACATTTTTTTTTCTCGAAGATTCCACTAGACTATAATAACCTTGGCCGTGCGCAGATTTTTTTTTTTTGGGGGGGGGGGGAGGAGGAGAAAGAATACCTTTAAAAAGTCGAGGAGTTAACACGGAATTAAAGTGGAAAGATGTGGTCCACACTTTTAGTGAATTTTATCAATTTTTTGCATAAACACTCACGCAAGCACGCACGAATAAAGATCTTGAAAATTCCATGGGATGAGGGAGGGCAACTGACGCGGTAACACCTTAGAAACTACCCTTTCTATCACTCACTTCTTATTCGTTATACTACCAATTCGCGACACCCTATCCAATTTCGTACTCTTAATTGGTTTATAGATGGCGCTGTTCATCCTCTCGATCTCGTGGGCCTTTTTTTTTTTTTGCCTACTGTCGAACTCATGGGCTGTATAAATCGTGGGCCTATTTCACTTGATGTCGAACTCGTGGGCTCTGTTCGTTAATTGTCGATCTTTTAGCCTGTTTAACTGGTGGGCTGTACGGCTTGTGGACAGTATGACTCGTGGGCTGTATGACTTGTTGGTTTTGGTCTAGTGACATGCATCCGTTCAAATGGGCCGAACCCAGCTAACATTTCGACGTTTTCTGAACGTTCTTGAAACGTTCCAAGTTCGCTATTTGGACGTTTTGTCAAAACGTTTTCAGAACGTCTTTTTGTGGAAGGTTTTCGACGTATTCAAAACGTTTCAAATGGACGTTATAAAAAGTTTTTTTTTTTAAACCAATAAAAAACCTTTCGGTATTTTTAAGGACCTGCAGAAAACCTTTTGGACGTTATAGACGTCAGTAAAACCTTTTAAGAATATTTAAAACGGTCTGTGGACGTTCTGCGGACGTCCAGAAAACCTTTGAAAACCGTCTAGAACGTTCAAAAAACGTTTTAAGAACGTCTAAAAAAGTCGTATGACCCGTTCCAGAACGTTTAGAGAACCTTTCATATCCGTCCAGAACGTCCAGAAAACCGTTTAAGAACGTGTAATGTTTATTTTCTATTGGGTATTTTTTTTATTATTGTTATGAGATTATACAGGCACAAGTTGGGATTAATGTATCATAATCCTAGTCCTATATAATCCTAACCAAACTTGTTCCTAATGTTCTAACACCTATACATATACTACATCCTATTCCCAATTGATGAATCTAAACATATCACATTCTTTTATATACCAGCAAATTGTTGTAATGCATGAAGACATGGTTGCTAAAATTAAATCACACACACCTTAATTAGGCCTATTAACATATGAAAATACCTCTTCATAACACAATTTGAAATTGTGAATAACTGAACAATAACGTAGCTAAGTTAATTTTCAACACAGAAAGTTTGAACTCAGCATAAATCTTTAGATTTCAATGTCTTTTATCTATTTCCACTAGTTTTCAAATCTTATATTTTCTTATTTGAATATTCATAAATAGGCATGAATATTCATGATAAAGAAACCAATGACGAACACGTATAGCGGACCAAATAAAAACGTTTTTTAAACGTTCATTAAAGACGAAGTCGACATAGCAGACCTAATAAAAACGTTTTGTGGGCGTTTATAAAGGACAAAGAAGTAGCAGACATAATAAAAACGTTTTGTAACGTCCACTGACGTTTTTAAAACGTTTTCCATAAAACCTGTGCTTTGCGGTAAATGCTAAGTCCCAACTTTGACGTTGTATGTACGTTTTTAAAAACGTCCATTTTATACGAAGACGTACGGAACCTCAAAAAAAACCGTTTAGGAAACGTTCTGAAAACGTTATGTGATTGCTGGGAAAGCCCCAAATCAAGATATCTAAGTGATAGAAGTGATAGAGCTGAGTTAGTTTGGTCATTGCGGATCTGGGGTGTTTCCTTTAGCCGTGTTAGGGGACCAACCGAGACCAATTTTTCACAACTTATATTTTCTTCTTGAAACCACATGAAGCACGGCCAAATTTTCACAAAACATGGCAGGTATTATCGCCAGGGTTGTTGCGGCACAAATTGTCGCCCCTGCTAAACTTGTCGCCTGCCGACAAATTGTGCTGCTTGCGAAATTCCCAATTTTTGACCTCAATGGCGACAATTTGTGCAGGCAAAATGAAACGTAGCTGGACAAATCGTCGTCGGTTGTTGTCTTCAAGCAGCAGAAGATGATGCTAAGACGCACTGCGAATTGTGTGGTTGGGGTGGTTGTTCCTGTGTTATGCTTTTGGGAGGTGGGCATAGCTGTATGTGTGTTTGGAGTATACACACACACACACACACACACACACACACGCCAACACACAAACCGAGGCACTAACACACACATACCCCCATTCACGTTTACATCCGCCTTCACACACATCCCTCCACACAAACACAATACACACACAGACTCACACACATACACATACAGACATCCCTCACGCACTCCTATTTACACGCACACATATGCGCGCGAGCCCCCCCCCCCCATCCCTTACATTCACCCATCATCCCCATCATCCACCCACTCCACACACACACACACATTCACACCCGTCCCTCAAACCCATACCCCATCCATCCTCTCCTCTCCTCTTCACGCGCACCCCATACATACACACACACACACACACACACTCACACACACACACAAACGGACACTCGATTATCATGTGCGCGCGCATAAACACACCTCCTCGAAACTTTAAAGTGGCCCTTTTACATGGCTCGTTTGCATGGATGTAGCCATGTTAGTTATGTGTTGGTATTCCAATGCCTATGTCAAGAATGATATTACCCCCCAAATGTGCTTTGAGGACGGGTGACAATTTGTGCCGTCAGCCCTCTGCAGAAATTGTCGCCAGGCGACAAATTGTGTAGGGGCGACAATTTGTGCCGTCAGCTCCCTGCACACTTTGTCACCCGTTTCAGGGGGCGACAAATTGTGCAGGGGCGACAATTTGCGCCCCAACAAGGGTGATGGAATATGATATTCATTAAATTGTACAAACGGGCATCATCCCCAGCTTCGGGCCTCAAGAGAAAAGAACTTATTTTCTTGTTTTTTTATAAATCCACAACTTAGATAGCTAAAATGCCTTAAATGAGTATGTTTGTGCGCATAATTTCGAGCTCGAAATCCCTCGAATGTTTGAACTGCCTAAGGCCGAAAGTCTTCTAAAATGACCAATTAGTTGAATTTTCTCCTTTCAGCATAAGTGAACGAATTAAGCATTAAGAATTAATAAATTCGGTATTATACACAATTAATTCTTATGTAATTACCTCCGCCAAGGTAGGTGGTTATATTTTCATCGGCGTTGGTTTGTTTGTTTGTTTGTTTGTTTGTTTGTCCGTGCGCAAAATAACTCAAAAGGTTTGGCACGGATTTGGATGAAACTTGCAGGAATGGTTGAGAATGACACAAGGAACAGATGATTAAAGTTTGGTAGTGATCCGGGAATTTTTATGGATTTTATGAAGGATTTTCGATATTTTGGCAGGTAGGGTCAATGAACTTGGGAGTTCAAGCTGCGCATTTTTTAGGTTTTCATACGCGCACTAAAGTGCGTGCTCTAGTTTCTGCTAGGGCGAGGCGCGCCGCGCAGCAGAGGGTTTATGACGCAACAAAGGCTTCTACTAATATATTGGGAAATCGGGCGATTTTTCAGCGTGCATACATCATACACGGGTGGAAATCACTGATCTCTATGAAAGAGCAAGATCATCGGTGGAAAGTAGCTGCTTGGCGGAGGTCTGCGCTCTCAGAGTGCTTTTCTAGTTACCGGAATTGTTTCCTGTGTTCTACCTCTATCCAACTAATGCTGGAGTATGTTTGTTGGTTTGATTGTTACATTTTCCTCTTAAAAGATGGCTGGATCGCCCGTATTCAGCTGCACTAGCTGAGGCGGGATCGCTTCATCGCGTTATGCACCCTGCTCCCTTAACACACGGAACCTACATGCCCTATCCGAAGGACAGAGTGTTTTACAACTTAACCTTTTTGATCAGGAGGCAGACGCGCTATGACTGAGCCAAAACTATGTAATGTGGCAAGGGAATATAATAATTCGCCTTTTGCAAACGTGAAATATTGCATTTAATCATGCGTGTTCTATGGCATCTAAGGCTTGTGAAATGAATCCACAGTGAAAATGCAGTATTTGATTACCAACGACGGGCCCAAAGCTATGTTGTATGGCAATAAAATGTAATAATCCCCCTTTTGCAAACGTGAAAAATTGCATTTAATCATGCTAGTTCTATGGCATCTAAGGCTTGTGAAATGGATCCACAGTGAAAATGCAATATTTAATTACCAACGTCGGGCTATTCTGCTTCTTTCCCCCATTCAAATTCAGATTCGAAGCATCCGCTACATGGAGATTGCAGGAATCATTACATAGTGTGCTTAAATATGCTGTGTGAATTCTCCAAGCCGTCATGCTTTCAAGCCAGTGCTTAAATGCTAATCCACCTGTAACAGATTGATTTTGATCCTAATATGCACAAAGTACATATTCCAGCATGACTAATACCCATTTTCAAATTTTCAAAAGTATCATCCTTTCAAAAATTTTAAGAGTTGAAAGTGAGGAGTGTGTAAAGGGTTTTTAAGCAATGAAAAGGGACCTCGTCACACTATTCTAGAAAAATGTGTTCCAGAAAAAAAATGGGGAAAAAATCCATTGGTCTTATCAGAATAATGTAGAAGATGTAGAAGAATAATTGCTTTTTCAGAAAATATGAAAAAGTAAAGATTGACTAGGTTGGCCAATTTCACTTATTCTGAATCCTTAGTTAAAATCAGGACGTGCAAAGTATTGTTGGTTTTGTGATGCATGATCATATACAAGGCTTTACATTAGCGGTGGCCCGGTGGTCTGGGCCACTGAATTTGATGAAATTGATGAAATGATAAATGATATTATATTTATGAAATATATGGTTTGCCCGATGTGTGGGTGTGTACAATGTTTGTATGTGTCATTGTTTCCACAAAAAGGAAGCATAACTCGCGGCTCAGTAACTGCATGCGATTCAGCTAGATGCCGCGACAAGGATTGCCAGATCACCGAACTCTATTTTTTTACGGCCAAATTCGGCTGAACTATTTTTGTCTCTCTGCCAAATTTCACAACCAAATGTTATCAAGCTAAATTAAGAAGTAGGTGTACCCCTAAGTTAAATACAATAGTGTATTACCATTTCGTGAATATGAGATGTCATTAAAAAAAAATCATGTTCATGCCTCAATTTAGATTTAAATTTAAACGTTAGACTTAATGAGCTTAGTCTCGATATATATGCACACACGTCGTTTGAGATGTTTGTAATAGAACGACGTAGAGGTCTGGTTTGATTTTAATCAAGTTAGTAAATCACATGTGAAAGGAGTTCATTTGGTGGAACGCACCATCATGCATCGTCCCGTATATACACACACTCATACAGTGTATATACATACATGAGTGTATTATACAGCCAATCCCCTCAATATTTTTTTTTTTGCTTCAAGCTCTTCCATATTCTTCAGTTATCAAAGGAGAGACCGCCGCGTTTTCCCATTAGCATCGGATGGGCAGTCAATTTGGAAAAGAGCGCCCTACAGGTGCACACCATGTACAATATACCGTCGATCATTGCATCTCTGTTAAAATGAATTGGCATCCCAGTTATTCTCTACCCATCACCGTCTCTCTTTTCTCTCTGTTCTGTCTCTCTGCCTCCTTGTTCGTCTGTAGACTTACAGCTTCATTGGCATATTGTGATTTAAAGAGAAAAAAAATAGTGCTTAAGATCTAAGATCAGTTTCCCAATATCTACGTTATATGCCTGTCCTCTCTTGGACACTACGTATCACGTAGCGAGAAGCACACACTCTTTAAACGTTGTACCTCAACAGTAGCCTGGCTGTCAGTGTTCTCTTCGTACCACTGCTCTAGCCTTACCAATATTTCCTGTTTGACTATGCTTTGGGATTTTTAAGCAAAAAAAAAAAAACGCAAAACATTTTATCTCGCGTGTGCCAAAGAACACAGAGGTTTTATTCAACTTCATGGGGATCAAACAAATATCTCTCAGGGATTTATGACAAGTATGAATTTCTAAATGCCTGAACGTCGATGTCTTGTATATTTGTTCAATTCGTCAGCAATGCTGCCAAGTTCAAGTAAGATTGAATAAAATTTCAGCTGTATAAGAACTACGTACTGCATTAAGATACGCTGCGTATCGCTAGCATTGATAGTGCATATCGAATGTATTTTTACGTTATCTCATGACCGACGTTGAACAGTTTTTATCCAATTGGCATGTGGGTGTCATTTCAGTATTACTTAAAATGTTGTACGTTAGGGTGTATGTCATGAGACCGACACCCACGAGTCATACAGCCCGCGAGTTATACAGCCCAAAAATCATACAGCCCACTAGTTATACAGCCCACGAGTATGACATCAAGTGAAATAGCCTACTAGTTATACAGCCCACGAGTTCGACATTAGATAGAATAGCTCACGAGTTACACAGCAAATGAGTTTGACACTAGGCACATAAAGCCTATGGCCCGAATTCATGAAGGTGGTACAAATGAAACCATGGTTTAAACCATGGACAAAAACCATGGAGCGCCAAGTGTCGCATGGAATATTTCGTTACGAAATCAGTCATTAAATTCGTCGATGAAATGATTATTTTGTAACGAAATGACAACATTTTGTAACTAAATGAACATTTCGTTAACGAAACGGTCATTTTGTCGACGAAATGACCAATTTCGTAAGGAAATATTCCGTGCGACACTTGGCGCTCCATAGTTTTTGTCCATGGTGTAAACCATGGTTTCATTTGTACCACCTTTGTGAATTCGGGCCTATGAGTTCGGCACTACACAATAAAGGCTCACGAGACCGACAATTCGCAAACAAGGCCCACAAGACCGACACTGTGCAAAATAGGCTCACGAGACCGACACTAGGCAAATATGGCTCGACAGGCTGTATGACTCGTGAGCCGTATAACTCGTGGGCTGTATGACTCATTAACCTATTTTTTATGTCGGTCTCGTGGACCGTATGACTCGTGGGTGTCGGTCTCGTTGGATGAGCTCTGTTATCGCGTCAGTTACCCTCTCCACCCCTGGAATTTTCAATACCTTTATTTGTTGCGGGTGTGTGTGTGTTGTGCAAATGGATTATGAATAAAATTAACTAAAAGTGTGCACCACATCTTTCCATTTAATTCCAAAAATGCAAAAAGCAACCTCTTTTTTAGTAACTTTTTGCCTTTTCAGGTACCTTTTCAGGTATTCATGCGCCCTAGAGGAAGGGTTAGATACTTCACTTTTTTTACACTTCTTTTGTATGCTGATTTGATTAGAAAAAAACGGTTTGAGCAAATCCATAAAAGTGCAAGCCAATTTATTTCATATGAACAAAATGGCTGCCAAATCATTACTTTTTTATTCTTGTATGTTATTACTTCTCGGAAATTCTCTACGAAAGTGACAAATTAACGTTGCTTTAATCGCATGAGAAGGAAGGGCTGCAGACAAGAATTTGATACATTATCATCCCACGATATTCATTAGCATGCTAATTATTGCCAAAATATGCGATTTATAAGTTGTCATCCATATTGCACAATAATATACTACCAGTGTTTTCATTATTGCTGGAGTTATAGGAAACAGTGATAATGGCGTGTTCATAGTGACATGAAGATCAGATAAAAAGTCAACGAATTGGGAAGTAAATAAAACATATACAAATCTCTATGCACATGCGGATTGAATGGATGAGAGATGGGTGCTTAATTTAATGAGATACTATTGTTAAATCTTCACTTTACATGTGTTGACGAATAATATTACGAACGACAAAAAAAAAATGAAAAAATCTCAGCTAAATCTAGAAATGTCGCAATGGCGACTAATATGCCTCCGCCATAATGCATGATTCTCCTTATAGGTCTACAGTACGTCTTGACAATGTGTGATGGCAATTTACCATTATTGGCAAAATATTGAAATGACATGTTTGTCATAAATGTGTTGAATGTTCATTTTCCTTTAACGAGGTTTAATTGGATGAATGGCTATATTTTCAAGAGAGCATGTATTTGGGGATTTAAGTATTTTACTTGACTTTTGACCTATTATAAGTTTATGCATTGAGCAAATTCCAAGGTATGGAGAATAAGGGTAATTTCAGTTATAAATAGTAAATTGTTACCATTTTAACCTGGCCTTCGACCCTTGACCTTTGACCTTATGATTCCAAAATTCCCAAGGGAATTACTCTCAGGCAGAACATGCATAAATATTCACTAAGTTTCATGATAATACCTTGAGCCACTTCCGAGATATGGAAGAAGTGGAATTTAGCATTTTCACTTGACATTTGACCTTTGACCTTTTTGGCAGAAAACTTACGAGAGAATCTCTGGTAAGTGTATGTGTGAGAGAAGTAGGTAGAGAATGTGTATTACATGTATACACTAAGTTTCAAGAAAAATCCTGCAGACATTGCATAGAAATGAGGGGGAAGTAAAATTTTGAGGAGTTGACCTTGACTTTTGACCCCCCACCCAATGACCTTTGACCCCATGACCCCAAAATTCCCAAAGTAATCACTGTCAGTCAGTACTTTTATATGTCCTAAGTTTCATGAGGATACCTTGAACCGTTTCCGAGATATGGAGGAAAAAGGTGATTTTTTAAATATTTTCACTTGATCTTTGACATTTGACCTTTGACCTCATGACCCAAATCTCTCTCTAGAGAATCTTTATTGGTTAGAACATGTATGCACTAAGTTTCAATAAAATACCTTCAGGCATTGCATAGATATGGGGAAATAGTAAAATTGTGAGCATTTGACCTTGAACTTTGACCTTCGGCATCTGCACATACAATAGGCATAATTCACCCACTCATACATATAAATGCCAAGTTTCAATACGATACCTCAAACGGGTTTTTAGTTACGCTGTCGGCAAAATTGATTACGGACGGAAGGACGGACAACCCGAAAACATAAGGCATAAAAAGGATGACACTATCTCATGTACATACTGAATTAATGTATCATTTTGCCTGTTTTGCATGCATTTTTTTCTAAAGCTTAATCATGATTTAAAACTGTATCAGGGACTACTGAATAGCAGCTGTAGGCCCCAATAGGTTAGGAGATAATTTCTTTAACGATTTGAATTATATTCAATCATATTACATACATGTAGTTGACATAAAGATGGCGCTGTCGGTCTCGTTAGCCTTTTGTGGGTAGTGTCGAACTCATGGGCTTTATTAGCCTTTTGTCAAGGCCCTTTGGCTGTAACGGGCGAGCAAAGCGAGCCCAGCCGAGCGCGACAGCGCGAGGGCCTTTTGAGATCTGCCTCACACATTATTATTCATGACACATGAATCCTACTGAATATTCATATTAACGGGCTGCGGTCGACCAGTGGAATGGCGCGCTCCCCACATCCTCCGTCTTGGTGCGGTCATGCCTGTCCGCATGCTATGCATCACTGACCACCTGTGGAGGTCTTAGGCAAGCATTCGCCGTATCCAAATCGGGCTAGGGCAGACAGACGCGCTGATTGGTCGACTTTTGCTCCCGAAACCGGGGAGCAAAATTCGGTAATTCAAAGGCCTAACAAAAGGATGCGAAGCAGATCTCATAAGGCCCTCGTGCTGGGCTCTCTTCACCATACAGCGAGAGGGCCTTGACAAAAGACAAGGGCTTTATTTGCCTAGTGTCGAACTTATGGGGGCTGTATGACTCATGAGCATAGGATGACCCCATCACGAGCAACAAGCACGAGCAAGGGGATTAACATTTTTCAGAGTTTACTTGTGCACTTCCGATAATGGGGAGATACGGTACAGAAGACAAAGGCGCATGCATGACAGGTATTAACTACATCTCTAATTGTATTACGCTTTCCTCTCTTTTTTTACTGATTTTCATCGTGACTTCAAGTTCTGTAAAATATATTTTACTTTTTGTCTCATGTCGAAAGTCTAACACTTGAAACTCTTGAGGTGCAAGCAGCTGCGATGTAGGACGTGATGATAGAATCATGCAACCGCCCTGATATTGCTATATATTGCGCTATATTGCTTGACATTTCTTTTGCGAGAAAAACTACAAAAACTAAGGTGCTTTGAGGATGATGATCTACAAAACTATGAGGCTTTTCATGCACTTACATTGTAAAGTGCGCGCTTTGCACCGTCACGCTGCGTTATCAACACATTGTTACGGAAGGTAAAAAGCACTGCGGCCGTTGGATTTTTTACATTTATATGCAATAGGGAGAACGTACGGGTCATCCCACGAGTCATATGGCCCACGAGACCGACATTAAAAATACATGTAGGTCCACGAGTCATACAGCCCACGAGTTATGCAGCCCTCGAGTTATACAGCCTATAAGTTCGACACCAGGCAAATAAAGCCCATGAGTTCGACACTACGCAAAAAGGCTCACGAGACTGACACTACACAAAAGAGGCTTACGAGACCGATACTAGGCAAAGAAGGCCCTCGAGACCGACAGGATGAACAGCGCCATCTATACTTCAGCTACAAGTGTGTATCCGTACAAGGTATTAAAAGGGGAAAAGGGAAAAATAGCAAGAGCGATGTATGGCTTCAAGTTCAGGCCGTACTTGACATCATGCTAATTTCTATAGGCTTTCCCCATTTCTAGCTAGAAGATACATGGCAAGAGTGTAAGTTTTTCCTCCTTTTCTTCATCCTCCTACCGGACTGATATAAATGTATAAAATTCAATTGATGAAAACTTTTTTTATATCGCAGCGATGCATCCTCGACTACGTAGCTTGTGTTTGTGGTATAATTTTCTCCTTAAAACGGTAACTTTTTTGATCCACACCTTCGCTTGTGACTACGCCCCCTCCAGATCATGTCAAGCAGGTGTGCGCTGCGACATTGACCATTTGTGACCCTGCATCACAAAACCACAAAAAAAGGCGCCAGACATGCTTTTTTTTAGTTGGGGGCAGATTCTTAAAGAGAAGACTCTAAGCTTTAAAATGATGTATAATTCAAATGGACTCCCCTAACCTATCTAAATACTAGAAAGAAAGCACACACTCTGGAAGAGTGTGAACTTAGAAAAGAGGCTTTGAAGTACAGGGTCTATTCAAGCGCTTAATCTTTACCAACCCGCGCTACCTGTGCAATGAAAAGGACAAAACACAGGGTGTAAACCACTGGAGCAACAACAATGAAGAGATTATCAGATTAAGCTGAAATTGATCATGTTCTATTAACACATTCTGTCCATGATTAATGCCAACTTTCAAAGCAGTACAGTTATCCTTTAAAAAGTTATTAGACTTGAAAGTGAAGAGTGCTGAAAAGATTTCTAGAAATGAAAAGGGGACTCTAGGACATACCTGATCATTCTATTCTCCCCCCCCCCCCAAAAAAAAAAAAAAAATGGGTTGTAGAAAACTGCTGAAAACACACTTTCCCATTCATGTTATGATCCCAAACTTAAGAATAATGTAGAAGGAAGATAGCTCTTTCAGAAAATATGAAAAACTCAAGATTGACTCGGTTGACTCATTTCACCTTTTTTGAGTCCTCACGTAAAATCAAGGGGTGTGAATTTTTGTTCGTTTTGTGGTGCACGGTCACGTTTGGTGAAATATTCTTTGTAAACTTCATTTCACAACTGGACGTTTTTCTAGTAGTCTGACCTGAATATGCACATATATGTATATCACGTTTTTCGGAGTGAGTTTATGTTATGCAGGAAGGGACAGTACGGCTTCTGGGGATAAATTCCTCTACCTAAAAAAATGGACGACAGGGAACATTTTTTCATAACGAAGTGTTATAAACTAGCACACCAAAAGTTATTGTAATGAGGTAATATTAAATAATTTTGATATTAATAGCAGTCACACGCAAGAATGCCTGAAAAGGTCGAGGAGTTAATACGCAAACGACAGTGCTTTCGCATTTTGGGGATGGAAGTAATAATAATAATAATAATAATAATGATATGGTCTTATTTATCCAGGGTAGCATCGTCAGTGATGCTACTGCTTTACCAGAGGGCCATGCCATCATTATTTCCCTAGCGTTGCCAGATATCCATTTATACACCTGGGTCGAGAGGGAAATGGTGGGTAAAAACATTAATTTTTGTCCAAGGACGTAAGCACTGGGCAGAAATCAAACTCGGGTCCTCCGACTGGGAGCCGTGTCCACTATGCCACAGCGCCCCCAAAAAGTGGAAAGTGGAAATATCTGGTACACACTTTTAGTGATTTTTTTAAAATTATTTTTGCACAATCACTCACACGAACAAAGATCTTGAAAATTCCAAGGGGTGAGGGAGGACAACTAACACGGTAACACTCTAGCAACTCCCCTTTCCCATCACTCATTTCTTCCTTATGCCACTATCAGAACAATTACGGACTCTCATTGGTTTAAAGATGGCGCTGTTCATCCTGTCGGTCTCTTGGACCTTCTTTGTCTAGTGTCAGTCTCGTGAGCCTCTTTTAAGTAGTGTCGGTCTCGTGGGCTTTGTTTGGGGGGTGTCAGTTTCGTGACCCTTCTTTGCGTAGAATCGAAGTCATGGGCTTTATTTGCCTGGTGTCGATCTCATGGGCTGTATAACTCGTGGGCCTATTTTATCTTGATGTCGAACTCGTGGGCTTCGTTTGCTTGGTGTCGAACTCGATCGTGAGCTGTATAACTAGTGGGCTGTATACAGTAACACGCGGGCTGTATGACTCGTGGGTGTCGGTCTCGTGACGTGCACCCTCAATCACAATAGCCTATGTTCACAAATGACTCTATGTAAAAAAACATGCCGGTACACAAAACATGTCACTTAGGTTTCTACAGCCACCTTACCACGCACAAAATAAATGTCAGACCTGTAAGATGTCCATACCTTTTGAATGTTTTACATGGATACTATCAGTGGACCTTCAAGCAGGAACACTGAACAGATTTTGAAATTTGTGTGAAGTTGTATCATGAGGTTTGAATTTTCTTCCGTTTGTCTCCCTCTAACAAATGAAATTTGTAAGATCGCAACTTCTGATCTGTAATTTAACAAACATGTCGAAAAAAAAGGAACCAAGGGACTCGAACCTGTCAGCAGTTGCGATCTTACAAATGTCATTTGTTAGAGGGAGACAAACTGAAGAAAGTGCAAACCTCAACCTTCACCCCTCTACTTAATATTATCTTGAATTTACATTGTATCATGTTTCACTGGCCTCACAGCCTAGCTATTCTTCATCATGCATCCACCTTATAAGACACAAATAGCTTTTCAGAAAATGCTACATATACATAGCGTAGTATCCATGTATAACATTCAAAGGGTATGAACATCTCATAGGTCTGACATTAGGTATCGTGGCTGCAGGAACATAAAGTGACATGTTTTGTGTACTAGCATGCACATGGAGTCATGTGTGAACATATATGTGTGTGTGTGTGTGTGTGCACTATTTACAGCATTGCGATAGTCTTGGTCCTGGCCTATTACTATAGTATGTACGTAGCATACGGTCAGTATATAATAAATTAAGCTCAACCAACCACTTCATCTCGCCCTTTTCGATAAACTATCTGATGAACTTGGCTTCATTCCCAAAAACTCTCTTAAGGGAAATTATGTTTTGATACATCATCTCTATGTGCAGCTACTCATCAATCTTATGATTACAGGTCGAAGAAGAACACATATGGTCTAGTTTTCTCCTTTCCATGACTAGCTGCATGTGCTGCCATGACAGATAATCGTCATAGTGGTGCCGGGCATGTGAATCAGCTGGTTGATAAACCAATAACAAGAAGTAAATTGTGTGTTGACATAAATATCAAACGTTTGTTAATGCCGCCCGAATGAATTACACAATGATCTTTGTAGAAATAACAAAATAACAGAAAAAAAAAATCATAAACACTTACCCCTTCCTCCATGGAAGAATGAGGAATAATAAAACCAATCGTATACAAAAAGAGGAACTAACTCCCTGTAAGTCAAGAGCACAGAAAGAATTATGTTATTTAGTCATTCACACACACACACACACACACACACACACACAAAATACCACCTTAAAAAGGTAGGCCTAATATTTCTTCCTTTAAACTGCCAATCCTGCGATTTTTTGATTTTTTTACTCCAGTGAAATGTAATTCTTTGAACTTGTTATCACCTATATCTTATCATGTTAGTAAATAACAGCTGTTAAGAGATATTGAACTCAGATTTGTGTTAGTAATATCGGGCTTGCATGCAAAGAAAAAGAAATGAATATGTATAATGATAAAGATATATGAAATGCTTTCATTCTTCTCAGGCTATACTTCTCGAAGTGTATCATCTCGGTTTGTTGAAAATAATTATATCCTGCATCCTGAGATGGAAGTTTATGACATATTTTCCATTGCTCTGCTGCCTAAGACGAATGAAGCATATTTTATTCAGGAGTTCAAGGCATATCAAGCGATACTATAAAGCAATGCATACTCTTGTCATCTCCCAATTCACACTTATCAAATTTATATATGCGTGTGCATGATATTGGTATTTGTATTTGAAGGCGGATAAACGGGCCATAGAGTAGATTTAACCAACACCGAAATTACACCAGTGCAGTGCCAAATTTTGTTCTGAAAATCTTTCTTTTCGTTTTTTTTTTGTGTGTGTTTTGAGGGGGTGGTTTTGGTGGTTTTGTTTTGTTCTGATAATTTTGATGGTGTTGCATTACGCATTCTCTGTAGTCCATGGAATGGTAAAAGATTTGCAAGCTCTGTCCATGGACACATGACGAGTTGCCGATTGATTTGACACACATGCCTCTGTGACATTTGAGGTAATAGCTTAGCTGAACAACGCTGCGCGTAATCATACCGTCCCCTCTGCTAAGAGGGAAAACTACTCTGTCCCTCGGATAGGAGATTAAATGGAGGTCTGTTGAACCCACAAATGTAGGAAATCGCCCACAAATGCAGAAATTGGACATCGCCCGCAAAATATATAATGTAGAAACACCCACTAACGTAGAAATGATTCCAAAACGTCGCCCACAAAATAAATGTACAAACGGCAAATTGGTTGATAGACATACTTCTTATCTAGCAGGGCTGCGTTTCTAGTAGAATAATGTTTACGAGTACGTGTGTGGGTAGAATGGGGAGATGTGTGTGCGTATGCGTGTCTTTAAACCCCTTTTACACTTTCCCGGATCGCATCACGGATGACCACAGATCGTCGATCCGGGATCATCCGTACTGTTTCCGGCATGACCGTGTTGACTCCGTGAAGTCATCCGGCATCATCCTTGATCATCCGTCATGTCCGCTGAAAAAAAAATTGAGCTGGCTTAAGCCCCTTTTACACTTTCACGGATCGCATCACGGATGACCACGGATCGTCGATCCGGGGTCATCCGTACTGTTTCCGGCATGACCGTGTTGACTCCGTGAAGTCATCCGGCATTATCCTTGATCACCCGTCATGTCCGTGAGAAAAATTAAGCTTGCTTAATTTTTCATCCCGGACATCACGGATGAAAATCAATATGAACTCTTCCTTGTTGGCACCGTCTACTTCGTGTTGCCGCCGTATTCCTTCCTTGTAGGCACCGGCTATTCCGTGTTGTCTCCGTACTCATTCCGGGACAATCCGTATATATTCGTAGTAGTTTGCCAATACATACTAATAAAGTCCATGAAATTTGCTCACATCTTCCCCCATCATTACAGCCAGCAACCCCTCAAACTGTTCGAATAATGGTAGCCTGAGAAGCTTTAGTAACTCACACACATGTCCTTGATGTTTTGTGTGTGTGTGTGTGTGTGTCTTGATTTGTTTTGCTTTTTTTATGTCTGATGTTGCCGCAAAATGAGAGTTTGCAACAAGAGATTTGCCTGATGTCGACAAGCCCATGCGTATGTACGCTGCTGTAGACTTACTGGTGTGTTTGTTATTAGGTCTGGAGGCATGTTGCCCGAGAAGAATAAAGTATCAAAAGCAAAAGTAAATGTCATCTGTCAACATTTTAGGGACATCCGTGTAAAGACCGCGAAGGGACCCAGTTGCATCCGTGCTCTTCCTTGATATCCGTGTTAACTCCGTATCGTTTCCGCTGTGGTCCGCGTTCGTTCCTTGTCTGTCCGTGTAGGCACCGTGATTGTCCTTGTAGCCTCCGTACTTGTCCGTGTAGGCAACGTAATTGTCCTTGTAGCCTCCGTACTTGTCCGTGTAGACACCCAGTTGGGCTCGTATTCACACCGGCATTTGAGAGGAAAATCGATATTTTGCATGCCGGAACACCACGGATGACGATCCGTGGTCATCCGTGAAGCAATCCGTGAAAGTGTAAAAGGGGCTTACATTTTTCATCCCGGACATCACGGATGAAAATCAAGTCGAACTCTTCCTTGTTGGCACCGTCTACTCCGTGTTGCCTCCGTATTCCTTCCTTGTAGGCACCGGCTACACCGTCTTGCCTCCGTATTCATTCCGGGACAATCCGTAAAAGACATCGGGACGTCCGTATTAGCATAGGCTCCATCCGGGATGAAAAAGTCGTGTATTTTGCCAATACAAGCTCATAAAGTCAATGAAATTTGCTCACATCTTCCCCCATCAGTAACAGCCATCAACCCCTCATACTGTTCGTATAGTGGTCGTCTGAAAAGCTTAAATGACCCACACACACGTCCTTGCTGTTTTTTGTGTTTTGATTAGTTTTGCTTTGTTTTGCTTAGTTTATGTCATGATTTTCCAGAAAGATGAGAGTTTGAAGCAAAGAGATTTGCCTGTATGGTGTCGGCAAGTAGAGAAGAGTGTAGACAGCTGCAGATTATCTGGTGTGCTTGTTATACTTAGCTCTGGAGGCATGCAATCAAAGCAAGAGCAAAAGTCATCTGTCAACATTTTGGGGATATCCGTGTAAGGACCGCGAAGGGACCCAGTTGCATCCGTGCTCTTCCTTGATATCCGTGTTAGCTCCGTATCTTTTCCGGGGGGCGCACCGGGCGCAACTGCTGGCAATTACTGGCAGTAACATCAGGAGAATGGCATATAACGGTTAAATGCGAGCGAGCGAAGCGAGCGAGCTTGAAAATTTTGACATTTTACCGTCCAAAAACTGTCGTTTGTAGCTACATGTATTTTTTCGCATTGGAGGGAGGGGGCGCCCGGTGCGCCCCCTGGATCCGCCACTGGTAGTCAAGGGTGTCGGTTTATGTTCATGATTGGGGGAGGTATGACCAGCGAGGGGGCGTCGAAGTGACCAAGCGGGAGAAGGATGTCCAAAATCTGCACTTTATATAGAGCATCCCCTAATTTGTTTGTGTTTGTGAGTGTGTGTGTTTCATATAGATGGAAAAGTTAGGAAATAGCCAAGGTCAAGTCTTATTATTAGCAATGCAAGGCATTTTAATATAGATTAGTATGTAAAGCAACACTGCAAAATCAATGATCAAGCTTTGATAGCAAATGTGTACAACCTATCAAACATCACATTGCGCAACATTGCAGCGACTCTTTTTGCCATTCCGATATTCTGAGTACACGGCGCACATCCTGCTTGTATTCAAAATGCCAACCAGGAATCACTGAATCACAATCTTTTGTCGTCTCCGGCTTTTTTAACAATGTTATACCTCTTTAATTATATGGTTAAAAGAAATATTAGAAAAATATCTTTTTTTCTTGATCATCCTTTCATGTCGATTTCAAAAGCAGTTAACTAACCCTTGAATTACCATTTTCGTAGGGTTTTTTTTCTTTTTCTTTTTCTTTTTTTTTCTTTTTTTTTTCTTCTGTTTACCAGCGGATTGGGGGGGGGGGCACGTGCCCCCGCATGCCCCCCCCCGTAGTTACGCCACTGTTCCTAAACCAAGATATCTAGTGAATTTTAAGCGCCGCTCAGTAAAGTCATCCAACCACAATTTGTAGACTCACACTCAGTTATCTTTCAGTTTTAACTTTCAGTCATTGAAAAAATTCATATCTACTATTACTAAAGATTACCAAGTCCATGTGCTATTACTAATTACATTGAGTAGCAAGTAACTTGCTACTCCCAGAGCTTCCAGAGCTTGCTGCTTCCAGTAGGCTATACTATACTGACTGTACTTGGTAGTCAGTGGCGTATCTAGGGAAAATGGCGCCCGGGGCAAGCGCGAAAATTGCGCCCCTAATTTCTGAAAAAGTGTTCAACCCCAACCCCATCCCGGTAGGGACTTTACAAAAGTCCTCATGATATTCTTTTTAAAGCACTTAAGAGGGGTCTTTTGAGGGTGATTTAAATGTAAAAGGCAACCCTAAATTTTGATATATTGTGGCGAGCGAGCGCAGCGAGCGAGCCGAAAAGTTTTATATTTCAGCTTATACATAACATGGAATTCTTGTCATTTTTGTTATTAAATCTTCGAATTACAATTCTAAACAATATATAGTGACGCCCTTATAGATAACGATTTATACCAACAGTGTCCAACCCCATCCCGGTAGGGACTTAAAAAAGTCCACATGATATGCTTTTTCAAGCACTTAGACAAGGGGTCTTTTGAGGGTGATTTAAATGTAATAGATATTGAAGAATTTTGGCGAGCGAGTGCAGCGAGGGAGCGAAAAAATTTTGTATTTCAGCTTACAAAACATGTAATTCTTGTCATTTTTTGTTATTAAATCTTCGAATGACAATTCTAATCAAGATATAGTGACGGTCTCATAGATAACGATTTATACCAACAGTGTTCAACCCCAATCCCATCCCGTTAGGGACTTTAAAAAAGTCCACTTGATATGCTTTTTCGAGCACTTAAAAGGGTTTTTTTGAGGGTGATATAAAATCTGATAAATTTTGATAAATTTTGGCGAGCGAGCGCAGCAAGCGGGCCGACAATTTTTGTATTTCACCTTACAAAACATGGAATTCTTGTCATTTTTTTTTTTTTGGTTATTAAATCTTACAATTCTAATCAAGATATAGTGACGGCTTCATAGATAACGATTTATGCCAACAAACTAAGGACTTGGAAAAATACTCTAAATTACTACGAGTGAGTGAGCCGAAATTTTTATATTTCCACGTCATCATTACGTTTTGTTCTTCTTATTTTTTTTTTTTGTTGGATAAATCTTGGCGAGCGGGCGCAGCGAGCGAGCCGAAAATTTTTATATTTCAGCGTTACAAAACATGGAATTCATGTTTTGGTTTTATCTTGTTTGATTTGGTTTTCTGCCCCCCCCCCCCCCCCCCCCCCCCATTCTCCTTCCCCCCGTCCGGGCGAGGGTTTTTTTTTTTTCTTCTTCTTCTTTTTCTTCTTCTTTTTCTTCGTCGTTTTTTTTTTTCTTCTTCTTTTCCTCGTTTTTTTTTTTCACGTGCCCCCCTTGCTCCCCCCCCCCCAGATACGCCACTGTTGGTAGTTGATACTACTAACTTTGCATGCAATGTGCCTATAATAGGCTGTAGCGCAGCATACATTGTACACACATAATATTATGCATCATACACAATTTACGGTACCGCGTACGGTATAATACCGGTAAACGGTGAACATTATGCGCAATGTATCTTCGCGATTCGGCCAGAAAGCAAAGCAGGGATCGGGAATGTCTACTGTTTGCGCGTCAGCTTCGCGCGCGGTGCAGTAACGTATAGTATTAACACGTACCGTACACGAGTTCTTTAGTGCGTATAATATTATGTAACTCCATAATGTATCATCATCCACACAAACATTAAGATAAAACAAGGAAGAGAGACAGAGAGAGAAAATGAACGCAAAAGAAAGGAAAGGCGGAATTCAAAACGGAAATAAAAGCGGTAAAGACAGCTTTTGTTTCATTTGTCAACATCTAAACATTGCTGAAGAGGGGTGTTGAATAGCTCAAACACCTCCCTTTTGCCCAAGGGAGGTGTTTGAACACCTCAAACACCCCCATTTTGGCAAAGGGGGGTGTTTGAACACCCAAAACACCCCCCCCCCCCCCCTCGGTACGCCCTTGTTTAAGACATTCTCACAACTGCACTTGAGTCTTCTACACGTTAATGGTAGCTCTTTAGCATATCAATGTGGCATATTCTCTTGAGTTTTAGTTGCCACGTAATTCTCCTCCCCAAGCATTCTATCCTTTACATACGGACGAGTGTTATTAAGCTCTCGCTGCATCTCCTTTCAATGGAAGTAGAACTTACACTTTACCTTCAGCCCAAACGAACGACTTTTTGCCTTTTGAATCAAATCACTCTTTCATTGTCTGTTGATATCTAATGCTCTTTCGCCTCTTCATTCGCTCTCACAGAACTCACCAGAACGTGGAGTTTTTGTCAAAGACATGAGAGTTTTTCTCTTCATCAGAAAGCAACTGTTTTCAGCAGCTTTCAACCACAGCTTTTAGGGGCTCTCTTGGCTCATGCTAAAAAAAACAACTCCAAAGGGGAAAATCTGCTTGATTCATGTGGCGCTTCACGGGCAGCATGGAGAAGAAAAGGAATTACTTTATCCCAATACCGTGAATAATCTTCTGACAATACACTTTCAACATCGCTATTAGGGTCGGTGGTTCCTTTCCAAGGTTCCCTAAGATTGTGGGTGATATACTGACATTTAAATTTTTGATCTGTTGAACACCAAATTGGTACATCAATTCCTGGAAGACATGATACATGACGTGACTACCTTGATCGGACTGAATGAATATCTTTTGGTAGCCTGTACCGGGTAAAGATGACAAAAAGGCATTGAAAACTGACAAAGCAATTGAGCTCTTCAAGGGAAATGCTTCCGAGAATCTTGTGGAAACATCTCTCACAGTAAATAAGTATTAACACCCAGAGTTACATTTCGATAATGGACTAACGGAATCCACCATCTCACAGCAAGATGGCTTCTCGACGACCGGGATGGGAATCAACAGTTGAGGTCTAATAGCATGTTGTGGCTCTCCAACTACTTGATAGTCGTGACACATCCTTCCTCATTTTAGCCTGAAGAAATAGGTTCTGACTCTTTAAAAAAAGAAGGGCTTTTTGAATCTAAGTGTCCAGCCATCGAAATTTCATGCGCAGGCTATGTAGTCAACAATCGTTCATTCCTCATAAGCGTATTTTGCACGACGATCTGCCGGACATTACCTACTTTCCAACTTTGTTCTTTTTAAGCTAAATTAAATCTTTTAAAGAATGTGTCACCAAGGAAAGTCTCACTGTCGTTCCCTTCCCTCTCATTTTCTGCTATACGTGCCTCAGTCCTTGTAACCACCCATGCATGAATAATCTCGGAAATCCATCGCCAAGATTTTCCGCTTCTTTATCATACACAGCAACTCCAGAAACAACTGGAAGAATCCTCACTCGACCAAGCAACAAAGGAAATTCCATCTATAGGAAGAAATTAAACAATTCCAACAATTGCTTCCTCTAAATTTAGTTCACATTCGACATTCTTTCGGAATAGAGGGACCGCCTGAGTTCCTCCATTGACGTCATGTATCAGCACTTTTCTACCAGTATTACAGTCCCAGGATTCACTGCACATCTCCTACCATTATGGACTTGCAGTTACAGTATTACGATTTACGAAGGATAAGAATTGGTACCTTCGGTAATGGTAACTACCATGGGAAATGAATTCCTTCTCATCAACACTAGCACTTGGATAATCATCTATCATTTCCGGAACATTCCTCTTCTCGACATTTAGATGACACTAAATATCACTTTTTCTTGATTGATGAAACCATTGTTCGCTGTTTGATATGGGTTTTCTTTTGTTTAAACTGTTCTGTGCGTGTGTATCCGAATGGACAAGACCATGTGCTGCCTTTTAGCTTTTATTTTTCTTTTGCTTCATTCTGTTCCTGTATTCTCGTACACTCTGACGTGATATGACCCGTTTTGCCAAAAACATATATTCCGCTTTATATTGAGGCCGTAGCGATTTTGAGCGCTCTTTCTGTGATCCAGTTTTTGCTTTTTCCTTGCCTGTACTATCACCATCGTACCACCCTTGAGTGTCTGGATTATTGGGATGATCGAACTTCCCCTTACCTGGAAGATTATTTGTTTCCCCCTGTGTGACAACTCAAACTGGTCAGCGGTGACCAATGCACTCCTAACATCATTTTCTTTTTTTTTACTCTGCGGTCTTCCAAATAATGTTCTTAACTCTGGAGGTGTCTATTTTCCCGTATTGATACTATTTCTTCCAGGTTTCCATAATTGAGATCTACTTTGAGTGAGCGCAGCCACTGATCGAGAACAATTTTCCCCCTCTGTAGGTTTGTCCAGAACTTCTCCTGTACCGTCAAAATGTCTACCTATAGGCTTGTGGTACTGAATACTAGACAAGAAGGACCGTTTCCCAAACTTTGTCATCGTCATTTGCTTCCTAATTCGAGAGAGTAGACACTACTGAGTGAGCACTGCCTGTGAACTTTCGTTGGACTATCATAAACCAATACTTCGTCTCCCACTCTAAATTTCTATTCTGTCAGAGGAGAAAATGAACGAATCTACATCCTCTTCTAAAAGGGAGGGACTGAGTGTGGTATTTTTGCAAAGTCGGGAGCCTTTGGTCTTAGCATGGCAGGCCTATGCCCTGGGACGCGCTACTGGCCTGAGCCTTGGTTAACTCAATTTGACGTTTCGTTAACTCATGTTCCCGTCTCAGATTTTTTTTTTTTTTACAAAATTTTACTTTTTGAAAAAGTGCACCGACTTTCTTTGACTTGCCACTGACGTATTTTAAGGGTATTCCCCCTGCCTGCTGAAAGAGGGAAGTCAAGTGTTCTTTTATTATGCGAGAAAAGTGAAAATATGTTAAATTTTTCCTTACATTTTCTTTGTATCGTTGTACACATGTGACATTACAAGCTGTGGTAGTCTTCTCATCCAGCAGTGACTGAGCGGAAACTTCAAAAAAAAAATCATAACTTTTGAACGGATTGTCCGATTTTCCTCAAACTCTCACTGATGTGTTCTACTAATATTACTGCATTCACTTAATCCACAAGCCTATGACGGTGAACTTGTCCTTTAAGAGAATAGACTAAGCAATTCAAACTTGGTGACAAACTCGAGGTCAATTTCCTCGTGTAAAAAGCCACATCTAACGATGCTATAATAGAACCGAAGAACTTCATTCCAACCAACCAGGAAGTGAAACCCTCATTTTAATAGAACGGCAGTAACGGAAACGATAGTGTGCATCATTACTCTCTTAGCAATCCATGCTGCAAATCCTGTTAAGCTGTTAGCGAGAACGGCAGCACACGAGCATGAGGTATATGCATCGCATCTCCAGTTTTCCCTATACTAGCTTCATGGCCATGAGTTCCATTCTTCCCATTTACTGCAATATCACGCAGATCGCAAACCTATAAGCAGGACATCCAGTCCAGTGAGGTGAGACGTATCACCTCCATGCGATAAGGACACGTTTGACGCTGTACGTATCTGAGAAATATATATGCCTCCAATGGACTTCAAAGACTCCGACGATGTACACGTAGACCTACATGCAAAACATGCTTGCATGTTCACTCCCCGGACGTGTCCCCACATGTCATGCAAAAATCAGACTACACAGGCCAAATTCAAACACACCGAGACCTGAACCTCGAGAGTCCAGATGATCACTACGTGTTGTTGTAAAATCCCCACCTCACGAGGAGACGATTCCGTTATTCTCCTTAAAAAACGACAGTCAGCGTGGTTTCGTTGTGGCTTTAACTGATAATTTCAATCTGTCTTCTCCATCGTATTTTGAGCGTTTCGGAAGGGTCAATGCCTCCCCCCTCCCCCATTACTGGTCGTCATTACAATTTTCAACATGTCTACAACTTCCGTGGCCATAGTGCAGAGATGTTAGAGTGCATCACGATAGCTCATGAGCGCATCAATCGCGGCCTATTTGTAGCCCTACCAGATGAACACCGTTTAATGCGCTACCTTTGGTTGTTATTTTAGATCACACCTAGCCAAAAGACAAGAAATGTATAACTTTACAAGCTTCAGTGACAGTGGTCACAAATAAAACAAAATATCAAAACGTAGTTTATACGATGTTCACCCCTCATGACATCCCCCAACCTGTGACTAACCCTATCTTTAGTAAATATCCTTTTCCAAAATGGAATTAAATACTTCGCATCAAGTTAGTGAATAAACTAACCGCTACAAATGTGGACATTTCAGGAGGAGTTAACAATAATAATATAGCTAGGAGCTAGGTGCTGTAGTTCTGCTGAAACTGTTTTAAGAAATAGAATGTCCGTGATTTCATTTTCTGTGATATTCCGTTTCAGTTTGCTCAATTTTCTTGTCTACGATATTCAGAACCTGTGATGTCAAAGCGGTTGTCAAAGCTGTACGAATATCTACCCAACTGAAAAATGAGATAAATGATCGAATTAGGAAAAAAACAAAAGTGCCTTGATAGCACACCTTATTGTCTGAACTGAAGAAGCAGGTCAGCACCAATCTTTTACGAGAGCACAAAATATGCAGTGATTTTCCCAGGACGCGTGGTTTTCGCCATTTATTTTACTGTACACTGCTTGTCCGTGACAACCTAGACTGCATTTGTGTCCTTTCTTTCATCTCATTATCTCCAAGCAAGGGCATGAGATGATTAATCACTCTAAAAGACCGCTCTTTTTCATCTCCCCTGTGTCACAAAGATGAACATTTCTACGTAGGATTGGTTGCCATAGAAACGAATCTTTCCGATCATCTTTCGGGACACGGCTGGCGTGAGATGTCATCCACTATCCCCTTCTCTGTACTAAAGATTATTTTGAGAAAGCCTGAAGGGAATTAGCAACAAGCTTCTGAGAGTTTGGCAAAAATGACCGGAATGATGATTTCGATTCTCATTTGCGTGAGCAATACAAGTGCGGGAAAGTGTGGAATCGACTCTCGTTTGTTCTTTCAGGGTTTTTTTCTTTGAGGGGTTTACATTGTCCTTTCTCATTTTTTCATTGTGATTTTTTTTTAGGTAAATGTCAAGAAGCGATAGAACAAATCATTTTTTGTGAATGTTTGGTTCTTCCTAAATCAATAAAATTAGAGAAACGTTAGACTCATTTCTTTCCATCATTTCATTTCACTCCATCTTTATTCGCGTATTATAGACATATGGATTTCACGTGTACGCAGATCATAAGTGGACATTTTCGATATGATCCGGTAATGCATTTTTATTGTAAACCATTTTCGATACTCTCCGGTAATGCATCGTTATCGTTAATATTCTTTACCATCCGATGAGCTATCCCCTATGATAATTTCGGCGCTCACAACAATGCATTTGTCGCCACGGTAAATGTATTTTTCATCAAAAAATTGCTCAAATTTTGATTTTAACATGTTTAAGGTAACTGTGTGTGCTTTCGTTCACATAGTATGGACAAAGGCACACGCGTATCCATCAGGTGGACATGAATTTACCATATTCCGACAAGATCAGTAAATGCATGACCCCCAGATATTGATCAATAAGAATACAGCCAACGTGCTGTGACAATTATTAGCTTATAAAAAGGCACACATGATAAAATCTTACTAAATGTTTTGCATGTTATACATCCCTCAGAATATTCGTACTTACAGACACCACTAACGACACCTCAAAGACTTTAGATTTGGTTAGAAGCTTGCAAGACAAGGTTTAATGGAGATGATTTCGTATGCCGTTGTAGACATTTCAGTATACCACACATTATTAGTTCACATATACATTGTACCATAACAATAGCCATATCATCAGGTAACATATTATACTATAGCCATAAACAAATCAGTACCACCCATTGTAAGGTTACATATAATGGTCATAGACATATCACTGCAACACATTCCCAGGTTGCATAATACCATAGTAATAGACATATCAGCAAACACATCAGATTACATATACCATGGCAATACTCTTGTCATTGGTAGGATTATTTCAAAATTGGATATGTGTTTCGATTACAACTCATGTCATAATGGTACTTTACACGTACTGCCTTAGCCTCACTTCTGGATGGACCCGGGCTTTTTCTTTAACATGCTTTCTTTCTCATTGTATACATGCATCCATCCGCACTGAGCATGGCCATCCATGCTAACTCACCGATACTTTCTGCATAAGGGCCACCTACAGACAGAATGAATAAATCAAATCAAATCAAATCAAGCACCCTCCGAATCCCCCCTTGCCTGCTAGGGGTGTATATGAAGACCCCACTGCATAGAACAGGCGAGCCCCCAACGACACCCCCCAAGCTAAGGTCCAAGGGATCCCCATAAGCCCCCTGCATCCACGAACGGCGCGCGGCGCCATTCAAAGGCGGGACGCGTACGTGACCCTTCCCGCTATATATAATGATTCACAATAGTGCAAACTTAAGATGCAAAATCTGGCCAATATTTCACTTCAAATTTATTCAAATAAGTTCCACAAAATGAAACCTTCCCGTGAGGTCCGCTAAAGCAGTACATTAAATAGCCAATTGTTAACGGGGTACATAGGCACAGCGGCTCCTACAATTACCGATTGCCGCCAAACGGGCACCGCCCGCCGCCACTGTGCAGATGGACCACGCGCGTAACGTGGAACCAAAATTCCCACATGATCCGTCTTCGGGAAATTAGCTTATAGTAATAACTAGTAATTCGAAATCGATTTCCATATGCATTATGGCATACCCTTCTTATAACTGAATGTAAACTATAGGTTCACAAGTATCACTATATTATGCTCGATGGTTATAAAGTTCAAACCTGCGTAACTCTTCCTAGAGAAAGCGTTACGATATATCGTAATCATAACTGAATACAAATAAGGTACTTTACATTATACCAAACTAACAACTACATGTACTAAGTTATGTTCATTGGTCGCAAAGTTCACACATGAATATCCCTCCTCACAGGTAACTTTATACCACCATTCATACCCCGACAAACATTTAAATAATGAAGCCGCTCGCGACGAGATTTTCCATTACGTACTGAAAATTCTCATTGACTAAACTAATTATAACTAACTCAAACGAGCAATATTATTTCAAGCAATACTATGTACCACAATTATAAACCATGCCCATAAAGCATAACCTGTTAAAATTATTCCATTTATGTTACACTGTGCAGGTTACCTAGTACTGCGCTATGAACTGATACAAACCAGGTACTTTACCTAATACCAAACTAACAACTACTATATTGCACTCATTGGCCTATTAAAATATTCTATTTATGTTACTCTGTGACACGTTACTTTATAATGCGTTAAAAATTGAGGATCTACAACCAAAATAATAGACCCTCTAAAACAAGGTGGCCCCTGTGACATTAGATGACTTTAAATGACATACATATCCAAAACATTTTAGCCACACATAATTGGAAATCAAAGTCGATGTGCTCTACTGAGAGCCTACTAAGATAACCCCGTGGAAATGGACAGACCCAACTTTCTCCCGATTACAAGACTGCCTGCAAGGCTTGCTTGAGGCTGCGCAGGAACACTTCAATACCTATTGCCGAAAGGTGTACCCCATCGACTCTATACAGATGCTTCTTCTCGTACTGAATCATGCAGTGACGTACTGTAAAATCTCCGGTGCAGCGGCATACCGCCCGAGCCCATTTGTTCATGGCAAGCCGCACTCGTTCTAGCTTTGGCTGCTCTTCGGTCGTAAAGCCCAAATGCTCCCTCCTTGGTAATATTTCTGACCACATTACCTGGGTGTGGGGCAGTAATTCATGGATCTGTTGAAAAATGTCCTCTACTAGCCTGCGCAGCTCATACTTCGTGGCCCAACCGATATCATTGGTTCCCGCGTGGATAAGAATAAAAGCTGGGCGAAGGGTCTTGTCTCTTCGGAGGAGGCCACGAACTACGTCCGGCACGTAACGCAGCTTAAGCCCTCTACAGCCTTCCCAAAACACGCTGGCTCCAAGGCCCATGTCCGGCTCTCCCTCCGATGATGCCTGCCTTCCGGCCCAAGGACTGGAGTCACCAACGATTAACACAGCTTGTACCGCCCGATCTACAATGAAAAGCAAAAACAAAACTTCCGGCAGCACATAGATTCTTACAAATTTAGAAGTAATGCACCTCGTCACTGTTTTTATCCCTCTCTCGCTGATTGTATTAAAAAATATCAAACGCAACCTTTAACCTTTATACTCAATTTATACATTCAGCCCTTATGCATATAATTATTATTCATATAGACCTACTACAAATTTAACTGTAACATCCAACCAATTCGTTTAACTATGACTAATTAAAATAAAAACCAACCACGAGGCCCCGAGCTTCTTGAATGCATTTTTTTCAATACAATTACTTAACATTACCAATTCTATAATTATAACCAACAAAACTACCGTCCACGCAATCACTTTCACCCCTTAACATCTGAATCCCCTTAGGCTATATCTATATATGTGTCTAATTATAGCCTATATTAATGGGGGGGGGAGGGACACTGCAAGTCACACAATCAAATTCCAGCAAGGCTTCACTACATATACCTTCTCATAATAACGCCAATCTTTAATATCATTCCGGACTACAACTCATCCAGCATGTTTATGCGTACATAACGCTTGTGTGTGTCCGTTGAATGGCTGATGCGTCAAACCCTGCCATCGCTGCCGATGTTGCCGCACCGATGCGAAAAGAGTGTGAGGCAAACCGCGACGCCGGCAAATTAAAAAAAAAAAGACAGGCATTTCCGCAGACCCTCCGTGAACACCCGATTCGTCAGCTGCCGACCATCAAATGCACAGAAGAAGGCTTCCCCTGACTGCGGCCTTACTGCAAGATAATCTACGGTGGCATCGACTGGGCAAAGCGGGCTACCTTCGGCTTCCGGAATTATGATATAACAACCCCTGGCCAGCTGGTCTGTTTTAGATGACCGAATAAACAGTCTAAGATGGCGGCGCGGGGACTGCCCACACACTACCACATCGTTAATGCTAAGGCTGGCTCCTGTTGCTGACCGTGAGATACTGGTGAATTCGCCAATCCTCAAAAACCCGAAAAAGGCAACTGTAAAGCATACTTTGAAAAGCACTGCTTCGAATAGAACGTGCAAACCCTTGTGAAACAAGGAAGCAACTTTTCCCATAAGGACATAACAGGATAACATGTATCCGTCCTAGAACGCCGCCTACGGCAACCCTCCAATAATCGACCGACTACGAAGTGCTTAGTTACATCTGGGAGCCCTGAAGATCGCAAATGGAATGATAACCCCGCAGCATATACGCAAATGGTGGACGCCGCGTAACCTTGAAAAGGCAAATAAGAAATGAATAATGCAACCTATTCAAAAAAAATGATGCGTATTCTCCTGGGAAATTAATTGCGAAAAACTCACTAAATGATTCATATGCTTGCCCATACACCGCATGTGTGTTTTAAAACCTAAATGCCCCATTAAGTCCGACAACTCCTGTTGAAAATCGTCCATAAATGGCTCGGGGGAGGCGTCGGGTACACATCTGAATTCGGTTCGATTTGCCTGAAACACTCGTTCTAAAAACGAGAAAGAGCATCAGCGATATTATTTTGCACGCCTGGAACATAACAGGCCTTAAATCGTACGTTATAGCAAAGGCAAATGACTACCAGCTCCCTCAATAATTGCATAATAAAGGGGCATTTGGATGTCTGTGAATTTATTACTGCAACCACGGTCTGATTATCCGACCAAAACTACACTCGCTTATTAGCTAAGTGAGATGCCCACAAATGTATTCCAACAACAATGGGGAAACATTTCAGAAGGGCAATGGAATATCTAGGAGTGCCGACACCTTCCGGCCATCTCATGATCTGCCATGCGACCACTTGCCCCCGAAGTAGGCATCAAATCCAATGCCCCCAGATGCGTGTATATGAAAATGCAATTCTTTGCGCTCCATAAATACGAACCCGGGAAAAGGACCTTACCATTAAACAAAACAAAAATTGCTACCATGCCTTTAGGTCTTCCCTGGCCCCCAAGGAAAGACGAATTTTATGGTATTGTTCCCGCACACTTAAAGCCAAGCAATGGCGTCATCGAACGTAGCGTACACCACCGAACAATCATTTGGGTCTATTTGACTATTAACAGAATTGTTTCTTGGCGCTGAGAAATAATGAATCATTAGATACACGCCCGGGGTCTTCTTTGGGACCAACCCCACAGGTGAACACCGAAAATTTTGAAATGGCGGAGTTTCGAAAGGCCCTACGATGCGGCCCAATGTAATTTCTTTTGCAGTTTATTATACAATACACCTTTACGATCATACGCAGATTTCAAGTTTCTCAACATGACCATAACTCCTTGTCCTTTATACCCAATATGAAAGCTTTGCTAAAGACCTTCCCATAAAAACTGAGCATCCTGCGCGTTTGGATAACGCGTAAGAAATGGGGCCAAACGATCAAACTTAATTGGCGTTGGTGCTCGGGTTCTTGTTCCCGCCACGGCCCCGCGGACACCGGGCGCTACCATGCGAGCTTCGCCCACATCTTTCGCATGCATGGGTGAAACTGCACGGCTGTCTGTTAGTACACTGCCCGTTATTGAAACTATAGCAGTATCTTGGACCACTTGCCAGCACATTGTATCCAAGCCCAGCACAGACCGATTCTGCCCTTGCGAAATTTCCTCCGCGACCAGCGGTCCAGTAGGCACGAAAATTCATCCCGCGATTGCCCCCAGTAACGGTTAGAGCGCGGGAGCTCGGTTGCATGAATGGTGCCGCCGCCGTCATTAGCCAGAGTTCACTATCCACCCTGGCCCACGACCATGTGGGTTCATGTTGTTGGCGGAGGCGAAATTGTGTGTCATATGTCCGCCATCCATAGCCCCCAAACCTAGCGGCGGTACGCACGATAGCCATGTACTTAAAAAGCTCACGTGCCCTAAGGACGTGCTTTTCGGCGTAAATGGATGCAAAAACCAAATATGCGCTCGACCATTGCTCAATGGAAGTGATGCGCGGGGCCCTGCGCTGTGGTTGCAGCTGCACGGTACTAGAGCCAGACACCACTAATACCATGGCCGTATCGTCCCCTTGGGCTGGGGCATTTTTTAACAGACAACCTAACTCTAAATATTCACCTCTCCAAATTTTTTCTTTAATTGATAAAGGGACAGCGGAGCCAAACTCATCCCTTGCCATTGTCATTAATGAGGGGGTATCATGCTCCCGCACAACTTCATCCACAGCCATCACCACATGTCATTGAACTCATTCGTTTCATTCACTCCACTACAAACTACGGGCCAAGAGGCTGGCACACTTTGTAACTCACCGCCCATAGCTGTCTCTGATGCAGCGGCCCTTGGCAGTGCAGCCGGTGAGCTTGCTGCCCTTGAAGTTGAAGTTGATCTAGCTGAGCTTGTCCCCCGACCGTCACCGACAGCTTCCCCGGAAGGCCCGGCCACTGCAGGGCCCCTGGTCTGCATCTCATCACCTGCATTCAGCTTGGAATGTGCCCCTTCTGCCCCCGTCGTCGATGCCGACCTTCTAGTAGCCCGAGCTGACGGCGGCTGGGCTCTATTGGCTGGGCCCAGGGCTCGCCCCGCCCTAGACTCTGACCTCGTGTTCCTTCCCAAACAAATGACGGATTCGCGATCAAAACAACTTAACTCGAAATCACCGCAAAGGTAACGTTATGCTATTACAACTTCAAGGTAAATTCCAATACCAAGTCCTGTTAAGATAACAGTAACAAACGCGAAAAGGGTTGAATAATATAGATGAATAAAATAGATGCAGAACCAAGAGCTACATCAACAATGAACCGATCTCCATTAAAACCAAGTGCGTAATGAAAGGGGTATGCATTCCCCTTCCCAACCGCTACGTTTAACTCGAGTGCGCGCCAACCCGAATCTATTTTTGGTCAACCGGAAAGCGGTCCGTTTGAAATTAACAAGATTGTAATACATTGTATGCGCGCGCTCACTGTTTACGTCTCGCCAAGGCTGGCCACCTGTCGGCGGCCCCTGTGAAGTAAAAAGGTTAGCTGCCGTCTGTAAACCCATTTTAACAACTATGGCTGTTAACTCTTAACGTGCCATGGTCGCCGATCGGCGACCATAGTCCTGACGTGCCATGGTCGCCGATCGGCGACTAAGAAGAGCAAGAAAACTCCTGCTCATTAAAATGTTTGTGGTATCATAATTACTTGCACTATGAAACTGCCATTGATATATAATGATAGCAGATAAGTGTATCTATCGTTTGAACTAAATATTTGTGTATGCTTACATAGGATTTTTTAGAGTAAATTCATGATTTTTCGACAAGGTATGTTTTCTTCGCGCCGGGAAAATTCGGCGTGAGCGCACCCTCTGTGAGCTGTGTATAAATCAAAAGTCTCATTGGTAAACCACGCGTGTGTACGCTATTGAGTCTGCGTGTCTTTTCTATGAGGTTCCAGTCGTCTTGTTCCGCTTGGATGCTGTCCTGCGGGACGGCTGAAAGCATGCTTTCATTTTGTCCCTCAGAGAAGGTCAGCTTTTATTTTGACGGTCAAGCCTTTCATCCTTTTGTCTGTTTGATGTACTGTAATCGTCCCGACGCTTACATACAATCAGATACAAAAGAAGAAAACGCCTTTGTCCTTGTGTATGCACGCGTACCAGCAAGCGAAAACTTGACTCGTGAACTAAGCCGCACGGCACATCCATATAATTTGCGTTGACGTGATCGTCATTGTTTTTAGCCTGTCATTGCCGGTCTCCTTGTCCAAATGAAAGTGAATACCAGGAGAAATTTAGGTTGGCGTACTTTAGGACTAAAGACAGAATGGGAGAAAAAGAGGGGGAGGTGAAAAGGGTATAAAAATACCCAGGTATAGTCCCCTTTTGTGTATGAATGTGTCATTACATAATATCATTAGCGCTAGAAAGAGTTCGATATACACACCTTGAGAAAGGGAAGTACTGAATACATAATGCAGCTGGTATGGTATTGCCCGACATCATAGTAATTTCGTACGCATATTTCTGCGTACTTACGATCTTCAATACTCGCGGGACCTCGTAGACTGGCCTCACAAATCGTTTATAAGGACCGAAACCGCAAAAATAGAATGCAACACAAAAATGCAAAAACGTTAAGAAATTCACATTTTACCTCAGATTTAGAAGAAGATGTCGATTTATCGCAAGATTTTATCATGGGAACTATTCAAAATGTTCGTATTAGACATTTTGCGGTGAGAAAAAAAATGAGCCTCATTAGCCGATTCTTTTTCTCTTTGTCCTCCCCTCGGTAAGAATACTAGTAGGTACATGTAGTGAACCTTGGGTAAGAATTGTGGTTCTGGTGCAAGAACAAGATGTGAAAGCATTGACTATGCCATTACGAAAATCATGTACCTAATTATAATGCGATTTTTTTTTTTGCGGTTGTAAAAGACAACTTTTGATTTTTTTTTTACATTTTTGGAGAGAAAGATATACTTGAAGCCTATTCTCCAAAAACCTGAGTGAATAATTTGCGTACTTTTGCTGAATTCGTATTTTCAGGACTTTGTGAATAACCGGTGTTATTTTTTGCCGACATTTCATCCACTTTGTGCTGAATTCAAAGCCACAAAAAAAAAAGGCGTTCGGTGATACGATCCGCTCTCCTACTGTATACATAGTAAACGATTCATAGACATTCACAAAGCACACATCGCGATAGCTAATGTCCTATCTTTTTGGCCCTTTGTATGCGTTTATTGTGTACTTTCTTCTGACGATAAGTGTCCCATGTTTTGTAAAATGGTAAAGTGCTCAACAAAACTAGTCAACAAAAGGAATTCCAATGTTGACATTGATCAAATCCAAAAACGTACGTGAAGGACTTTCCAAGATAGCGGAAGTCATTCAAACTGACTAAACTCTCACTAAAACCCTGTGGACTTACGAACCTTATTGCTATCTGCACCGCGTAGTGCGCCGTGTTTTCATTTCTGTTGTTGTTATCGTACGTATCGAGGGCTGCAAATTATTATGACGTTACACTTCTGAAGATCGTTTTATAACGGATTTTTGACTCGGTGAAAAATCCATCGGAAATACAAAATAAAGATATTACTTTTGATATTTCTGGGCAATGAATCGAACCGCGATATGTCTTTATTTCTTCTTATTGTTGTTGTGTATCAATGAGCTCCTCATATACTTGGCGAGCAACTCTCTTGCACTTCCTCTTCTACAAAATTTCGTGAATAAATTTGGCAAATACAACAGATCACAGTACTGTAGGCTGTCTTACTTGACACCTGACGCTGTTTTACGTAATTTGTGCAAAGTGCAACGTGATTTTGACCTTTTTTTAGCTTAGCTTTTTTGTTCTAATCTAAGATAGAACTAAGTGTACCCGTATAATCAAACCTTTTGTTGTGGAACTTGCCTTGATTCTTGTTTGTGTGTTGTTTGATATGTGTGTGTGTGTGTGTGTGTGTTCTTTTTTTTTGGGGGGGTACTATCCATACAAACGATCAAGACGCAGCCTTTTTCAATATTCAATAATTGGTGCAATTTGGTCATACAAGAATGTCGTTAACTCAAATCTTTACTTCACAAAATAAGTGAAGAAGTCGAGGTAAAATTATTATATCTCTCTATGATATATGAATAACTTCAAATTATTGTTGTAACGTTAACCTCAATATCCATCTGTCCCTTCTCTCTCTCTCTCTCTCTTTCTGACAGAATAGCTTTGTCTCTCAAACTCTTGTTGTTACTAATACCCTATTGGCGAATTTCATTTCTTCTTTTTTTTTTTCTCTCTCTCTCTCTCTCTTTTTTTTTTTGGGGGGGGAGAACTATATACTCTAAAGAGGAATTGCTGTACAAGGCTTCGTGCATTGTTTCTTCGTACCTTGCGTCTCGTATGATTTGATGCGGATATAAAAACTGTTAGCTTACATGTTGACGTTGTTGTACAGTACGTTTGCATGGAGTGTATGATTTGATGAATTCCTTTGTTGTGCATGTTTTCAGCTTCGCTTATTATACTTTTCCAACCTTACATACAACTAAGTGTGCTAATAATCATACTCTTGCTTTGTTTGTATGTGTGCTTTTGAGTCTTGTTTGTCGGTTGTTTATTTGATTTTGTGTTTTTAGGCGAAGAAGAAACTGACGACCTCGATCTATGTATGTATACAATATATATATATATATATATATATATATATATATATAGAGAGAGAGAGAGAGAGAGAGAGAGTAAGAAATATACGCATATTATATACTTATATATTTATTTATATATATATATATATATATATATATATGTATGTATATATACATATATATATATGTATATATATATATATTATATGCACACATGTTTATTATTATTATTATTATTATCGTTATACTGTATGTCATAGATAACTATTTTTGGAACGTCGAGTTCCATTTCCATTCGTCACTTTCTCTCTCTCTCTCTCTCTCTCTCTCTCTGTCTTTCTGGCAATAGTATTCTCTCTTCAAACTGATCTCACTCCACATATACAACCTGTTACTGAATATACATTGCACCTTCTCTCGTCAATATCTCTAGATACTACTAGTATCCTTCAGTAGTTACATACACTTCAGTTTTGCAATCTCACTATAATTGATCAGCTTTGATCTGACATTACACACTCAGCAACGCTGATTAAATTACAAATAAGAAACAGATGAGTATAGTTTATCTCTTTCACTCGTCACTGTGAATAATGCTTTATTTTCAATTCCTCATTCACACGATGACTAGTGATATCCGGAAAAGAATTCACTGCTCTTACATTGACAACTTACATGCATGTAATATGTGGTGATATGACAATTACTTATTCAAATGCGATCGTGGAACTCGCTGTAAAATCATGACAGCGGCTACTTATTGTTGAAGAGCCAAGGAATAATTACACAATGACATAAATAACCCCACATAATCTAAAGTTTGATAAGATACACCATTGAATTCATAAACACGACAATATACCATCGAGATTCAGAATTGCCACTGACAAGTATACATTGTAAGTGTAATGAGCACTACACAAATCCATAATTCCATAATTTGTCGGACATATGTATGTATACAAAATAAATTACTAGTACAAGTTGATAATAAACTTGCTAGTGGCACAATCACTGGCATATCACTGACACCAGTTACTCATGGGGATCGATTTGACCCATAATATCAACCTTTTCTGATAATACAAGAACTTGTGAGCTACATCTCAATAAATTATCACATTGTCATTGATATTTTGTGTATAACCATATCATCAATATGAACGTTTATCTCTTTGTACAGTATTTGATTTTTTTAATGCTATTAATTACTATTTCGAAGACTTACGGATAATAAATAACCAATCCTTACAATTACGGGAATATCACCATTATTGTAATGTACATACATTGTGTGTACACTGTAAATAGGCAATGTAATATGAGAGATAACTTGGCAGAGAAATTCATGTCTAAAGATTTCACGTTACCCTGGCTAATGACATAATCATTGGTAATTGGGATCGATTTGACAGACAATAACCACCTGGTTTTGTGTACATGCAAATGAGTACAAGTGAGAGTACACGGAACGTTTCTTTTGGGGTGAAGTTCAGACAGATATCGCGATTATACTTCAATACATCTCAGTCTTGGATCGTAAAACCAATAATGTCCATGTAATTACAATGAATCATGCACCTGGAAATGCTTGCCATCTGTGAGCTGTAATTTGAACATGCATATTCTATAAGCAACGGTAGACAGGCCTATACACGACAAGTTCATGACATTGTTTAGAGTTCATGTCATCAGAAGACTCAGTGTTTGTGACCTATGATCGGAAATCTTTTCTGGTGTGGTAGATCTCGAAACACGGGATGCAACACATAGCAAGTCCACATTGTCGGCAGTATGTCCTCGTCTGTCTTCGCCTTCCCCTCCTGCGGTCCGAACACACGTAGCAGTCAGGACGATGTTGTCGATCTTCGAACTCTGCTGGGAAGTGGCGCTCAGTCAGTCTTGCCTCGTTGTCGGCGATGGGAGGTGACGGTGTCCGACGATAGCGAGATGCTCTGTAGCCGTTCAGCAGACCCTCAATCACCCGACATCTGAAGTCGCGCGTGGACATCTTGTGGCCAGCCATGCGAAATGCGATGTAAGCGTTCACGAGAGCTACTTCCATGGTGAAGTGGTAGGTTACGCGGTATCCCTTGATTTTCTTATGAGGGTAGCGGTAGTAGGACATGCGTTGATCCATTTTGTCCACGCCGTTCATGAACCTGTTGTACACGTCAACAGTTGCTGGCTTCTGAATCGTACGGCGACCTCCTTCGGCGTTCTTACTCCGTATCTGCTTCTGTTTGAGATCGTTGCTGCTGACGGTCGACAGCACGTTCACGAGTTTCACGTCATGCCAAGTCACTGCTGACATCTCCCTCCCTTTGGCGAAAAACACGGGATCGTCACCTTTCGCAAGGTGCAGACCACCACGTCGGATCTCTTCTGGAAGTCCTCGTCGGTTGCTCCTCACCGTTCCACAGGCTCCAAGTCCGTTCCGTGACAGATCCTCGTAGAGCTTTACGGAACTATAATAGTTGTCCATCACGATCACGCGATCCGTGTTGTAGAATGGCTCCGTCAGCTGTTTCACCAGGGCTTCAGTGGCGCTGTCCCCATTGTCTTGTCCCTCGGCTCCGACATACTGCCGCCACCGCAGACAAAATCCCGTTTGGGCGTCACAGAGCATCCAGAATTTTATCCCCCATTTCCGTGGTTTGTTTGGGATGTACTGTCTGTAGGAGATTCTTCCTTTGAACGGCGCCAAGCTCTCGTCGATTGACAGGTATCCCCCGGGAAGGAAATGCTCAAGGTACGTCGGCTGGGACATATCGATGAGGGGGCGCGTCTTGTGAAGGGGGTCGAAACCGGGCTGTCCACGGGGCACGAGCTTCTCGTTGTCATTGAAATGAAGGAAGGTGTTCAATAGCTGAAATCGATTCCTGGAAATGACGTCGGCAAACCCAGGAGTCACTAAGATGTCGGAGTTCGTTTCCCAGTACTGAGGCACAGATGGCTTTGACACCAGTCCCATCGCTATTTGAAGTGCGGTGAAAGCGCGTATCTCCTCCTCATCGGTGTCCAGCCATACGCCGAATCGAGAAGCCTCTGGGAGGGGCGCTGGGCAATCGAAGAATTGTTGCGCATACTTGTTCGTTTCATCTGCTATGTGGGCAAAGATGGGAGTCGGATAGAACTTCGTAAAAAAGTCCACTGGCTCCAATCCTTCAGCGTCGAAAAGTAGTCTGGGTTGGTCGTCATACACTCGTCGACTTGACTTGAATCGCTCGTCAGGCTCAAGTCTCCGCCAATCGTGATCGGAGAGTGGTTCAGCATGAGTTGTTGGATGAGGCGGAGGTAGATCATTGAGGTGGTCATCGTCACCTCCATCAGCTTCGTCGCCTGACGAGTCTTCAAACAGTGATTCACCGTGCTCTTCAAACTCCGGGAGAAGACGTGAGGAATCACGTTCTTCTGTGCTTTCACTGCTACGAGATGATTGCGTGTCTTCTTCCCAGTTGTTATCTACAATATCCTCGATTTCGAAGTCAGAGTCCAACATGAAATCACGGACCTCTTCGGCAGTGAACTCACGCCTTCGCCGTTTTCTCGGTGGAGCCATAGAAGCGAGCACACTTTAGCTCATTCAGAAGAGACTGATAGAGTATTTAGAGATTATGAAGCAGTAACGTTGTTGAATCGCAGGAGAGATCGAGATAAATGATGATCACTGGCAATTTCCCCCTTCTTATGTAAGTCAATGTGATCAGTTCGGGTGATAGAATAGCAGGATTAAAACTATCAACGTTCGATACCTTCGCCAATCACGTATAAGCAAAGGTTATTATAGCTCTAGAATAAAACTTTCGTTTGAAAGACCTGAAAAGAAAGAGTACCGCCTATTTCCAAAACCTAGCCCATAATAAAGACGCGGCACGCGTGAATAGATGTTTCATGGCCACCGCCACCTCACCGCGGATACAATAAGAGTGCCTTATTTGCATAGATGAAAGCGCTTACCGAAAGACCGCCTCAAACAAAAGAAGGCCTTGACACCCAACCTTGGTCATGGTCTATTACATTCGAAAAACATGTGTCAGTATTTTGTTGGTCAAACTATGGAAATACATGAAAATATCCTGTCGAAACAAGAATATCGGTCTGTAAACACTCGTAAAATAATTGGGAATGAGTGTTTTGAACTGGCAGTAATTCAATTGCGAATGTCAACCTTACCTTTTCCCTGTTATATTGTACCTTTTCTCCCAGCAGATTCAAACGCGTTAATAATTGTGACAGACTATAATTATCATGCAGTTGATTTTAGTCAGTAAATCTAAGTTTCATCAAATATGTCAACGAACTAAACATTGTAATAAAATGAAGTACATTCATTTCAATAAACCATTACCATGTCGATTTAAAAGACACATGTACATATATATATATATATATATATATATATATATACACTCATATATACAGAGTGGGAAAAGATAAAGGCATTCATGGACGTATAGATAACGTACATGTTTCACGTATATACAGTATACACACATTCGTTGAACTACGTTCGTGAATGCCCTTATCTTCTCACCCTGGATGAATAATGAAGTAGCTACATGTACACTTGTTCTGTACAAGGCGCCTTCTCTTCCTCTCTCTCTCTCTCTCTCTTATATGTATATATATATATATATATATATATATATATATATATATATATATATATATATACATATATAAAGATAAGTAACAAAAATACAATGAATAATACAATAATATAAAATGAATTTTGTTATTGTTCTCTCAGTATCAACACTTGAGAAAGGGCGGCGAGACGCTCGAAAATTTGTGTGAAGAAATAAACCGTTGGTGAATACAGCATGAACTTTGTTACAGCTTTGTTACTTATCTTTTTATCTTGCCAACACGTGGGCTACCTTATCAACATATATATATATATATATATATATATATATATATATATATTCATATTTTTAATACACATATGTGTATCTTTATAATATATATAATTTTGCCTTATTCTGTTCAAATGTATGCAAATTGGTTGCTTTTTTGCGCGCTTTTGTGTTTACGTCCCAAGCCCTTGAAAAAGACTGGTAACTCCGTCGAAAGCTTGGGAGAGTAAAAGGCTATTAGTGAACATTACTGCAACGTCTGCGAGCAGTCTTTCCCGTCACACCTACACATAAATATAATTCAGCACCCACAACGTAGGAGGCCAAGCCCGCTTCACCTTATATGTTGTATATATATGATTATATATAATGAAACGTTTAGTCCGCGTGTTGGTACCAGTAGGTATAGAAAAGATGAAAAAGTAGAGTGGTAATGCATTTTGACAGTCTTCATCTTCATCATCATTTTTTCTGTCTACATGTATATAGAAATATATATATATATATATATATATATATATATATATATATACCAAAATATATGTATCTTACATACAATTATAAATTCAGCAATGTTATAACAACTGCACTTGATAACCTAGGACGGCGCTTCTTCTCTGTCATAATAGTATAGGACAAAATATGTACCATGTAAAGCAGAACATAAAAATGCTTCTCCTTCATGCTTCAGTCAGATTTTTTTATCCCGTTTTGCAAAGCTTCTTCAGCATACATAATACCGTGTTGTTGTAGCCTATAAGAAAAGCAATCAGCTTTTGTGAGAAAAAGGAAAGAAAGAACACAGACAAGTTTCAAACGTAAAACTTGCCATTCATCTCTCTCATCTTGACCACACAGTGGTATAAACACGAACTAAAGATTTGCCACGCAAACGCTAAGAGGACGCTAATCAGGCAGATCATTATGTTCTGAACATGCGCGACACAGCCAACAGCCATGATCATTGTCCAACACGGGAGGCTGCGCCGTCTTGATGTTAGCGTCGCCGATCTGAAGAACTCGCTGTTACCACAGATCAAAATTGAAGATCGCGGGTAGTAGAATACCCATTTCCATGAATTTTGGATACTAGAGGTATTCACATGTGCATAAAAAAATCACACTATCGATCGAGATAAATGATGATCACTGGCAATTTCCCCCTTCTTATGTAAGTCAATGTGATCAGTTCGGGTGATAGAATAGCAGGATTAAAACTATCAACGTTCGATACCTTCGCCAATCACGTATAAGCAAAGGTTATTATAGCTCTAGAATAAAACTTTCGTTTGAAAGACCTGAAAAGAAAGAGTGTCGCCTATTTCCAAAACCTAGCCCATAATAAAGGCGCGGCACGCGTGAATAGATGTTTCATGGCCACGCCACCTCACCGCGAATACAATAAGAGTGCCTTATTTGCATAGATGAAAGCGCCTACCGAAAGACCGCCTCAAACAAAAGAAGGCCATGATATCCAACCTTGGTCATGGTTTGTTACATTCGAAAAACATGTGTCAGTATTTTGTTGGTCAAACTATGGAAATATATGAACATATCCCGTCGAAACAAGAATATCGGTCTGTAAACACTCGTAAAATAATGGGGAATGAGTGTTTTGAACTGGCAACACCTCAATTGCAAATGTCAACCTTACCTTTTCCCTGTCATATTGTACCTTTTCTGCCAGCAGAATCAAACACGTGAATGATTGTGACAGACTATATTATCGCGCAATTGATTGTGGGCTGTAAATCTAGGTTTCATCAAGTATGTCAACGAACTAAATATTGAAAAGAAATTAAATATTCATTTCAATAAAGCATTGTCATGTCGATTTAAAAGATATACATACATACATAATATGCAGAGTGGGAATAGATAAAGGCATTCATGGACGTATAGATAATTCAACGTACATGTTCCACGTATACACACATTCGTTGAACTACGTTCGTGAATGCCCTTATCTTCTCACCCTGGATGAATAATGAAGTAGCTACATGTACACTTGTTCTGTACAAGGCGCCTTCTCTTCCTCGCTCTCTCTCTCTCTCTTATATGTATAATATATATATATATATATATATATAATATATATATATATATATATATATATATATATATATATATATATATAACAGCAACAAATAGTTTCTTCTCGGAGTCCTAAGAAAGTATAGATTCACTACAGTAGGTCAATATAAACTCCGTTGGAGACGTAAAGTGTCAAATGTATTGACTTGACAAAGCCCTATGGGCGAAAATGCGTCTAATTTACGTCTCCAACGGAGTTTATATTGACCTACTGTTGTGAATATATATATATATATATATATATATATATATATATATATATATATATATATATATAAATATATATATATACGATTTTGCCTTATTCTGTTCAAATGTATGCAAATTGGTTGCTTTTCTGCTTTTGTGTTTACGTTCCAAGCCCTTGAAAAAGACTGGTAACTCGGTCGAAAGCTTGGGAGAGTAAAAGGCTATTAGTGAACATTACTGCAACATCTGCGAGCAGTCTTTCCCGTCACACCTACACATGAATATAATGCAGCACCCACAACGGAGGAGGCCAAGCCGCTTCACCTTGTATGCTATATATATATAGATTATGATTATGTATTATGAAACTCATAGTCCGCGTGTTGGTACCAGTAAAGAAAAGATAAACAAGTAGAGTGGTAATGCATTTTGACAGTCCAACAGTGCTATTTATTAGCACATTCGGACTTTCAAAATTCATTACCATTCTACTTCTTCATCTTTTCTACCAACATGTATATAGAAGTATATATATATATATATATATATATATATATATATTGACAGTAATGTTATAACGACTGCGCTTGATAACCTAAGACGGCGCTTCTTCTCTGTCATAATAGTATAGGACAAAATATGTACCATGTAAAGCAGAACATAAAATGCTTCTCCTTCATGCTGCAGTCAGATTTTTTTGTTTATTCCGCTTTGCAAAGCTTCTTCAGGATACATAATACCGTGTTGTTGTAGCCTATAAGAAAAGCAATCAGCTTTTGCGAGAAAAAGGAAAGAAAGAACACAGACAAGCTTCAATCATAAAACTTGCCATTCATCTCTCTCATCTTGACCACACAGTGGTATAAACACGAACTAAAGATTTGCCTCGCAAACGCTAAGAGGACGCTAATCAGGCAGATCATTATGTTCTGAACATGCGCGACACAGCCAACAGCCATGATCATTGTCCAACACGGGAATCTGCGCCGTCTTGATGTTAGCGTCGCCGATCTGAAGAACTCGCTGTTACCACAGATCAGAATTGAAGATCGCGGGCAGTACGATACCCATTTTCGTGAATTTTGGATACTAGAGGTATTCACATGTTCTTAAAAAAAATCAAACTATCATTTTTTTAGCTCTGTATTATTCAATTTTCAAAACAGATTCAAATTCTGTCCATTCCAGTTGCATTACTCCTGTCTCGATACCGGTGGGACGTGGCTGTTGTGATGGGTCCGTACATGTATTTCCATAACCATCCTCCATCATGTCTATAGCAACGTGGATTGACTGTATGCATTGTGCCAACGATTTTCGTGTACATTTTTCAAGAAGTGATTATGTCAGTAATGCATCTAATTGTTATCAAAAAAAAGAAAATCAACAAGCTGTATACAGGTACTTGAAATACGTGGGGTACCTTGTATGAAGAATGTGGTAATGACAGGGTGTTGAAGGAAGGCCTCTGATTTCGACGGACTGTGAGAAAAAATAGGAAATGATTATCATTAGCGCAGATAGGGTCTTTACCAAGAAAGAAGAGTCAATCAGAGCAACGTACAGAACAGAAACCAAGAATTCAAGAGACCTCCCCTGATGGTAGCATAAGTTGTGAAGATTTTGCATGTTCAAAGAAAGCTTTAGTTCATGAATAAACGCAGTATAAGCATATACAAACTTCGCCTTTTGTGAGAGTTCTTTCGGTCGACTTTCAAATACAGTGAGCATCGCGGAGCTGCAAGAAAACGATACATGTTTTATGAAGACTAGAAGAGCCCTATGATAGTTATAGTCGAAGCCTGTGAATGAAACTTATATACTAGCGTGACACCTACGCTTTATTGAACATGGTTTGAGTTTTTAGGTCAGTAAAACACGTTTCCAAATTAATCTTTGACAGGAATTACTTCGACTCCCTTTGCCTATAGCATATTTTGCTTCATTTCTGTGCACAACAAAATATGAGTTTCAGTACCACCTGTGTTCTGCATTCATTCCTTGAAACCCTTCAGTTTGTAGCGAAATGAAGCATCATCCTATATGCATCCTACAGCATACGAGTGATTGCATGGGTGTATACGAAACTACAAACGTGAAAAACAGCTCATTCTGTATTTGGCGTGTACATGCATTCATTTATTATGTATAATTATTATCATCATTGAGCGTATCTAATTGAACTCATGAACCAGACGGCGAAAACTTCCCCCTTCCTTTGCAGCGACAGTGATTACTATTGACATTGAGATTATCGTAACTTCACAGTCAATTATGCCTAATGTGAATAACAAGTCAACGATCAGAAATGAAGAAGTTGAGGGGCAAGATATAAAGAGAGAGTGAGGGAGAGAGAAAGAGAGGGGGAGACAGAGCACATACATTGATTTATGCAAAGGCACGATCAGTGATCGAAATCATAAAAATTGATAAAGAAAAGTATGAATAATGAAGCTAGCATTCTACGCTACACCGGGACGACTGAACTTCGACAGTATAGAGTGTAAATACTGTTTCTGCTAGAGAAAAAGATGACACTCTGAGTTACAAGACGTGTAGTGAACAGAATTAGCAGCAATAAGAAAAGCGCCTCAGATCTTCCGACAGAAGATAGCTGTATTGACTATACTGCTGAATAACGTAAACTAATCAGGAGCGATTAGCGAGTAAGGAGACGTAATTTCAAAAGAGAGATAATGACATCAAAAAAGCCCACATTAGCAGAGTTTCTAAAGGTTGTCTTTATGTTTGTAGTTTCCTTTCGTTGTTTGTTTGTTTGATTGATTGACATCTTGTTTCTTTGCTTGATATTTTGTTGCCCCGGCGGCTCAATCCCACTTACCAGCATTGCCTTCTTCTTTATAGCTGCTACACGGGTACGATGATTTTTGAAGTCCTTTGATTCTCTCTTTCTATCATTTTGCATCATGGTAATTTTGTTGGAAAGATTTTAGTTTTTACTGCACCTCAAATGTTTTCCCTCATGTTTTTTTTTTTACCTCAAATAACGTGATCATACTAATCATATAATGTTCAACAATTTTATATATATTTTCTTTTTTTTTCAAAACATAAGGATGCGTGCTTGACTTGATCATATTCTTTGATGTGTGGATGCATGACTTTCGCGACGGATGAGTGCTAGACTTTACATTCTGATTTTGCAGTTTTCTCCGATATTACTAAGGTTGTGAGACGTTAGCGGTTAAAATGTCGGGAAATGAATCTGCCGTCATGCGAAGGTCCAGCATCTAAACACTTTTCCGAAGTGAAGTACAATTTCTGGGATACCTCTAATATCGCTGATATTCTGTTTGTAAGTGTTACCCAACACCCAATGTACCGATCACGTCAAAAAGCAAAGTAATAGATTTTTTCACATGGTCATGATATTGGTGCGATACGAAAATGAAACTCACTAAGCTCCAAAATAATTTCAGTAAACAATGATATTGTTACCGATCAAAATCTTTTGGAATATTCAGAAATAGGCAAACCAAAAATCACTCTCTCCCTTTCTTTACGCCTCCCCCCCCCCCCCCCCACGAATCACCGCACTGCAGTGCACGCAAATGAACTATCAGTAACCTTTGTTTATTTCATATGGATGTGTAGTTCTTGGTCTGTGTGCCATTATGTCCTTCATTTTGAAATAGACTAATTAGTTTGAGAATTTCATATTCCTACAAAACGATGTTCGCATACAGTTCGCGGGAATATTAGACCTAGATGAGGGTCTGATTGCTCTTCAAAATCTGGTGAACGTTTCAGAATGAGGATTATGGAGATATGTGTAGTGCTATATTTTCAAATTCCACTTTGTTCCACGTATCTGGTTTCAACCAGCGCTAGGCGCAACAAGCACGTGGCTTCAACTGCAGGTTTCAGCGGCTGTCCTCGTGGTGCTGTGAGTAAATCGCTTGTTGTGAGCCAAACACGCGTCGTTGTTATGAAGTTACTAAGGTTACACTTTAGTCATGCCGCGATCGCTTTGGTGGTGGGTAGCTACGCAAAACAAGGAACTGACCATTGATCGATTACTCGTAGACTTTTGATGAAATAATAAGGAAGGCATGCGCCGCATTGTCAATAAGATATTTTTTGGTCCGACAGTGTAGCACATTGTTCAAGGCATCCTCGGATTATCTCCGCCTGTGACCATGGGCTCGCACGCCAACGAGCCCCTCACCGACAAAGGACTGCCGATTTCAATAGGGCACGCTCGCCCCTCACACTAACAAAAGAGGGATTACTGTTGGCACTTCCTGCTCAAATGGATAAAAGAGTGGAAAGACTCTCCTCCAAGACCCGGGACAATTACCTTTACTCTCAAAGAGGAACCGGGACTAAATAACCAAAGTTTGGGAATGAACTACTCGGTCAAAAAAGTAAATTGCATGGGCAAAACAAACTGCGAATATCTTTGAAAGTATACGACTCTAGTTGACAAATGTGGTATCATTCGAAAGAAAAAATGTATATCTAAAACTTTGTCACAGAGTCAAACACACGTTCTATTGAAGAAAATTCACAATTAATTCTTCCTTTTCATGCTACCCAAAATTTCTTAATAATTTTTTTATGATATGATTTCTTTCAGCAATATTTCAAATTAGGATAAATATTACTGCAAACTGACGACATGGCACGAAAGAATTACCATTTCTCCACATTTTTTGTGCAGACAACATTTCAAAACAAGCAGTAATTACAGAGATATGACAGTTTGAAATTACCCTGTCTATCCAGATTCGGAGCTTCCGAGCACTGGCTAAAAATCTCTGGCACGTTAGGGGTTTTGGGCCTGGCACATTAAGAGTTAAAGAGAATTATCGCATGACACCATATTCCGTTTAACATGTAAAAGTGATTGATTTCAGGTAATCATCAGATATTTGTTTTCGTCGTGCAAGAATTTTGAATGAGGGATCCATATCATTTTCTTAATTCATCATTTGAAGAATTATATTGCCACAGGAAACATACACATCTCGTTAAATCATCCATTATGTATACATATAGTCTTTGACTTTAGACTCTTAGCAGAACACTCAGCCTTGACCACACAGGACATATAGCCAAATACAGAAGATGAGCTTATTGCTGTGATGCAGGACATCATTTCAAATCATACACGCCCCAGATCCTGATCAAGGCCTGATGACAGGCCGAACGCTCGATTAAAAGGGAGAACAAGATCGAGAGCAACGTCCGTGGCACCAAATTTTGATATACAAGAGCGTTTTGACATGTCAACAATGACGGATTGATTTGAAGTATCTGACAAAACATCGAATGGCCGCAATTTTGAATTCCAACATAGCCGCCTCAACGTCATGTTTTAAATCCCTATCACGAGTTCTTAATGACGAGTAACCCTGAAATTTGGTGCAAACAGATATTTAACATGCTGTGTTAAAAAATGGAATAATGTGGTGTGTGTGACAATAAACGCTATGCCCGCCATTTTGAATTCCAATATGGCTACCAAGACAAACATCACGACTAACATTTACGGGCATGCAAAAAAGTGCAGCAAAATAAAGCATAATGCACTTTCACTGACGTAACAATGTCGTACAGCAGCGCGCACTAAACCAGTTACAAACGAGCGTTCAATCAGGGCCCCGTTGCTAGAAACTCAACTTGCGATTAAACGCAACTTCACATCAAACGCAAGTATCGCCCGCAAATTGTTTGGTCCCTGCGTTTCGTTGCTAGAAGAGACTTGCGTTTGATTTCTTGAGTTGCGTTCAAGCGCAAATTTTCTAGCAACGGGGCCCAGGTAGCCTAATTAAAGGGACTGTACAGTTCTGGCTGAGGTGAGGATTTAGCTTTTAACGTTTTGCGAGATATTCAGAAACCACTCTATGAGATGTCAAAGACCATGCGATTCTAAGGTTTATTCAAAAGTTTATTTGATGAAAATTGGTTTTGAAATGGCTGAGATATCAAAAAAAAAAACAAGGTGAAACAAACAGATCCTAATAAAAGGCGTGGCCTATCTCCTTTTATTTCTAACACTTTTTTTGGATATCTCAGCCATTTGAAAACCAATTTTCATCAAATAAACGTTGAATCCTTCTCAAAATTACGTGCTCTTTCATATTTAATAAGAGGTTTCTCATTATCTCACTTAGCAATGTTATAAACCTGAATCCCCACCGCAACAGGTACTGTACAGTCCCTTTAACAAACCCGACATAGAGATTTTCAACACTCCAACATGGCAACCATATAGGAAAATTCAAATTGGCTGCCGTGCAGCTTGTCAGACATGTCAAATTAATCTGTTATTGAAGTCATCATATCACCATGCTTTTATGTATGTATCAAATTTCAATGGCCTATGTCATTCAGAACTAAAGATAGGGATCTTTAAATGTTTTGTGATGGCGGCCATATTGTAATTCAAAAAGGCGGCTGACCCAGTGGTCAGATCTCTAGGATCCGGCAAATTTTTGAAATCAGCGCCCCAAAATGCCCCTATAGGCAAAATTTCATACTCTACGCCGGATGTAAGCATCTTTTTTCACATATCTGCCCCACAATCGCCCTCCCTCTGTAAAACTACCACCCAGTTGCTATTTTTCTATAGATTTGTAATACCATATCAGAAGACAAAGCCCATGTTCGTTTGAAGGCACCTTTCTCTTGCACTGTTATCATTCACTCGTTTAATTTATTACCGTTATAACACATAAGACGATGAATATAAGAAAATGAGAGTTGATATCACTGCACGTCTTATTCCCGTATCATAAGAGATGGGCCCTCGATATAAAGCCATTATTTCTGATAGGATCTGGGCTCCGTTTCATAAAAGTTGTCAGTCCTGACAGTTATGGAGAAGGTAGGTATGTGGGGTGGGGGGAAATTATCCGGAGATGATGGGGGATAGTTATCGTGTGGTAGTTATCCGGGGGTAGTTATCCTGAGGACAGTTAACTGGGTGGTAGGTTATCTGGGGAATAGTTATCGGGAGGGGGGGGTGGGAGTTATGGGGGGGGGGTAGTTGTCCCGGGGAAAGTGCCCTGGAAGTGATTGCCCTAGGAGGGTAGTTGTCCGGGGGTAGTTGTCCTAGGTGGTAATAGCCGTGGAGAGTAATTGCCCTTTAGTTGTCCGGGGTAATTGCTCTAGGGGGAATTGTCCTGGGTGTAATTATCCGGTGGTAGTTATCCGGAGGGTGATTTTTTTTTTTTTCAGAGGGTAGTTGTCCTAGACCCGATTATCACCCCAGTGTACAGACTATTCTATTTGACTGTTAACATAATTGTTTTTTACAACACACAAGTAATGACAGTACCATCTGCATGGATTATAGAACAAGTAGATCCTTGCACTGTGCAGTATATGACGTAAGGCAGCAATAAGATTGGGAATATCACACAGCCTGGGATGCGTTGTAACTCAGAATCTTGACATGTGAAGTGATTTAAATGCAGTTAGCCCATTGTGGCTTGTCAATTAGGAAGATGTGCAGAATTAGAGCAAGGTTGGGTGCAACTGAATTACAACAGCTTGTCAATTAGAATGTGGATTCGTTGTCATTGAAACCTATAAATGATGATCATCACATCAGTTTACAAACTATTCTATTTGACTGAAGTAAGCCATGACGTATTGTTTCTACAATGCGGTAGAAATGTCAATGAACACCAATCTGGCAAACGATTTTTGAGTCTCCAAATGTTGGTAAAAATAGAATTGTCAAATAAACGATTAAGCATTGCGTGCTTCAGTTAGCTCGATGCTTCTTCTTACTTTTCTAAGCAAGTGTATTATGTGTTTTGCGGAAAGGGAAACGAGGGTATTTTGGCATTTTTTAAATCAATGTTGAAAGAGTAATGCACACTTTTACTGACTTTTCGTTTATTTCTTCACAAACACTCACACACGCAAACATAATCCAAGATCTTGAACATTTAAGGGAGTAACTGAGGGCAACTGACGGAGTAACACCCTAGCAACTCTCATTTTCCATCTCTCATATCTTCCTTATGCCATTATCTGGACACTCTACACAATTAATCGGTCTATAGGTGGCGTTGTTCTTCCTGTCGGTCTCGTGGGCCTTCTTTGCCTAGTGTCGGTCTCGTGAGCCTCTTTTCTCGTGAGCCTTTTAAGCGTAGTGTTGGTCTCGTGGGCTTTGCTTGCGTAGTGTCGGTCTGGTGAGCATTTTGTGCGTAGTATCGAACTCATGGGCTGTATAACTCGTAGGCTTATTGTACTTGATGTCGAACTCGTGGGCTTTATTTACTTAGTGTCGAACTCGTAGACTGTATAACGAGTGGGCTTTATGACTTGAGAGCTGTATGACTCGTGGGCTGTATGGCTCATGGGTGTCGGTATCGTGACGTGCACCCTTCTCGGTATCGAGTAGCGTTGCCGCTGACAGCTTAATGATTATGCTGTATTGTCAATAATGTTGGGCAGTACAAAACCATATAGATGTGTAGAATTTGTATTTTGACCTCCTTAGGCAGTCGAGTCCTGGAAATGTAGATGATAATTGTTTCCTGAAAATAGGCACTCTCTGGCCTACTTATTTGTCACTGATATATGTGCCCATATACATACAATTAATGTATACGTTCGTTTGTGTGTGAAAGCCGACGTCATATGGATTTTCCCATGACGATACTGTAGTGAGATTCGTCAGGTGCGTATGACAATTGTAATATGTCGGAGAAAAGGCAAAAGAGGGAGAGAGAGAGAGAAAGAGAATGGTCTGATGAATGAATCTGTTTTATTTCTTATCTCTTTTGCTAACCTATCTTTCTTCTCTTTTCTGGATACCTCATAATGACAAAAGACTTGCGCAGAGAGTGCTGTGAGTGACAAAGCCACCTTCCCGACATTCGCCCGCACGGTGCCAACGGACGACCTTCTCACCGAAGCCGTGGTCGTTGTACTGAAGTATTTTCGTTGGTACAATGTAAGCATCGTGTCAGCATCCATTCCGAGCAGAATCAGCGTGAAGAACAACTTGGAGCAGAAACTCCCGGACCGGGGAATTCACATTGGCGAGATCAGAGTATTTAAATCACCATTTGTCTCAAGCCTTTTCCGTGAAGACAACACAGAGACGGACTTGTCAAGGATCGTAAAAGAAACCTACGAGCATACAAGAAGTGAGTAGACATTTGCCTTCAAATACGTGATTAAGCAAGATAACTTCCTCTCTTTTTGGGGGGGGGTGGGGGCGAAACGATATCTCTTCATTTTTTCAAGATGACAAAATTGATAGTTCATATCGTAATTGAATATTGTATGGTTGTATTATGTACTGTTCATGCTGGTTATGTAAGAGCGCCATTAGCATCATTCTTGATGGACTTGATGGACGCATTATAAGAGGCCACCAATATTATCATTATTATCATTATTATTATCATTATTATTATTAAATCATGAAGCAATGATCATTTTTGAAATGTCATTATGTGTTCATACACAACAGATATCACTTGTTTATGAGTGTAACTGTACATTACTGAAGCAATGTAAACTCACCATGGATTGATATTGAGATATACTTGTGCCTGATTTCTCTGGCACCTTTTTTTATTTTATTTATAGCTCTTTGTTGTCAAATATCACAAAACTTGAATGAAAGGAAGAACTTTGAGGGAATACATGTTCCCCCTAAAAGTTATGTTGCTTCCTAATTTTTCTTTTTTGTCATTTTGTTGCCATTTACAGTAATTGCAAGTGGGATTTACACGTTAGCGATTTAGTAGGATACGAATGCAGGATATGCATCGCGAACAAAATCTCGAGATTTTTGCCCGTGTGAACACAAAAATCCCCTCCGATTATTGTTACCAGCATCGCGATGCAAATCCCAAGAAATCTTTCGCTTATTTCTGAATTATCTCCATAATTCGCCCCGTGGTGACCGTGTGAACGCAGGACCAAATAATCTCGAGATTTCATATCCCATCATTCAAAGCACACATTACAGCAGCGTGCGCACCACACCACTGTGATGCGCAGGAACTGTGTGCGCCATCGAGATGTGGCTCACGATCGTTATCCCGCTATTTTGTACGAGTGAATCCGGCTATTTTATATATGCATATGTCAAACGTAGCCTACACCTTCTTGAATCTTCCATTATGAACAGATCTTGATCGATAATACAATTGCTATCAACAGACTCTGTTTCTGACTATTTCACTCCATGTTTTAGTCAAACTTTCATTAGTATCGGTAAAAAGATGCTTCGGGAAACAAAAACTTTCTTTTTTGTACAAGTTCGATTCATTGAAATAAGGACAGGAGGAAGTTGAATATCAAATATTGATTTTAGGTATTTCACTGCTGTTAGTTTCCCAGACTGTAAGCTTCCAGTGACATTTATTTCTTCCATTTTATTGCTAAACAGCCTTTATTTACAATTAATGGTATTGTAGTCGGCCATCGCTATTTGTATATTTTAAGAATATCAGCTTTGTAGCTTAGACGTATCAACGAGTGCCGGAGCGTGGTCATCTTTATAGGTATAAGGGTGGTTACGACATCACCTCTACACGCTTTGTAGAATCAGATTATTTACTGACAATTCAATTCAATTCAAAGTTTATTTTATTTTTCGACAAAACATATATATTTCACTTCCTTTGATAACAGAGAATAAAGTAAAAAGAACATTGTAAAATGAAAAAAAAACTATACAATAATTAAGGAGCCTTCGAAACTAAGAAAGGAGATTTTGGATGGTTTTATTAACTTTTCATTCATCATCATCTTTTCAATTGTCTCAAAACAACGTTCTTAGACTAAAAATATAACAATTAATAAGTGTATCTTTTGTAGTACTTTTGAAATATACGATATGCAATAGAATATAATGAACACAAAGGTTAAATCTAATACGTTTGCTACAAGTTATTTCGGAAGCTGTGCATATCGCGCGAGGCGTCAAAATTAGGGAACACTCTCTATATTTTTTTTCTGTGGTGTCACACAATAACGACGATGGAGTTCTCAGAATTCGGCTTAACATAAAAACTAGATAAAGTATGTGCCAATTTCGTCATCAGGGCGCACCTAAAACTTAGGATTATACTGAATATCAAACACCTGCAGCAGAAATCATTAGCGAACTATAATAGATTGTGTTTTGATATGTTGAGAGGTGCCTTAATTCTGCGTTTATCACCTTTTCATGTATTCATTACGATGAAGTGTTCATGGAATATCTTTAGTTTTTAAGCTACTTACAGTGTTTGTGGATCGTTTCCTGTTCCAAAAGCGTGCAAATTACTACGTTTAACATGATATGTTTGACTTGGGAATAAACACACTTACAACGCATTCCAGAGAGAAATCTGCTATGATGTATTCGCCAGTGCAGGAAATTACAAGTTTAAAAGCGCATTGTCAACCATCACCCTGTTTGACGGACTTTGACTTTGTCACTGGCCAATGTCACTGGCCAACGATGCCTTAATTTGATTCATTTAATGATTCAACTGATGTTTCTCAAGTTCAGCGGATGTTTCTCCAAGTATTACCAAAAGGTAAAGTAAAAGAAGAGGAAAAAAGTACATCAGTACACGATAACAATAGCAATAACGCATTCCAGTGTATAAGAAAAAATTCGGTGGACACACAATCTTGCTTTTCCGAACGTTCGTCATCACCGCTGAAAGCTGAAGATTTAGTAAAGTATTAACAAATACAAAAGTTTGAGCATATTTGTTCTTCATATTGTAGTTATACTAGGTATTGAATTGAACTATATTTGAACTAGTTTAGGAACATTAATGCCGTGATATAATGTGTTTGTCTGTGTGAGTGAGTATGTATATTTGAGTGGCTTGGGTGCTTTCAAGTGCATTATTTGTATATAATATATACAAATAATGCAGTTTTGTATGCATTTTAGTACAAAAATGTTACCATAGTAACACATCGTTCAACAATGACAAAAGATTAAGTTTGCCCATCTACGTACCATAGCGGTCACATATGCCAAATTCCAAGCCATATGCTAAAAGACTGAGGGAGTTAGCTGAATCCACAATAGTATTGTATTCTTTTCGGTGAAAAATGCAGTTACCATGGCAACCCATTGTTCAACATCGATAGAAGACGTGTTCTGCACATCTATATACTAAAGTGGTCACATGTGCCAAAATTCAAGCCAAATACTCAAACACTCAGGGAGTTAGGTCAATCCACATTTTTTGTATGATTGGTTTTAAAAAACTGTTGTTGCTATGACAACAGATTTATTCACAAACAAAAAAGGCGTCCTGCACAATTACACATTACATTTATCATATATCCAAAATTTCAACTGAATTGCTATAAAACTGAGAGAGTATATCGGTCCACATTTTGTAAGATTTTTTTACAAATTTGTCGTTGCCATGGCAACGCATTACGCAATGCTGGCAAAAAGGTGTCGGGCACATCTTCATTTGATAGTGGTCACACATGCCAAATTTGGAGTTAATTGCTCAAAGAATGAGAGAGTAGTTCGATCCAAAAGTTTTTTTTTTCTGAGAATATGCTGTTGCCATGGCAACGCATTATGTGATAATAACAAAAAAGGTATTTCGCACATCTACCTTTGATAGCGGTCACTCATGCTAAATTTGGGGTCAAGTGCTCAAAGATGAGAGAGTAGTTTGATCTACAACATTTTGTAATTTTTTTTAATTGCCGTTGCCATGGCAACGCAATATTGAATACTATCGAAAAAGAGGTCTTTCATATCTTCATTTGATAGCGGTCACACATGCAAAATCTGTGGTCAATTGCTCAAAAAATGAGAGAGTAGTCCGATCCAAAATTTTTTGATTAAAATATGCCGTTGCCATGGCAACACATTATTTGATACAATAAGGCGTCTTACACATCTGCCTTTGATTGCGGTCTCACGTGCCAAATTTGGGGTAAATTGCTCAAATAATGAGAGAATAGTTCGATCAACAAGATTTTGCAACGGTAAATTTGGAAATTTTGACATTTTCAATTGTGGTCGACGTGTTATGACATTATTGGTCGTTATGACATTAGTGGTCGATTTTGACATTAGTGGACTCTACATCCCCCCCCCCCCCATTTCCATGGAGCTTTTGTATTTGAGAAGTGTTAGTCGTATTTCTCTATGTTCAAGTTCTGTAAAATGCACTGTCTTGTTGACATTTGTAAGACAAGTATAGTAATCCGAGAGAATCGGAAATATCCCTGTGTGCGTGAAGGTTCATAAGTTTCCCATTCATTCCATTGCAGAAAAGGATAGCAATCTGTCGGTTCTTGTAATACCGTGGACTCTTCTTCATGTTGTTATGTGAACGAACGGGTTTTAGAAGGCAGCACGTATATTTAAGATAGTCGATAAGATAGTTTGTATGCATGTGTGATATGTACTTTAGAGGTTCCATTTGTAATGAATAGTTTCATTTGCCTCTGGTATCTTTGTGTAATTCTCAGTATACACTTGATTTGTCATGTACATCAAACTATACGTGCGGATATTCATATTATATTGGATGGCTATGAATGGGATACCAGGAAATATTGCATGAGTTAGGGCCAATATTGCACGAATCGAAGATGAGTGCAATATTGACCCTAACGAGTGCAATATTCCCTGGTTTTCCATGAATCAAGGCCATCCAATATAATTATTATCATCTATACAATCAAGCAGAGCAAGCATAAACTGCACAAAATTACCCGGCTTCTACTCGTCTTTGAAGTTGACTCGGCAGTCCCATCCCAGCGCTGTAAAGGGGAAGCCCCTAAAACTGCGTATGAAACAATCAACTAGCAAGATGTTTGCGCGCTTGTGAAAAATGTAACAAAATGACGCGCACTAGTAGCAAGCGTTTGCGCATTCAGCAAGCGCTGACGCAATAAACGAGACAGAATTGAATATCGTGTGATCTTGAACGGCAAGTAACAACGGTAGCCTATGGGGAATTAATACGTTGGTCTATGCGATTCGTTCAATAAGCTCTGATATTGAACGGTAAAAATTGAGCGGACTACAATACGCGTTTTTAATGCGCCGCTAAAACGTCGTATATAGATGATAATTTAAAATATTACACAGATCAATCATGTGTTGTATGCTTCTACTTCTTAGATCCCTAATCTATGTCTTCAGTATGGAGGGCAAAAGACTCTTTTCCCTGTGTTCAGTACAACCTTTCAAAATATTGCTAACAACAATATACAAATTTTCGAGCAGGATTCTCTAGACTAATAGCCAGCATTATCATAATTTTGAAATCATCAGTCAGGGTTTTTTTCTACGCAAATCAATGGGAGGTCATTACATCCTACATGCAATGCAGTCGGTGCTGTTGTTAATTAAAGACACCGGTAACAGTTTTCAAAGCTTGATACTAAGTAGTATTTGAGTTATCTTGTATATTTTGGGCAACTGAATCATGTGCTTCACAATCATAGACTAGTACTTATACGGGTCAAATTGGGGTATAATTAGGGTATAATATCATTACATATGAACTAGAGTCTGTCCCCCACGAATTTCTACTTATTATATTACTCGTTTTCACATGTGGGTCTTGTATTTTCGATTTGCTTTGTCCTTGATAGTTTGATGTCTATCCAAACCACGAGAAGTTCCTGTTTTTGCCCGTTCATGCAAAAATTATACAAATTTGTTTTATAATCTTATTGCCAGTAACAATTAATACTGCTGACTTTCTTGGGACAGAAATCGTTACGAGCCAGTCTGAGCAGTGGCCTTTGTGGGGTTTTTTTCTCGAGGGTTCTTGAATATCCTCTATTACGGTGCAAATCTCATCTTCTTTTTGGTTAACCAAATTACTCAGAAATTTGCATTTAAGGAAATATTTTGACTGATAATAATAATAATAAAATAACGATCTTTCCTCTCGCGAAGAAAATCGTAGTAAGGTGTACAACGTTTCGCTCGCTACTGCTGAGCTTCGTCAGGTACAATCAGTCACGTGCGTGCACGCAAATTATAGCGTGTATGCCGACGTGGTAGTGGGCACGCCGTTTCCCGGGCGCGCCTCTTTTTTTCCGTAACCAAGCGAGAGATTATCTCATGATTATTCATTACACGCAGTCGCAAACATACCATTCTCCTCGCTCAAGCGTGGGAGCCATTCATGAATATTTATTACGAAGGAGGCAAACCCCCTGCAACGAATTATGGAATTGTGTATGATATGGTACGTGCGTGTGTGTGTGTGTGTGTGTGTACGCGTGTACAAATTGTCTGTGAGCTCTCTGCGCCCACGTGTACGCAACTGTGAGATAGGCTAAATGTTAGACACATCGTTAGAGGATTTGAGTAACTGTTGATAGCTTCACAGTGATACTGACACTGACACAAGAATAAACGCAGATTTATTAGAGGTTCAAATGAGATTAACAAGATTGGTGGTCAACGAATTACAGAATACAGCACACCACAAAATCATGTTTAGTAAGATAAAAAAAAGAACGCCAATTCAATTTTGAATTTGTTGTGTGTGTGTGTGTGTGTGTGTGTGTGTGTTAGGGGGGTTATATCTACGTTCACTATCACAGCGCATAGGTATGTAAATGGATGGCCTATTAAATGAAAAGAATTATCCTGCGGAAACTTTTTTGTGACATCTATGCTTATTCTTTATGTAGCTCTCACGATTGATTCAATTTATGTAGTGATATGGAATGCCTACTTGTTGTTCCAAAAATCAAGAAATCATGGGGGATCGGTCGTTTGCACAGGTGGAGTCAGTTGCCTTGTATCCGCTATTCTAAAGAATGATTTTATGGCGAATGCTGTCTCAAATCTGCCCTCCGTACTGTAGTAGCTTTTGCTCTTTACTTTGATTTACAAACGCTACTCAAAAGTATCCTTCTATACGTATTTATGGGAAACTCTGCTCTATCTATAAAGTCTTCTCATCCTCCTTTGTTTCTTCCATCTAACCAGCACAATATTGTAATATAGGCCTACTTGTGAGGTGATACATGTGGGCAAAATGTATATTGTCAAGCACTTCAAGTTGTAATTGCTGTTGTAATCGTTTGGCGTTGCATTCAAAATTCGAGTGCTTCGTGCCAAACAAGGTATCTTTCATTATAATACAATAATTTCTTTGTTTTATCATTTATCACACGCTAAAAGCGCTGTCAATATCACTCAATATCTGTCTTTGGAAATAACCCACTCGCCTTAAAGGGGTGGTAGGCCTATAGTATTGGTTTAGGTGAGAATTTAGTTTTAACGTTTTGCAAGATATTTAGAAACTGCTTTGTGAAAATGTTAAAAAGCATACAATAATTCCAACAGGAATTCAAAGTTTAATTGATGAAAATTGGTATTGAAAAGGCTCGTATATTCAAAAACAAAGTAAAACAAAGCGATCCTACTAAAAGGTGGGTCCCACCTTTGACTAGAATAGCTTCGTTTTGGCTATCTCAGCCATTCTCATACTGATTTTCATAACAAAAACAAAAAAAACTTTACTTTCCCCCTAGAATGTGCTCATTCATATCTTGTATGAGGTTTCTCATTATCGCTCATTGACGTTATCCATGAAATATTGGTAATCTCAGGCTACTTTCATCCCTAGACTGTACTCTCTCTGAGCGACCCATTTATTATAAAACTAACTTTAAATTTTATATCCATGGTTACAAAAAAAAACCGCTGGGCTCCATGAGGCAATTTCTACACGCGTATACACGTGACACCACAGATACATACACATACACACACACATACGTATCATGCGCTCAAACACAGCCACAGCCACATACACGCAGCAAACACACACACACACACACACACATACACACACACACACACACACCCTCACATGTTTCTATGTGCACTAGGTCTGACATGTGCGCTGAGATATAATTATTCATGAGATAATCTCTCGCTTGGTTACGGAAAAAAAAGGCGCTTCCCGGGCCGGGTCGGGCAGTGCGCCACCCTGTGTCCGCTGTTTACTGCGTTCATGCGGACCTAGTTGGCAGCAGGACCAGGACCAGGATATCATAGTGCTGCCTGGCGACAAAGGTCGAGCCACTGTGGTAATGAACACCAGCGACTACACAGGAAAAAATAGCGGACCTCCTCTCCATGGCTTCATACCGGGAGATCAAGAGGGACCCCACAGACTCCCTCTCCCGAAAATTCACAGCCACATTGATGGGGCTACGAAAGAAAGGGAGCTTGGACGACAACACATATCACAAGTTGCGTCCCAAACGTAAGCAGCCGCCGAGAATCTACGGCCTCCCCAAGATCCATAAGCAGTCTATCCCGCTCGGCCCTATTGTGTCATGCATAGGATCATTTGCATATGATCTATCAAAATTCCTCGCTCAAATCCTTTCCCCGCTCACGGGACGAACGCACCACACCGTGCGCAAATTTCACTGACTTCGCAGAATTCATCAGCACACAAACAATACGATCTGACGAATTGATGCTTTCCTTTGACGTGACGTCACTGTTCACAAATTTTCCTATTAAAGGTGCTTGCATGCAGTGTCGCACTCACACGACTCTTGGCAGACGAAGATTTATCAACTAGAACTAGCCTCAATCCGGATGAGGTCCAGCGCTTCTCAACTTCGAGCTGAGATCTACCTACTTTCTTTACAACGACAGATACTTCGAACAGTTAGAGGGCGCTGCCATGGGCAGTCCCGTGTCCGCGGTGGTTGCCAACATGTATATGGAGGCCTTCGAGGAGCAAGCGTTGGAGAAGTGTCCCACCGAGACCGCACCCAGGATCTGGAAGCGGTACGTCGATGACACCTTCATCGTCGCCAACAGGGAACACGCTGACGAACTGCTCCAGTTCATGAATAGAAGGGAGCCTTCTATCAAGTTCACTTCAGAGCATGAAATGGAAGGAAGTCTCGCTTTTCCTCGACACCCGAGTCCACAGGGGCGCAGGCGGGAAGCTGAGCACCACCATATACAGAAAGCCTATCCACACAGACCAATACCTCGCCCTCAACTCACATCACCCAATCTCCGCCAAACGAGGAGTAGTCAGATGCCTCTACGATCGAGCCAACAGGATCATCACTCAACCCTCAGGCACATCAACTGAGAAGCGCCATTTACGGTCAGCATTGTTGGCCAATGACTATCCCAGGTGTTTCGTCGACAAGGCACGACTAGCAAGAAGTCCACGTGAACAGGACAAGGAGGAGTACAAGTCCACGATTGTCCTTCCTTATGTGGAGTCAATCGCTCACATTCTCAGACGCCGCCTGCGAAACACAACATCCGTGTCGTCTACAAAGCCGACGCCACTATCAGTAATCACCTAGTTCGAGCCAAAGACCCGGTACCAACCCTAAGGAAAGACGGAGTAGTCTACCGAATCCCCTGCAGAGACTGTCGGAAGAGTACATTGGAGAGACTGGCAGACCTGTTGGGGAAAGATTAGCGGAACAGCGACGAGACGTCACAAACCACAAAACGGAGGCATCTGCAGTAGCGGAACATGCATGGAATGCCCAACACCACCCGGACTGGGGCAGACGTGAAATGCATAGACACAGCCATCCATATACGACTCAGTGAAGACAACCTAAACAGAGATGTTGGCATTGAGTTACCTGAGTCATGGATGCGTTAAATTCGCACTCACCAACGCGCAGCGCACACATCGAAACCGCTGAATCGGGATGGCAACCAACAGACGCAGGAGACGGCGTGCTGCCAATTAGGTCCGCATGAACGCTGTAAACAGCGCTCAGAGGATGGCGCACTGCCCGACCCGGCCCGGGGAAACGGCGTGCCCACTACCACGTTCGCATACACGCTACAAGCTGCGTGCACGCACCACCCTCATGACGGGGCAAGGCCCGCTTGTCATGAGGGCAGGTACTTTGATACAAAAGTTGAACAAATTTATGATTGTATATTAAAAGAACAGTATTGGTATTATGTACCTCCGAGAATATCATATTATATTTTTGATAACATTAGCAAAAGAATTGATACTGAGATACAAGTAACAAACTGTGTAAATGACAGATTATTAGTAAGATGGAAAGGTTATTTGAAAATATACACAGATGGATTCAAGGCAAGACAATAATAATACTGGTGCTGCTTTTAACTGCAATTATAATGGCAATAGAATGGTTAGAGATTTTTCGTAGTATTTCGGTTGTTATTTTAACCGATTCTCTAGCTGCATTACAGGCGCTAGAAAATTTGTCTTCTATTACAAGTGTCTTAGTTGTAGAAATTTTGGAGAAATTGAAATGTTTTTATAATTGAAGGATATAGATGTATATTTTGAATGGATACCCTCCCATCGAGGAGTAAAAGGTAATGAAATAGCTGATAATTTAGCAAAAAGGGGGTCATTTAAAGAAAATATAGATATGGAATTGCTCATACGAGAACGTTACCAAATATATGGTGTCGTATTATACAGATATTTGGCAAACAGAATGGGAAACATCTGAGAGAGGAAGAGATTTCTTCAGAATACAATCGCAGGTATCTAAGGGAATACAGTTACAAGGAATGAGTAGAAAGGAAGAAGTGTTAGTACATCAAATTCGTCTGGGGAAATGTAGGTTGAATTATTATCTTTATTATATTAATTGTCATGAAAATGGATTATGGGATTCATACCAAGTGTTAGAAACAATAGAACATTATTTATTGGAATGTAAACGGTATAAAAAATGAAAAAAATGATGCAAAAAGATTAAGATCAAGATCAAGATTAAGTAGGATGAAGAAAAAAGATTATATTTATATGTATTTGTATATAGATGCACTGCACATACTGCAATATCAACGGTGGAGGGAAATTGATCTCACACACTGCCACTTGACAGGTAAGCCGAAAACCTAGAACACGAGTGAGCGTGACGTGATCAACCGAACTGAGCTCATAGACTCTCTCATGGACTCCTAATATTATAGTATGGAGAAGACGTGGCGCAGATAATCAGACTGATTGAAAAACGCCAATAAACACGAACAACAACAACAACCGTGTCTCCTTAGGTTACGAACGTTTTGAAGTATCCACGTACATTCCTCCGGTCACTCGCTGCTTCAGATGCCAAAGGTTTGGCCACGGCATCGACACCTGCCGTTTCAAGCAGCGGTGTGTCCGGTGTGGCGAGCCCCACCAACTTGAACAGCGCCCCATAAAAGGTCCTTCTCGATGCTTGAGATGTGGGGGTCCCCACAGTGCTGCATATGCCGGATGCCCTGAATACAAACAAGCCAGAAAAATAGAATCAGTTAAAATCCTAAGCAAATTATCTTATGCAGATGCGGTCCAGCAAGTACGGAATTGAACACAAACTACCCATAACCTTCCTCCCTAAAGCTCAGCTTTTCAAGTCATCTCAATTTACCACATTAACATTTCTACCAATCCCCCACACATCATTTTGGTTCAGGAGACTTGGGGTCATAAACACACTGATTTCTCTATTCCTCGTTATGTATCCATCTGGCGTTACCGTCCTGACTCCCATAGAGGAGGATGCGCCATTTTCTTACGCTCCGGAATCACATACGACATCATTAACTGCGCCCCCTCGCTCGAGGCGCAACAAATAGATGTCTTGTTAGGCACCGTCAAACTGTCTGTTGTAAATTTCTATAAACCACTTAGAAAACTTACTCAAGATAATCTGATAGCACTAATCTCCAATTGCCTCCCAAATTTTATACTAGCAGGAGATTTTAACGCTCACCATCCTATGTGGGGAGGAACCTCGGAAGATCATAACGGGAGATTAATAGTCGATTATATATTAGCCAACAGCATCTCTATATTGAATGACTCCTCCCCCACACGAATTGATATTCCACGCGGGACATCGTCTTCCATAGAGTTAACTTTTTCAAGTCCCTCCCTAGCCGCACGATGCAGCTGGTCTGTCTCTACTACCACGATGGGAAGTGATCACTTCCTGATCAAATGAATGTAGCACTAAATGCACCTGTACCTAACATCACACCCACCGATTTTAGGTCAGAAAAACCATCCCTATCCTTCCACAGGGCCAACTGGGAGTTGCTTGAAAAGGAATTAAACAATACTTATAAGATGAAGAATGTTGCTATTGAAAATGTTTATGACTTTTGCAACTTTTTCATCTTATACATCCAGAAAGCAGCCGAAACTGCCATTCCAACTAATAAAATCAAAAATTTTCCTCCTAATCCATGGTGGAATCAAACATGCACCGAGGTTACCAAGGCCAAACACAGAGCTAAAAGAAGATTGGAAAGCTCATATTTATACACTGATCTATGCGCACACCTCCGCCCTTGCCAGGGAAAACGATTAAACTTACCAAACGCGCTCATTTTGAACAGTTCTGTAAGACATTAAACCGCTTTACTCCCCTCTCTACAATATGGCGTAAGATCAAAATACTTTCCAATAACCGCCAGCATGGCACAACTTTTCCTCCTCTCTATATTAATGGTTCTCTCTCTTGCCGACCCCCTAACTTTAGCCAACGCGTTTATCAGCCTCCTTTTGTGAGAAGTCCGTTTCTTCACCCTTTTCCACACGTGAACTACCCACTAGCTACACCGAACGTCATTCATGATAACAACTCCCCATTAAATTCCCCCTTTACACTCAGAGAACTGAAAAGAGCCATCCGTGTTGCAAAACAATCTTCACCTGGCGCTGACGGGATCAATAAAGCTCTTATCTCCCACTTGACTGATAGCATGATCCATTCGCTGTTACGGATGAGTAAGTTTACATGTGGGACACCTCCACCCTACCACCCCAATGGAAGCACTCTATCGTTACTAGCAGCACCCGTGGAAATCCACGGGTCTGAGGGGTTTAATTTTTTTTTTCTCATAATACGATTTTGCACATTTTTATTGAAGAAATAAAAAGAAAAGTCTTCTCATTCTTTCGTTAATTGTGCTGTCTTCTAAATGACCACCCTTCCCAGAAATTTTATAATACAGTTTTTGATAGTATATGCCAGGCGATCCGGTCCATTGGTAGGGATCATTCCCGCCATTACTTGCTTTTATTATAGAACTTGAGTTTCGAGGGGTTATTTGCACCCGTTGAAGTCCAACAGTTGTCTTGTTGCCCCTCACCCCTCCCCCCCCCCCTCACGCACACACAATATTTCCACCTCCGCAGAGGCAAAAAAACAAAAACATTCAGGGAAAAATTACAAAAACGCCGAATGAGATTCCCCGAAAGTTCTGCCCACAGGTTGTTCCCGTCGAAACGGGAAGATATTAACACTATGACTTTGATTACCCCCCGCTCTTGCATCCACGCGGGCACCCGCGGGAATCCACGGCTAGGTCTCAAGGCCTCGGTTTGTTTTTGTGGGGTTTTGTTTTCATGTTTCTTTTCCCCACGTTATGAGAGAAAAATAAGATATTTTCGTCTTCATAATTTTGCTCCCTCCTTTTTGTTTTTAAGCACCAAAACTTGGCTTGATATATCATATTAATATAGAACTACATCTGCTTCAGATTGTACATTATCATGATTAATATTAGGCCTACAATTATTGCTCCTATTATTGTTATTATTATATCATTATTATCATTATCCTTATCATAATTATTATTATTATTATTATTATTATTATTATTATTATCATTGTTATTATATGGGGAGGGGGAGATCATAGTCATCAGGTTTAATAGGCACCCGTGTGAGTAGGTTCTCACGACCTCGTATTTTTTTTTCTTTAATATTTTTCCCATGTTATGGAAGAAGAAGAATGATTATACATCACTGCATTCGTCTTCCATTTGCTCCCTCTTTTTTTTTTTTGTCACCAAAACTTGGTTTTGATAGACCATAGAACCACACATTCTATTTCCACTTGCAATTTTAAAAATAGGCGGTCGGCAAAGCGAGGTTTTCCTCTACGTCCGCTCATCTTATGAATATGTATGATTACAGCAGCTCTGCAGTATTACACGAATGGACACAGCTGCGCGTGTAATCTGATATGTAAGGGTGACGATCGGCAAATATATTTAGCCGCGTCCTAAACAGTCTGCGTACAATGACCCCGGACTTGAGAGCAAACGGGCGAGCAAACTAAATGACGTACCTGAGCTGCATATAGTATTCTGCAGTTGTGCAAAATACAATTACATAACGGTAACCAACGTTCGTTGTTTTCATTTCACGCCAATAATGGCGAACTGTACGTAAATGCCTTGTAGTCCATATCACGCACACACAGATTCGTGTAACCATCGTCAATACATTCAGGTACACGTAACAGGCGGAGGCAAAAGGTACATCACAGAACTATTATATACACACAGTGTAGAGTGTGTATAGAGTTCTGCGAGGTACATTGTGTGTGTGCGTGCGCGTCCGCCGGAAGATGTCAGAGATTTCGCTGGCACCATCATCTTTAGTATCCCCCAGTGTCTCTGCAAGCTAAAGATGGAAGATCGAGAAAGCAGGAGGCCAGCGCAGGTTCCGTGAATATTGAAACGCTCGGCTCTTTCGTCACGCACAAAAATGCATTATGCATGTAGCTAATTAATTTTTCTTTTTCGTCCTCGACGTCGACACGGAGGCGGAGAGGGGAACGAAACCCGCGCCATTCGATGTAGGATACTCTCCTGCGGCCGACGGCACCGGTCGCAACTGCCCGGAGCCGACGGCTCGGGAGGAGATAGAGAAACCAGCAACGCCGAAATAAAACAGAAAATACATAAGGCCGCGACAACAACAACAACTTCGAGTATTATAGTATAGGATATCTATTGTGAAACCCGGCAAGGATAAGCACGACATAACGTTCTTATCGTCCTATTTCTCTGACTTCTTTCTTATGCAAGACTATGGAACGAATGATATCCAACAGATTAACTTATGTTATAAACAAACACCACTTAGTGTCTCACACTCAATCCGCTTTTCGACCTCATCGCAGAATAACCAACAACCTGCTTCTTCTTGAATCAGATGTCCGTAAATCTCTAATCACTAAATATTACATCGCAGCCTATTTTTCTAGATCTCAGCCAAACATTCGACACTGTCGACTACAGTGCCCTCATCGCCAAACTCAAATCCATCGGCCTACAAGGTAGATTCCTTGGCTGGATTCGCAACTTTTTAGACTCGCGGACTCTACAAGTACGCGTTGATTCTACTCTGTCAGACACTTATCACCAAATATCGGTCTCCCTCAAGGAAGCGTCAGTAGTCCAATTCTCTTTACTGTTTTCATCAACGACATCTCTTACTGAAGCAGATCCAATATATCTCTTTACGCAGATGATATATCGATTTGGCGCACTTAAATTCCACTAACCTACGATACATCAATTTTAAATTACAGGTGGACATCGACAACATCGTTTCCTGGCTGAAAACAATGGGGGCCTCACTTTACTCAAGGCAATAAATCTAAAGTAATGATTTTGTTTTTATCCCCGATGAGTTGCCGCCTGTAATTGCAATATACAGCATATCTGATACTCCTTTAGAAAATCGTGCCAAATCACAAATACCTCGGTGTCATTTTGACTCCTCGTTAACATGGTCGCCTCATGTCAATTACATACTAAATAAATGTAATAGACGTCTTGATATCCTTCGGTCTATATCCGGCTCGTCTTGGGGTGCTGATACTAAAACTTTAGCTATTGCGTTTATCTGTAAATAATTCGTCCCCACCTTGATTACTCATGTGAAATCTATAATTCTATTTCCCAACGCTCGCCAAGAAGCTGGACTTAGTTCAAGGCTACGCCCTACGTATTGCCACTGGTGCTCTCCCCTCCACCCCACTACACTCTATAAGTGGAATATGCCTTGAAGCTCCTTTAGCCATACGTCGTGAAAGGGCCAGGATTCAACTACATTGTAAATGTGCATATTTATTTACTCTCTCCACACTCACCAAGCCCGGGCCGCCATTTCTGACTACTGGCAGTTTGCTACAATCAAATGGCCTGAACACAAAAAACCGTTTGCCCTCCGTAGCTCATATTTATTTCCCACTTTCAGCAAACTCATCCCTCTCTCTGACTGCCCGTGTCCGCCATGGTCAATAATTACCCAACAATTGACCTCTCTATTCATGACCCACTGCAAAACAGACTGCTCTTCAGATAATCAACACCACATATGCTATCCATCTTCATCTCTACACAGATGGTTCTCACGACCCCACCAGCAACAGGGTTGGCATGGGATTTACATCCCACGCCATGAAATCAAAATTCATGAAAGAAACTCCCGGATATCCATATGCCGTGCTAAACTCACTGCAATTGTGGAAGCGGTTACCTGGCTCGAAACATCTCCGCCGTTGATGAAGCTGCAATATTTTTAGATTCCAGCAGCTCTCTGTCTTTATTAGAAAATTACTCTTCTAATAAGCATGATCTACAAGTGAAATTTTGGTAATAGTCACTGAATGGATTGTATATGGACTTTGTCTCATAATTCGAGAAGGAAGTAGTAGTGATAACCTCCATCGTTTCTCCGTCACAATCATGGTTTCCTTTTGCAGATGACACCAATGTATTTTTTGCCCATAATGATATTGATTTTCTCGTTCACAAAATCAATATTGAATTGAAAAAAAGTGACAAACTGGGTCAGACCTAATAAGCTATCACTGAATGCTCAAAAAACGAAAATATATGATTTTTGGTCATACTGTTGATAGCTTCAGCACAAATATAGTTTTAGATGATTCTCATCTACAAAGAGTATCACATATCAAATTCTTGGGTGTCATTGTAGATGACAAACTTCCCTGGAAATCACATGTTTGCAACATAATTTCGCGTAATAGGCGTTATAAATAGATTTAAATTTCATATTCCACAAAAATCATTACTTATGTTATATTCGTCGTTAATATTGCCTCATCTTAATTATGGAGTTTTAGTTCGGGGCAACACGCATAAGAATTTACTAGAAAGAGAGTGTCCCTTTTGCAAAAGAAAGCTCTCCACGTTATCTGTTATTCCCCTGTACGTTCTCATACAAATATGTTGTTTGCCTCTAACAAGCTCTTAAAAACTAAAGATTTGTTTTTGTTTAATTCAGGGCAATTTATGTACAGGTATAGCAACAATTTGCTTTCGTCTATTTTTGATTCTATGTTCCTCAAAAATCAATAATTTCATGAATATCCCACAAGGCGTTCCAGTGAATTTCATTTACCTCTTTTACGAACGATCTTTGCTGAAAACACACTTATTTATGTATGCCCAAATTATTGGAATTCTTTGAATCGTGATATAAAAAACGCCCCATCCATATTTTCTATCAAGAGGAGACTGAAGTCCTTTTTTATTGCAATCGTATGACTCTACAGTACTGAACTAGCCATTTGGCCTTCTTTCTTACATTCATTCATTCATTTATTTTTCATTTCTAACAGAACATATACATATATTACAGAAATTGAATACAAGTACATAGATTTCATCATAATATCAAATAAAGGATAAGTTTACAGAAAAATTGTAAGTATACGAAAATGTTGGAAATGGGGAGGAATGCTAAAAAGCTAGGCTTGTAGGGTGCATTCCCCCCACACGAAATACAAGAAATTATATGATCGATGGACTGATATACATTGAAAATGGATGAAACAAAGAAACTAAGACAAAAAGACCTATAACTAACCTAACTAATCCGAAACAAAAACCCTGAACAAACCCTATACACTGAGTCGCTGTCATGCCGGAACAGAGAGGAAGAGAGAAAGAGAGGGAGTGTGTGTGTGTGTGTGTGTGTGTGTGTGTGTGTGAGGGAGAGAGAGAAACTTATTACGTGGAGTGAGGATAAAAGATTAAAAAATAGAAGAAGACGAGAGGTAGTGGATGGATGGAGCCGCTTAGCTGTGATTTCAACAGAATAATTATACGGTTGGGTTTTACACTTTTTTGCACCCAATAAAGAATCAACACAATTTTTCAATTTCATGAGATTAATATTGACATAACATACTGACTTACTCACTTTGTCTCCTCTTCGAAGAATTAAGTGTAATTCAGTGTAATTTTTTTTATGTATGTTGTCATCTATGCTACTGCCCAAAGCGTCTAGGATTTGAATTTCTGTATGTTACTCCTGTTCATACGTCCCTCTATTTCCTTGTCTTTTTTTTCAGGCGTTACAATATTACCTTTTTTTTTTCTCCACAACTATCATCTGTTTCTCTTGACATGCTTCTGCCTGAGATCGCTATCTCCATTGTGCATTTTTGTTTGCTATTTTGTCTTCTGTTTGTTAGTCTTGACTATTCCGTTTTGTCCCGTACAGCCTTTTCTTCAGTAATTGTTTTGTTGTCTAATCTTGTTTCATGTTTGTTCGCGTCTATGAAAGTGTATTTATCTGGTAATTTAATTTTCAGTGGGCTTCCAGACTTCTTCCTCTTCTTTTTTTTTTTTTGTATTTACGATGCTACAATTTATGTTTCCATCGATGTTCTTTTCCAGAGGGGCCCACATTCTACAAGCTCTGTCTTTTTAGTGGGTCCCTCCATTTTTCGCACTATGGTTATATATGTATTTCACTTCGACCACTTCTGTTTCTTTTTTACTACAATGTATAATTACTATAAGGTCCTCAATTATTGTACAGTCTTTTCATTTCAAAATGCTCTGTTTACCTTATTCTCCGTTATCAAAGGAAGTGAAACATATATGTTTTGTCGAAAAATGAAATTAACTTTGAATTGAATTGAATTGAAATACGCAGCCCACCCATACAATAATTACGAGCCATTGATTGAAGCCTAACAATAGCAGTAAGACACTGCTGAACAGTTCTGATTACTGTCAATGTATTGTTAAAATGTGATAATACAATTATTTGCTTTTCCATTAGTCATTCCACCAAATTCCGACGGTCAATGTCTTGCTTCACAAATCACCGTGACCAACTCGGCGACCTGTTCTCATCCCATATTCAATCTCATCTATAGGACTGGGAGGGGTTAGTGTGTAGAGGCTTTCACCGTGGTGCAAGGTATTGTAGTTAAGCAAACCAAATACCCCATGTTAAATTGCAGAACATCGTTTCAATTCTTTAGATCTTGCAATTCAAACAGGGCCTATATCAACCAAAACATGCTGCGTGGTTATAGTTCCTTTTGTCTGTTCCATGTACTCACATTATTCTTTCTGTGTCTTCATCCTTTGTTTTCTGTCCTTCGTTGTTGTTACCCTCCTTCCGTTTTCTGTTTTATCTCTTTCATGCAAACTTACCTTTAAACTCTTTAAAAATTTGGGTTAGATATAGTGTTATATCCAAAAACAAAGCTGTAAAGAGTGCTTACATCTGTACAAAGGACAGCGTCACACTACAGTCCGGTGTAGCAATAGAAAACGCCCCAGAGTTGCGATTCCGCACCAGACAGGCATTCCTAAAATTTTAGGAATACGCGCCTCCCCGGGCCCTCACCACTACGGATTTTAGGGGAAGCAGCCTCCCGTCAGGCTGGTCAGTCGGGAATGAGTGCCTCCTTTCGTGCTCAGCGCCTCCCCCAAAATGTGAAGCGCCATCTATATCTAATACGAGATCAGCGGTCGCTATGCCGATATCCTCCATCCATTTTTAACAAAGATCAGTGGTCGTCTTTACAGCTTGTTTCATGGCCTTCGCTTGCGCTTCTGTGCGGACCAACTATAGTATCTTGCGTTGTGTGTTTTCTGTGAGGTGTGTTGTGTTTGCTGTATATAAAACGTATATGCCAACATTCGAGCGAACTTATCATTTCGCATCATGCGATATTTGTCGTATTGGCAACGTGCTGCTAGGTATGATCGCATCGTACGAGTATTTCATATAACTCATGTGAGCACTGATCTCTAAGCCACAAAGACGCGCGGCCCGTTACCAGCCTTGTTCGTGTCTGTGTTTATTTGCCGTCTTTGTCGTATCCACTCGGATCGTCGTTCATTCATCACTCCGAAAAGGATGACTGTCGCCATAGAAAGTGTACTGTAGTCTTGTCATTGACACTCTCTTTCGCAATCTGCTTTATTTTTTATAATAATCAGTTACCCTTTTTCAAGATAAAATATGATGATCTCTATACAAACTATGAATGTGCCTTCTGTATAGATATTCAAATAATTTGTTACATACTTTCTAAATAGTGTTCTGAAGGAAGGCACTTTGCTTCGAGAGGAGGCGTCCAGCACGGGCAGGGCGGGCGTACAACTCTGTGGAGCACTTTCCAGTGCTACACCGGGGCAAAGGTTCTAATCGCGATGATGGCCACGTCCCGATCGGCTTATCTGTATCGACCAAAACGATACGATGACCTTCTGTAGGTATGAGCAGACGGTAATAATTTTTCCATAGTTCCGTGTGATATTTCACTGGCGATCGCCATATTGTAGACGTCAAGTTGGTATAATCTCTTTTTCAGTCATTTTTCATGACATGATATGCTTTCGTTTGAAAAAGGGATATACATGTATATATTATATATACATATTTAATGTTGAGGCTAATGGAAATGTTTGCACTGAACGATGCTCGCAACAAGTGAAACAGCTGATCAATGAAATCAACGTGACGAAATTAGCGTTGATCGGAAATGAAGCGACTGTTCGAAGTTTTGTGACTATGTCTAAATAATGTCTAAGTACTTTATTTCAAAAATCTAGACATAAAAAAAAAATGAACTACAGATCGATGTAGTAATATACAAGTATAAATAATCGGGTGTAAGAATAGCCCCAAAATTATTATAAGAGACGGGAAACTTATTGACGAAAAAAAATGAGAGGCGCAGACAACTGACTAATCACGTTCATGGGATTTGACCTTTCCATTTTTTTTAATCAGCCTGTTTTGGCGTAGAGTCCCAATAGGGACGCGGCTTTTATCCCTAATAAGACATGAGCCGGACTGCACTAGTAGAGTGTCGTTCTGTCCACGAAGTGTTTGCACAGCATTACGGTTCTAAATGAATGACAGTTTGAAATTGATTGTTATAAAATGATGGAGTAGATCCTAATCAAACGATTGGCTGAGAGCAATCACGTGACCTGTCTTTCATTTTGCCTATGCCCAGCGGACAAAAGTTTTTACTAATGACTGGTACTAACTTTGTGTCTTTACGGGAAAGTAGCCTACACTCTCCAAACGGTTAATGTCCATATTGTTTTGTCCATATTACATTTCTTTGTTCCCGAATGATTACTATCATGGTCTCTATTACATGCCTTGTATTAACGTCTACAAATTTTTACCACTCAAACAATAGTATACTGTACATCTGAGTTTTGCAGTTCATGGGTAACACTTCCCATGACACCACTATAACTGCTCAAGTGGCAAAACAAGGTAATTGTATGTAACTGGTGTTTGTATTAACAACATACTTCCTTTATCATTCGTTAGAATACAATTAAAAGCAGTGAAGAAAATTATGTTTAGATGTTTAGATGAGGCTCCTTAACCTTATCATTTTCAGACACATGTAAACAATGTACACACGCACACACCCATGCACAAGTATGTATAAGCACTTTAACAAGGAATCAATTCTACATTACATACATGTTCCTTGTGTTCTTGATGCGTTTTATCAGCATTTTTTTTCCTGCATCTTTGACGCCTACGAGTTTTGTCTGTACAACACAAATCCTGTTTCGAATTTGTTGCTTGTTGATTAGTTGTCACGCCTAAAAACTTCTTTAAATTCGAAAACCAAACCACCGGTAACCATACTGGTACATGTATAAAACTAGAATGGTGGAAAATATAATGATGTGAATGAACTTAAATGATAGGATATCATAGCTGATATGCGCTACCTGACAATATGATGTCTTCCTGTGATGATAAGATGTACAACATATCATTTATCAAGTCAGGATAAATATGCTCAGGCTCAGAGCATATCGCTCTACTGTATCGTTGGCACAGAGAAACTGAAGAAAATACACGATTACAAATCTGAAGTTTTTTTGGCGTCTCTTGGCTTGCATTTCGAGGAGCCAAAAACCTGATATAAAATTACAATGCCATCATGGTGAACAGAAAAAATAAGGACCACATGAGAATTCTGACCAGAGAGCGTTAATAATACGGTGTATGCAAAGTTCTGCAGAACACATGACATGTGGTACGTTGTTTTGTTACTCTTTATTAACTGAATTGTCATCCCTCGGGTTACTTGACTAAAGGAGGTTAAAAGTATACCATGACAGGGATGCCAAACTTTTCAACATGATTGCAGTATTCTGACGGCTCATGAGATTCATTTTGGGTGAAAACGGTATTTTTACATGTCCTGCAATAGACGTGTGAAGCGTCCGCTTAGCTTTGTAAACATATCATTTTTTTAACTTCCCGCGAATAACATTACCAAGACATAAGACACAAATATGTGAGACAGTAATTTGTCTTGCCTTGCAAGAATATAAACATATGGGGCTGGATATTTTGGAGAAAGCAACAACTTAACTACCCCGTAAACTTGGAATCAAATACTAATATTCTTATTTGAGTGTAATTTTCATGTCCACGTCACACCGGAACTTACAATCCACTGTCAATTCATCAAGGCTATGGATATCAAAAAAAATGAATAAATTTCGACCTAATGTCCTGCGCTGTCACACAAAATATCAGCTACAGTTTCTCGCAGACAGTCTACGTTTCTAGGCCGCTGTAACGTTAACAAAAATAATGACATGTTTGTTTTGTTTTTGTTTTTTTATTGTTCCATATTCCACATTTTAACAAATACATAAAACATAAACATCACAATACAAAAGCCTGGATGAATTGTCACGTACAGCTTATAAGACAATAAAAAACATGTGAAATATGAGGAATCTACATAGAAGCATTGCTTGTAGGGTGTAGATTCCCAGATGCGGATGTGAGATTATTTCTTACTTGGGTATGTAATTAAAGGAATGACAATTTCTGAATTGGAGAAATATAAACGCCAAAAAGTAAAAAGAAAAAGAAAAAAGAAAACAATGAAAACAATGTCCGCGGCACAGACTTCTTGAGTGTTGCGTGATCACCCGAGCGAGGTACAAGTCAGATGCAGTGTACAATAGCAGAGATACCAAATGTGTACAAAGGAAGTTCAGGAGATAATACAGAAATCGTGAGCGAGGCACATGTTACATAATCGATAATGTCAGTAATGTGAAGTATGAACAGAGAATATCGAGGAGGATTGAAGAATAGCTATAGATATGAATTCAGAAAAACTAGTTTAAGTTTATGTTTAAATGAATAAAGAGACTGAGATTGGATTATTTCTCTATCCAACTCATTCCAAAATTTAGGTCCTGTAGTGGTTATTGTTTTTAAAGCAGATACGGTTCGTACAGGAGAAAGATGAAAAGAATCTTTTTGTCTAGTAGGGTAAGAATGAACTTCAGTATTTTTGACAAACATCGAAGAAAACACATCAGGGAGACCACCTGAGTTTAATTGATACATAAATGACCCGATATTAAAATGATATAAATCCTAGATCTTAAGTGTTCTACTGGAAAAGAATAAGACATTAGTGTGTTCGAAAAATGTGGCGAAGTTAATTATCCGTATAGCTCTTTTCTGTATCAATAATAAAGAATTAAGTCTAGTTGTACAGCAGTTTCCCCATGCCAGGATTCCATAACCTATATAAGGCAAAAATAGAGTAGAATACAATGAATGCAGAACATGTTTCGGAAAAAACTGTTTTAACTTATACATAACACCTACATTTTTTGATAATAATTTACGCAAAGAATCAACATGAACTTTCCATGTCAACTTACAATCAATATAGACACCAAGGAATTTTATATATTCCACCTGGTTCAATTCTACGTCGTTTACAACCAACTTACCCGGTAAAATATTGATTATATTGCTAAAAACCATAATTTTGTCTTGGTCAAATTCAATGACAATTTATTAGCCTGAATCCACTTAGATACTGATTTTAATTCAGTATTTACGGTATTCAGTAAAACATGAGGGTTTCGATTTGAATAAAAAATACTGGTGTCATCGGCAAAAAGTAGAAAATAGAGCAGAGAGGACGAACTGCAAAAGTCATTCATATAAAGAATAAACAATAAAGGACCTAAAAGGGGTCCTTGCGGTACCCCACAAGTTATAGGCTGTGAACTGGACACATGGCCATTCAAACTAACAAATTGAGTTCTTCCAGTAAGGTAACTTCTAAACCACTCCAAGGCCCTCCCACGAATCCCATAGTGTTGTAATTTGTATAATAATATTTCATGGTTGGTTGTGTCAAAGGCCTTGGAGTAGTCAAGAAAGATACCTACTGTATGACACTTGGCATCGATCGCTTTGATAATTTTCTCTATCATGAGTAACATAGCATGAATTGTGGAATGCTTTTTACGAAATCCAAATTGATTTTCATCTATTACATTACAGTCATTTAAGAATCGGAATACACGTGTGTACACAATCTTTTCAAGTAATTTAGAAAAAGAGGTTAATAACGATATTGGTCGATAATTTCCCAGTTCGTCCTCTCGGCCCTTTTTATATATCGGGATAACTTTAGTGATTTTCATCCTAGTAGGCACTATACCGTTCAGCAATGACAAATTAAATATATGGGCGAGAGGTACAACAATCTCATGTATAACATATTTCAGAAGATAACTAGAAATTCCATCATAACCAGTACTTTTTTTGGTTTTAAGATCATTTACAATGTCAACAATTTCGAATTCTAATACAGGCATAAAAAACAAAGATTGATTATTGCGATGACTTAAATACGTAGAAAAAGGTATATCCGTTTCCGGAATAACATCAGCTAAATTAGATCCAACCTTCACAAAATATGAATTAAACGCTTCAGAGATTTCATTATCATCTCTTAACTCGATGTCATTTACACAAATCTTATGGATATCCGATTTATTTCGTTTCTTCTGAAGAACATTATTAATAACTTTCCACGTGGATTTAATGTCCTTCTCATGGAGAAGAAACAGTGAAGAAAAATATTTCTTTTTTGCCTCACGCAACACAGAAGTAAGAACATTACGATAACTAGTATATTTGCTTTTTGCAGCATCAGTTTTTTGAGACTTGAATATATAAAAGAGCTTATTTTTCTTATTGACAGACCTCAACAAAGATTTCGATATCCAGGGGGATCGTGGTATCTTTTTATAATTTGATCTAAATTGTGATCTTATCGGAAAATGAAAAGAGAAAAGAGGAGCGATCAGATCAACAAACTTATCATATGCATCATTAGGCTCATTCGCATTGAGAACCCCTGACCAATCAATATTTAACAGGCTTTCCTTAAATCTTATAATATCTTGTTCAGACATAACACGAGCTGTAGAATTCATTTCCCAAGTTGCAGGCTTAAAGCGATTTAGTATAAATGGACTGGAAGCAAACACTGGGAAATGATCAGACATATCCGAAACTATTTTACCTTGATCAGTTGGATAATGAATATTAGTGAATATACTATCAATAATTGTATACGCTGAATCAAATATTCTGGTAGGTTAAGTTATACACGGCGTAAAAGCGTATGAAAACATAGTGTCCACAAAATCCTGGCAAAAGGGCTTTTCGTGATACTGCAGTAAATCAAGATTGAAATCCCCCATTAAAAAACAATGTTTATTATGCAAAGACTCAGAATTCAATACGGAATTCAGTACATCAAAAAAAGCAGTATGATTACAGTTTGGTGGTCTATAAATCTCACCAATCAAAATATTCTTTCCAGCTGGTACGTCGATTTCAATAAATATGCTTTCAAAATCTTCAGTCATATGACATAATTTCTGAATCAAATCAAAATTGAATCCTTTCTGAACATAAAGAGCGACACCCCCTCCATGTTTATTTACTCTATTATTAAACACAAGAGAATATCCATCCAAATGAACTAGGGGAGATGACACGTCAGACAACCACGTTTCGCACAAACCTATAACAGAAAAATCCACATTGTGTAAATTCAAAAATGTCTTCAGTTGATCAAGTTTCTTATACAAACTTCGTATATTGAAATGAAGAATACAAAAGTTGTTCTCCATCTTGAAAAAATCACGTGTACATATGTCCTGAGGGGAAATATAGTCGGAACCTCTACCTCGCAGTAATGTATCATTTTCATCATAAGACAAGTCAAATTCTGGAGTTTGTTTGTTTAACCTTTTTATAACATCGGAATCAGAGATCTCATTATCATCACCATAATAATGCATGCCCATACGACTGGTCATTAAGTCACTTCTCTCTCCATTAGTTACCATAATGGAGGAGTAAACCTTCGGATTTGAAAGACATTCATGATAGGTGAATCAGGGAAACAGAGCTGAATAAAGTACCTCGCCAGATGAAAGAAAAACGTGTGTGTGTAATTACATAACAAATGGCGTACATGGAATAACTCGCTCGGGTGACTCACGCATACCGCTAGGGATGATTGACCTTGTATATGCATAGCACTATATGCATTACAAACTGTGTCAAAATGGTAAATGACATAGCTGAATTCACGGACATGTTTTGACAGGAACTGAAGCATTGATAGGAATGTGAACTTGAACATCGTTTCAAAAACGGCTACGAAACACAACAGTAAGTGCATACATATGTATGCATTGTACATTGGAAAAAAAATCTATTCCACGACATTACTGAGTGAACCGGAGGTTGCGCCTGAACTAACACTGCCACCACCTGTACTTTTGATTTTTGTGTTATCGTAAACAAACACAATACAAGCAGGCATACCTCTTTAAAAAAATGTCATCTTGACTAAGCTTGAACCTTAGGGCGTACAGTCAAATTTAGTACATAGAGAAATGCTATATGAGTAACCTTCGACGAAGAAAAATAAAATTCCGTACGAAATGTAACCATACATACATTAAAAGATAGTATTTGTGATACATATTACAAAGTGTAGAGTACCTGCATCCTTTGTACATCATCATTATTATAACAACTGAACATTATCGGCCTATTTGTACGTCCCTACGGTACAATTAAAAAATCCGGAGTCTACAAACATACGGTTTACATGAATTGTCAGATAGGTTCTGTAAATCTAATGCACATGCATCGTTTACACTCCACATAAACACGTATATAACTTACTCAAAAATGTGCGGTGTAATATTAAAGGTATCAAAATGTGACAGTTTTTATAATCGGTAGTACACAAGCCTAAAATCGCAAAGATCTGCAATTTTCAGACAATTTCAGGCTACAGATTAATGACAATTTCTGATGAGTTCAGACTTACGCTTTTGAGTAGCTTTGCAAGTCATACATAATACCAATTTCGATGGATTAATCTTTGTACAATTCCCACTTCTTTGAACCTTTCTCTTTGAAAAAGAGCACTACTTCCGTACCTGTGACAGATATTTTTGTCGACAGATTCTTCTCCCTCCTCATCTTGTAGGCCACTTTCGCTAGCTGACTGCGCTTGACTTTCAGGGCAGGTGGAAGGTCGGTTCTCACCGTCATCCGAGCCATGTCGCTTGTAGCGTTGGCGTTCTGCTTGCGAGGGGTATTGGAGTCGAATGCTGCTAGAATGCGGTTGCGTTCAGCCATGTAGACAAACTTCGCGATAATTGGCGGGGGTCTGTCATCATCGGCACGCTGTTGTAGGCGATGTACATTGACGAGGCAGACAGCCTTAGCCTCCTCCGTGCTCAGGCCCAGGTATAAGAAGACATCTCTCTCTACTTTGTCGACATTCTCGTTGGGCGTAGACTTTACTCCGTAGAAGAGAAGGTTTGATTTGCGTTGGTAGATTTCAGCGGCGACCATTTTGTTTTCTAGCTCCAGAATCTTGCGTCTAAGTCGTTCTTCCACTTCAGGGATGTGCTGCTTTTCAATGTTCAGAACACGATCAGAATTATCCTGAACTGCACTCTCAAGATCTTGAACTTTCTTGTTGAGGACAGTCAAATCAGAGTGCATTTGATCCAACTTTGCACAGACTCTTTTTTCCGAGTCCTGAAGTGACTTCATGATGTCTGCGAGTGTGAACGCATCCTTCTCACTGCTGACTGGCATACACGTATCGGCCGCAGGTTGCGCTGGTGTCTTGGGGCGTTGACTCTGCGTAGCCATTGCTTCTTGAGCTGTAGGTTTTCGCCTCAGATTATACGATTTTTTCCATGAGCACATGTCACTAAAAATATGATTCTGGAGTTAGGACATGGACGAGAGCAGTAAGGTGAGGACGGAGCATGAGAAGAAAGTCGAGTATGCTTGCTTGAAAAGCCAGAGAAATGGTGGTGGCGGAGCTCAAGAAATCACACGTCCTCCATGTTCACGGGTGTCATCCACGGGTGTCATTCCAACATGCGGCAATATTAGCAAGACCCCGTACATGTAAAAATGCATAAGGACACTATAGACTGTCAGTTAAAAAGACCTAGGACCTAATCGACGGGTAAAATCAGTATAATCCTGAAATCGGACCTGAAATCGATCTGGGGACCAAATCGTCTAGTTTATACGTGAAAACCTAAGAATTCTAGGATACTGAATCAGTTAGGGGTAACGCCCAGTTTTTGCAACGTTTTGCTTGCACCAGGAGTTGTTATCTGCAGTTACTAGTAGTCAGTAACTCATTGATGATGATGCCATTTCCTTTCAGATTCACTTTGAACTTGTAGCCGAACTGTAAAGAGCGCAGCGCTCTTGCAGCAGCTCCTCACGCTGTGCTCCCATCTTGTGTCTAATTTCTACGTATTTGTGAGTTGTTTCTTCGTACTTTATGCACCAGTTATCAGTTTGACATATCAGGATTCAGGAGGACAACATAAGCATATATTGGTTAATTGGTTTGGAAGATATTGCAGTTCGATTTTCTGCATCAGACTCTCCATGGATCCAGCAGTGGTAGCCATTACATGTACATGCTAGTATATGTATAGTGATTCACTCACTCATGCCAAGACTGCCATGCCAAACTCCCAGCTGTGATCCTGCAATTGTCTGTAACAATACCAGCTGCAACAACAATGGATCTACTGAAGTGGACACTACTTGTGTTGGCTGCACTTGGCTTTTGTGATTGTGTTGTTGTGCTTTGTGAATGGAGCATCCAACTTAGTGTACCTGTGGTTGCTGAGACTTCAAATCCCAAATATGGTGGAGAGCCAACACCTTACTATGCTAACTCCTCAGCTACGTTACGACTCTTGATTCTTCAAGCTGGTGATGTAGATCCTAATCCCGGCCCAGTAACTGGAGACGTGCTTAATGGAGATAGCCAGTCGCTTGGACTATGTGCAAGAAGGAGAATTCAGTTTGATGCAGGTGCCCTCTGCAAACTGCAGCCCCCCTTTCTTCAAGCTAGTCACAACAGACTCCCCTGTCAGGTATGGAAGACCATCTCATCACTTGGTATTGCTCGGAGGCGACGTACACAACGCGGGAAAAGGGGTAACCGGAGTGGACACACGGATAGAAAGGTTGCTATTCGCTGTGTTAAAGCAGTTAGGAGTGATGATTGTTCCCGTGATCAAATTGATTGTCAGATCGGTCAACAAGCTCCCATCCGATTTCATCTAAATACTAACGTGAGGCGTTGGTCACATATCGGGCTTTGGAATGCCCGTTCCATGTCAAATAAGACTACTTGTATATGCAATTTGATACTGGATAAACAACTTGATGTCCTTGTCCTGACCGAATCCTGGTTAGCAGGAGACCAGGGGGATGACTTTGTCATTGGTGATATTAAATCAACACTTCCTAATTATGATTTGCTGCACTGTCCTCGCTTTGGCTCAAAAGGAGGTGGAATCTGCATTGTGTATCGCGCTTCGGCCAAGGTGACTCTGAACAGTAAGGCTGGATATGCCACTTTTGAGCTCATGGATGTCACGATCCGGTTCTCCTCAGCTTCAGTTTTGAGATGTTATGCAGTATACAGACCTCCGCCTTCAGCAAGCAACAAGTTCACATACAGGATGTTCCTGCAGGAGTTTCTTACTCTTCTTGAGTCTGCGGCAATATCGGACAACATGCCCCTCATCCTAGGCGATTTTAACATTCACATCGATGATGAGCACGACATTCAGGCCATGACCTTCATGAACTCCATCGACTCACTGGGTTTCTGTCAACATGTGAACGGACCGACCCATCGGGCTGGCCACACGTTGGACCTTATCTTGTCAAGAAGAATAGACGATATCATCTCATCTGTCCGCATTCTGCGTGGACTTCCGTCTGGTCCTTCAGCTATTGTTGCTGACGTCAACCTTGCCGCTCCAACAAACACAAAGAAACTTGTGCAGTACAGGAAACCTCGGAACATTGACTTTCCATCTTTTACACAAGACATTCGGAATTCTCCTGTAGCTACGGCAATGCCAAAGGACTCTTCTGAAGCAGTCGATGTGTATAATGATACTCTGATTCAGCTCATCAACAAACATGCCCCGATGATAAGAAAGACTATCACAGTTCGACCGTCCGCTCCCTGGTACACAGAAGAGTTGAGAGAAGCCAAGAGAGTCAGGCGTCGTGCAGAACGACGGATGTTGAGTTCTGGCCTCTCGATCGACAAACAACTATACCAGAAAGAGTGTCTGTCTTATTACAATACCCTCCATGAAGCCAAATCCAAGCATTTGACTATCCCAGGTCGAAAAACCAGTTGGCAACTGGTACTGGTACCAGTTGATTCCAGTTAAGGCAACTGGTTTCAATATGGAAATTGGAATGTGTGACTAGAAATCAACTGGTATCAATTGGTATTCATTCAACTGGTATCAAGTGGTATTCGTCCAACTGGAATCAACTGGTACCAGTTGGTAGCAGTTGGAATCAACTGGTACCAGTTGTTACCAGTTGGAATCGACTGGTATCAACTGGAATCAACTGGGATCGAGTTGACAAAATTAATTTTGTGTTGAATTGTTTGATGTATGGGTGTTTCGTGTATGTCAACACATTTTTAATATCTAACCTATCATAATCCTACAGCTAGTCTTAAAGCCTATACCTACAAGTACATTTAGGCTTAGCCTACATCCTAGACCTAGTTAGTACCAGGGATATTTCATTCATTTATATAGGGCCATATAGTTGTTGTTGTTGTTGTTGTTGTTGTTCATTTTCCATCTGTGAAGATGGCTGGATAGCCCATATTCAGCTATACACTAAGCTGGTCTTCCATGGGGTCCAGTTGGATGTGGGGTGGGACCACTTCACCGGGTTAGACACCCTGCTCTTTGCGATGAATGAATGAAGCGGGATCTTTTACGTGCATGAGCTGTGACTCTCTCAAACACGGGACCTCCATTTTATGTCCTATCCGAGGGACAGAGTGTTTTGCCTCTTGCTAGAGGGGACGGTATGTTTACACACAACATTGCTCAGTAGATTAAACTTTTAGTATAAAAATATGAAAATACCTCATCAAAGGTACAAGTTGAAATTGTGAATATCACGGCAATAATATTAGATAAATTTTTCTTGCATTTCAGACATTTCTGAGTTTATTTAAATCATTAAAAAAAATTAAATTTAACAATATTTTGTCTTTTTCACGAAGAGAATTTGAATAGCTTATGAATATTCACGAGCAAAAGAACCAGTAGAAACCAATAGAAACCAACTGGTATCAACTGGTATTAGAATTTCAATGGTTTAGTTACTGGGTTTAAATCTAGAATGAAGTTGTAAGCAAGTCCAGTCAGGTACATGGGTATCAATTTTTGTCAACTAATTTGCACACAAACCGACACACACACGCACACACACACACACACACACACACACACAAACACACACAAACTGGTCAAAATACAGTCTGTCAATTAAAGTGTCAAATGATCTTATTGATTCCAACTGAATTTAGTTGAAATCATTGAGTCCAAGTTCAATCAAGTCAAATGTTTTGTTTTATCGTGTTTTGTTTACTTTTTACTCTAATGTTTTAACTAAGTTTAGTTAACTTTTTAATTCAGTTTTAATTGATGAACTAATCGAATTCAAAAAGTAGACTTCAGCTGGTGTCAACTGGTACACAATGAGACGTGAACTGGTATCAACTGGCAACCAGTAGACTTATTGTACTGGTTTCAACTGGTAAGCAGTGCAACTTCAACTGGTATAAACTGGTACCAGTAGACTTGTACTGGTTTCAGCTGGTAAGCAGTGCAACTTCAACTGGTATAAAGTGGTACCAGTAGACTTGTACTGGTTTCAACTGGTAAGCAGTGTAACTTCAACTGGTATAAACTGGTACCAGTAAGACTTCAACTGGTACCAGTATAGACCAACTGGTAAGCAGTGCAGCTTCAACTGGTATAAACTGGTACCAGTAAGACTTCAACTGGTACCAGTAGACTTGTACTGGTTTCAACTGGTAAGCAGTGCAACTTCAACTGGTATAAACTGGTACCAGTATAATTGTACTGGTTTCAACTGGTAAGCAGTGCAACTTCAACTGGTATAAACTGGTACCAGTATGATTAAACTGGTATCAACTGGTTTCAATTAGAATTGCTTATTTTGTTACTGGAAATTTGGAGTTGCCTTCTGATTTCAACTGGAACCAGTTGAAACCAGTTAAGACCAGTTAAAACCAGTAAAGACCAGTTAAAAAATGCTTACTGGTTTCTACTGGCTTTCCGACCTGGGTACTAAGCATTTGACTACTGAGATCGCTGAAGCTGACACCAGAGAGCTTTTTCACATTGTCAAGAGACTTACTTCTCCTTCCAGCCAGGAAAATGTCCTCCCTGAACACCGGTCTGATGTAGCATTGGCCAATGAATTTGGAAGCTACTTTAATAATAGGATTGCCAGTATCGTGACGGGACTTCAGACATCTCAAGCAAATCCACAGTTTTCTTCTGGGGCAAACAGAGTGTCTCAACCGGGTACGGACAAATGTCTTTCAGCATTTGCACCAGTCTCCTTAATTCAAGTGAAGAAACTTATTGTCTCTCTCAAGCCTAAATCATGTAGCCTGGATCCGGTACCATCATGGCTCGTAAAGGCTTGCAATGACGACCTTCTGCCTATCATTTCATCGACAATTAACCTCTCCCTTACGTCTGGTGAAGTTCCTGAAGCGTTTAAGACCTGTCTTATTACGCCTCTATTGAAGAAGTCAACTCTTGACAGGAACGACTTGATAACTACAGACCCATTGCCAACCTTCCTTTCCTTGGCAAGGTATTGGAGAGGTTCGTTTCTATACAGCTCAGGTCTTATCTGGAGTCCAATGACTTATTCCGAGGAAACCAGTCAGCATATCGGCACCATCACTCAACTGAGACAGCCTTGTTAAAGGTTGCCAATGACCTTCTACTAGCAGCTGACAATGGACTGGAAGTCTGTCTAGTTCTGTTAGACTTTTCATCTGCTTTTGATTGCCTGGACAACACGACTCTCTTCAATCGGCTCGAATCCTGCATAAAGAGATGCGCTTGAGTGGATAAAGTCCTATCTCACTGGTCGTCTTCAGAGAGTTATAGTGAGAGGGTCATTGTCACAATCCTTCCCTCTCCGTTTGGGGGTTCCACTGGGGTCAGTTGTGGGCCCTCTACTCTTCACCCTCTACACTGGCCCTCTTTGTCATGTAATCAGTTCACATCATGGTATGCAGCACGCCATGTACGCGGATGATACCCAACTTTACTTCGTTATGAGAGCTGATGTCAATGACAGAAGTGATGCCATTAGAAGACTCACAGATTGCTTATGCGATGTCAAGACCTGGTCCTCGGCCAACAACCTGAAGCTCAATGAAGCGAAGACTGAATTGTTGCATGTATCTTCTAGATTCAGACAGCGGTTTGACGATGTTCCTCCCCTGGACATATCTACGGGTTGTGTGCAGAAGTCCGAGTGTGTCCGAGATCTTGGTATAACCTTTGATCAGCACCTCTCCCTTGCCCAGCACATCCGCAACAAGTGCAGGACAGCTTCGTGGGGATAGCTAGGATTAACAGGATCGGCAAGTACCTCGACGCTTCTGCCACAGAAAAGCTTATCCATGCATTCGTGTCATCTCACCTTAATTATTGTAACAGTCTCCTAGCCGGTTTACCCCAATCCTGTATTGCACCCCTTCAACGCATCCAGAACACCACCGCCAGAGTAGTCACACGTTCCAAGAAGTTTGAACACATTACCCCAATCATCCAGTCACTTCATTGGTTGACAATAAAGGAACTTGTTATCTTCAAAGTTCTCCTCCTTGTCTACAAAGCTATCCATAACCAAGCCCCTTCATACCTACAGAACCTACGCTCTCTCCGATCCTCATTAATTTCTTCTGCATCTAGACGTCTGCGCTCCCATGCTACTGCCCATCTTCAACTGTTACCCGGACCTCGCACGAAGACACGCTACTCATTCTCACTCATTCGCGGTTATTGCACCCAAGCTTTGGAACAATCTACCCATTCATAAACGACAAGCCCCATCAGTAGAATCATTTAAGGCACTTCTTAAAACTCATCTTTTCCCATATTGATTCCTTCCCTAAGTTAATGTGCTGAGTGTAATTCAATTATTTCATGTGTTTAATTACTGGTACACATTGATTTGTATCATGTTATTCTTACTTGTGTTTTGACCTGTCTGTTTTCCCTCACTTTTCATCTTTCCTTTCGTTTTTTTCCCTGTGCGCTTAGAAACATTGTATTAAGCGCATTACAAATGTAATGTATTATTATTATTATTATTATTATTATTATTATTATTATAACTGCCTCGCGTTGTACATGGCGAAGCGACCTTGCTTTCTGTGGTCCATTTTTTTCGCGGGTTGACAGCGTTTGGTTTGTTTCATTTTTCATCTGAGGATGGCTGGCTAACTCATATTCAGCTGCACTAGCTGGTCTTCCATGGGATCGAGTTGGATGTGAGGTGAGACCACTTCACCGGGTTAAGCACCCTGCTCTTTTCGATGGATGAGTTATTGTCGGTGTTCTCATTCCGGTTCGCGGGGAGACCGTGGATGACCAAGCAGCGCATATCTAGTGACACTGAATTTCACTAATTACATTGAGGCTTATTTCGACACTAACTTTAATCCCCAAATCAAATTTCAGGAAGTAGTCTATAAAATGAGCATTCAGGTTTCATTATTTTTGTGTTTCACAAAGCGCGGGGAATAGCCGTTTGCCATCAAATGTGCAGTCCGCTGCACCGTCTGCCAATTCCGCTGCGTTAGTGAATACGTTAGTGAGCCCTACATTGGAGTATCGTGGGTCTACTTTCTCTCTCGCTTTCTCCCTCACAACCAATTTAGAGCGGACCCTTAAAACCGGAGTTTCATTCACAAACTGTCTTTACTACAACACGGCTAGTTCATTGACTAATCCTCTGCAATCCTCTGCAATCTTATTATCTGCTTATTGTTACAGTGAAATTCTCAGACACGGGTGCAAGCTACACTGAAATATGCAATGGCAACATGAAATCGAGCTGTTTAAAGCAATTACACTTTGTTGGCAACAATTTGTGTGTTCTTGGAGAAGAGAAACAGTCAGAAACACCCCTGGACAAGGTCTTGTACACTATGTATGGTCAGTTGCTGTCTCACTTTTATGTATTAAAGGAAATACAGTTTAACCTCAATACTTGGCCATGTCGTGACCGATAGCCATCTGGATAAATGATTTTGCGAGATATGTTCAAGCATGTCACTTTTAGCAGGTTGTGTTGGGGTTTTAGAAAAATGCATTATTCATTTACTATTCAATGCAATCATATACATGATAATCATTCAAATAATGTGGAAATAAAACGGAATGTGAGTGAAACATACACCTTCCTCTTAGTATTTGTCCCTATAGCATTTTGCACTGCATACGTAAAGACGACCATGTGCCAGTCCATGTCTGGATAGTGGAGCAATACAGAAAAGCGATTACTGGATAATTAGTACCTCCTTGGTTGGACTTATGCAAAGAGGCTAGTGTATGGAAGATGACATATCTGAAAAGACAACGATCCATGATTATTTCTTTGGATGCAGACAAAAAGGAAAGCCGTTTTTAAAACATGATGAAATCACAGTATTAGACCCTCTGCTAGCTTCAGGCTCATGCTGAAGAAGAATAAACGACATTCTCCAAGCAAACTGTATGGCTCTTGAAAAGACTGTACTCTCTAAAAAAGAAAGAGTGAATTTTCACTCGATTTTCACTCCCCTTGGTAGTGACGTCAAGGATCACTAGAAGTGGAGTGAATTTCGAGTGAACAGAAATTTCACTCCAAAAGAGAGTGAAAAAAGACGGAAATGTTTTTGGTGGGATGTTCACTCCTTTCTCACTCTAAATTCACTCCTGACGTATTTCACTCTTTTGACAGTCGTTTTTCACTCCTTTCTCACTCTCAATTCACTCCTATTTATTTCACTCTTCTTTAACTCTGGAGGTTTTTCACTCCTTTTTCAATCTTTTTTCAATCCTTTTTCAACTTTTTTTCAATCCCAAACGGAATTGAGCACACATCTCTATCACAGCACTCAGTGCACTAGTTATTCAACCCTGGAAGAAAAAGTGACAATGGTGATGAATTTGGGAATAATTTAGGTGGTCTGGAGCCATTTCTGGAATAATACCAATCAAACTAATACAAACAAACACAGCAATCAACGTTCATAATATAGATATTTGTTAATATTAATGCATGTATTTTGAAGCCAACGATCCACCACTGGTAGCCCAGTGCATTGCCAACTTTGTGTTCCAGTTTTGAAAGTCATTCCTACCCGAGCTGGATCAATACATGAAACTGAATAAATATAAGCTAGTAATCCAGTTGGCTGTTGTTTCATTCTTTCTTATTAATTTATTTTTTTTAAAGTAGCATTGAGGGGGATATAAGAAAAATTTTACAAGTATCCTTCCTGAACATGTTTAATTTTCGACTACAAGTGAATATAATTATTGCATATTCAATGATAAGCTACAAAAGACTTGCAAAGTATAGTCACCATTATCTATATTATAATACAAAAACAATTACACATGTACCAGGAATTGTGATTGCTTTGAAAAATTGACAAAAATACAGAAATTTTCAATACTGCATGGTTAATCAAGTTTGGATCCTCTGTCATGTAACACAGTAATGCTCTACAAGTACATTGCACAAATACCTAAACATACTCGATCAGAGAAGCATGGTCTTGACTTTAAGTAGGCTTTAGGTGAGGTATTTATGTAGATGATAGAGCCAGAGGGGGGCCTCCCTGAAACCCCCCAGACCTCGGCCATCAACCGTGCGATCATTACGAAATCCACACACAAATTGCCTGTGACATAATCTATAAAACGGTAATGTTGATTTTCAACAATAAAAAAAAGTCACTTGACTAAATTATGCTAATTTGAGCATGAAATCAGACCATTTGCCATAACTAAAGTTCCAAAAAGGCACATTTTTTGTTTTTGTGTAAATATTCTTTCTAACGTCCATAGCAAATGAAAGAGAAAAAAACTGTGCCATCAAAAAATTCTGAAGTATCTATTTTTTTCTATTTACCCATGTATTTCTTTGTTTCTTACTTTTTGTTTTTCATTGCCTTTTCAATGAAATTTGTCAGCGACACGTCCAGCATGAAAATATTTATGTTATTGAATACAATCAATAACCCCCCAAATAATCATGCCTTCATGAAATTTGGCATGGAATGTCAAAGGGGAGGAGGGCTCGTAGCCCCCCCCCCCCCCCCAACCGGGCCTACTATTTATGGAAAAAGAATTGCAATCAATACAGTTGACACAACATGTATCATATCATTGATCTTCTTCACCTAAATAAGGCATCATTGTACAATATTAAACACTTGTAATCCTTCCGAGTTTTGCCAGATGTAGCAACAACTAATGCATGCAAACTGAATTTCTTATAGAGTGATTTCATGTGACGTCATGTTGGTCACCATAATGGTGGCTTCCATAGCAAAGGCGATCAATATTCATTCATGCATGCCTCTCTAACAAAGGTGTTCTTTTGCCTTAGGTTTCCCTGAAGTAAACATTGCTGCAGCTTTTGTATGCAGTCTTGATTTCTAGTCAGTTTAGGCAATTGACTTCATTAGGCTGCGTTCACATAGAAGTATACGGTATACGGTATTCGGTATTCGGTATTCGCTATTCGGGCACCCAGTACACCATCACCCTCACCGTCAACTTGCCATCCCATGCAGTGAGGATTTCTTCCTCCTACATCCCAGCAAATCTTATTAACAATTTCTAAACTGCATCAGAATGTTAGTCTACATGCTTATTTTTGCTAAAGGGCAAATCCAGACCAAAATTGTCATTATTTCATAAACGTGAGACGGTATACGCTGCAGGAAAATCGAACAAGCTCGATTCCCACTTTGCTACACTATTCTATGCTATTCGGTACATTCAAATAGTGCCCTCTTATGTGAACCGGTGTTAGGAAATCCTATCGTTCGATTCAAGCTATTCGCGTGTCCTCGAAAACGAGCCCCGAAAACCCAAATAGTAATATTAGTATACTTCTATGTGAACGCAGCCTTATGGTGGGCAATTGTGACATCACTGCTAACACTCTATAACAAAATATTATTGTCAGTTGCAGGTTATCTTAATAATTTGTTATGAGCTCAAGGGAAGAATTATCCATGAGTTTGACTTGGCACATTAGTGAACTAATCTATTTGGCTGCATCTACTCTAATGCCGTGGATTTATCAATGATGGGCTGCAGATGTTTCGTGGAAAAAGAAGTTGAACCAATTGAGCTTCTACCCACAAGTTTTTCAAAGTACAGTACATCAATTACATAAAGGTGAAAATGTACAAAATAACTCTGGGTCCCGTAACCCTAGGGATCAATGATTCCCATCAATTTTTTATTTATTTTTTTTAAAGATTTTCCCTCTACTCCAAAGAAGATGGATGCAATAAATTTGAACACATGCATATTGTACTGCATCACTGTTAATCAAAGGGGTGACAAATGTATGTGGTAACTTAATCACAACATGGAGACATGATCTTCATCCCAAGAGCATGGATGACCATTGGAAGATTCTACTATTTAGCTGCTATTTGTAGCATTCCCCCCCCCCAAAAAAAAAAAACAACAACAACAACAAAAAATGAGGGAAAGAAAAAAATACATACGAGTGTCTGTCAAAAGTTTTCTCTCTTGAATATTACACCATAAAAAGGTTTTATTAAAGCAAGTCAGAATTGCCTGGAGAGAAGGGGGTGCTTCATGAGCGCAGCCAGATTCGTATCATGCGGAATGCCAAGAAGTGTGTGGCCAAACATTCTTTCATATGCTTGGAACACCTTACAGATGAATGTATTGATTAACATGTGGCCATGAAGAGGAGATTTTTTCTTGACTTTATAAGTCAAAACTATTTTCAGTTACTAGTATATACAACAATCAACAATTCAAAGCATTAACAATCACACATTCTATGCAACAAACTCTTTTCATCGGTGAGCCCTGTTTTACTTTTAATGTTGAAGTGCTGCAGTACATCCTCGTAACAGCTTCATGCTAAACTACCGCTGAGCCTGATGAGGCTGACTCTTCAACAAGAATGTAAGTTCCAACGTCAGAGGAGCATATACTGTATCTCAAAAGAGGAAAAAGCAAGGGTATTTAGACCTATACACTGATGGTAGCTGTCTCTTCTCATTGGGCTTCTAATCTAAAGATGGAATGGTGCTCTGTCAGGGGCTTGGTGGGAGCTGCAACTACTCTCTCTCTCTGCCTGAGGTGATGAGTGGTGTCATAGCTCCTCAAGGTCTTCAAACGATACTCAATGAATCCATGATCCTTGCCATACAGGTATACTCCTGAAATATAAGAATGCATTGTAAGTCAAAGCTTTTTCTTGAGTCTCAACAAATTTGACTTTGGCACAGAGTTAACTATAACTGATGAAGATCTGATAGCAGTAGCAATACATGTAGTGGCATTCTTATGGAAGAAAACGAGAATAGGTTTATTATAAATGAACGGCGCAACTGGCATGTTGGAACTTAAGTTACATTACGTTACGTTGAAGTTAACGTTTATCGAACCTAAGTCATGGAATCAGGCCAATCTGCACACAACTTTATTAGACATCTATGAGAAGGTACATCAAAGATTATAAAAAGTCCCCACATTGCCTGTATATTTGCACAATGAGTTAATTAAGAAATAGATGCAATTTCCCTGTAAAGGCCATTTTTTTTGGGGGGGGGGGTGGGTCATGCCCATAACCTGAAAAACTTTGGGTCCTTGCCCCCTAACTAAACAAGGATGATCAACTCCTCGTTTGGTTGCTTAATTCTGTCCACTAGCTCTTGAGAAAAGTTGAAAATGTTGAGGTTATTGCAAGCTAGATGAATAAGATACCATGTTACAAGGTATGTCACTTAAGCTTTCTGCTAAAGAGGGCTAGGAAAAGTTGTAGATCACATAAACTTACGAGTATAAACTTACATGCCCTTTTGCACCTTGTGTGGTGTCTCACAAAGTGGGGTACTGCATCGCAACAGCCTTGGCTACAACATCCTTTGCTCACTACTTGGTATCTGAATTTTAAAAGAAAGCAAGAAGAATGTTAATCATATTCTAGGACGCAAATATATAACATCAAAAATTTGGCCCTCATTTTAATCTTTTAAGGGGCTGAACTATCTTTATGTTTTTTTTTTCTTGGCATTAATTTCTATTGCTATTCAGTACCACTGTTTCAAGTACATTTATTGCTACTTGAGCCAGATATCAGTTAATACATATGAAAATTTCATGCAGATACAAATGTAGGTTAAGTGTGAATGTGCACAGTGAGTAGAAAAATTTATACAAGATGTGATTATCCATTGAACTTCATGGCACATCAACTCCCACTTTTTTATTAATCATTGTGATGATTAAATCATAAGTATTAGGACTATTATCAAATCAATATACATGTGGCCCGATGGGGCTACCAAGAAAATAAGTCAGCGTGGAGTCTTGTACGTACACTCTGTTTACATGTCTCATACAAGTATACCAGTCTTTATTTTTAAATCTATAACCATCACTTCATTAACAATGTTATACTTACCGGTCCCTTCTACTTTCTTTCTTTCTTTTTTTTTTTTTTGGGGGGGGGCAAATTTTAGTCTGCTTTTGTCTATACTTGAGAAGACCAAGAAAAAAAAAATGAACAGGCAAATTACATGGTTATATATTGGATGGAAATGTAGTACAAGACATGACAATGGGAAACTGGTATTCCAGACAAATTTTCAATAATTATGATAATGTAATATATGAATAATAATAATAATATTTTAAATAATTGAACTTACGCTGTACAGTTTTCTGCTTCCATTTTCAACAACAAATATGCTGCAATGATCTGGGTGTGCAGATGTCTCCTCGGAACAGTCAGAACTCCTTCCCTCAGCTTTTGAAGTATCTCTTCCCCCTTGAAGTGATGTGTGTGTTGAATTCCTGGGCAAATAAGTAAAATTTAATGGTTTTATGAATAATAGGACCTACAAATGGCATGAGGATAGTAGGTTCCTCCAGTTTACATTATAAACTTGAAGAGCAAAATCATTTAACATACATATTTGACATAAGCAACAGCTCCACTTACACAACTCAAGACTGACCATAACATGGTTTTCACTTCTGTCGATACGGCAAGTACACGGTACACATTTTTCTTAAATACAAGTACTAACCTGTCAAGACATTCATTTTCAGAGGGAAGGACAGCTCCAAAACTGCTCCATGAAGTATCTTGAAAATCATTTCTTCAAACAAAATAAAACCAACCAAGCATTCTAAGACTCTAGAATGTAAAATAAATATAAATCAATTTCAAACTAGTCTCCCTTCATTAATCATAGTGGAAAACAACAGAATAGCTTACAGCACGGTTAATGCAATGGAAGTCCATATCTCAGAGGCTCCTTCGCTGATGTTGGCCCGGTGTTTCCAGCATTCGTCAACCCTGAATTCAATGGCTAGTCGTTGACCACATCTGTACTTTGCAATCTGGTGATATGCACCCTCTTCGTGTGACAGAGACTGTACAGCTATCAATATCTGTCTTTGTTCTCCAAATGATGACCCCTACACCGAGTTCCTTTAAATCACCATCACTCCCAAAGAGCTGTCATGTCTACGTCTTTATCTGGAGGAAAGTATGAAAACACAAGGTTCAGAAATGGATTTAGAAGTCATTTCCAGTCCACACAAATACTAAGTGAGCACCAATACAAAAGCTAGTAGGCCTAATTACTTTTTTAGCTACATCAGCATATTTAATGTTAGAATTAAAGACCCAAAGATGATCTCTGCCAAATTTCAATACCGGTACCTAAGGTCACCTGTAACTTTCATAAAAAAAAAACAATGTTGAAAATAGTACCAGTCATCGTCTGCTACAAGGGGGATCGATCTCCATGATGTGTGAGCACGCTGATCTTCAGCTAGAAGTGTGATGTCACAGTGGACCAACACTTAACACGAACAGTACACGCATCATACGTCTTACCTAGTACAGTAGTAGATGATCACGACACATGACGTGGGAGCTGGTGTACGTGGTATTCTTCCAGCTGTTTGGATGCTCGAATGTAGCGGCAAATAAAAGTCCTTTTTACTACATACAGTGTATATAATGAATGATAATCATAAATCACTAAGTTTCACCATTCTTTATTACCGTACTGATCGAGATCACCATCTCATCTGGCAACACAGACCAGTGTCAGTGATTCGGCTGTCAACTCAGCAATAGCAATGTAGAGTACGTGTCTGGCGCTAGGCGCTTCTAATCTATTGCTTTAATTAGCACAGCTTAGTAACAGTTAAAGTTCGATCTCTACACTCGACCACAGTAATCTCTGTGTGATGATTAACTATACACAGCCCAGTCGCTGTACATTAAGACATACCTACGTACAGCGACTGGGCTGTGTATAGTTATGTGATGATATTATGCTTACGAATGTCAATTCAATGGCTAACGACCAACGTTTCATTCGTCACTCATTTTTTTTGAATAGTTCAAGCCCTAGATCCCAATGTGTACAATTAAACTAAAGTCTAAAGACTCAACGTATTATTAGATCCCAACACCAAGTGTGTACCAGTTCAGTTTCGGCCTCGGATTCTAGCTGTTCGTAAGGTGTTCTATGGTATGACCAGCCCCATATAGCTAACTGTGCCACGGGCGGCCCGGGGTTATTCGTATAGAACCCTAAAGGTAACTTACTTATGGTCGTTTACGGAGAGGTATAACGTTAGACTAGCCCGTAATGCTGAAAAAAAACTCAACAAGTTATAATTAGATCGATCTATGGTTTGCTTACCTTCAAAAATGTGAATAATATCTCCGCCCCACTCAATTTGAAGACAGACATTTTCTCACGTCCATCACGACATCCAGGCTCAGATTCTCACGATTGCACTTACACGCACGTAAATCTGTGATCCTATGCATAATACACGCACAGCTAGCACACAGCACGCAATTGCACATACACGGTCCACGCACAGGCGACGCGTCGCTGTTCAGGTAAACCTGCCCGCGCCCAAGCCAGGGGAAATTGCGGCTGGTGATTGGCTTAGAGTAAACACATGACAGGGGAATTCTCAATTTCTATTGGCCTAGCCAAATGCGTTTAATTATGTATTCACTCGGAATTCACTCGGCGAATGGGTTTCACACAAATTTCACTCGTTACAAGAGTGAAATTCACTCGACAACGAGTGAAAGTCACTCTTAATTGAGTGAAATTTTATTCACTCCTTCCGAGGAGTGAATTATTCACTCGAAATTTTTTAGAGAGTACAACAAAGTATGAAAACAAAGTAAAACAAATCCTCATTGTGCAGAAATACATGCTGAACATTAGTTGAACTTGTATGCATTAAAGTTTGAATTAAAATAGAAGTAGAGTTACGCTCAGCCGCTGGTATGTAGATGTAAATAAAAAGTTTAATGTCCGTCATATTTTTTTAACTAAATTTTTAGTTATTACTAGTTTGAATATCATTATAGAAAGACAAAAGGCTGATCTTTATGTGATTTATACATCAGAAGTCCATTGCAGACATAAATTGTTTAGATTCCAATATGATAGAAAAGGCAACAAAGCAATAAAGTAAGAGCCCTTGCTGAATAAACAATCCTCAAATAAAGAATTCCTGGAATAAGAGAACTCATGAATTGGCTACGCAACATTGTCAAATGTGTTATATATTACCATCCAGGTGAAAAGAATAAAAAATATTATTACAAGCATGATTGTGACCCCTACCACTAAATAAAAGTGGACAAATCTGTAATGTTGGTAACATTTAGATTATTATGATGATAATGATGATGAAGATGATGTTCGTCCTTCGCAGGCGAAGACAACCACAACTTTTAGTATCACTACATTCCGTGAGTGCGAAGATGGCTAATCAGTCCGATCCTCGCTCTCTTTGGAATGATTAGGATGATAATAGGTGTTATAAATTGGGTTCAAGAATGTAGCCAATCAGAAGTGGTGAAATGAGTCACGTGTGCGCTCTTGATTTTCTTACTAACATGCACGGCCGTGCAAAAAGTGTGCTAACGAAAAGTCATAACAGCACGGCGTGTTAACCTATGGCAGATGACTTCTGCGCGAGCGGGTAGTGAACGATAATATGGTACGTGCTGGAGCGGGTATTTACTGTCCTATACGTGCCAAAGAGATTTGGTGTAATCTCTTTGATACGTACGTACTACTGTACGTGCGTGCGCGCGCAGCACCACTGCACACGGTGTGATCCTCTGTAAAGCCCATTGAAGAGTGGCCCAGTTGTATTGCAATATGAAGTCTTATCATCTGATAGACTGATATTATACTAAAGATAGTTCTTCGACCCATTTTGTAAACCAAATAATGCACAGGTTTAAGTTCGTGACATAAGTGGAGATGCAGTGCACTCTCGAGTATTCACAATATAGTGCAACATGCACTCGGCTTCACCTCGTGCATGTTGCACATAGTCCAAGAGCATTAGTTTTAACCTGGACATTTTTGGTAACAAGCTGATTTTTTCAGGATAGGTCCAGAAAAATGTCTAGAATAACATACTAAAAGTCCTCATAAATCCTCTTTGAGCGTTTCCCGCAATCCAAGATGGCGTCCAAAATGGCCGCCATATCCAGAAATTCTTATAACTTTTCAACCAGAGAACCAAAGTACAAAATCGAAATGTCTAAACATATGTTTTGAAGCATGAAGAACTCAATAAAACACATATCAAGAGATGTTGATGCACGGAAGTACATAATCCAAGATGGCGTCCAAAATGGCCGCCATTTTCTGAAATTCTTACAACTTTTCAGCCAGGTAACCCAAATATAAAATTTAAATGTCTAGATATATGTTTTGAAGGATGAAGAACTCAATAAAATACATAATAAGAGTTGTTATAGCACGCTAGTACCGTAATCCAAGATGGCGTCCAAAATGGCCGCCATTTCCTGATTTTTTTTAAAATCATAATGCTGCAAGTAGGTTTCAACTGTACACACTTGGAATGTCGAAATATACGTTTTGAGTCACAGGGAACCAAATATAATACTTATTCGGAGATTTTGAAACACAAATAAAGCACTTAAGCACTTTCAGAAATCCAAAATGGTGTCCAAAATGGCTGCCATTTCCTGTTTTTCTCATAAGCCTGCAACTAGGTGACCGCGATGCGCACTTAAATGTATAAATGAATATTTTGAGACATAAGGAACCCAACAAAATACTTATTCAGTGATCATGAAGCACGTAAGTACAAATAAAACCACGTGAGTTCTTCGCGAAAACCAAATGTTGCCCAAAATGGCCGCCGTTTGTTCTTTAAGAGACAAAGATATTCAACATAATGTTCGAGATTCAACAACTCAGAGGCCCGTATTCTACTGTAGACCAAGGTTTAAACCCATTTTAGACTCACGTATGGTTTAGCTAGACTCGAGGTTTAATTTTGTATTCTGCTAGCAAGGTTTAGTTAAACCCAAGTCTACTTCGGGTTTAAATTAAACCCGAAATAGTCTTGGGTCAAGCCACCATGGTGCCCTCTATGGAAGAAGAAATTATCCCTATCTGAGTACTTTTCTCTCCACAAATCCACTTAAATTTATTATTGGCAGTGTATCAGCCACATGAGCGTGAATTTCTTGGATTTTGAATAGTTTTTACGGGTATTTATGTCGAATAAGGGCATGCTGTATTTTTGCTTGCGACGACTCGTGAAGCACTGTACATTACTGTACAGTTTGTGTACGTGTGCGACGCACATCACAGGATACATGGTAAGCGTATAGCGCAGCGCTATTATATTCCTGGCTAGCTAGCTTTGAATGCTCAGTACCAGCAGAGTCATCGCGCCGCGCTGGCCGGCGGCACGGTTGCTGTGTGCGCTGGATGGGACGTGGCTTTTTATGTCGATTGAATCGTGAGTTCGGAATGGATTGGCGATTGATCAAACCAGGACTTTGAGGTAGGAAATTGAATACATTTTAAAAGCTTTTCTCTTAAGACTGTCAGTTTATAAGAATGGAAACCATTCTAAAATTTAGAAATAGAGCTAGGCCTATATCAACCCCGTCTCGATATTAGAAGTAACAGTTAGATTTTACCTTCCGTACCACACTAACCTAACTTTTAATAGATCTAACAACAGTTACCTGGTAACGTTCGTTAGTCCTAACGTTACAATAATGTACTCTAGCGAGCGGTTAGCTATATTCGAATAGGTTCTACTAACGTTAGTAGGACCCTACTCCTAGTCCTAACGTTAGTCCTACGCTCTAGGTTCTCGATCTGCTATGTCAAATGAAAATCGACCACAGGCTCTACCCTCCAGGCTCTAGTCCTACTTCTTGGTCTAGTCTTCAGGTTACTTTCATCGTAAAGTCTACTACAGGTAGTACTAGGTAGTAGTACATGTATATCTATTACATTTAGATCTCGAGTCTCTTCTAAGTGTACAAGTTCTAGATCTAGTACTAATAGTAGGCCTCTACATAGTAGGCGTATCTCGTGTGTACACGCGTGTTGCCGGCAAGCTAGCTGCAGGCAGCTGCTGCTGTATCCAGCCAGCCACTCGTTTTGTGCCATTGGCGTTGATCTGTGCGCTGGTACCCTTACCAGTCATCGTAATAGACTCGATTTAAACTCGAAATAAACCTCCTCCTGGGTAGGTTTAATTTAAACCCTATTTAGACCATAGCTGGACTTAGCAGAATACCAATTAAACCTGGGTTTAAACCTGGGTCTAAACTGGTGGTTTACACCCAGGTTTAAACCCAAAAAACCCACTTTAGACCCAGGCGTGGGTTTAAACTCGGGTCTAAGTTTTTAGCAGAATACGGGCCAGAAGGTCCAGTGGAATCTTTCCCTTAAATGTGCACAACACGGGTATAGGTTCGCTTGGATGCATCCCCCCTCCCATTGTGGAAAGGGGTGGCCTGTACAATCATTATTTTTCAAATATTCATCCTGAAGTATATGCACTTTGTCATTGAATTGCAATCATAAAAATGCAAAACGTCCCTCGCTCGGCCCCTTTCCGTAAACTTTGTACACTTGTGAGATTAACAAATTTCCGAATATATCATCAAAAAGTGTGCACTAGATCTTTCACTTACAAAATGCAAAAGTAAGGGTAATTTGTCCTTCCTACAAAGCCCTTCCACCGCTCGCTTCCCCAATATAAATTAAATACTCCTTTGATTAACAATTCCCAAATATTCCATCAAATGTGTGTAAATGATATAATTATTTTCATTTCAATTCAAGTGTAAAAGCTCCCTGGAGTTGGAGAGGATGGGGATACTGAGACTTTGAATTATCTACTCTTTTAGGATGGACAATTAATATAACACCAAAGGTGCACTAGGCCAGTTAATGATCATAGAAAAGCAAAACTCTCTCCAAGCGAAAGGGATTCCCCCCCCCCACATCCTCTACTAGCTCATTGCCTTGGATATACCAGGGAGGTGGGAAGGCACTTCCCACCTCCCTGGATATACTAGTCCTTATTCTTTATTCTACTTACACTTTTTAATAGAAACAAAAATCTAGTATGTCAGTAACATTGTGCACCATAAAACCCGTAACCTGAAAAAAAAAAAAAAACATTTTGTGGGAGGGTGCATCACCCCATACACCTCCACTGCATATTTCCATCAATATATATTTTCTTACTTTTAGGACAAAAACAAATCTCAGATATTTCACCAAAAGAGTGCGCTAAATCTCTGAATTTCAAATTGGAAAATGCCAAAATCTCCATCGTATGGAAAGGAGTATTCTCCCCACACACTCCCCCCCCCCCCGACACTTTCCTGAATATATATTTCTTCCAGCGTTAAATAGAAAACAAATATCGGATATTTCACCAAATAGGTGCAACAGATCCGTAAATTTCAAGTCTGAAAATACGAAATTTTGCCCTCGTGTGGGAGCGGGCAACCCTATGACCGCGCACTTCCATGATTACATAACTTTTTGTTCCTTTTCTAATGGAAACAAAAATTTAATATTTCACCAATTGGGTGCATCAGATGTCTGAATATCAAGTCTGAAAATGCAAAATCTCCCTTATGTTGGGGGTAGGGGTAGGGAATCCCCCTCCACACCCTCCCATATATTGCCCATTTCCCTGAATACTACTTTTTATATTGCCTACTCTTTGATGGAAACAATTCAATATCTTACCAAACGTTTGCGCTATATGTTTCACTTTCGAGTAAAAAAACAAGAAGAAGATCCCTCGTGTGGCAGAGGAGTATTCCTCCTCCATGTACCAATAATTATGAGAGCCACATTCTCTGATTTCTATCTATAATATAATTTTACCTAATCTATACACGAAATGAATAAGATAATTTAGACACTTTGTTTAAAGGTGGAGCAATATACTTCAGCAAAGAAATTCACTGTCATGTGATGAATTACACATTATTTTGTCGCACATGGAGACACTAATTTTCAACATTTATGTCACTGAGCACAGACATCAGCTAGAATGTATTGTTTTTATTTCTTGAGTGATAACTGACAGTTTCAAATGGAACTCACCTCAAGGTAGACACCAAATGCGTTGGTAGTAAAAAGGGGCTAGCACTTAATTTTCATTTCATGTGCTTGAGGTGACGAAAATAGACCATGTGGTAAAAAGATCTAGTAGGCTCTCTATTTAGCAACAAATCTTATGGTAAAATGTTTCTCTCGTAACAAGGACATACTCCTTGAGTTTAACATCCAAATGTTTTATTTGTATACTTTACTCATAAGAACTACTTTTAAATAAAAAAAGTTTCATATAAACTATAGAGACATTTATTTACATAATTGTGAGATAAAATTGTGACTGTCGGCCATTTTGCATTTTAGGAAGAGCTCGAGCGGTTTAATCGGGACATAGGTGCGTCAACATCTCTTAATATGTATTTCATTGAGTTCTTTATATTTCGAAACATAGACACTTAAATTTTGTATTGGGTTGCCTAGTTGGAAAGTTATAAATATTTCAGGAAATGGCGGCCATTTTGGACGCCATCTTGGAGTACTGTACTTGTGTCCGTCAACATCTCTTCATATGTATTATACTGAGTTCTTCGTCCTTCAAAACATATATTTAGACATTTAAATTTTGTATGTGGGTTACCTGGCTGGAAAGTTGTAAGAATTTCAAAATATGGCGGCCATTTTGGACGCCATCTTGGATAACCGTACTTGCGTGCATCAAAATCTCTTGATATGTGTTTTATTGAGTTCTTCATGCTTCAAAACACATATTTAGACGTTTAAATTTTGTACTTTGGTTCTCTGGTTGAAAAGTTATAAGAATTTCTGGAACTGGCGGCCATTTTGGACGCCATCTTGGATTGCGGAAAACGCTCAATGAGGATTTATGAGGACTTTTAGTATGTTATTCTAGACATTTTTCTGGACCTATCCTGAAAAAAATCAGCTTGTTGCCAAAAATGTCCAGGTTTAAGCCTTTTTTGACCTAATGCTCTTGGACTAACAATTGTGAATACCCTCGAGTGCGCTGCATCTCCACTAACGCACTCACACATGTGCATTATTTGTATAAAGTTGTGACTTGCGCGTGAATCCGATCAAAGTGAGGAAGAGCTGCGCAGGGTCGTAGCCTCACCCTCTCGTCCTGGCCCATCTATTTCCAGTGGCAAGATTTAATCAAGACCCGGGCTGCTCAACCTGGTGCGCCTTTATATCTCCATTGTATGTTCTGATTTTGTATCATGTAATATTGATATGTGTTATTGAAAGCCGAATAAATAACAATAATAATAATGATAATGAATGTTTTCAAGAGAAGAATGTCTCAATATCAACTCAAATCGGCGAACAAATTAGAGGTTTACGACAGTATTTGAAAGTTTTAAACTCTGCCACATACATACCCTTACTCCTTGCAAAAAGACCCTTCACATTGATATCAAAAACATTGTACTCCTGCTAATCTAGAAGGTCAAATTCTGCGATATGCTACAGCGTCCAACACTTCAAATGTAATGCCCGTATCGACACAAATATGGCTCTAGAAGGTACATGTGTCATCTGTTTCACCAAATTTAATTTCATTCTAATTAACATTTCCTAACCTTTCAATTTCTGTGGAAATTGGTCTATTGCCCTTAAACTCACAGACTTTTCAATGAATGTATAGGCATTGCCAGATTTAATGTTGTGTCAAAACTATTTGATATTTATGTCCCAAAAATTTAATGTCCTTAACGACAGATGTTTTGTGCAGTAATACTCCCATATGATTTGCTGAGATGGATCGAAATTCTAACAGTGTATGATTTAGGAACATATGTGTACATGTGTACAGACATTACACTGTAAGAGCTCAGAATGAAAATATTTTGTTATCTTCATGACCTTATGAACAATTTGTGTGGTACCTTTATTATTTGCATTTGATTAATGTCAGTGTTGCTGACTCAAGGGACTTAATGCCTTCATTTTTTGATGCACCTGACCGGTCCTGAATAGCAACAAAAATGAATATAGCCTGCTTTCGGCGTATCTTTACATCTGATATACATTGTCAGTTGGCCTTCCGTTCAAAGTGGCACCTCTGCTATTAAAGTCTGGTGTGAAGATTTTGGTCTATAAAGGGACTCTTCTTAGGTGTCTGCAAGGAACTAGACAGCACAATAGGGATTTTTGTATAATGGTAAGTGTGTTTTAACCTTTACAGTTGGTTTTTAATGGTACTCTAAATATCTAATTGGGCCTACATGGCCTTTGGGCCTAAATATAAGGGCGTTCGGCCATTATGCCATTTACAGCAGACATTTTATCTGGCATTAGTCGTCCCTTACTCTCTGGGATGGTCTTAAAAATCTATGAGCGTTTTCAAGTGGTACCCCCTATGTTTGATTGAGGCAAAATTTTGGGCCCCTCTAAGGGCGTCTGGTGGGCCCTTTGCAGCAGAATTTTTGTCCGACAGGGCTATTTGGTAATGTTTTGAAGAAAAAAAATTCTTATTTCCTGATGGTTTTATGTGGTGTTTTATTAATCTGGCCTGATTCTTATATAATGGTTCTCTCAGCCACCATTAAGGAGAGTCTAGGGGCCTTTTGTAGCAGAAATTTTGTCTAGCGGCCATTCCGTACTCTGTAGAATGAACTCCATAATTTGACACTACTTTTAGTTGGTACCGCCCATGTTTGATCGAGGCCCATTTTGGGGCCCCTTTAGGGGCGTCTGCCGAGCCCTTTGCAGCAGATATTTTGTCTGGAGGTGGTCATTCGGTCCTCAGTGGAAAAGCCTTTGAATTTCCACTTGGTTTGATGTGGTACCTAGATTGTTTAATCTAAGGTCATTTGGGGGCCACTTTAGTGGGTCCTGCCCACATGTAGCAGAAGCAACACGGCAGGCCTCCATATCTGCATATGGTAGGTTCCCCTCTGTAACCTCTGGTACCTCGTTCGTTTTTATCAAAAGCCTCTGCGCTGCCGGACTAATAGCACCATCAGGGTACTACATCAATGGTGTTGATATCGATAGCCCATTCATTAAAGACCCGGTAGAGTGAGGAGACAAAAAATAACGTCCACTTTATGGTATGGTCCCCTCAGGCAAAGGCTTTAGCCACAAAATTCTCTGTGCTTAAACAAACAATTGCTTTTAATGCACCATATCATAATTCAAATATTATTTAGTCCTTTTAGGGAACAGTTGTCTCTCCCTCTTCAGAAAAACAAAATAATACCGCATTGTTTAACTCTGTGAAAGCCATTTTAAAGTGTGGAAATATAAATCACAGAAAGCCATTTTAAAGTGTGGAAATATAAATCACCTTTGTTAAAACAAAATTCTTCCATGACAACAGTCTCTTTATCTTTCTCAAAATTCCTTTATAACTCATGGCTTCTTCAACACGTTCATTTGATCATTATCCACTTTTAAACTAAAGATTTGATAAAATGCCTCAAATAATGTCTTCTCATCTCTACAGAATTACAGTCCTTGAGAAATGAAAGTAACATCATCACTGTAAAGAATATGTTTAATTTCACCATTATCAACACCCATGAAATATCAAAATTCTTGCCTGTGTCAAAATATCAATATATTGCACGCATAAACTAGAGAAGAACTCAGAGAGCGCAAACCTGCGCCAAGAAGCTAATTTCCATCCATATACACGCATGCTGAAAATCGCTTCTATCATGCTGATAGAAGCCTTTTGTTTGCATCATCACCTTTCTGTACTGTGAAATAACCAGTAGACGTTTTACTGTTCATTACACCCACAACTACAACTTTTCGAATACAATATTCAAACCAAATTACATAATGTTGGCCCAAAAGCAAAAGCATTTAGAACTCTCTGCAAAAAAAGAGAGGAAAAAATGCAAACATATAACAGGAGAAACTGCAGATCAATGTGTAAATAAAATCGTATCAGTAATCAATCGAATTGCCTCTCTAATGTTTCTTCCTTCCTTATATCCAACTTGATCTGGATTATTATGCCATGCAAAACATACTTGATACGGTTTGACAATATCGAAAATAAAAAATTGTAGTCTACATTCAATAATGAGATAGGTCTGCAATACTTTGAAGGAATATTTCCTTCCTTATGAATCAAAGTGACTACACCTTGTTTTGGAGTAATTCTCTTCTCTCCTACTCCTCATTTAAACTTTCCACTGCCACATCTTCTACAACTGACCAAAATGTCACGTAGAATTTTACACTTAATCTATCATTTCTTGAGGATTTATTAAACTTCATTTTCATCCTCCCTTGTTTAAAGATTTTCCACTCAAAGGATGCTCAAAGGATGCTGGGATATTCTTTAAAGATTCAATGTCAAATATACTGTAATCAGAAGTATTTGCATAATATACAGATATGGGTTGCTTTTCGATGAATGGTTGATATTATTGCCCCAGGAATCTCAACTCCATGCTTTGACGGGAGGACCTTGCTCCGAGAATCATAGCATGGAGTTGAGATCCGGAGTGACAATAATAGAATCGCTGTCAACCATGACCCGAATAAAAGAAGTCTATTATTTCATCATCTTTTTTATATACCGAATAACACTAAAATGAAATCTAACTTGATCAATCGTGATCGCGCTAGCCAGTTCACACATCGTGATCATCATGGTATAATGGACTTCTTGACCTAGCTGTTTGAACCACGCTTCTGATGCCTGTTGGTTTGTATCGACAAAGCGTCGGTAAGTATCTGAACCTAGCTCAGCCTCCCCCTTCAGCACATGGAATTTGTTTGTCTCCACTCCACTCTTGCAATTGACGGTTAGATCGTCCCATGCATATTTCGCCCTCTTCTGTTTCCACTTTTTCGGTGCCCTGAAAGTAAGTCGTACTGTTCCAGTTAACACTACCCTGTGACCAGACCAAAGAGGGGAAAATTAACAATATGCTTCACGGGCAATGATGCTTTTACACCATTTCTTACGTGTCAAAATTATAATCTTATGTGTGGTCTGCGATGGTTTGGTGACATCCAGGCCCATTGCTTCTGAAAGAGCATGTTTGTGACTAATAACTAGCTGGTTGTCCTCCACCATATAAAGCGCCCGCATGCCATGGTTATTCGTGTGATCATTGCATGTGAACGGATCATAATCTGGGCCAAGCCCTGTATTGGGGTCGCCCTGTACCGCCATGAAGAGATATCGAGGAAGAGCTTTAATGTTTTGACGAAGTTTACAATAAAAGTCAGTTTTTATCAGTGTTATCTGCGTATTCACACGGTGCATATGCGACATTTACAGACAGTGCCGGATTTATCTGGAAAGGGGCTTCAATTAGCCTATTTGAAATACGATTGATATCATTAACGGACTTTTGAGCTATTTCGTCCATACACCCACTCCTTCGTCGTCTATCATTAAGGGGGGGGGGGTCGCAGGGTTTGAAGGAACTCAAGATGGCGGGTAGGATCCGATTGAACAAAATTTATTTCTACGGATAAAGATATGCCCTCCAATTTTCCGTTCGCAGCCCACCCAAAATATGCGCTGATGGTTTGTTGCTATATCTATTCTAAATATGCAAAAGTTTCCTCGTGTGGGAGGGGGATACCCCCTCCAACACCTTCCCCCTGCTCGATAGCTGGGCGTAGAAATTAGATTGTGAAACAATTTGATCAATTCTCGAAAAATTCACGAAACTATTAAAGATTTTAGTTGCAATTGTTTGTTTGTTTGCTTTCGTTATTTTTTTGTTTGTTTTTTTTTTCTTACGTGTTTTATTCCAGCATTGCACCGAAAGTGTACTCGAAATCATTAAATTTCATTTCTGAAAATGCAAAAGGTCCGTCTTGAGGAGGTGGGATATCCCTTCCCCCACTGTAGACCATTCTAGACCACCACCCCCCCCCCCAAAAAAAAAAAATAATATAATATATATGTATATATATATATATATATATATCTTGTTGAATGTACGGCTAGGCCTCCCAAACCTATTCCGATTTGAAACCCTCACTCCCCCCCCCCCCCTTAAAAATCTATGTGACAGGCCTGTTCCTCCTGTTGCTGCTGGCATTGTACTCCGTCATGCTAATGTCATGTTAAGTTCATATCCATGACAAACGCTACAGCAGTTGATGTCATCTTCCCGATTTAATCTATGCACTAGCTTGCGTTCCATGATGCCATATAATCACTTCAACACACTGCTTCTTCATATTCCAAGCCAGCTCCTCGCGTCTTCTGTCCAGAGTCCTCATTGCACCCTCATGTTTGGATGTTTAACGTGACTATCTTGAGGGGCTGCTTACATTTCAACGTTGCCATGGGTTTCTTGCACCTGTCGGTCGTACCCTTCTTTGAAAAGTTTGAGGGTGGGCCATCATAATGTCCTCCTGGCGAACGCGGGTAAAGTCTCACAGCATGAAGTCACCTGTAGACTCCCGCCGCTGAAAGTATAGGATTTTCTTGGGTGTTTGTATTTGTGGTTTTATTCAAAGCTTAATACATGTGAGGGTCGCTACTCCTCTCACCCCGATCATTGATACAAAAAGGGCAGAGAAAAGACAGAGGAGAGAGATTCAACATTTAACCCAGTTGCCACCCATACGAGATCACGTGGGTTTTACGCATTGTCCAGCACTTCAGAGATCTGTGTTTATGCACCACGCAATGGTATCGGTGATGTTTTGGTCTTCCCAAGCTCCTTCGCCAGTTTTGCCACCAGAGCAGTAATAGCTTTTAAGCGTTGGGCAACTGGATGTTCAAGTAAAACAAAAGAATAGGAAAGGAGGAAAAGAAATATAAGCTAAGGGAGGTAGAGGGCCCTCATGTCTCACTATGCTGAAGAACTAGCCAACCACCAATCAAACCTAACTATAGATCTAAGAGAGCTTCGAAATTGGTAGGTCATTGTGCGTATGTAAATATCATAGACGGTTGAAAGTACACACGGACAGTCATTAGAGATTCACTGCTAACGTAAACAGTCCAAGCAAGTACCCTATCAGGGATAAAACTGAATTATACCCTCTCAGGGCTATTCAGCGGCTTAACGAAGCGTTGCGATCGTTATCGCTATTCTTGTTGCCGGACGTTCCGATTTATGACTCAAAATGTTGCGGATTTTGCAGGCTCGTGCGAGCGCTGCACGCTGACCATGATCTGGGTGGTCTTGTGTACCCATCATTCACACAGTTCGCGCCGTTTGTATACACCCACATGCAGGCGATAAGTCACAGCGTCACATACCAGCGGCCGGGGATTTCCACACACAGTCTTCGCACATCGCTATAAGATGGTTTTGACAGTTTGCATAAATCGAAACTAATCTAAGCTACACTAAGTGCACATAGTCGTTGCAGGATGATACCACACACACACACACGCACACACACACACACACACACACACACACACACAAACAAAACAAAACAAAATACACAGTCCCCCTCTCAAATGGAAGTTGGAACTATTTTCAGTTATAATTCTCCCACAGTCCCAAGCAGATATAACACAAAATGCCTACTTGGTCCTCCAAAAAATTCTGTTGATGCATTCATGGCATTGTATAATCCATAATTCAGGGAGGTGGAAAGAGATTATAACTATGCCTGATTTAGTGCACAGGGACAAACTGTACCGTGCTAATCATTCATGATCTCACTGGCAGCTCACTGGTATCGAGGAAACCCGGCTAAGAAATTAAGATACGAACACAAAAACAACATCACTCCCCCACCCCTTCCCAATGAACCTGCATGGTACGACTTGTATGTGTTTCGCAGTGATTTTCTACAACAGACACTGCCGACCGAGACTGCCAGAACGGCCAGGGTAATAAATCTTTTCGATGTCACAGCACTTTCCCAAGATCGACGCAGGGACGTGATCAATTCACATTTTGATTTTTCTGATTACCTGCGTTGACACATCTTCTAATGTCCCCGGAAGATCGTACTATAAAGAGGTAAGCATCGGTGTCATCCTACACAATGTATTTCTAAAAATTTACAGTTTTGATTTCATGTATATCAATGTGGGATGAGTTAGGTTCCTTCTCACAGCAGCGAGCATTGGCCCACGAAAGCGGCGGCCAAGCAAGCAAGGCGAGTCAGAGAGCAATACGATCGTCGGCCATTCCACGTGGGCTAACTGCGTATACGTAGGCAAGCGGTGTGTGCGCGTTTTTTCTCAGTTCCAGTAGCGATAGCCTGACAAATGCAAACCGGATTGAATAAGGCTAAGTGGACAAAATTTTCGAACGTGTCGTGCTATGACAGAGAGCGTGTGAATTTTGCTCACCCCGGATTATCCTGCAAAAGGGTCTACGAAAGTAAAGACTAATGATCTTTACTCTGAGGGAAAGTGAGCACAATTCGCTGGTGAGCAAAAAAATACTGTGTGTGTTTAAGTCGAAGCGGTTTTGTCGGTTGCCATAGACTTTACACGTGAGGGCGATTCGCTTGGCACTGAGCCAGGTTCGGCGAGCTCGCTCGGTCATCCCGTGTTATCCTCTATAGGGTATTTCGGCGTTATCCTTCACAGGGTATTTGCTTGAACTGATAAAGAGCTCATTTTATTGTGAAAATATAGAGTGCATCAGGTTTGTCTGTATTAACCTTCTTTGTTGTTTTTTCTCTCTCTCTCTCTCTTCTTTTCACAGTCTATATCTTTATTGGTGAGTTATTTGAAATATATGAGTTTCTTCGAGAGATGATGATTCATGGCCTGCTAGAAAATGGAGAATATATGGTTATTTGGGCCAACTCGGAGAACTACGACGAGGAGACCCTTCAGCTTCTTCTAGGAGGTACGTCAGTAAACACATCTTCTACGCTGGTTTCAAATAATATTGTGCAATGTGAAGTCATTTCCATGTTGATGTCGGGGAGGAAGGCCTCGAGCCTCGGTGATTAAGTTTCCCTTTTCCTCCCCTGGCAAGCAGCAGTATTCACCTTGAATCACCACAATCTTTCTGTTTTATGTGAAATGTGTAATGTTTTATGTTGAAATGCCAAATAAATGAATGAATAATAATAATAATGATAATAATAAAAATAATAATAATGATAATAATAATAATAATAATGCAGATATTTAGGACGTCATAAATTCAATAAGATTTTATATTAACCTCAAAACCTTAAAGCCCCAGTCACATACAAACACGGAGGCTCAAGCATCTACAGGGTGATCCTCGGATCATGCCGGCGTTGACGATAATATAATAATACTAGTAGACATTTTTAGAGCGCCTTTTCCACTGGATACAAAGCGCTGATCCAGGGAGTTCCGGGATAGTTTGCCCAGGGTGGAGCGTCGACGAGCGTTGATGACTGTACACACGGTATCAACTCAACAACTACACGGATGAGGCCGGAGCAGCAAGGTATCTATACGGCGTCCAAACGGCGCTTCAACGGATCTCCACGGACCATGCCGGATCCACTCGGTCATGCCGGCAGAGCACGGTGTCTACAAGGACCAACACGGCGGCTCCACGGACCAACAAGGTGACTACACGTACAACGCCGGCAGACGAAAATTTATCAAAAAAGCAAGCTGATTTTGGATTTTCATCAATCTTCGTCTCGTTCTCGTCACTTAAAGCCCAAGTCACATATACATGCCGGATCACCCCGGATTAGATTCAGCATGTATATATGACTGGGGCGTTAGAATGAGGCCAACACGACAGTTTTTGGAGGTCAAAAACATCAAGCGTCATCCTTGGACTGTTGTGTTGGCAGAGCAATCCGAGGTGGTCCTTGTGGCTGCCGTGAAGTTGCCGTGAAGATCCATGTGGCTGTCTGGAAGGATCGTGTAGGTGCCGTGAGTATCCTTGGCAGTCCGTGACGTATTTTGTTTTCACATCAAGGACCGTCAAGAATCATCAAGGCAGCTACACGGACCTACACGGTCTGTAACGCCCCAGTCACATATGTGACCCTGCACCACAAAACAAACATAAAGTCGCCAGACATGAATTTTGGGTTAAGACCAGATTCTGAAAGAGCAGACTTTAAGCTTTAAAATGGTGTAAAACTCGAATCAAATGGACTCTCCTAACCTATCTTAATATTGACAAGAAAGCACAAACTCAGGAAATGTGTGAACTGAGAAAACAGGCTCTGAAGTACAGTGTCTATTCAATCGCTTAATCTTTACCAAGCCGTGCCGGCTGTGCGATGAATGGGACAAAAAACAGGAAGTAGACCATTGGGGTAACAACGATGAAGGGATTATCAGATTAAACTGAAATTGAGCATGCCTCATTAACACATTCTGTTCATAATTAATGCCAACTTTCAAAGCAGTAGTATTATCCTTTCAAAAGTTATTAGAGTTGAAACTGAAGAGTGTGTACGAGGTTTTTCAGAAATGAAAAGGGGACTCTGAAGACACACCAAATCACACTATGTTCGAAATAAACCGCCTTAAAAACACATTTTCCTGCCCGCTTTATGATCCCAAATTTTAGCATAATGTAGAAGAATACTTGCTCTTTCAGAACAAATGAAAAAGTCAAGATCGGCTAGGTTGACCCATTTCACTTATTTTCAGTCCTCATGCAAAATCAGTGTGTGCGACTTTTTGTTCGTTTTGTGATGCACGGTCACATATACATGCCGGATCACCCCGGATCTGATCCGGGGTGATCAGGGAAGAGATCCATGTAGACGCCTTAGGCATCCGTGTAGGTCTTTGGAGGTTCGGATCGATCGTGTAGGTCCGGGAGGCCAACACGGCAGTTTTCAGAGGTCAAAAACATCCGGCGTCATGCTACCGTGTTGGCAGAGCAACCCGGGATAGTCCTTGTGCCTGCCGCGTAGTTGCCGTGAAGGTCCATATGGCTGCCTGGAAGGATCGTGTAGGCACCGTGAGTATCCTTGGCAGTCACGGATCATCAAGGCAGCTACACGGAACTACACGACAAGAAATCCAAAATCAGCTTGCTTCTTTTGGTAGATTTTCGTCTGCCGGCGTGGTACATGTCGCTGCCTTGTTGGTCGGTGTAGACGCCCTTATGCTCCGTGTAGACGCCGTGCTCTGCCGGCATAGACCGTGTAGTTGCCGGATGGGTCCGGTATGGTTCGTTGAGGTCCTTGTAAGCACCGTGTGGATGCCGTGTTGATGTCGTGCTGGTCCGGCCTCATTCGTGTGCTGCCGTGTTGATACCGTGTGTACAGTCATCAACGCTCGTTGACGCTCCACCCGGTGCAAAACTATCCCGGAACTCCCCGGATCAAGATCCGTTTTTATATGTGACTGGGGCTTTAAGCTCACAGCTTCATGTTGGTTATTATGTAAATTACCGAGGAGAAATCATTCTCTCCTGCACTGCTGAATCAAATATTGTCAAATGCTTGTTGGCATTGCTCTTAGGGAAGATTTTTTTTTCTACATTTTGGCTGACTTTGTATGTGATAATTCTGACAATAATGCAGACTTGGTAATGCATTGTATCTGCATCCACATACTACATATTAAACTTCTTTATAAACAAGAGGAATTTCGAAAACCTTAGGAATTCAATTCGTTTGAAATTTCATAAAGAATAATCTGTCTCACACAAAATTGACACTCGCTTGCAACAATGCAAGACAAGACGCTTTTCCTTTTTGTTGAATGTGATTTTGACTTGTGAATACAAGGTATAGAATAAAAAGAAATCACTGAATGAAGCAAGGAAATCTGATTACTAAATATCAAATGTGCATGCACTGCTTGAAATTCCTTTTAAATTGAATTGTAAAGTAAAATTAAAGGGTCGATGTTATATCAAACATCTCCTTCCCTATACATGTACTGTAAGAACATATTTTTGATAATGGTGAAAACTGATGCTGAAATTTAGCACTTATTATTGTGCTACAGTGAGTTACTGGATAGGCCTCCATGAATTGAGATCACCAAAAAGCAAGAATTTACCACCAAAACCGTTCCTAGTGTGAGTTTCAAATCCTTACAAAATCTTATAATAGGCACATTCCTTGTGCTCACCGAAGGATAACACAGCGGAATGTTTATCAAAATGAAATGACTAATTCCCCACAAATAATTTTGAAATCTACACTACACAGGACCTGAATTTAATCCATTCATAGGGTAAAAGGGTTGTCCAGCCCCACGTGCTCATTGAAGCGTGACACCTTGATTCGAGTGCACAAAATCAAAGCACTACTTAGAGCATAATATCAATATGATTTTTTGTTCGTTTTATAATGTGCTCATTCAACCGTGAATTGACACATATTGTGTGCAAAAATCGTTTTTAGCTTTCCAAAACATAAATCCCATCTATTGGAATAAATGTACCATGGGAAATATGTCCTAACTCTCATTTCGGCAATTTTTACCCCGTGGTCACTCAACCGGGAAATTTTTGCCACAAGTCATGTAGTTTGACAGGAAGCACATAAATTGTACGTTGCATGCCTTCTTACGTTGGAAAATGAAAATTTGTTCTGATATCATTGAATCTAAGTTACGAAATAGGGCTTGTGGACTTCAAAAAGTGACCATTTTGTCTTTTGGGCATGCTCACTTAAGCGTGACCCCACGATATTCACTGAATTCCACATGAAATGTAGCTTGGAAGTACAGCTAGATGACCCTGTGTTCAGATTTCCTCAAAGCTTTCTGATTCAGGAATTGCAGCGATTTGTTTTAGGCAGTGGCGTATCTAGGGGGGGGGGCAAGGGGGGCACGTGCCCCGGGCGCCACTTCTTGGGGGCGCAAAAAACAAAACGAAGAAAAAAGAAAAGGAGAAGAAGAAGAAGAAGAAGAAACTCACCGGAAAGGGGGGGAGAATGGTGGGGGGGGGGCAGAAAACCAAGTCAAAAAAGCTAAAAACAAAACATAACAATGACTCGGACAAAATGACAATGTTTATTGTGTTCACACGAGAATTCCATGTTATGTAAGCTGAAATATTGTACAACAATTTTCGGCTCGCTCGCTGCGCTCGCTCTCTAAATTGTATATAGAAGAAGAAGGTAAGAACAAAATGTGATGACGCGGACAAAATGACAATGTCTATTGTGTTCACACATGTCATTCTATATTTAGCAGGCAAAATGTTTCACGGAGCAGCGGCTGCAATTTATTTCGTTCTGAAGCGATCGCCAATTGGATCAAAAGAAGGCGCCAACGGTTTCGAACATACGGGGGGGCCAAAAAAATCAAACAAGATAAGAATAGAACGTAATGATGACGTGGAAATATACAAATTTCGGCTCACTCGCTCGTACTAATTTAGAGTATTTCTTCAAGAACTCAGTTTGTTGGTAAAAATCGTTATCTATAAGGCCGTCACTATATCTTGATTAGAATTGTAAGATTTGATAAGCAAAAAATGACAAGAGTTCCATGTTTTGTAAGCTGAAATACAAAAATTTTCGGATCGCTCGCTGCGCTCGCTCGCCAAAATTTATCAAAACAAAAAGGAGATAAGAACAAAACGTGATGATGACGCGGAAATATACAAATTTCGGCTCACTCGCTCGTACTAATTTAGAGTATTTTTTCAAGTCTTCAGTTTGTTGGTAAAAATCGTTATCTATAAGGCCGTCACTATACATTGTATCTTGATTAGAATTGTAAGATATGATAAGCACAAAATGACAAGAGTTCCATGTTTTGTAAGCTGAAATACAAAAATTTTCGGCTCGCTCGCTGCGCTCGCTCGTGTCGCTCGCCAAAATTTATCAAAACAAAAAGGAGATAAGAACAAAACGTGATGATAACGCGGAAATATACAAATTTCGGCTCACTCGTGCGTACATGGGGGGGGGCATTTCATGAAGCAATTTGTCGGATATTTCGTCTGACAAACTGTTAAAAGCTACTGAAATCCTTGCTTCTGATTGGCTGAAAGCAAATTTTGTCCGACAAGTTGTCGGACAAAATGCTTCATGAAATGCCCCCCTGATTTAGAATATTTTTTTAAAGTACTCAGTTTGTTGGTATAGATAAATCGTTATCTATAAGACAGTCACTATCTTGATTAGAATTGTAAGATTTGATAAGCAAAAAATGACAAGAATTCCATGTTTTGTCAGCTGAAATACACAAATTTTCGGCTCGCTCGCTGCGCTCGCCAAAATTTATCAAAATTCATTTCATTTAAATCACCCTCAAAAGACCCCCTTCAAGGGCTTGAAAAGCATATCATGTGGACTTTGCTTAAAGTCCCTACCGGGATGGGGTTGGGGTTGAACACTAGTCTTTTTCAGAAATTAGGGGCGCAATTTTCGCGCTTGCCCCGGGCGCCGTTTTCCCTAGATACGCCACTGGTTTTAGGGGGAACTTATTTTTTGTTTAGTGTTTATATATACACTGTATATATATACCGGGTGTTCCAAAAAAAAGCCGGATTGTGGATTTTCAGTACCTTGCGTTCTAAAAGTGATATTTTTTGACATCATTAGAAAGAGCATCTTTCGCAGAAGACAGTAATACCAAAATCATTGAATTTGGTTCAGTTATTTTTTATTTTACGCTTGTTTCTGTAAATGCAATTATTTTCAAATTTCGCTGGATTTTTGCGACGTATGAGCGAATAATTTGGGTGCGACACGCGTTCCATACGGTGTATCGTGTAAGCCCGTTGATCCATGTCAACAAAAGATGCAGCTTTCACACTGGGCGCAGGCCAGAATGAAACCCCTGAAAACGTGCAAAGCCGTTTTCCTCATACAAACAGACTTCGCTGCAGAGAGTTCCGGTTCGCTCAATTGTTTCTTTTGTCTCCTCGCTTTAGGCATAGCAGGTATAACAATGAACAGCTGACGATGCGCTGACAATTTTACTTTAAAACGGAGAAAACATCATCAAAAAAATATGGTTAGGCCTATATCTTTAAAAGTCGCAAACAGTAACAGATAACCTGAATACGAGCGGAAAGCTTACATTATGACAAGAGTGATTGCCTAAAATTTAGTGCTAAAGTCAAAAAGGTTACATTAATCAATGAGATAATTTCAGGTTTATTTTTTATATTCAAAGTAACTTTTTATTCTATCAATAATTTTTAGCCATGTGATTTAGGCAACTATCCTTAAAGAATATGGCTTTTCCGGCAAATTGCATGACCTCAAAAGATATCATTATTACGAATTTGAACTAAATGTTCACAATCTTATTTTTGTTACCTTTTGATAAACTTGCATAGAATATTCAAATTCAAACTTGGTTGGCGAAATCCGATTTTGGTGCACTTCGGCGTACGTAGCATCGTTTAGACGTGACATCATTGAGAACGTGTGCTCTTTTATTTTACATAATCAGTGGCCTTCCCATGCAAACACAATGCACGGGAGTCCCGGGTACAATAACGGTGTTGCAGTCACAAGTTTACACAAAGCGTGTCGAATAGGGCCTACTCGTACTGGGGCATTGAACGCACCGCACACACACACACACGCGCACACACACACGCACACACACACTAACACACACACACTACACACATGCACACACAAACACACACACCTACACACACACGCAAACACACACACCCACACACACACACAGAGAGACACACACAGAGACACACACTCATACACACACACACACACACACACACAAACAGTTTTTTCCTGTCCGCCGCCAGCATTATGGTGGAGGAAGTCCCCAAAAGGTGATGGGGGGGGGGGGGGGGATCCGACACTTTTTACCGACTTCAATTTTTGCATCGACTTTTCACACGAATAGTAGGGGTATCTATCTGGCGTCACAAACATCTGATGAGCAATGTGAAAGATGTATCTTTTGTTTATATGGATCAACGGGCTTACACAATACACCGTATGGAACGCGTGTTGCACCCAAATTCTTCGCTCATACGTCGCAAAAATCCAGCGAAATTTGAAAATGACTGCATTTACAGAATTCTCAACCAAATTTAATGATTTTGGTATCATTGTCTTCTGCGGAAGATGCTCTTTCTAATGATGTCAAAAAAAATCACTTTTAGAACGGAAGGTACTGAAAATCCACCGTTCCGGTTTTTTTTTTTTTTTTTTTTTTTTTGAGGGGGAGGGACACCCGGTATATATATATATATATGTATATATATATATATATATATATATATATATATACTAGTATGTACACATACATGTATATTAGTAGCAAAAAGATAAGTTCCTTCCGAAAAATAGGCGCACCGTAGAAAAGTGGAAAACGCTCGGATTCACATCAGCAGTTCCCGCGTGCAGTACCACTATCATGGTTATTACGAGTCACTTCTCGTTGGGCTTCTAATCTAACGTTGGAATTGTAAAAAAACATGGCCAGCCCAGGATAGTAGAGACAAATCCTCTCGTATCACTTGAGCACTACGATTCTATGATCTACTACATATTACGGCGCGATCAGTAAATTTTCTGCTAAAATCGCCCTGAAAAGAGCATTTCAGCCTTACTGAATCAGCTCTAGTGGAAGATATTGGCCTAATCTATTCCTGAATAATGTTTGGCTTACCGCTGTTATGAATTAATCCGGAAAAAAAAGGACGTTACTCTTGCGCAAGACTCTCACCTGCCTTCCAAAAACACAGCACACTTCAATTCAGGTGCTGCTGTGAACCTGGCTGTGAACGTAGTGTTGGTGCTATCAGCTGTGTGTAAGCGTCCCCATACCACGGCGCGCAACTGATAACGAACCCGGCCGCGCTCGTCGGGTTGCACTGTCAATTGCTAAAAAAAGTAAGCCAGAACACGTATGAAATTTTCTTCCTTGTTCCTAGTTTAACATCAAATGATTTTATGAAACTGGTATTGTGGTCCCTTTCGAAGGCTTTGATTTCCCAAACGTACTGTAGAAATCGGAACATATCACACTAAAACTGCTTTGATTTGCCAAAAAAAAAAAACCCTCCAAGTAACATCTTTCATGTGCGATTCGCATGGAAAGTGTATACCTCAGAGTATAGAGGGTCTACTCTCTCGATTTTGCGTAGTACGCTCATGGGCAGGTTCCGGCGCCATTTTAGGAAGCAAAGCGATCGATAGCGCGCGTATTTTTACGTGACCCTCGATGGAGAGATATCTGCCTTCCTTTCATTTTCTCCTTTTTATCGAGGCATACAGGGTAAAAGAAGTACTTCGGACCTCATTACGACATTTAGAAGTATCATTCCCTCCTAAGACGAAATATAGATGAAGAAATTTCCTTTATTATCCAAAATGCGAGCAAACTAATGACTTAATGATAGGGAGTTAAATCTTACCATGGTGTTTGATATGCATGAGATTGCTCACAGCTTAAGAGCCCTCTCTCTCTCTCTCTCCCTCAGCTCTTCTCCTGGTTAACGATAAACAATAATATACAATGATTTTCCCTAGAACATCCAATAGAAATTATTGTAGGCGGTCAATAAAATTATCATTTCTATACAGCCTTTTACATAAAAGCTGCAGAACACTTATTTCTTCTATTGGGGTTATCTTTATTTTTTATTCATCTATTTTTGGTGGGGGGTACCGTGGATCGGGTAATGTAGACCTCTTGATACGCCTTGTGACTTTTTCACTGTGTTTGGCACTTTTAAAATTTATGAATTGTTTGTCTCTTTTTTGTACTGGTCATATTATAAACATGAACATGCTGTTATCCTTGGGTTGCTGTGTATATTTTCAGCGACACGGATGTCAAAATTCACATATTTTTTGGTACATTCTGTTGAAAAAAATGAAATAAAATTTGAATTTGAATTTGAATTTGAATTAACATGGACCAAAGGGATGAGTGGTATTATTTCTACATAGTTTACATTGTTGAATATGATGCGCGGACATGAGCAGAATAGCCCTTTTGGCTGAATTTAAAATTGTAAATGCCGTCCTGAAGTAAATAAAATGAAATGAAATGAAATGAAATGAAAGTATATTGTTATCAACATTATTCTTGTTAGTATTATCATTATTTTTATAATCTGTCTAGAACCATTGTCTGGGTGTTACCCATACACCCCTGTGCACAGATAAAGTTTTGTACAGAGGGTTGAAAATAGAGCAAAATCTGAACCCTAACTTAAAAATTAATCTGGAATTTAATGAAACTGATTTATGCTTTCATTTCTAAACTACCTCCAAAAAAAAATGTACACTATTCAGCTATTGGTCATATCAATGTCAGTATTATCTGATACATAGTTTTAGGACTATTAAGGATAAAATGTGGGAATTTTTAAAGACCTAGTGTGTATACGCGTATATATATATTCAGATTTAGATTCATTTATTGTCCATTTAGGAAATTCTTTTTGTTGGCATATGGGCACAAAGGAATATACACAAAGGAATATCTACATACATACATACATATATATTCATGTTCATATACACATATAAATGAATACAAGTTTCAATATACGCACAATTATACAAGCATGATTTATACTCACAATACAGTAAATACATACATCATTACAAATTTAAAATTTACTTTTAAGTCATTATATTTACCGATCAACAACAAAACAAAAAACAGTTTAGATAACGTGGAGTCCGCCTGTTCCGAGGAAATATATATATATATATATATATATATATATACATATACATATACATACACCTTCTTCAGGAGTCTCGACGCGGAATGTCAATGTCAAAACATAAATTGAACATTAAGAGCGGGCACTCATATACACAGAATTGGTTGCTATGAGAGTGCGTACCCTTTACAATGATGTTGCCATGTAGACGCAATGTAGTCAAGGCACCCCACGCATAAGGAGGAGGACATTGACAAGCTTATTACGTAACAATGGTGTTCAATTACTTTGTATTAACACAAGTTATGATATCGACATACTATGTACTCATCAACGTACCATAGGTTACAAAAATAAGTTAAAGAGCGCTCCAGCAATTAAATTGTTTCATGCTGTGATATCGACACATGTAATCATAAGTTACAAAAATAGGTTGAATAGCGCTCAAACAATTAAATGACTCAGAATACAATAATCATCGGTAGGAAGAAGTCGATATAATAATTCCTGTTAAGAAACATTTCAGTGTCTCACTGAAATCTAAACAGATTTGAACATACAAGACAGTGTGAAATTGATTGTATCATACAAATGAGAATTAGGATGACAGTGTGAATCCATCTATAGAAAATAATACAAAGTAAGAGTAAATTGATTATTAAGATGGAGACATGAAATCATAATATTCGCTTTAATTCATAATAATCTCAGACATGTCAGACAGAATAACCCACTAATTTCTCTAAACACCAGTGATAGTGAAACAGTTATCAATTAAATATCTTATAATCCTCGACATGACATATTCTTCTCTTTAACGGAAGAATGAGTAACCGTTTAAAATGGATAAATCCCTGTTCAACCCTTCACCTTGAAAGCTCTTACTCTTTACGATTACTCGTAACTCGGCGAGTTTTCTTTCCTCTGCTGATGTGTAACCTGATGTGTCAGAGTGTGCATTTTCGGAGGAGGTTACACATCAGCAGAGGAAAGAAAACTCGCCGAGTTACGAGTAATCGTAAAGAGTAAGAGCTTTCAAGGTGAAGGGTTGAACAGGGATTTATCCATTTTAAATGGTTACTCATTCTTCCGTTAAAGAGAAGAATATGTCATGTCGAGGATTATAAGATATTTAATTGATAACTGTTTCACTATCACTGGTGTTTAGAGAAATTAGTGGATTATTCTGTCTGACATGTCTGAGATTATGATGAATTAAAGCGAATATTATGATTTCATGTCTCCATCTTAATAATCAATTTACTCTTACTTTGTATTATTTTCTATAGATGGATTCACACTGTCATCCTAATTCTCATTTGTATGATACAATCAATTTCACACTGTCTTGTATGTTCAAATCTGTTTAGATTTCAGTGAGACACTGAAATGTTTCTTAAGAGGAATTATTATATCGACTTCTTCCTACCGATGATTATTGTATTCTGAGTCATTTAATTGTTTGAGCGCTATTCAACCTATTTTTGTAACTTATGATTACATGTGTCGATATCACAACATGAAACAATTTAATTGCTGGAGCGCTCTTTAACTTATTTTTGTAACCTGGTACGTTGATGAGTACATAGTATGTCGATATCATAACTTGTGTTAATACAAAGTAATTGAACACCATTGTTACGTAATAAGCTTGTCAATGTCCTCCTCCTTATGCGTGGGGTGCCTTGACTACATTGCGTCTACATGGCAACATCATTGTAAAGGGTACGCACTCTCATAGCAACCAATTCTGTATATATGAGTGCGCGCTCTTAATGTTCAATTTATGTTTTGACATTGACATTCCGCGTCGAGACTCCTGAAGAAGGTGGATGGAAGCCACCGAAAATTTGAGTTGCTCAATAAACTCTATATTGGCGAAATATTGCATTACCGGTTTATTCTTCGTTAAATTGGAGCCAATACGTGAATTCGCAACATGTTTATACATATATATATATATAGTGGTATGATGCTGATATTTTACAAACGCTTTTGTCATCTAGAAAGGATGATATAATTGTGACAAAGAAGACTATAGATGTTGCACGATGCCAGCTGGGTAGTAAGAGCTTTCCACCTTAACTCTTCCTCAGCTTTATTGTCTGTTCATACAAACATGGAATAGAATTCTTGAGCATAAACCATATGGAGTAATGAACATGATGAATTGAGTGTGATTTCAGCATGAGCTAGAGGCTTCATAGCCTTTTGACAAGGCCTCGTGGCTGAAGATTGAGACTAACTCGCCACACTGAGCACTGCGAGAAACGGGTGAACGCGAGACCGAGTGGCGCAGCCACGAGGCCTTTTGAAACCTGGGCGTTTTTTTTTTTTCCCTACCGCCTCCCGACAAAGGCGAGTATAAATCATTCATATATTCATGAGTCAGATCACAGTTGGTATGCTAATGAGGACGTGTCAACGCTGGCAATGCAGGCAGCTACCGCAGGCAGGCAACGCAGGCTGGATACAGATTATATGAGCGAGCCGCAGACATGCATGCTTATGCGTATTCATTAGATGCGACGGCGTAGAGAGCAATGCGGTCGCTGACTGGCCGCTACCTTTTTGGTAGCAGAATCGGCGAGAAACAGCACTCAAGATAAGAAATTCATGTCAGGTTTCACAAGGCCTCGCGGCTGCGCCGCTCGGTCTCGCGCTCACCCGTTCTCTCGCAGTTGGTCTCTTTTTCAACCACGAGGCCTTGCCAAAAGGCTAGAGGCTTCAGGACATATTTGGTAGTATATTTGTCAATTGCAAGACATAACACAGCGGATATATAGTTATTGTAAATAAACATGAATATAATGGGCATACTGAGACATGTTCATATACTGTACATTGTACTAGGTGTTTCAAAAAGCATTTCCCACTTTTGATTCTTAATATTTCAAAAACTGTATATCAGATAACACTGTCATTTATATGAGTGATAGCTGAATAGTTGTACAATTTTGTTGGAGGTGGTTTAAATACGAAAGCATAAATCAGTTTCATGAAATCCATGATTAATTTCACAGTTAGGTTCCAGATTTTGCTCTATTTTCAATCCTCTGTACAAAACTTTCACTTTGCACAGGGGTCAATGGGTGTGTATGGGAGTGTGTGGTTAACACCCTGACAATGGTCCTGAACAATGGCCAGGGTTTGAATGCTTCATTATTTATTCATGAGAAATTCCACTATCACAACTAGTCTTTATTCAGCCTCTGGCAGTATCTGTGTAAAGTCAAACGCCTGTCGATACTGTCGTTGAGTCGCGACAGTGCTCTCCCTACTTCTGAAAAACGAAATTACAATGAATACCTTCTGTTCTGTCGTAAACATGGTGACAGGAAGCAAAGAAAATCAATTAGAGTATACACTTGTGTATATGTGACCGTGCACCACAAAACGAACATAAAGTCGCACACACTGATTTTGCGTGAGGACTGAAAATAAGTGAAATGGGTCAACCTAGCCGATCTTGACTTTTTCATATGTTCTGAAAGAGCAGGTCTTCTTTTACATTATGCTAAAATTTGGTATCATAAAACAGGCGGGAAAGTGTTTTTTTTTAGCTGTTTATCTCGAATATTTTTGGTTTAATAGTGTGATTAGGTGTGTCTTTAGAGTCCCTTTTTCATTTCTGAAAAACTTTGTACACACTCTTCACTTTCAACTCTAATAACTTTTGAAAGGATAGTTATACTGCTTTGAACGTTGACATTGATTATGGACAGAATGTGTTAATGAGGCATGCTTAATTTCAGTGTAATCAGATAATCCCTTCATTGTTGTTACTCTGGTGGTTTACTTCCTGTTTTTTGTCCCATTCATCTCTCATCCCATTCAGCCGGCACGGTTTGGTAAAGATTAAGCACTTGAATAGACACTGTACTTCAGGGCCTCTTTTCTCAGTTCACACTTTTCCTGAGTTTGTGCTTTCTTTCCAATATTCAGATAGGTTAGGAGAGTCCATTTGATTTGAGTTATACATCATTTTAAAGCTTACAGTCTGCTTTTTCAGAATATGGTCTTAACTAAACATTCATGTCTGGCGACTTTTAGTTTGTTTTGTGGTGCACGGTCACATATGGAGCCTTAGCTAGATCTACTGTGAAACAAATCGCCCCAATGAAAAATGTTGCTGAACTCTTTACCAAAAATGATCTCTTTTTATCGAAAAAGCGACAAATTTGTCAGACTATTAGTAGACAGTTGTATTAAAATGAAGAACTTTAAATCATTCATGCTTATTTATATCCCCAATTTCATGTTATATGAACAAAAAATTGAAAATGATTGCCAGCTGGAATGAAATGTGGTGTTTGCAAGCACATGTAAACATGTGCTTACTTTTTCCATGTGCATGCATTTTACCCTTTACCGTGCATGAATTCAGAGTAGCAGTGCCCAGGGCAATCCATATGAATGATTGATTAAGCATTCATGTGCCTGGGAGCGCGAGACTGACGCCTAGTCAACAGGTGGTTCAGGCATGTCCATTGTTCAGGGCCATTGTCAGGACACACTCTCATGCACATCTTTGGTTCCTGTGCAAAGTTCAATTTTTGTACAGAGGGTTACAATTTGACCAAAATCTGAAACCTTACTTCAAAATCAATCTTAGATTAAATAAAACTGATTTATGCTTTTACATTCAAATTACCTTCAACAAAATTGTACACTATTCAGCTATTACTCATATCAATGTCAGTTTTATCGAATGAATAGTTTTTGAACTATTAATGATCAAAGGTGGGAAATGTTTTTTGAAACACCTAGTATATCATTTTATATAATGGACATATATAAGGGAAAATGGCAAACAGAAATAAACAAGCATATTATAACTATACTTTATAGTTTGGTCACCTGCTTGGGTTTTGTTGTGGGTGTATGAGGTGGGATGAGGAGGAATCATGTGATATACTGGGAAGGTTGATCTGAGTGCGATGGTGCTTGTCTGGCAGGGTTTGGGTGTCATGGTGGCTGAAAGAGGGGATTGTGTGTAATATGTGAATGCTAGGTTGCTAGGTACCCATGTATACATCTGAGTCGAGAGGTTGGTTGGTAAAGACGTCTTGTTAAAGGACGTAGGCACTTGGTGGCATTCGAACGCGGGACCTCCGATTGAGAGTCAAGATTTTTATCCACTTTGAGACAGTGCCTCCGCATTAAAGTGTAATTTTATAGACATCGTCTATATTTTGGGACATATTGGGGCAAATCCACATACACGTTTCAGTAACTTGGGCGTTTCTGTTTTCCTAAAATATTGAACTCATGAAAAGTATTTGAAGGCTTTTTAAAAACAAAACAAAAAAGAAACTGATGTAAAAATAGTCTATCACTTCATTGCAACTTGAACTTACGGCAGAACCCTACTGGCGGGAACCATCACCCGAAGTCATCATGTATTACCGGTCGATGCTCGCGCTCTATCTGTCACCGGCCACCGACCCGAGCTATGAAGCTTTTAAAGTTGCAGTCTTCGACAATCTGAGGCAGCCCCCGTTTGAATTTAACTATGGAAATTTCACCGCTCCACACAAGGTGAGTTGTGTAACGGCCGTTAACATTACATGAGCGCAAAAGCAAAGTGATTAAGAGGCCAGACCGATAAGGTACGGTTCTTCACTGTCGCTCGTTTCTTTGTGAAAAATTTGCCAATCACTATTTGTCAATATATTCACAAGTCAGTGTGAATAAATTGTCTATTTTTTGAATATTATTTGAGAATTTTTTGTGAATTTTCGATGAATTCACAGATAATTCACAATTAAATGAAAGAAAGATATTAATCAGAGGGGTGAAGGTTCAGGTGTGAGTTTCTTCAATTTGTCTCCTACAAATTAAATTTGTTAAGATCGCAACTGTTGATCTGTAAATTAACGTACATGTCGGAAAAAAAGGAAACAGGGGACTCGAACCTGTCATCTACAAATTGAAGAAACTCACACCTGAATCTTCACCCCTCTGAATAATATCTTTCTTTCATTTAATATGCCTTGTCCGCTTTGGACTACTTAACATAACAATGTCTGATTTTCGGAGCTTGGGTATTAATTTGTTCCATGTTCATCGTGTCACTGCTGGCAACCAGGGACCGCCTGGTGTTAGTGTCGCTGCCCGGAAAGCAGTACATGACAGGTTTGAGTCCCACTGGTTCCTTTTTTCCGACATGTTTGTTAATTTACAGATCAGCAGTTGCGATCTTATCAAATTTAATTTGTAGAGGGACACAAATTGAAGAAACTCACACCTGATTTCACAATTATTTGAGAATCATTTGTGAATTTCGACTCAAATTTCGTTGACATGATTATTTTTGCTATGTCCCTTCAGAGTTTCATAGATTTTTCTGCCCACTGACAAATGCACAGCGGGTCCGGTGCAGCTGCAGCCAGGTTCCATTCCAGCCTCCGCCTCCGGCAGCTCGCACACGCAGAACCGAACATGTACGATCATTCAGATCAATCAGGACTGTTCGCTGCGTGTGCAGCGTATTGCCCCTTTACTTGCAAATAATCAGAACGGGTATCATCAAACAGGAAATGTTTCCCCTGTGATTACAACGATGGAGAGGCTCTTACCTCGTGAGAGATCAAAGGCTGACAGTGACGAACACAAAGATATGATTGATTATTTCATTTTTTGCCAGTAAGATACCCAAATGGCTTTTGAAATGGCCACCAAAATGGCTCCCAAGATATGAAGTTATACTATTTTGGCTCGTGTAAATTGTGTAACCTGCTGGTGTAAATGATTGTATTCTTATGAAACATGTGGTATATTCTGATTATATCATTAGAAATGGTTCCAATTATGACCACTGTGTATTGATACATATGTTATTCCTAAAGCATACTGCATAATCATAATATTTGACAGTACTGGAATACTAACTACCACCTGATATTGTTGTTTCTAACGACGTGTTACCTGTATTTTCTCCAACCACTCGTATACATTTGCGAAAAAAAGAACGAAAATAAAGTTTGAAAAATAAAAGCCTGACTGGCGTCGTAAACAATGTCTACATGACCGCCAATATTATTAGCTAACAAACCAATGTGAGCGTTCATGGATTAAGACGATTTATCCTCGGTAGTCTCAGTAACCTTCTCTTCACCACTATCGCATCATGATTAAAATGAGAAAGTCCTGCCTATTGATGGTGAGTGTTCAGCACTTCTGCGTGCAGAGAAAACAAAAGATGATAATCATGCAATTATTCAACTACATTTTGGTCGTCTTGCAAGGTTCATTGCTAGCACACCATTTGACAGCAGGATAGAGTTGGGTTTAAATTTGCTTTTTTCAAAGAGACGACCTGATAGCACAAAGATGACCAACACTTTGATGGCGCCAAAGAGGCATACAAAAATAGCTGCAAAGTTCTGACTGACTTACCGGATTATGGTGAGCAAATAGTGCAGATTGCTGTGCACAAGGAGGAATATGTGAACAAATTCTGATATTGTGGTCGGGGCCAAAATCTGCAACAAAACTCAAATGCACATTACTGTCCAATGATCACGAGCATTATGAATAAGATAAATATCATGTGTTGAAAGCTCTTGCTTATGCATGTTGATAGAGGGACAAGGACCAAACATACGGAAGCTGGGACAAAACAGCATGAACCAAAGAAGGTTGATTTTGGCCGTTTGCAACTTCAGGGAAATCTACTCGTTTAAAAGAGTATTTTGTACAAAGTGCTAATACAAGCAGGAATGTCTTTCAATTTTTTAGTTATACGGAGTCCGAAAAACTTTATTCAAATTTCCACAACCGTGGAATGTTGACTGATCTGTTACCTAGTCGTCAATGACTAGTTTTTTAAAGATACTCTTTTTTGCATGTGTCACACAAGCAAAGTAGCCAATGCAGGGAAACACCACATCCTTGGAGCCATCTTTGCTTCTATGTTTTCATCTTTTTTGCAGTCTTTTTTATGTTTATGTTTCTTAGCACAATAAAATAATTATTTATTTCTTTGTGTTCATCTCTCAAAGAGCATGTTAATATCAAGCTTTTCAATACGCGTGAAAATATCCTACGAGACATGCATTACTGGGTACAGATTACCGTTGTGGCGGCCATTGTGGATACCATTTTGGCTGATTTGACAAATTCCCTCAGCTGAAATGCATATAGAATACAAACTGAATTTGGTGTTTAAGAATTAGTCTCAACACTCGCTATTTATATTCGGAATTTTCAGCCGTCAACGCTACAGACGTCTTCTGCGGAATGACCCGTCTTCATTTTGATCACGTGACGATTCATAAGCGCGTCATAGAGTTTAGGAAGTTTATACCGCCACGCTAGAAAGTGACGGTTGTAGAGTTAACAGTTGAAAATTCCGAAGGTAAATAATATGTAGTGAGATCAAAAGTTGAGCACCATATTCGGATGAAGTACCCATTCAGATGAACTTCTAGACTGAAATTATAGATTATTCGTTATCGCCCTTGGTTTGATCTCCCGAATCTCTTAACAGCACTATTTGCTCAGAACTTGTGAGGATATATAGAGGAATTTCAGATTTTGGTGGTCATTTTAAATGTCTAAAAAAAAAAACCTCAAGGTCGCAGAACCCTTAAAAATGTATTAAAGTCATCTTTTTTACTCATTTTCACCATTTATAAGGTGATACACAAACAGGAATCTCAGATTTTGGTTGCCTTTTTTGCGGCCACCTTGAATATCTCAAAACCCTCAAGGGTGCAAGAGCTGCACCACCAGAGTCCGGATTGAGCACTCTCAAAATAAGGTGAAGCCATATTTTTCCCCATTTTTTAACATTTTTTAACGAAATAAAGGGGAATTTACTTTTTTTGGCTGTCCTTTTAGCAGCCATATTAAATATTTTACAACCCTCAATGAGGTAAGAGTTGTATCACCCACATCCGGATTAGCACCCTCGAAATAGGGTAGACCAACAACAAAATATTGGTCGGACGATAAAACAAAGGTAGGCCTAAAATCTGAAGTTGTCACTTAGCCTATGGTCGCCTACCTGATGGATTCCCACAGGAGCTTTGAGAGTACTGCTGCAGTGATTTTTTCTCAATTTAAAATTTTATTCGTTTTATCAGCAAAAAAGAAATGATCTTTTCTTTTTGTTTCATCTCCCCGCTTCTCAGACTCCTATTGAGGCAGCCTATCTGTATGACGCCGTATATAACGTTTACGCACCTGCCTTGAATGAAGCTCTTGCTGATGGCATAGATGTCCGTAATGGAACGGAGATAATGAAGAGGATCCTCTGCAGGAAACGCAACAGTGAGTGTCCTTTTTATGTTAGGCAATAGTTGCCTACAAATAATTGTGATTGTTTGCTACCGTTTGTTTCACGTCGTTATAACAATCACTAGTGAGAATAAATCGACCTGCTAGATTTATGTTTTTGCAGACCTTGAGTAGAAAAGATTGGTGGAAACTGCGTTTATTTTTGTAGGTGAAATGCACAGTTATTGCGCATTAAAATATGTGTATAATTCAACCAGTTGTATGTCCTTACATTGTTTATAATGTTTGCCCTTGTTGTATGACGAAAATATTGATCAGAATAATCGTTTATCATCCTATTTACACCAACACGTCAGATGACATTTATATCCGAAAGCACGTGGATCCGACCAACCTGTACATCGTGTAGTTTCTCCTAAGAAGTCTTTGAAACAGTGCAGCACCAGTCCAAAAATAACACTTAGAATCACATAAATAAAGTTCAATATGCTCACTGCAAACTAATCTTTCTCATAGAGTAAAGTGACATGCTCCGAAAAGAACGTAAATCGACATGAAGTCATATCCTGCCCTCATATTGCAACAATCATGTTGCAATAAAAACTAATTCGATGCCGTAACTGTTGTTATAGGGTGTTGTTGTGTTTTTAGGGGGCGTGCCATTTCTTATGCAATGTAGCTTCATTCTTTCTTTGAAAAATGTTGATATTCACTGAAATGAATCACATCAATATACGAAAAATCTATTACGCTACTAGAATGATTCAAGCTTCTTCCGACGCAAAAATAATTCAGATCACTTCAAGTGATTGTATCATATGATGATCGAAACGTCCCCGAATTAAATTTTCATTAAGATTCATGAATAGTTGATAAAGCGTTCATCTGCGCTGCACCTGAAACGCTGAAACTTCCTAGAGCTCTCACTGTGTGATATTTCACAGCCATTGTGCATGACTATTCTGTGCGAAGTAGGCACACAATCACTTACACACATCGGATCTTGTGAACAGTTCTTCGTAAGTGACGTCTTCAGACCAGATGACAGCTTATTCACAAAAGACGTTACGAAAGTCGCTACGTTTCCGAGACGTCTTCTCATTCAAGAAGACCTCTCCGTGACGTCACCACATCTCCACTGGTAGGTCGCCATGGCTCGCGGCAAGGTCGCGGAGACGTCTAGACTTCGGGGGGGGGGGGGGATAGTCTCCACTACTTTGCCGCAATTAGGGAGACTAGAAAAAGTCTTCAAAGGAAAAAGAAATCAACCGTGGTGTTCGATTCTCTCGTAACTCCCTGGGGACCAAGCTAGTCTAGTGGCAAACTATCAAGAAATCGGACACGCAAGAAAGCAACACAATGCAAAAGCACAAAGAGCAAGACATACCGGCAACCCATGCACGACGCAGGTGCCGAGCAGCTCTCCACCCGTCTCAAACACAAGTATCACCCTTCTCAATTATATCCGGGCACAGACAGACCTCATTCGCAGAGAGAGACACGGGAAAACGCACCACTCTCAATATACACTGAGAACAGGCTCGAGGAAAAGCCCGGGAGATAAAAAAAAAGAAACGGGCGGATCCCTGGGTTCAAACTGAACGGAGAGCCGCCCATACCCACACGACACAAAGCACCTAAATCGCCCCACTCCCCAACATTTCCACACCCCGCAACCACCCCTATGAGGCCGACCCCTCCGTCCCCATGCAAAAAAAAAAACACAACATCAAGATGAAACCTTCCTCCACCTCCACAATCATGTTTGAGTTCTTTCTCAGTTGTAAGTTGATGATAGCATATTGTCAACATTTTACGTGAGTTTCACTACCTTTGAAAAAAACAACAGGTCAACAAGAGATTGGTAAACGAATACCGTATGTTATATGAAATTTAGTTCGTATAGACACACAGCGGCAAGAGAGCCGATGGGCGTTGGCCATCAAAATGGCGGCGTCGGATGGGCTGATGCAAAGAAACGTTACGCTGTCGAACCTGAACCACTTGTTTATTCAGAGCTCCGTTATTCAATAGAAGACGAGATTATACCGTCCGCCAGGAATCTCCATAGCTGTCAGCCTGTCTAATAAGTTCACAGTGATCTCGTCAGCCATGCTATTTACTATTGCGGGAAGCTTCCTCTGTTCAATTTCGATAAGTTTAACAATATCTAAAAAAATTTTTGAGGCAGAATCACGATCCTAAACGCATTTGAGGCATTTTCAGGGGCTAGATAAACGCAACCGTGTTTTTAAACGCGTTTAGAAACGGCGCGGCGTTTTGAAACGCGTTTGAGACCACGATCGTCGTTCTGTGAGTAAGGCCGCGTTCATGCGAATTTCGTAGCCAGAATCACAAACATGAATCATGATTCAAAACGGCGTTTCAAATCACGGTCTCAGCGGAAAAGCGTTCATGCGGGCTTTCGCAACGCTGATTCTGGCTCTGCTCATCCTTTGCCATTGCGCAGCGCACTGCGCAGTTTCTGCAACTCGAGCCAGACCTCCTAAATGCCAACTGATCAGTCAGTTTATTATAGGCCTTTACGTTTTAATTTCGGTGAATACTTTCCAGTACTAAGGTGTAACATTTTGGCTCTTCCCACAGAAGGGAATAATCCTAATTCTTCGTCTCTCCAATTGTTTCCTTAGGTAGACACAGCGCTGCAGCCATTACTTTTATCAACTCAATCGGAGAGTAATTACATGTATTATTTTACACAGCTAACGTTAGATACTAGCATAGAATCGGTGTATGGCGTTGATGTAAACAAATAAGTGCAAGTATGGTACCGAAACACACGATTCATAAGACGTACACAAGCGCGCGAACAGAGCAAGAAGCTGTGGGATACCACTCGAGACACGCATGCGCACAACGCACAATGACGTCATAGAATCATGATTGAAATCACGGTTGCGTTCATGCGGTTTCTGCGATCGTGATTCTGGCAGAATCATGATTCAAAACGCCCCTTTTTCCGCGTTTCAGATCGGCGTTTTGAAACGCGTTTAAATGGAAAAATCGCATGAACGCAACGCAACTAAACACGTTTAGCGACTAAACGTGTTTAGAAACGCAATTCTAGTTTCGCATGAACGCAGCCTAAAGCAGTGCCGTTTTGAAACGCGTTTATATCTCAAGGTCAAATCCCAGCTGTTTCCGGTTGTGCTCTCTACCCTTTATTTGTGTGTGACTGATGAAGCATGTTTGCTGGTTCGCAGTTGACCTTTACTTCCCGGATCGAACAAAGTAGTTGCGCAGTGACAACACTCGAATCGCGATTGCATGATGGTTAGATAAACGCAGCACCCCCAGAATAGCGTTTCAAACCACGTTCGCAAACACCATTCCAAACGCGTTTTGAAACGTGATTCTCTCCCTCAAGTTAGGGTGCGTTCATGCGAATTTCGTAGCCAGAATCACAAAAATGAATCATGATTCAAAACGGCGTTTCAAATCACGGTCTCCCCGGAAGAGCGTTCATGCAGTGAGTTTATTGTATATGTTTTTATTTCGGTGAATACCTTCTAATTCGCTGTGGCATTCAGGCTCTGCCCACAGATCGAGGAATAATCTCAATTCTTCGTCTGTCCAATTGTTTCCTTTGGTATAACAGCTGCAGTCATTACTATTATCAACTCAATCGGAGAGTAATTACTTGTATTATTATAATAAACAGCTAGATACTAGCATAGAATCCATGTATGGCGTTGGTGTATACAAACTAGTGCAGGTATCGTACCGAAACACAAGGTTCGTAAGACGTGCACAAGCGCGCGAACAGAACCAGAAGCTGTGGGATACCCAGTGAGACACGCATGCGCACAGCGCACAATGACGTCATAGAATCATGATTGAAATCACGGTTACTTTCATGCGGCTTATGCAATTGGGATTCTGGCAGAATCATGATTCAAAACGCCCTTTTTTCCGCGTTTCAGATCGGCGTTTGAAACGCGTTTAAATGGAAAAATCGCATGAACGCAACGCAACTAAACACGTTTAGGAACTAAACGCGTTTAGGAACGCAATTCTAGTTTCGCATGAACGTAGCCTTAGATAAACGCATCCAAAGTTCCTGAAGACCGAGGCTACTGATTCTGAAAGCTTACCATTAATTGAGGTTACATCGAGCTTTAGGGCGTCCAATTTCTCGTAGACTGAAGAACACGAGCGCGAAATGTATTCCGTTCTCAATGAAAAATTTCGAAATTTGGGTTGTGGTCAGAGTCGCGTCGTTTTGATTCAGCGTTCTCACTGTGGAGAAAAAAAAAGGTCGTGAGTATTTATGAAAAGCTGACCTGCGCATGTTATGAATGGTTAGGTTACTAGTCTACGTCTCAAGGCCAATTCAATATACCGAGGTAGGCCACATCAGGGTAGACATAATAGCAAGGAGTGACATGCGCGGTGCATTGTGGAATTTTTTTTTAAATCTTTTTGCGGTCACCGTTCTCACAGCTCAAATTCTCGTCTTTGTGCACACAAAAAAAAATGTACAAATTTGGCCGTTTTGGATTGCGACCCAAATATCTCGAAAAAAACCCCCGCGTTATTCTGTTCTCACAGTAAAAATTTCGAAATAACAGCATGTTTTTCAAACCAAAATAAAAAACACATTATTTTAAGTGCAATCAGAACGGCACTGTAGACTGTTTTATGTCAGCTAGAGTAAGGTCAACCAGTTCCTGTAGCGTTTCAACGCTTCGATATCAGAATACGGGTTGGCATCACTCTCGGGCCGGGAGGGTTGGTTGGTGTGCGCTGCCATCAGCTTTTCCTTCGGGGGCCTAGCCAAAGCAAAATTAAAAAAGAAATCAAACAATCAATGAAAATCCGAAATGGACAATAAATTTGTCCCAGTATAATATAGGTTTTCCCGGTCAATTTCATACTTTTGTCAATCAAATTCATTAATGTGCAATCAAATTCCCACAGCGCACGCACGCGAGAATATTCGGGCATTCAAATTCAGAATCCGAGCGATCAATTTCATTTATGGGAGTTCTATTTTGTTTTCGTCAAATCAAATTCACGATTGGGCGTTCAATTTTCAAATGCCAGCATTACATTTCCTACTCGTGCATTCAAATTCACGCGATAGTCATTTGATAGTCCCGATGAGCTTGTTTGGAGCGTTCAATTTCATTTTTAGGCGATCAAGTTCATACTCCGTGCAAACAATCTAACGAGAAAAATGGAATGGACTTTTAAAAAAAAGAGAAAGGGCATACACAACCAATGAAGGCTTGCATGAAGTGTAATTATGATTGTTTAAAGGTTCTACATTGTTCTCTGTTCATGTGTTCTTTGTTTTTTATCTCAATAAATTTTAGATTGTAAGGTCCAATCAGTAGTGCATCCAAACAACACAACGACAATCTAATCATCTTTCTTGATGATCCTGCATGCTGACAACTCCCCAACACTAACCACATAATGACAATGTATCAATATAAAGACAAAGTGACACACAATGATCTCACAGAGTCCCGCAAATGTAAACCAATAAGATACCAATAAACAATAAACAAGACGTACACAATGTTCATGTTATCAGTTTCAATGTAGTCGAAATCGTTTTTTCCCCGAAGGTGTCAACCAACCTTGCGTATTATGCTCGTCAGTAGTCCTATACAGTGCCTAATATGTGTTTGTTTGTGTGTTTGTTTGTTTATTTGTTTGTTTCATTTTTCCATCTAAGGATATGGCTGGATAGCCCACATTTAGCTGCAATAGCTGGTCTTCCATGGGGTCCAGTTGGATGTAAGGTGAGACCACTTCACCGGGTTAAACACCCTGCTGTTTGCGATGAATAAATGAAGTGGGATCTTTCACGTGCATGAGTTGTGACTCTGTCACACATGCCACCTCCATTTTATGTCCTATCCGAGGGACATGTGACTGTATATTCCTTTTCGTGGTGGACCTCTACAGCAAAATAGATAATCTTCATCATAAATCGAAATGTGTTCAAAGCTAAATGAAAAAAACACACATACACGGCCCCAAACTAACTAAATCAGGACCTCTTTTAAATTGAATGCAGTTATGTGGAACATGGTTGCCTATTCACGAATTTGAATGACCGACGAAATTCCGTCGCCAGCTTTACATGAATTTGAATGCTCATTGCTGAAATGCGTGCTCCTCTCTTAAATTTGAATTCACCGATAGTGAATTTGACTGATCCGACAGTGAATTTGAATGCTCCGATAGTGAATTTGAATGCTCAGATAGTGAATTCGAATGACCGGATTTTGAATTTGATTGCTGATTCAGTGCTGCGAGCGTGGAATGCGTTAAATCGAATGCTCGGATTAGGAAGTTGAATGACAAAAGTATGAAATTGACCGGGAAAACCTTTATATCAAATCGGCAGATCTATAAGAAGAATTCTTCAAATTCATGAAATTTTTCCGTTGAGATGTTTTCATTGCGACTAATTGACAATTTGCCCTATATCGACGTAAACAAGCACTGAATTGATCAGTGTTTTAGTAGTAGCCATGATAAAAGGAATCATGGGCGTACATACTCGAGCAGGATTCGAACCTACGACCTCCTGATCTCCGGACAGGCGTCATCTCCACTAGACCACCGAGCTTCCACCCGACAGCAAGTGTTGGTTCTAATCCTTATAGCATGCAGCAGGTACTGCGTAATTATTCAAATTCATAAAATTCTTCCGTCGACGGAAGAATTTCATGAATCGAATCCTGCTCGAGTATGTACGCCCATGATTTCTTTTATCATGGCTACTGCTAAAACACTGATCAATTGTGTTCTTGTGGTAGATCTTACTACGTATAGTAGTCATCAATATCGCACAACTTTGAATGATTGTGGTATTTTAATGTATTTCTTTGTTTTGGCTACCACTGAAACAGCTCAAAATACATAAAGTTAATCTGTTTTGATAAATCAAAGTCTATTACAGCACTTTGTAGGCAATAAGGTGATGATGATACCCCCTTTATCAAGGATTACTGCCTGTACCTAATTATTCATCTTATGAAGATATTGAGTATGAATTCCTCTACCAACTGCATTTTGGTTGGAAGATACAAGCTTTTCTCAGGGAATTTAAAGGGACTATATTTCATTGGGTGCATGTACAGAAAGTTGGTGATTTTTTTGAGTGAAAAGAACTCGTAGTCCAGCTTTGCGGACCCTTGGACAGAGTATGAGCTGAAGAACCCGCCTTGGGAGTTTGATGGACGAAAGGGTATATCTCACTTATCCAGGTTAGTGAAGACGAAACATTTCATTTCTCCCAGCTATTTTGCAGGGTTTTTTGAATTTTGAATTTTAACACACGTCTCTACGGGGAATTATTTACCCGTGTATCCGCATACTCTCGCTCGGGTAGAAGAAGCGAAGGGTGGTGAGCTAACGCTCGATGGAGGTGGACGTATGGCAAGCCTTTTCACTATTTAAAGTTATTTTCTTATATCACAAATTCCATTTTGTGATATCAACAAATAAAATTTTTGATATCACGAATTCAATTTGTGATATCACAAATTCCCGTAAGTGTAGCACAAGAAATTGATTTGTAATATCAAGAAATGAAATTTGTAATATCACGAAATCCATTCTTGATATCACAAAGTCAATTCGAGATATCAAAAAATTGAATTTGTGATATCACTGAATGAATTTGTGATATCACAAAATGAATTTTTAATATCACAAATTCGAATTTGTGATGTAACTAATTTTAGTTTATGATATCAAGAATTCTTATTTGTGATATCTAAAATCGGATATTCTGATATCACAAATTCCATTTTGTGATATCACAAAATGAATTATTGATATAACCAATTCGAATATGTGATATCAGTAATTCACAGGGAATTCGAGCGTTAGTTTTGCGCTGGAATTCAACTGTGAATTCGAGCGTTAGTTTAGCGCCGAAATACACAGGGAATTCGAGTGTCAGTTTAGTGCAGAAGATCACTGTGAATTCGAGAATAAGATATATTTATTCGAGAATAAGAAACTTTCTTCCGAAAAAAAAAATCATTTGTTTTCGAGCATTAGTTTTGTGCAGAAAATCAACAGTGAATTTAGGCTTTAGTTTTCTGGAGAAATTGAGATGGAATTCGAGCGCTAGTTGAGTGTAGAAATTAAAAGCTGAATTAGAGCGATAGTTTCGTGTAAACATACACATGAATTCGAGCGTTAGTTTTGTGCTGAAGTCCAACTGTGAATTCGAGCGTTAGTTGAGAGCAGAAATACACAGGGAATTCGAGCGTCAGTTCAGTGCAGAAAATCACTGCGAATTCGAGCATTAGTTGAGCGCAGCAATACACAGAACAGTGAATTCGAGCGTTAGTAGAGCTTAGAAATACACAGGATATCCGAGCATTAGTTTTGCGCTGAAATTCAACTGTGAATTCGAGCGTTAGTTTAGCGCAGAAATACACAGGGAATTCGAGCATTAATTTTGCGCTGAAATTTAACTGTAAATTCGAGCGTTAGTATAGCGAAGAAATACATAGGGAATTCGAGCATTAGTTTTGCGCAGAAATACCGATGGCATTTCAGGTGCTATCTTTACATAGAATATAACGATAGTAAAAAAAAAAACTAGAAGAGTTTAGGCAACCCGAATTTTGGGATTGCGCATTCCAGTTTTGTTGTCCCCGGTTCTTGGTTCTTTAATAAACTTGCCTATAACAGATTACACATTAAATTATTTGAAAAAATCATAAACATATTGGACGAGGCAAAATTATTTACAATCTCTATAGGGCTCACACCCGTAAATATTTCCCCATAGGGATGTGTGTTAAAAATCAAATTTCACAAAATTATGTAAAATAGCTGGGAGAAATGAGGTGTTCCAGCTTCACTAACATGAATAAGTTAGATATACCCTTTCATCCATCAAATTTTCAGGGTGGATTCTTCAGTTCAAATTCTGTCCAGGGGGCCGCAAAGCCAGACTACGAGTTCTTGTCACTCAAAAAATCACCTATTTTCCGTACACGTACCCAATGAAATGTAGTCGCCTCAAATTCCAGCAGAAAAGCTTTCATCTTCCAACCAAAATGCAATTTGTAGAGGAATTCATACTCAATATCTACAGCTATTCAGTTTTTTGCCAAACTACATCATTGATTTTTAATTAATTTTTTTCTTCATTTATTTTGGTATCTTTAGTACGAATTTGTGAAGGGGTCTGGGACATTCCATTGTATTTACGGGTGTGAGCCCTATAGTGGAGATCATATTTCTCATTTGACTTTTAAACATCATAAATGTGTTTTTGATGATATTTGCACCTACATCATATGGGAAATTACACATTCAAGGGTTATAAAGCTTCTCAAAGGGACACTTTTGAAACTCAAGCCCTTTGAGGTTTTTTAAAAAAATAAAAATGTAGTGTTGATCAATTCTTCATAAGATGAATACCTAGATGCAGGCAGTAATCTTTGATTATGGGGGTGTCATCATCACATTATTGCCTACAAAATACTTGAAAAGACTTTGTTTTGTCAAACAGACTAACTTTATGAATTTTGACCTGTTTCAGTGGTAGCCAAACAAAGAAATACATTAAAATAACACAGTCATTCAAAGTTGTGTGATACTGATGACTGCTATGTACAAAGATCTATCTATACTACAACAACATAATAAGAAAACAAATTGTAGCCAAACAGAGTTGGGGGGGGGGTAGAGGAGAGAGGTAGAGTGGGGGTAGGAAGGGGAAGGGGGAGGGAGGAAGAGATCTGACACAATAGATCAACATAAACCAGCAGAGTTTGTATGGGATGAATACTTCCCATAGACTTGTGTGCATTGCATGCATCCTCTATAGTGGAGGTCATATCTCTCATTTGACTTTTAAACATCATAAATGTGTTTTTGATGATATTTGCACCTACATCATATGGGAAATTACACATTCAAGGGTTATAAAGCTTCTCAAAGGGACACTTTTGAAACTCAAGCCCTTTGAGGTTTTTAAAAAAAATAAAAATGTAGTGTTGATCAATTCTTCATAAGATGAATACCTAGATGCAGGCAGTAATCTTTGATTATGGGGGTGTCATCATCACATTGTTGCCTACAAAATACTTGAAAAGACTTTGTTTTGTCAAACAGACTAACTTTATGAATTTTGACCTGTTTCAGTGGTAGCCAGACAAAGAAATACATTAAAATAACACAGTCATTCAAAGTTGTGTGATACTGATGACTGCTATGTACAAAGACCTATCTATACCACAACAACATAATAAGAAAACAAATTGTAGCCAAACAGAGTTGGGGGGTAGAGGAGAGAGGTAGAGGGGGGGTAGGAAGGGGAAGGGGGAGGGAGGAAGAGATCTGACACAATGGATCAACATAAACCAGCAGAGTTTGTATGGGATGAATACTTCCCATAGACTTGTGTGCATTGCATGCATCCTCTATAGGGCTCACACCCATAAATATTTCCCCATAGGGATGTGTGTTAAAAATCAAATTTCAAAAAATTATGTAAAATAGCTGGGAGAAATGAGGTGTTTCAGCTTCACTAACCTGGATAAGTTAGATATACCCTTTCATCCATCAAATTTTCAGGGTGGATTCTTCAGTTCAAATTCTGTCCAGGGGGCCGCAAAGCCAGACTACGAGTTCTTGTCACTCAAAAAATCACCCATTTTCCGTACACGTACCCAATGAAATATAGTCCCCTCAAATTCCACCAGAAAAGCGTTCATCTTCCAACCAAAATGCAATTTGTAGAGGAATTCATACTCAATATCTACAGCTATTCAGTTTTTTGCCAAACTACATCATTGATTTTTGATTAATTTTTTTCTTCATTTATTTTGGTATCTTTGGTACGAATTTGTGAAGGGGTCTGGGACATTCCATTGTATTATAGATTGATTATAGTGGAAGGAGGGGGAGGGAGGGAGAGATTTGACAGAATAGATCAACATAAACCAGCAGAACTTGTATGGGATGGATACTTCCCATTGACATGTGTGCATTACGTGCATTCTCTGTATAAATATAGAGGTCATATTTCTTAATTGATTTTTAACATCATAAATGTGTTTTTGGTGATATTTGCCCCTACATCATATGAGAAATTGCACATTAAAGGGTTGTGAAGCTTCTCAAAGGGACACTTTTGAAAATGATGCCCTTTGGGGTTTTTTCAAAAATAAATCTTGCAGTATTGATTAATTCTTCATAAGATGAATACATAGATGCAGGCAGTTATCCTTAATTAAGAGGTTATCATCATCACCTTATTACCTACAAAGTACTGTAAAAGACTTTGATTTATCAAACATATTAACCTTATGTATTTTGAGCTGTTTCAGTGGTAGCCAAAACAAAGAAATGCATTGAAATACAACAATCATTCAAAGTTGTGTTATACTAATGACTGCTATGTACTAATATCTAGTACCACAAGAACATAATAAGAAAACAAATTGTAGTTAAGCAGAGTTGGGGGGGTAGAGGAGGGGGTGAGGGGGCGGGGGAAGGAGAGGTGGAAGGAGGGGGAAGTGAGGGAGAGATTTGACAGAATAGATCAACATAAACCAGCAGAACTTGTATGGAATGCTTACTTCCCATTGACTTGTGTGGATTACATGCATTCTCTATAGGGCTCACACGGGTAAATAATTCCCCATAGAGACGTGTGTTAGAATTCAAAATTCAAAAAAATCTCTAAAATAGGTGGGAAAATGAGGTGTTTGATCTTCACTAACCTGGATAAGTGAGATATACCCTTTCATCCATCAAATTCCCAAGGCGGGTTCTTCAGCTCAAACTCTGTCCAAGGGTCCGCAAAGCCAGACAACGAGTTCTTTTCACTAAAAAAATCACCTATTTTCTGTACATGCACCTAATGAAATATAGTCCCTTCAAATTCCATGAGAAAAGCTTTCATCTTCCAACCAAAATGCAGTTAGTAGAAGATATCGATATCTCCAGCTATTCAGTTTTTTGCCAAACTGCATTATTGATTTTTAATTAATTTTTTTCTTCATTTATTTTGGTATCTTTGGTACGAATTTGTGAAGGGGTCTGGGACATTCCTTTTTATTTACAGGTGTGAGCCCTTTAGTAGAGGTCATATTTCTTAAGTGAGTTTTTAACATCATATATGTGTTTTTGTTGATTGTTGCCCTACATCATATGAGAAAATGCACATTTAAGGGTTGTGAAGCTTCTCAAAGGGACACATTTGAAAATGATGCCCTTTGGGGTTTTTTCAAAAATAAATCTTGCAGTATTGATTAATTCTTCATAAGATGAATACATAGATGCAGGCAGTTATCCTTAATTAAAAGGTTGTCATCATCACCTTATTACCTACAAAGTACTGTAAAAGACTTTGAGTTATCAAACATATTAACCTTATGTATTTTGAGCTGTTTCAGTGGTAGCCAAAACAAAGAAATGCATTGAAATACAACGATCATTCAAAGTTGTGTTATACTAATGACTGCTATGTACTAATATCTAGTACCACAAGAACATAATAAGAAAACAAATTGTAGTTAAGCAGAGTTGGGGGGGGGGGTAGAGGAGGGGGTGGGGGGCGGGGGAAGGAGAGGTGGAAGGAGGGGGAAGTGAGGGAGAGATTTGACAGAATAGATCAACATAAACCAGCAGAACTTGTATGGAATGCTTACTTCCCATTGACTTGTGTGGATTACATGCATTCTCTATAGGGCTCACACGGGTAAATAATTCCCCATAGAGACGTGTGTTAGAATTCAAAATTCAAAAAAATCTCTAAAATAGGTGGGAAAATGAGGTGTTTGATCTTCACTAACCTGGATAAGTGAGATATACCCTTTCATCCATCAAATTCCCAAGGCGGGTTCTTCAGCTCAAACTCTGTCCAAGGGTCCGCAAAGCCAGACTACGAGTTCTTTTCACTCAAAAAATCACCTATTTTCTGTACATGCACCTAATGAAATATAGTCCCTTCAAATTCCATGAGAAAAGCTTTCATCTTCCAACCAAAATGCAGTTAGTAGAAGATATCGATATCTCCAGCTATTCAGTTTTTTTTGCCAAACTGCATTATTGATTTTTAATTAATTTTTTTCTTCATTTATTTTGGTATCTTTGGAACGAATTTGTGAAGAGTCTGGGACATTTCATTTTATGTACAGGTGTGAGCCCTATAGAGTTCACAGGTGCAAGCACTTGCGCCCTCTGTTGGAAGTGTAAAACATCTCTGTCACTTTAGCACAAGCAAGCAGAGGTGTTGCAGAATAACAAAAACACAGGACACGAAAAACATCATAATACAGCAAAAAGTCAACTTCTTAATTTCAGGTATCACCCCTTCTATTACTCACGTGCCAGCAATTGGTTAGTCAGTAATTTATGTTTGTTCTAGTTTCCATTGTAGTCTTTCATTTTGTTAAATTTGATGAATGTTTGATTTGCTGATTTCGATACATTTAGGGAAATTTAAAAATAGCCACCTTGAGGAGAGTTGGGCCATGCAGTCAGAAGAGAGTTGAGCCATGGCTCAACTCTCCTTTGACTGCATGGCTCAAGTCTTTTGGTATTGAGGTAACCATTTTGGGGATTTTATATTTCATTTCAGAGCGCCATGCCACAAAACTATGAACGAAAAACACTACAAGGGAGCTTAACAGATAAATCCCATGCGTTTGTTATGGAGAAAACAAAAATAAAAACAGAGATGTATTAAATAAATGCACAGAAAGTAATTATATTGAAACTCCTACTAAACGTCAATACCGTGCCTAGTCAAAGTAGTGGCACCTGTGACTGTAAAAAATATTAAATTATGCTCTGCTTCTAATTTCGATCCAATACATATATGAAAAAGTAGAGTAACTAAAGGCTCGGTCACAAATTCATTTACGAACTGCTACGAACGCCGTACGAACGATTTTTAGACAATTTCGTAACATTTTCTTAAGAAGGCCGTACGAAACCAGCGTTCGTAGACCGTTCGTAAGTTCGTAGCCTGGTCGATGGTCTTGTCCAAGATTTTATTTTAACTTCGTACAAAACCCTCTCTTCGTAAGGCGGGAGTAGGAACGTCGTACAAACATTGTAAGAACTACGCAAGATTTTGTAGGATCGAGAGACAATTCTAGAAGCCTTAAATTCTTACGATGATTGTAAGAACGTCTTAAGTTGTTCATAGAGGGCTCTTACGTCTTTCGTAAGATGGCCGTAAGTCTAACGAAAGAATAAAGCTACGGTCACAAAGCTCTGTACGAACGATGCGAATGTTACTGTTCTTACGAATTCTGGAATTCGTAGAGATTCGTAGATGGGACACAGATTCTTACGGCCTTCTTACGAATTTCGTACGAACGCTTTTTAATTCGCAAGAACAACTTAAGACCTTTTAGAGAAATGAAAGGATTTTCAGTTATACAATGGCCGTAGAATTCGTAAATTATTCGTAAGAATGCCTTGAGTTATTCTTTCGTCAGACCTACGGGCATCTTACGATTTCTTTTTGTCGTAAATTGGTCGTACCTGCAACTCACGGCACTCTTAAATCATTCGTAAGAAGATTTCACAATTTTTTGTATATTTTAAGGCTTCTAGAATTGTCTCTTGATCCTAAAAAATCTTGCGTAGTTCTTACAATGTTCGTACGACGTTCATACGGCCGTCTTACGAAAAGAGGGGTTCGTACGAAGTTAAAAAAAATCTTGGACAAGACCATCGACCAGGCTACGAACTTACGAACGGTCTACGAATGGTCTACGAACGCTGGTTTCGTACGGCCTTCTTAAGAAGATCTTACGAAATCGTTTCAAAATCGTTCGTACGGCGTTCGTACCAGTTCGTAAAGGCATTTTTGACCGAGCCTTAACTCAAGGCATTCTTACGAAAAACGTACGAATTCTACGGCCATTGTATAACTGAAAATCATTTTGTTTCTCTAAGAGGTCTTTAGTTGTTCTTGCGAATTAAACAGCGTTCGTACGAAATTTGTAAGAAGGCCGTAAGAATCTGTGCCCCATCTCCACGAATCTCTACGAACTCCAGAATTCGTACGAACAGTTACATTCGTACGAACGCATCGTTCGTACGAAGCTTTGTGACCGTAGCTTCACTTATCTAATATAGAAGTTAATTTTCATCCACAAACACATGCCGCATCACACCTAAGGGTAAAGTTGCATGATGTTAACATTTTGTTTCGACTGTGAAAATGTCCATTAAGAGGTTGTAAATCAAAAGGTCTCTAAAGGAAATATCAGCAAATTCTTGATGCCATGAATCATCAATATGTATTTACCTTTGATGATATTTGCTTTTAACATATGGATGTAAACATTGTATCTACACACATTATTCTTGGACATGAACTGGTGCAATGACATTAGAAAATGGTTCACATAGGTCCTACTTTACTAGCCAGAAAGAGTATATTTTTTCCTCACAAAGTTCATTATTTTTGTTAATTATCTTTGTTACAGTACTTGCCTGTAGTTTTTATTCATGAGTCATGCATATTGATTAGACAGAGGTTGATATGATAGAAGGCGCAAACACTCTGAAAAGGAAAATATGTGTTTGTTATGATTTTCTATAACAAAAATATGACTTACCTTTCTGATTCATTTCTGTAGTACATGTAGGTTTCTAAAAATAATGGTGTCTTGTTAGTTTTTCAGATTCAGAGTCCAGTTCTGATGAGTAGCTTATTTTTATTTTGCTTCATTATGCAAGGGAGTATAGTATCTAAGACATAGGAAGGTGATGAGTAAACGTAATGAAGTTCCTTTGCAAAATATCATTAAACAAAACGTCATTGTAATACACAGGGCCTACGCAACCAGGGGGTGGGGGCTCGCCCCATTTTATTTTTTTTTTTTTTGCATAATACATAGGAATACATAGTGTCTTACCACTAGGACTCCCCCCCCCCCCCACACTTTTCTTTTTGTTTTCGTTTTTTACTTAATCTGGAAGTGGCACAAGAAAGTATAGTAGGCCCCTCCCCCCTTTTTTTTTTTCTTGTCAGCTGATTCAGCCGATTAACCCATAAGTGGCACCAGAAATTTACAGTTAAACCCCCCGCCCACTCCTTTTTTGTTTTTGTTTTTTTGCTTTTTGTTTTGTTTTGTTTTGTTTTGTTTTGTTTTGTTTTTTGCTTGTCAGCTAATTCAACCCAGAAATGGCACCAGAAATATAAACTGGGCCCCTTATTACTTTTAAAACATAGCGCCGGCCCTGATATGAGTGATACTTATAAGGGATGTTGAATAATAAAATGCATATAATGAGTGTTTGAACATCTTAAATTTTCAGATGGTTATATGCTTGAATTTAAGATAAAACAAATTTTGTTAGCTGAGATTCATTTCTGGCTACTTGTAACCCCATCTTTTAATTTAATCTTCATCGGTTGACATCATGGTTCAAATCTCCAACAAGTGGCACATGTCGTCCAAAGGTGGCTCAACTCTCCTCAAGACATGGCTCAACTCTCCTTACACTGCGGGAGTGTTGAGCCACTAATTGACATTTATTTTTCAAAGAAAAGTTTTTTAAATTAGGCAATGACCTAGAATAAAATTTCATAGGTACAAGACAGGTTAGTAGTTGTACTTCAATTTGGTAACAAACACTTGTAAGCAAGGATTAATTAGGAAATATTTCAAAAAATAGAAAAAGTGGCTCAACTCTCCTGCATCTCCCCTACACTCATGATTAACAATCATGTAGTAATAGACGACAACTTGGAGACCAGAACGATGAATTGAATGTAGGCCATAAGTGAACATAGTATCACTGAATTCATGATATGTTGCAAAACAATAAATTTGTATCAATAATTCATCGAATATTATACCTTGATGATCATTTAGGGAATGATGGATGTCTAAGTCTCATAGTTATTTGTATTTTGAAAATTGTTCTATAAAAGTTAGCAGCAGTATACATTCCATCTGAATATGAGCGCAAAACTAATGTTCCAATTTCCTGTGTATGATTTCTGCGCTCAACAAACGCTCGAATTCACAGTTGAATTTCAGCGCAAAACTAATGCTCGAATTCCCGGTGTATTTCTGCGCTAAACTAATGCTCGAATTCACAGTGATTTTCTGCTCTGAACTAACGCTCGAGTTCCCTGTTTATTTCTGCGCTAAACTAACGCTCGAATTCACAATTGAATTGCAGCGCAAAACTAACGTTCGAATTACCTTTTCTATTTCTGCGCTCACCTAACGCTCGAATTCACAGTGATTTTCTGCACTGAACTAACGCTCGAATTCCCTGTATATTTCTGCGCTAAACAAACGCTCGAATTCACAGTGATTTTCTGCACAGAAGTAACGCTCGAATTCACAGTTGAATTCCAGCGCAAAACTAACGCTTGAATTCCCCTTGTATTTCTGCGCTTACCTAATGCTCGAATTCACAGTGATTTTCTGCACTGAACTAACGCTCGAATTCTCTGTGTATTTCTGCGCTTAACAAACGCTCGAATTCACACTGATTTTCTGCACTGAACTAACGCTCGAATTCCCTGTGTATTTCTGCGCTAAACTAACGCTCGAATTCACAGTTGAATTTCAGCGCAAAACTAATGCTGAAATTCCCAGTTTATTTCTACGCTCAAGTAACGCTCGAATTCCCTTTGTATTTCTGCGCTAAACTAATACTCAAATTCACAGTAATTTTCTGCGCTGAATTAACGCTCGAATTCCCTGTGAAATACTGATATCACATATTCGAATTATTGATATCTATCATTCATTTTATATCACAATTTTTTTTTATTATTAAGTTACTTTGATTGATTTGTTAACTGTTGTGTTGTTTTTGTTGTTGATATAACACTGTACTCACGGCCTCTCTGAAAAACAGCCTCATCTGGCTGATCGAGGGCATTTTATCCCGTGATTAAATAAAATAAAACAAACAAAACAAACAAACAAAAGATGGAATGTGTGATATCAGAATTTAGGTATCACAAATAAAAATTCTTGATATCACAAACTCAAATTAGTGATATCACATATTCGAATTTGTGACATCAAAAATTCGTTTTGTGATATCACGGATTACCATTGGTTTTTTTTTACGTGAAACCTACTTTTGATATCAAGAATTCGAATTTCTGATATCACAAATTCATTCAGTGATATCACAAATTGAATTTTTTGATATCACAAATTCGAATTTGTTGAATGGAGCTCACAATTAATGTTCATAACAAATGTGATGGAGAACGGCAGTGTGAACTACCTCCTTGGTGAAACCAGGGTGGGGTGGAATAAAAGTATCCATCCGGGACATGAGAGTTGGAGTTGGCAAACATGGCGTGAACGGCTGTAGTCATTCGGTGCTGATCCAAAATGTTTTGTCGGTGTATGACAGATATTTTGTCTGTGCATGACAGGTGTTCTGTTGGTGCATGACATGTGGGGATCATGTCCGGGAAATGAACATACAAACAAGCTGTCTTTTGGTAGTACATGTATTTCGGTTTTTGGTACGTCGTTGTAATAATTGATGCCCGTTGGAGGTATGTGTAGTGTTCGCACTCATGTGAGATGTGTACACAGGGTAGCGAACCTAACAGTGTCGTTCGTACCGTTCGTAGCGGTATTATATACTGCATGACATTGCATGGTTTGTGTAATGAGGCTGCGTTAGCAGTGGTTGTGAATGGAAGTGCGATTCGCGAAGCGATGCGATAAGTATGTTTTGCGCACTTGTACTGGTCTTCTCGCTAGCTGAATACCAGGGTTGCAGCATTGATTGCTGGCAAGGAAGGGGACGTATTATTGTTTCCGTTACGTCATTTTATCAGATTAGTGTGTCACTTTCTGGTTATTTGGATTAGCATTGTTAGATGTGGTTTTACGAGGAAATTGGCCTCGAGATATACGAGTGTTTGTCCGGTCTTAATTGCTTCGACTATTCTCGTAGTTCGGTACCCAGTTGGAGTGTACTGTAGGAAGTTGCGTTAGCGACGTAGTATTGAAATCTAGTCGGAAAGCTAGATGTGAATAAATCATGGCAGCCAAGTTCGATGCTGCAGAGTTCATGGGCGTCACCAGGGGGGTGCGTTGGGTGCGAACGCACCCCCCCCCCCCCCTTTAGACCCCTTAAAAAAAAAAAAAGATTAGTCTGCTCAACGCCGGGCGCTAATTATTCTTTTTTGTATTACCTTTTTATTTTTTTTTTCATTATTTTGCACCAGGGACAAGAAAATCGAGTGGAACAAAATCGCACCCCGGGCTCTGGCAGCACTGATTTTACACATCTATTTTACAGTGTTTAGTATTTATCGACCGTACAGTACGGTATGGAGCACGAATACGTTTGCGTGTAAGTGTATACTGCTAGGATGTAGGATATATGTACAGCACTTTATTTCGACCATATTGATAATGCGAGACCAAGTGCGGGCCTTTGCTTTGAAAAAAAAATGGAGGGGCAAGCATATTATAATTTTGCCCCCCCCCCCCTTAATGATTCCCGAGATGAGAAGAATTTCTTGCTTTTTGACAGAAAAAAGTTCCCCCATAAAAACATTGCAAGGGTAAGTATACCGTTTGCCCCCCCCCCCCCCCATAATCATACCCGACAGGAGAAGATTTTCTTGGGTTTTTTTTTTTTTTTTGATAAAAATCTGTCCAAATATTTCACCCAAAGTGTGCACAAGGTTGCTGAATTTCAATTCTAAAAATGAAAAGTCTCTCGTGTGGGAGGGGGATACCTCTTCTCACACCTTCTCCCGTTTGGTCTATTTTCCATGGACTTAATACACCTTTAGATTGCAATTGTGCACCAAACCTGTCACTTTCACTTTAAAAAAATGCAAAAGTTCCGTCGTGTGGGAGGCAGTGGCGTAACTACAAACAAAAAACAAAACAAAGCAAAAAAAAAACCCTTACCAAAATGGTAATTCAAGGGTTAGTAAACTGCTTTTGAAATTCGACCTGAAAGGGTGATCAAGAAATAAAATATTTTTCTAAGATTTCTGTTAACCATAATTGAAGAGGTATATAGTGTGAAATATTGTTCAAAAAGCCCGGAGCCGACAAAAGATTGTGATTCTCAGGCCCCTGGCACCGCCCCCCCCCCTCTTAATTTCCAAAACGAAAAAATATGTAGCTACAAATGGCAGTTTTGGGACTGTAAAATGTCAAAATTTTCAAGCTCGCTCGCATTTAATCGTTATGCTATTCTCCTGATGTTACTGCCAGTAACTGCCAGCAGTTGCGTCCGCCCCCCCCCCTTAATTTCCAAAGCGAAAAAAATATAGCTACAAACGGCAGTTTTGGGACTGTAAAATATCAAAATTTTCAAGCTCGCTCGCTTCGCTTGCCCGCATTTAATCGTTATGCCATTCTCCTGATGTTGCTGCCAGTAATTGCCAGCAGTTGCTCCCGGTAGGCCTACGCCCCCTTAATTTCCAAAGCGAAAATATATAGCTACAAACAGCAGTTTTGGGACTGTAAAATGTCAAAAATTTTCAAGCTCGCTCGCTCCGCTCGCTCGCATTTAATCGTCATGCCATTCTCCTGATGCTGCTGCCAGTAATTGCCAGCAGTTGCGCCCGGGCGCCCCCCACCCCCTTAATTTCCAAAGCGAACAAAAATATAGCTACAAACGGCAGTTTTGGGACTGTAGAATATCAACATTTTCAAGCTCGCTCGCTTCGCTCGCTCGCATTAAATCGTTATGCCATTCTCCTGATGTTGCTGCCAGTAATTGCCAGCAGTTGCGCCCAGTACGCCCCCCCCCCCCTTAATTAAGAAAGCGAAAATATGTAGCTATATAGAGAGAAATGGCAGTTTGGGGACTGTAAGATGTCAAAATTTTCAAGCTCGCTCGGTCCGCTCGCTCGCATTAGATTACTTTTCCACGAGGTGCCCTCCCCCCCCCCCCCCATTGTCTTGACCCACAGTGGGAGGGGATATCATCTCCTTTCAATTAACCCTTTGCTCGCTTGGTTCCCCTTCATATTTTAGTACACTAAAAGTCATGGGGGATTAAGAGCTTCATAAATTCCAAATGTCGTAATGAGCTATTTTCATTTGAATTCTAAAAATGCAACAGCTTCCTCGTATGCCCTCCACACCCTCGCCGAGGCTCTCACGCCGTCACTAATGTACCCCCTATATTATAATCATAGTCCTGTACAGTGATACGCTGTGATGTTTCAATCCCTAGAAATTTGATTTAAAATGCCCTATATAGACGCGACTTTTATACTACACGTGTATGTTTTTACAAAAGTCCCTTCCGTGTTATGGGGGTATCCCCCTCCCAAACCCTCCCCCGCTCGGTCACTTCGCTCCCTCGCCGAGGATCTCACACCGTCACTACCCCCGTATGTTATCATCAAGTCCTGCACAGTGATTTTACCACTATGTAAAACTTATGCTTGTGAATACGTGTCATTAACAATGTATGTATATACATGACAGTACAGTGTATTATGTAAATGTTCATTATGATACAGAAAACAATAAATCAAATAAAAAATAAATAAGAATCTCGCAGGTTATATTCAGTGTCAAAACGCACTCCCCTTGAAAAAAAGCTGGTGACGCCCCTGGAGTTTGTGAAAGACGTCACTCTTGGTAGATTGAGAGGGTTAGTGAAAGCCCAGTTGATTGATGCTGCAACTCATGTAGATGCTGATATCAGAGAGTGTAGTCGAAAGAAAGAAATTTTTGCAGTTCTGGTGGAGAAGCTTGAACTGGGTGGTGTAGAATATGAACACACAGACCAGAGTGAGAGTACAGATGAGATTGAGAGTGCTTGTAGAAAAACTGCTCAAAGTGCTACTGCTACTACTAGACCTAGTGATATGAGGGTAGATTCCACACATTTAGAACTGGCTAGATTGGAGTTAGAAAAAGAAAAAATGAAGGCAGAAAATCTGAGACTCGAACAAGAGTTAATGCAACGTCAAATTGAGTTGACCCAGGCCCAGGCCAGTAGCGTCCCAGGGGATAGGCCTAATGTTACTATGTCGAGACCAAAGACGCCCGACATTGCAAATTCCTTTGAGAGAATAGCCAGGAATTTGGAGTGGGAGAAGAAATATTGGTCTATGATAGTACAACAAAAGCTCACAGGCAAGGCACATTCAGTAGTGTCTGCTCTCTCGGATGAGGATGCAAATGACTATGACACAGTTAAGGAAGCCTTCCTTCTTGCCTATCAGTTAGTCCCAGAAGCCTACAGGCAAAAGTTTCGAGGATATAGAAGAGGTTCGGGACAGACCTACGTAGAATTTCAGAGAGAAAAAGAAATTCTGTTTGATCGATGGGTACGATCAATGAAAGTAGATCTCACTTATGAAAATTTGAGAGAGATAGTGTTGATGGAGGAGTTCAAGAAATCGACACCTTCAGATCTGAGAACATATTTGGAAGATCGAAGAGTACATGATGTAAAGAGTGCAGCAGTCACCGCTGACCAGTATGGGTTGACACATAAGGTGAAAACAAAAAGTCCTGAGGGAAAGAGGAAGTTTGATCAGTTGAGAAATCCTGACACTCAAAAGTGGCACGGTAGTCATTGGGATAAAGTAAAGACTGAATCACAAAAAGAGCGCCCGAAATCGCCACGGCCTCAATACAAAGAAGTGAGATGCTTTTTCTGTGGGAAAACAGGTCACATTAAGTCTGAATGTAGGCGATTGCTGGAACAGAATGAAGCAAAAGAAAAACAAAAGCAAAAAGCAACACATGGTTTAGTCCATGCAGACACACGTACACAACAGTTCAGATGCTGAAACAAAAGAGAAACAGTACCAAGCAGCCACCAATGGTTTTGTTAAGTCAAGTGTAAGTGATGAACAGCGCCATCCAAATGTTGTGAAAAGCAATGTCTCAAAAATGACAGATAGGTGTTGAAGTGGTCGTGTGGATGACAAGTACAAGGACTTCATTTCCAAGGGTACAGTGACCATTGCTGAATTTAGAGTACCGGTTGTCATCCTTCGTGATACTGGAGCTACATAGTCCCTCATGGTAGGAGATGTGAAGAGTATGCCCATAGACTGTAACACGGGTAGAAAGGTACTCATACATGATGTCAACGAAGGAACGCAGGCGGTCCCTCTATTCCGAGTGAATTTGGATAGTGGACTGATTTCAGGGGAAGTGATCGTGGGAATTGTTCCATTTCTCCCTATGGATGGAGTTTCCTTTTTGCTTGGTAATGACCTTGCAGGAGGTCGAGTGAGTGTCCTTCCGGTTGTTTCCGAAGTCCCAGTGTACGAACAGGAAAGCGAAAAACTGGTCGATGAATTCCCAGAAGTATTTCCAACATGTGCTATCACAAGGTTTCGAGCAAGTGAAGCAGAGCGTGAGAGAAAGGAGTCTGAAAGTGAAATTTCTCTTGATGACACATTGTTTGGTAAGGTGACTAGTGAAGGTGAAAGAGAACAAAGTTGGGAAGAAGGTGTGTTCAGTCAGCAGGCTTTAATCAAAGCACAGAGGGAAGATGAGGAGTTGTTGAAGTTGAGAGAGGGTGCATTGACTGTAGATGAGGCGAATGAAGTGGCAGAATGTTTTTATGTAAAGTCTGGTGTTTTGATGAGGAAATGGCGTCCTCCAGATCGTCCCGCAGATGAGGACTGGACGGTTGTCGACCAGATAGTTGTTCCTCCGCCGTATCGAAAGGAAATTCTACGTCTTGCACATGAAATTCCAATGGCCGGACACGTGGGTGTCAAGAAGACTTTGTGTAGAATCAGAACTCATTTCTTCTGGCCTAAGATGAGAAAGGATGTGTCTGAATTTTGTCGAACGTGTCATGAATGTCAAGTGGTAGGAAAACCACAACATGCCATTAGACCTGCGCCGTTGATTCCTATTCCGGCTTTTGAGGAGCTATTTAGCCGTGTGATGGTAGAAGAAGAAGGTGCAGTTGTGAGTGAGAGTGTCCTGCACAGTGCTGGGAAAAGTGCAGAAGGGTTTGAACCTGATGCTTCAGATTCTCAGAGTGTGAGTTTCAAGTCAGGAATGATTCCGCGAATAGAGAACTCAAAGGCACTAGAAAATCCAGAGTTACTGCTCAGTCATTTGTCTGATTCGGAGAGGCAAGATGTTGTCGACATCTTCCAGGAATTTCCTGAGGTTTGCAGTGATAGATTGGGTTGTGCGAAAGACACTGTTCGTACGGTAGATGTTGGGGAAAATGCACCCATAAAGCGGCATCCATATCGGATTCATCCTGCTAAGAGAGAACAGGTGGATAGGGAGATAGATTTCATGCTTGCAAATGGAATCATAGAGCCCAGTAACTCAAACTGGAGTTCCCCAGTAGTGCTAGTCCCAAAGGTAGACGGAACGTCCAGGTTTTGTATAGATTACAGGAAGGTCAATACCATAACCAAGACTGATTAGTTTCCGCTTCCTTTGATTGAGGAATGTATTGATCGGGTAGGAAGTGCCGAGTATGTCAGCAAATTGGATTTGATGAAAGGGTATTGGCAGGTGCCATTAGACAAGGATGCAAGAGAGATCTCGGCGTTTGTCACGCCCACCGGGTTATACCAGTTTCGTGTCATACCCTTCGGGATGAAAAACTCCCCCGCCACTTTTCAACGGATGATGAATCGAGTCATTGCTGGTCATGATAATTGTGTTGTCTATATAGACGATGTGTTGGTTTTCAGCAATACGTGGGAGGAGCATGTTGCTCATCTTCGAGAGCTGTTCCGGAGGTTGTCACATGCAGGACTCGTGGTGAATTTGGCCAAATGCGAGTTTGGGAAAGCTTGTGTGACCTACCTAGGTCACAAGGTAGGCCGAGGTAGCGTCGCACCACGAGATGACAAGGTCCGAGCCATCGTAGACTTCCCAGTGCCGGCATCCAAACGGGAGCTTCAGCGCTTTTTGGGAATGTGCGGATTCTATCGGAGATTCGTCCCCAATTTCAGTCACTTGGTGGTGCCCTTGACGGACCTGTTGAAAAAGGGTACCACGTTCCAGTGGTTGGCGAGCTGCCAGGATGCGTTCCAGAAGCTGAAGGCCATCCTCATGAACGATCCCGTGCTGATCGCACCAAACTTCGAGAGGAGCTTCCAGCTGGCTACGGATGCTAGTTACCGAGGAGTAGGAGCCGTGCTACTTCAGGACTTCGACAACGGACACAGCAAACCCGTGTGTTTCTTCTCCAAAAAACTGAATCGCCATCAGCAAAAGTATTCGACTGTGGAGAAGGAATGTCTTAGTGTCGTTCTAGCCGTGCAACATTTCGAAGCGTTTTTGGACGGTGGAAGAGACATCGTGGTGTACACTGACCATAACCCATTGACGTTCTTAGAACGCTTCAAGCACAAAAATCAGCGTCTCTTCCGTTGGAGTTTGATTCTCCAGCCGTAGGGCCTACCCATTGAGAATTGTGCACATTGCAGGAAAGGACAACAAATTAGCAGACGCTTTGTCGCGAGCTTGAAACTGTGCACGCGCTGATACTGTTGCCGAACGATAACAATCTCAAATCTACAGTGAAACTTACATCAAGCAGAACATTTCAAACAAGACTCAAAACATGACAACGTGTACATGTGTTTATGCATTCTCGTTCAGTTTTCTTCCTTTCCCAAGGATCTGTGAAGGAAGAAATATTATTCATGCGAATCATGTTTTGTTTTAAGCGAAAGCAGTATATGTTAGTGATGCTAGGAAGTATGAGAAAGTACTAGTGCACAATATTCTGTCTTTATAAAAAGACGTTACTTGAAATTTTCAGGATGTGTTACACGCCAAGCATTGTATAATATTTTTGAAAACCCAATATTACAGGAAGCGCCAGGATACAACATTTGTGGTGTGTAAGATTACAGTGAAAGTTGTGCTTCAGTTGCACGCTTCTATTTTGATTTCATTTAATGTACCCCAAAGAGTCAAAGGATTCAGATTTGTTATATATACCGATACGTTACAGAGTTAATGCTAGCAAATGCAAAAAGAGTATAGCAAAACACAACCGATTAGTGACAGGAAAACTGATGATCACATTTTGTTGTCAACCGATTTGTGTTAAAACAAAAGAATTTATGTTGTTTTGTATTCATGAAAAAGTGTTGAGTGACAGGGAGGCATAAAGAAGCCAAGATATAATGTCACTTTTGTAAATTAATAACCTGTATATGTATTTCGTTACAGAGTGACAGAGTCACATTTGTGTGTCGAGTATGATCTCGATATTTTACAGAGTTTGCACGTACATTGTATATCATAACATGCTAACGAGTGACAAAACATATATGTGTGGTGTGACAAAGAGAAATGTCCGATGGTTAAATTTTTGTTGTTATTTTTGGCTAACTTATGACGCAGAGTTGACATAAGTATAAGATTTATTAGCAAGTACATTGCGTAGATGTACACATGTGTCATAGTGTTTAAATACGATGTTGTTATAATCAAGAGATGTGTGCTGTCCTCATTCAGTGAAACTCCAGTGAAAGTTTGTGTTGGAGAAACAGACATACAATGTATCTTTGTAACAGTCAGAACAATTTCAGGGAAAAAGTGTTTGTTTTGTTTCCACATTTAAAGAATAAGTGCATGTGTTAACAAAAATATATACTATACATGTCTGAAGTTATGTAAGTTTATTGGTCAAGTATGTGAGGACATAATTACAGTCGAGACTACCAGAAAATACAGTCTCAGTCAAAATATTGATACTACTGGAGAAATGATTGATTACATCTGGTGTAATCTTTCCGGATTATGTGCACCCGTATGTGCACCCGTTGAAAACAGCTTCACAAGTGTATTACTGTAGACACATTGCGTAATTAGTGTATTTACATGTTTTGTAGGGGGCTTGTCAAGTTTTTATATATTGTTATAAAAGTGGACAATATGATGCCGGAGTTAACTGATTCTGATAAGGCTCAAAATCAGTAATTATAAGTGTAGTATGCCAGGTGAGGTTTTAAGAAAACAACACAAAATTATTTGAGTTTGTAATCGTGTAAGCTGAATAGTACGCAAGAACAGTGAAGTAAGCCTTACAACGAAGGTGTTTATAGTCGAAAAGTTACATTAATAACTTTCCTCTTGTTGGGGGGAGGTGTGATGGAGAACGGCAGTGTGAAACTACCTCCTTGGTGAAACCAGGATGGGGTGGAATAAAAGTGTCCATCCGGGACATGAGAGTTGGAGTTGGCAAACATGGCGTGAACAGCTGTAGTCATTCGGTGCTGATCCAAGAATGTTTTGTCGGTTAGTGACAGATATTTTGTCTGTGCATGACAGATGTTCTGTTGGTGCATGACACAAAATACACAATCTGACGGTATATAACTTATAAGTTCCTACAGCTGCAACATGTTTATCCTCAAAGAAAGGTACTGAGTAGTCCAAATGTGCACTTTTAGTTTTCTCTTGAAGTCATTGACAGTGTCACAATCCTTCACAGAGTCTGGGAGTCTGTTCCATACGCGGGGAGCTGCTGACATAAATGCTGTATCTCCCCATGATCTTTTGATTTTGGGAATGAGAAGATAAGAGTCTTAAAGGAGCGCAGCCAAGATCGAGATGGCTTATGGAACCTAAGCAGATTTGTATCGTGGTGAGGAGGATTTCAAAGCCCGGTATGTGATGAGGAAGACCTTGTAGGTGGGCCGTTGTTCGACAGGAAGCCAATGGAGTTGTTGGAGGACTGGTTTGATGTGAGTGGATCTCCGTGAATATGTTACCAGACGGGCAGCAGCATTTTGAACACGCTGAAGCTTTTGTACTTGGCACTTGGGTATTGCACGCTCACTGACGCTCTCTCACTGACTGAGTGCTCTCAGTTATGCTTTTCGGTAATGTGCCATAGGATATGCTGTTATGCTTTTTCGTTGCACACTTTTTGCACGCCCGTGCATGTAAGTAACAAAATAAAGAGCGCACTCGTGACTCATTTCAGCGCTTCTGATTGGCTACATTCTTGAACCCATTTTATAATAAGTAGTATGATATTAGAAACAAAAAAGCTGCTAAAAGCAGTATGAGAGTAGTCTTAACAGTGTCTTTGCGCACCGGTCTCCGCTCTCTTTCCAAGAAGGTTGTTCCAAAAATTCACTGTGGGCATACATTTGGCTTTATAGGTTTAGCCTTGGCTAAAGTTCTTGCTTTCAGTTTCGGTAGGATCGCCTTATGAATCATGGATACGACTGGCAAAGCGCTGACACTACTTGAGTTAGAGTTGAAGCTGACGCCATTCATGCATGTGCAAGCTCGATGCAAGACCTGTCTATCTAGCGTGGCTGTCCTCAGTTTACTAATACTGTAAAGGCCTGTATCGTTCTTCAATTACATGGATGTAAGTGGTTGTTTCCTTGTTTATGCTCCCAGATATGAGAGAATGAGCAAATAGTTCAGGGTGCAGCACGCAGTGTCTTGCTTGTCTCGTCCTCCTCGCACGTACTTCGACAGACACTTTCGGCAAACCACTATATAAGCTGAAATTTCGAACGTAATCTTTCCAGGACACACTGAGAGCTATCCTAACTATGCGTGTGTACACTCCATTCAGTGCTTTTTCTTGTTGGGATGTAAATGTCCATATTTCTGCTCCATACAGCAGTACAAAGTCAACACGAAGTTGCTGTTTTAGTCATCTTTAAGCTGACACTTCCACACTTTCCTCATACTACGCAAGGCATTCCATACGAGGCCACGTCTGGTCTTGGTGGCATGTTCTGTCGAGGAAATCCAGGAGCCCAGGTTGAGGTCGTTTTTAACCTCAAGGACTGCACCGTCCAAGGTTGTAGTAATGGTGGCGTTGACCTTTCACATTTGCCGTCTTCGCATTATAGTAGACCTGCCAAACCTCAAAAAAGGCTGTAGATAAGGATTCGAAGGCATTTTTTGTTAATGCTCCTTTTTCATACTGAAAGTCTTGCAAAAATACTAAGGAATAGCGTACGGCCGGATGTCAAGCGTATTTTTGCCGAAAAATGTCATTTTTAGCTCAAAATTCAGAAGCATGTCAAAAATCACGATTTTTATTTTTTACTTGCATTCAATTCATATTTGAAAGATCATGAGTTTCAATTGTCCCTTTTAATGAAATTGCAATTTAAATGTGTTTCCTTAGCATTTTAAAAGGTCATTTTGTACAGCCATATGGGGCTCTCAAATGTTTTGGGTGTTGTTTGCTCGAAATGATATTCACAGATTAATTAACGTTCTGCAAAGTTTGTTTTTCCAAGCTAATTAGATGATCTTCCAAAAGTGATTTAATGTTTTATAAAACTACAAATGCTTCTTTAATTGAATGTGTCAATATTATTTCTAGTTTTCTTGAAAAAAAATTTACTTTTAATAAAAACTCTGAACATGCAGGAACTCAGAAAATGCATTTTCGAGCATTTTCCAGTAGCCCGGCGCTGCTTATGTGCGCGCGAATACAGTGTACTTAATACGTGTGCGTACGTCTACAGGTAAAATCTCTCGCGGGACTAGACCTGCATGTTTCAGTCGTTGAGTTGGAAACGTGGTGACTGAAAAGGGGACTATTTCCTTCGAATGTAAGTAAATTAGTAAATAAATACATAGTTCTTTATTGCACTGCATAAGGGAACTTTAAAATCTATTTTCATCTAACAGTTGGATATACAACTTTGATCTGAGGCTTAGTAAATATCAAGGTTCAAGCGCTAGTAGAATCTAACGTTAGGCCGATGTCTTATGACTGTATTTCGCATCGATCCCGTGGGCATGCCTACCAACCCCCGGGCCGCCACCCGACCGTGCCGGCGGTGCTTGTTAGTGGAACACCGATTATTCCGTAAGGCACGTCTTGACACGGTGCGAAAAGAGGCCTACATTAGGTCTACGTCTAGATTTAGGTGTCTTGTTCGTTCGATCTAGGTTTCTAATCTATGGCCTCATCACATGCAGTTAGACTGAATCCTCGTCTAACGTTAGGTCTAATCTATCTAACGGTTACACTCTCTCTAACTGTCGACATTAGCTATCGTTAGGGGTTAGATGTACGGCTACGCCTGTTATGCCAAAACAATTATTCAATCGGGCTAGGCCCTAATCACAATAGCAGTTGTATAACGTAGACAGTACAGGCCCACTACTACTAACGTTAGATGTATTTGTAGGGCTAGAGCCAGGTCCAGGGCAAGGGACTGTAGGCTATACAGAAGGTGTAGATGTAGATCTACTAACGTTTAGAGTCTAATCAAATACTAGACCTGTATAAAATCTAGCGGGCTGAAGTATAAATAGCTGGCGTCTAGAATTAGGATCTAACCTTAGTCAAGATCTGGGCCACTGATTCTACCTAACGTTAAGAGGTTTCTAGTAACCTACTAGATATCTAGGCAGTTTTGTTGTAAAGACCCAGCTAACAAGGCCTAGCTAGACCTAAGTTTAGACATCTAGAGGTTCTAAAATCTATGCATATGTTATATATCTAACGTTAGGCTAACTTTGATGTAAGTAAAAGTTCACGTTAGATTTAACATTTCTATCTTGATCTAACATTAGAATATCCTTACATTAGCTCTAACGTTAGCACTAATACTAGTCTCTAGAGTAGAGGTCTAAGGTTGACTCCACTCTTTATGGTACTGTAGACCTACATGGGTTTAGAAAAAGAGTCTAGGATTTAGGCCTAGGTGTTTTACATATAAAAGCGAGTCTACAACCAAGTGATCTTGCCATTCGAATATGCCCGAAAGAGAGAGAGAGAGAGAGAGAGAGAGAGAAAGTGTTCAGTCCTGACTGCCAACCTCTCCTAATATGTGAATCATTTACATGTACTCTTCTAGTTTACAAATAGATCTAGTCAAAAAGGAACTATTTAGAAATCTCTTTACTCATAAGTACCAACTTCTTATGTTAATGTATCATAGCATAAAGGTTCATTTGAAAAAATGTAAATATTACATTTTTAATGGATCGTTTATACCGACTCACTGAAACCTAGATATCTTTCTTCTTCTTTTTTAAATTTTCAAAAAGCTAAAAAAAAATCACATCTCAATAAAAGAGATATATCTATAGTTATAATTGATTTGCATGGGGAATAAAGAAAATTATGTCAATGCCAAGATGCCTTTTCACAGCAATCAAATTTCAAATTATTATTTTTTTTTTTGTTCACTGTTAGCTTATAATGCTCTGCTTTAAAGATGAAAAAAAAATATTTGAGTCATGTTGATTTCTGTTTTCAGGTAGATGTACCAACAAGTGGACAGACTGAGTCTTGCCTTCAAACTTCGCCAGAGAGAGACATATCCTGACTTGCCAAAATCTAATTGTAAAGTCTGAGCTCTTTCTACCTGCAACAAAGTGCAGAACAACCAGAAGATAAGAAACGGTAAATGTCTGAAATACATTATAGCGGTCTAATTTCAAATATCTTTTAAATACTAAGTTACTAAGTGCTTGATTATCAAATGTATCAGTTAAGTGCCCAGTTGAAAATAATACCATAAATCTAAATACATTGAGTATTAAATATTCCTATTCCATTTGAATAAGTTGTAACAAGCATGTTTTCACTTTGACAGTTGCATTACAATACAATGTACAAGTACTTTGCAATCAAAGAGAGGAGAAGAATTTTATATCTCCATTTATATACAAAGGGGAGCAAATCTATGATCAAATGTGCATTCTTGTTTTCTTGTAAATTCATTGCATGTTCTATTGTAGAGGATCATATGAAAGAAAGGTATTCTATCCACTGAAGAGGAGATGATATAAAATCAAACATAAATGTAATCAAGTAATATATATGTAATGAAATATTTCTCAACCGTGTCAATTGGAAATGGCGGTGGCACAAGTATTTAATGTGTGCACAGATGAAAATACGTCTGTAGTCTCAAATCAATTTACTTTCCATTATTATTATGTTGCGTTAAGTATGATGTAAGGGTAATATGCTGTGACGTATTGTTCTTTATTTTTATCAAGGTGTCAGCAACAAATGGACATGCTGAGTTTGAGATCACATCCACCAGAGTGAGGGGGAGATAGAAAGATGTCTTGACTACGATGTAAATGTCCTTTCCAGCTCACAAGTAAGTGTCAACGATTTGAAATTAGGAATATTATCTCATGAATACAAACCGATTTAAGCAAGGAAATCATATCCTCATCCACATACAAATGAGAGCATGATACAATCAAATATTTGTGTACAGGAATTACAGGTGTCAAGATGACTTCCATCCTGTATAATTCATTTTCAGTAAGATATGGCTTTAGAGCATCAAAGATGATAATAACAATGACCTCATTAATGTATTACATGTAATACAAATTAATGTTGACAGTGATCCAAAATCTCATACTAAGGGATTCATAAGATCGTGATGATTAATTCTAATTCATGATGAATGTGTTTGTTTGTTTTTGTTGTTGTTGCAGTATAAATATCCTGTTTCACTCATGAAAATGATAACTTATTTAAGTTTTCGTTAATTATATTTTCGACCAGAATTAGCACAAAGTGGACAAAATGGAACCTGCAAACCACAGCCAACTACGGACAAGAGAGAAAAAGAAAGAGACAGATGTCCTGACTACCAACTTCTAATCTGTGCATCCTGTACTCTATTTCGAAAGGAAATACGGGAGGTAAGCAATAATGCATGTAAAATGTAAACCCCAAATAGGGTGGAATATTTTGTCAAGCCTTTGACATCTTGACCAAATTTTTGACTGTCGATCGTTCATTTGGCAGAAAATTAATGCATGTTTTGCTAAATGAATGCAGTACTGCATATACATGTAGTCAATCACTCCAACAACCAAGATTCACATGAATTAATGCTGATTATTTTTTTTTGAGCCTCTGTCAAAGATGGTTGCAGGAGTCTTTATGTTGTTGCAGTCATCCATTCACACCGTGGCACATCTGTCCTATTCTCATCTTGCAATAACTTAACATGTACTCAGCAGATCATCTTCAAATTTGGTTTTATACAGAAGAGATGATTACCTGGGCCTTGTAGCATTTTAGTTTCTGTTGTGATTTTGCTGCTGATTGTAAATTACATGGAAACCCTGATTTCTATTGACTGTAGAGCATTGCTACCATGGTATTGTATTTACCTTTGGATGGCAAAGTTACCATAACCTCTAAGCAATTTGACTTGATTAGTTATGAGGGTATTGATGCGAAAGGTCACGGGGGTATTATATGCACGAAAGTGTTGAATGTATCCAGTTGCAGTATCAGGCAAGCACTACCTTGAAGTTCTTCTGAATGGAATAAAAAGCTTGATGGAAAGAATTGGATATTTGGATCATGAAAGTTTCCTACATTTTATATTTCATTGTGTACTCACGGTTAAATTGCTACAATTAGGATCTACTGTATAAAATATACTTTACCGTTTTAAGGAAACACTACATAAGAGGAAATCAAGTAACCGTATATCTTTAGCGTATATGTCACTGTGTCTTCACCAAAGATTAAAATGCCCATGTCACTTTCCTCATCAAGTAAAGACAGATACACCATTCTTTTTTTTTCTCTCTCTCTCTCCAGAAACGACCCTGCCAGACTATCCGGTCCGCATCCAGATTCCGTATGAAGGATGTCATTAGAACCTGAACTTACATGTGGAATGCATCCATCTAAACTTCTCAAATGTAATCACAATGTGCTTTCAGGACTATTGTAGAAGTTGAATACAGCTGTATATATATATATATATATATATATATATATATATGTATATATGAAAGACATGTTTATATACTGTATTAGGAATTTCTACTAATCCAGATTAAATGCTTCTTTTCTAATCTTTTTTGTTCTTTTTTTCTTAAGTGATGAAGTAAAACAAGGTCTGATATCAAAATGTGCACAACACTACTTGGCAAACAGAATTTACAATATGATTTGATATAGATCTACTTCCAATTTTGATTCCAGCATTAAAGGGATGAGGGATGGTCTACTTTTGGTTGAGATGGGGGCTGAGATGGAGATTTTGTGAAAAAATGAGAACCCTGTTATGAAATATTAAATGGTAAACAATACCAAGAGGAATTCCAAATGTATTTGTTAAAAGTCACTTTTTTAAAAAGTTCTCGGCCGTTTCAAAACCAACAACTTTAATCAAACAAACTTCAAATTACTCTAAGAATTTGATGCTCTTTCATATTTCATAAGTTGTTTTTAATTTGCTTGCAAAAAGTTAAAGTCTGAATCTCCATCTCAACCAAAACTATACCATGCCTTTGAGACTCACAGTTACAAGCCGCATACTAGTAGTTCATGGAAATTGATCCTGTTATTTCCTTTGACGCCCAAACGCCAACATTTTAATCCTGTCAGATTGGAATGTCTTTTGTTTTTGTTTTTATGGGGGGTCAACAAAAGGGAAGTGAACTTTGCCTTTCTTCATCAGATGGAGGAAAGTATATGACATGTTGGTCAGAAAAAAAAAGGAAAACTGCACGTTGAAGTGCTTAAAAAGAGAAAACTTCATAAAGGAACAGTTGGTGAATCTGAAGGGAAATAGCACAGAGCATGTTTTTTCTAGTTTAAGATATAAAAGACATAAGTAAAAGGTTCCAATCCAAACACCAAGTACAAGAAGTAGTGAAAAGAATATGATCTGGTCAAGATGTATGTTTTGCCAGTTTTGTTTTTTTCACATGTGCCATAATTGTCATGATGTTGGTAATACTGTAATATATGCTAGCTATTCAGGGCCCCAGCAGTGTATTCTGATACTTGGAATAAGGGAAAGTATTAGAGGGAAGCATTACTCACGCATTTTGGAGAGGTGATTTCTTTTTTTCTTCACTGAGAGACGAATACTCAGTACAGATATCTTATCACACTGGTCTGCAGAACACAAAAATAATATCAGACTAAAAGTAGAATTTTGAAAATTTGGCAGTCACCATTCTAATTTAGTTGTACAGTGACGAAAGTTCAATGCAACAGCGTACAGTCATAATTAGCTAGGATATGTAACCACAAACTGTGAAAAAGATAGAGATATTGAAATATTGCCTAAAGAGAAAATTTTGTTTTTCTAACTGGTGTAACGTTTGTGATGGTGGACACATAGTATATGTCACATTAAAAAAATTGAGTTTATCAATGCAGTTAATGTAGTCAGCGCAATTTGTATGGTTGATTTTCAAAGTCTTTGGATGTATGTCACAGAGATTTGTTCAAGGTAAAAATTTTAACTGAGGACTCATTCTTTTTTAATGCTTTTAATCATTTAAGAAGATTGCTTTTAGATGGAATTTTTATTTTTGTTTTTAGATGTCCACAAATCGAGACTGAGGTTCTTTACCTTTCAAAACGAAATACTGTTGAAGACAAATAATTAATTATATTTTGCAGGATTCAAGCTTGTTCTTACTGTGTATGGTATTTTTATCAGCATTTTGGTAACCAGCAACATAGATGTCAAGTGCTGCTATTCTAGTAAATGTGCGCTAATGGCAAATCATTATTTTAAAAAAGAGAAATTGCCTCGTTAACTGTATTTCATTGTGTGTTGATATAGTCCGTGAACGCTGTTTGAGACGGTGGTTGCGGGCGTGTGCACATTGTGTAGTACGTTTTGTTGGTTGACTGGGAATTTAGAGTGTTGGTGATAACTGAAATGATTTTTTTTTTTCACAAAGATGTGATAACATAGAACAAAAAAAATCGAATCGCAAACAAACAATTTGTTACATGTCTGCTCCAAGGACATAGAACTTGGCCAAGGATAAATATAATCTGCACTATAGACTCGATGATTTAACCGACTTAATGGTGGGAAGGGGAGATGAGGCTGTTATTGCATTGTACGCATTTCAATTCTACTTCCTTTTTACTTCTTGTTTTCTTTTTTGAGGGTGATATTTGCCTTACTTTTTCACACAAATATCTGGGATACATATATAATATTCTTATGTCGCCGAATAAGTGTGCGTTCCAAACAACGTTCATGTAAACAATCAACCATCATAAAAGAAACGTTTAGTAAGTCTTCTGCGGGAGGATAGATCAAAATAAAATGCAAACACCTCGCCTTAGAACATTACAAAAGTAAAAGTGATTTCGTGTCTATCCCTTGCAGGGCTGCGTTTCAGGGCCTGAGAATGCAAACTATATAGCATTGTATTGATAACCATGAATTCCCAAACCGATTATGTAAGATAAATACCTACACGCACTATACCATGTACAATATATATGGGCCTCCGCTATACATTCGATTTTTCATTCAAAATGCGCGTCCAGTAAAAAAAAAATCGTCCCATTTAGGATAACATAAAACGAGTTATCTTTCGCCTTACCTTATAATTTCTTTGCTGCATAAGATATCAGAACATATATTATATTTCGAAAAAATAAAAACTTTTGAATAGATTGATTTAGGTAGTTTAAAAAAACTTTGAAATATTGGTAGATTTTACAAAGTACAATTTTAAGTAAATCACGGTTTTATGTTTCATTGCGCCATATATGTGCGTGTAATATTCTACATTCAAATGTATATTAGTCAGGTTCTAAACTTGAAGTAGAAGATAACACATTTCTAGTTTGAAAGGTACTTATCAACCATTACTTATTTCGATAAAAAAAATAAAAATCATGATTTTTTACACTCTTTCAAAGTCTGGGCTAAAAAAGGCATTTTCGGTAAAAACGCGCTTGACATCCGGCCGTACGCTAAACTTCAGTATTTTTGCAAAACTTTCAGCTGGGAAACTTAGCATTAACAAATTTTACCGTCTAAAGTTTAAAACAAATCGTCTTGGCCGGCCTACTATTAGGCAGTAGACCAATTTTCTTCCAATCTTATTTCCACTGCCAGTAGCAGGTCCTATGTTTTGTCGTTCATATCGGATATTAAAGCAAATCGTCAGCAAAGTCAAGGTCAGTTACCATTACAGGTGAAAGACGACGGCTTTGACAGAGCACCAATCTAAACCCTATCCCTTGACATTGTAGTCCAGCGGCTATAGAAAAAATCATGCACTTAATGGTAAAAGCACCATACTTGGTACACATGTACATGATGCCAATACAAGTCATTTCTGATATGGAAGCCACTCTGATTCTCCCTTTGGCGGCCGTGGCGGCCATTTTTCAAAATGGCCACCATGTGATATAGCAATGCTGTGTATTTTGGAAACTGTAAGTCCGATTGTCGTGATTCTTGTGCCAAAGTATAGGTTTTGAGGGTCAAGGATTCCAATAAAATAATTTTTGAGAGGATAAAACCATGGCAACCTACTTATTGGCGGCCATTTTGAAAAAATATGGCCACCATGTTAGATATAACATATCCTTAAAACGTATGGACAAAGGGTCATGACTCTGGTACCAACTTATATGTTTTTGGCGTTAAGGATTCCGATAAATTCAACTGTGAGTGAATATGAATCGTTTCATCCTACGTTTTGGCGGCCATTTTAATAAATATTACTGCCATACAACAGATAATGAATATTGTATATCTTCGAACTCAAAAGATATATAATCACGATTCAAGCGTAAAAGTATAGTTTTGGGGTGCAGGTTTTCAATATAATGATGTTTTAGCAAAGTGAAGAGGTTCATCACATCCTTTGTTTTGGGGGCCATTTTATAAATATGGCCTCCCACCAGTTATATAGCGTACGAGTGTCATGAAAGCGGGATGCCCATTGTGGATTGATTCTCGTGTAAACGTTTGTTTGAGGGGTCAACAATTACTTGTTCACTCATTTTTAGCATTCTAATGTGGAACATCTGGGCATGGTTTGTAAGCATTTTGGAAGATATTCTCAACTTCCTTTATAGGATTTCTGTGTGTACAGTGTATGTGAAAAACATGATCTTCACAATTTCATGTCTGAGGTACATATTAATCAAGTTATACATTTTCTAGAAATATAGACTCTCGCTTTCACTGGTCCCTGGACCATGGAATGAAAATCAAAGTTTCCAACCAATATAGTAGGCCTACATCTGTTTTCTTTGGAAACATGACACTAAGTGTGAGAAAACTTCTAAAACTTCTTGGGTCACTTACATCAAATGTAAAACTTTATGTATGTCTATAAAATCCATGATTGACCAGGCTGTTCTGATACTTACAACTAACACTGAATCTTATACATCAAACGATAAAGTAAATACAATAGGTATTATACAATACATCTTTATAGGTATACAGCTAATTGTCATTTGCAGCTCCACATGAGTCTACTGGCAAAATATAAACTACAAGAAAAATCATGCTAATTTATGAATTTAAGGAAAACCTCAAAGAAATACACATTTTTAAGTTCATAATTATTGGAAGATAAAACTGCAGAATAAAATATTCAGTAAATCGATCTTACTTACCGGCACCAGTAGAAATACTGAAGACGTTCTCTAAAGCTCACCTGCATCTATATATGCATTCACGTTCATCACCGCTCATCAATGGATGATCAGGAACAATAATTCTTGTGGATTGTCAGAGCTCATTCGATTCCTTCATATGATTCCTTATAATTTTGTGTAACAGTTTTGACAAGGTCATACTATGAAATAATGAACAAGAACTGAAAACAAACTTTAGAAATCAGTAGGTCTTATAAGACTGCAATAATCATGTCTTTGTGGCTGGAAACTATGACAGTACACTAATTGTACTCTCCTGTCTATGCATCCAAAATTGGGGGGAAAGTCTTCTATTCCATTCTCACCATTTATTCTACCTTTGATATTCAACATAATTATCTTTAGTATTCCAGGTATGCAACAATTATACTTCTGTGATGTTCAATACCTACTTGAATAGTGAATGTGATAGAGGTATAGTCAATCAACAACAATCAATGAACAATAAAGAACTAAACGCCGCAACAACAAAGGAGGTACATTTACCAATAATAGGTGAACGATTCTTGTCAATGGGACAATACATATGGCAAGTGAGGGTGTATATATATATATATATATATATATATATATATACAGGCCCCTAAGAAAACGGAAACGGATATTTTTTTTCAAAACTAAAACGAAATTGTCCAATTTGGTTGAGTACTTTTCTTTCTAGACATTCTTTCTAGACATGTTTTTGTTGATCATTAATTTCTTACTTTATTTTATCAAAGCTCAGCAACGGAGACTACCCAACAATTGAAGGTCAATTTTCGACAATAATCCTATTCAAGCATTCCACATTGTGATGTGCGGCCTCAATTCTTTGTTAGTCTCCCAAGGTAGTGGCTTTTGTTCATTGCAGAAATTTGTTGAATTGAGCTAAGAAATTTACGCTCGACCCGTCTTTACAAAAACATCTGTAGAATGAAAACTACTCAACCAAATCGGATGATTTTGGTGTCATTCTTCTTCTAGATAAATTTTCTATAAGTCTATGTCATTTATTTTGGCATTAAATTAATGCAAATGTGCAAATATTTGCGAAAACTCGCGTTTCCGTTAATTCTAGGCCACATGTATATAATGTGTGTGTGTGTGTGTGTGCATACATGAAAACGAAATGTGTTAGTTCTATTCATCATCAAGTACTTGTTTTAAAATCATTGACCCCAATTAGTTTCAAAGACGTACAGTATAGTATATAGTGCGGTGGCCATGTTTTAAAATGGCAGCCAAAGCATAGGATGTGATGGTTGTACACACGAAAAGATGTATCCATTTAAATAATTGAACCTCAAAAACATATTTTTGTACCAGAATCATGAAGATGCATCCATTGGTTTTAAAGATATATGAATACATGAATGTAGAGCGGCAACCATGTTTTTTTGTTTTTTTTTTCAAAATTGCCGCTAATAAGTAGGTTGCCATAATTTTATCCTCTCAAAAATTATTTAATTGGAATTCTTGACCCTCAAAACCTATACTTTGGTGCAAGAATCACGACAATCGGACTTATAGTTTCCAAAATACACGGCATTGCTATATCACATCACGCCACGGCCGCCACAGGCAGAATCAGAGTGGCTTCTATATCAGAAATGACTTGTATTGGCATCATGTACATGTGTACCAAGTATGGTGCTTTTACCATAGAGTGCATGATTCACCCTATATGTGCTCTATATCCGCTGGACTATTGGTACTGGCATGGTGTTAAAAGTACACCACTGTTCCATCCTCATCATTAGGGGTTGATGGATTCGAAGGCCGATATTTGCCTATTTCTTCACGGTTATTATATAAAGGTAATCAAACATTTATATCTCCTCGGGAGATTTCCCCAAGCACCTAGGTAGGTTAAATTGTAGGTCTATTGACTTAGATGCTAATTTCAGTAACATTTTAGCGTTACTGTGATTATGGGTTTGTCAGTAGGTCCACGTTGCCAAGCTCGAGGCCGCTTGCGACCGGGCAGCAGTGCCATACACTGCAGCTGCCCTCTCCTAGCTGGATTTAATCGATAGGAGATGCTGAGCCTGAGCTCGACTCCGTGTTTATGTGTAATCACAAATTATTTGTTAAACTGGGGGTGAAGTGATTACATGTTACCGAAATCAAGGAAATCATATTTTATGCATACTAATTAAAAAAAAATAATACAAAAGTCCGCAAAGCCATGAAGTTCGCACAAAATAAAAAAATGTTTGTTTGTTTGTTTGTTTGTTTTACCTAAACTGCCCCCCCCCCAAAAAAAAAGGAATATTTTTGTTATCCCGTGGGCCGATGGAGATTAACATAATACATAATTATCATTGGTCTCGTGTTTATTTGCCATGAACGTAATTCTAATTGGTAGTCTTTGCCAAAAGTGCATGTTTTATTTCGAACCTCTCAGATCTTTGAGAGCAAATTCTATCATCGCATCCATTACTCTACGATAATACAGTCACGGTGCGCTGTCACATGAAGCCACTTACGTTGTCAATCATGAAGAGCCTATAGTAAATTGTCTGATTTGTTTTTTCAAATCAAAATGAGCGTGTAGAAGATTTTCAATTGTTTTCGCTTCATCCAGTTTCACTGGCACATTACCCAACCCTTTCAGTGTATTTCTGCTTCTATCAGCAATTACCTTTGCCATGTTTAAAAAGACAAGTCAGTTTCAATGGCATTGTTGATATTATAGAACCATTTAACAGCCATACAGTATTGCATATAATACGATGATTAATGACGACACTGCAGCAGTGCGATCTTTGTCATTAATGCATATTGCGCTTGTTTAAATCTTTGGAGAAGAGCAAAAGGCTATTTTGACGTCAGTTTAGAAATACTGTATTTCATTTATTAACATGACGTTACGTACTATAGGGGCCCCGAATTCCTCTTAAGGATATACAGTGTAAAGGTGTAGGGGGAACCAAACCTCAAAAATCAATACGTAAAAGTGAACGTTTTAGAGAGCACCGATCACTATGAGATGATACTCGACCGAGGAAAGGATCTGATAAGTTATTTTCGTCTTTGCTGTTCTTCCTCTCTTACAGGCATCACCGGGCGTCCAAAATACATCGACAAAAATGGCGATGCTTATTCAGATATTACAGTGATATCGATGCGGTTGGAAAAGGACATAAACAAGTACGGGTACACAATGTTGCCAGTAGCAACCATCAAGATCACGAACAGCACACCAGTAAGTGCATGTTGTATCAATCTTAAAATTTTAAAACTGATATCCCTGCTCTTTCTCCGCACGCAGACACCCACCCACACACACACATAAACACACACACACATTCATATTTCTGTATGTGTATGCAGATGATTTCCCTCCGTCGTATGCGAAGAGAGTATTGGTGAGGAAGGTAAGTTGGCTTGGTATCAGGGAAACAATGGTATGGTGATGTCTTTATTGGTTCTCTCCAGAAATTATTCTATCAATTTTACGTCTCTATTTTCTCATACTTCTAATCTTTAGCGAGAATTCAAAGGAGCGTTATTTTGTTTTAACCTTATCATCATCTTGAAATGTTGAAAAAATGAAATGTTGCATATATATTTTCTAGATTCAGGCAGCGGTTTGATGTTCCTCCTCTGGACCTGTCTACGGTATGTGTGCAGAAGTCCGAGTGTGTCCGAGATCTTGGTATAACCTTCGATAAGCACCTCTCCCTTGCCCTGCACATCCGCAACAAGTGCAGGACAGCTTCTTGGGGGATAGCTAGGATCGGTAGGATCCGCAAGTACCTCGACGTTCCTGCCACAGAAAATCTTATAAATGCATTCTTGTCATCTCACCTCGATTATTGTAACAGTTTCTTAGCCGGTCTACCCCAATCCCATACTGCACCCCTTCAACGCATCCAGAACACCGCCGCTAGACTAGTCACACGTTCCAAGAAATCTGCACACATTACCCCCAATTATCCAGTCACTTCATTGGTTGCCAATACAGGAACTCGTTATCTTCAAAATTTTCCTCCTTGTCTACAAAGCTATCCATAACCAAGCCCCTTCATACCTACAGAACCCTTATCTCCCTCCTCATCAACTTCATCTGCATCCGGACGTTATCGCTCCCATGCTACTACCCATCTTCAACTGTTACCCGGACCTCGCACCAAGACACGCTACGGAGAACGTTCATTCGCGGTTACTGCACCCAAGCTTTGGAATGATCTACCCATTCATATACGACAAGTCCCATCAGTAGAATCCTTTAAGGCACCTCTTAAAAGTCACCTTTTTCCATATTGATTCCTTCCCTAAGTTAATGTGCTGAGTGTAACCCAATTAATGTATGTGTTTATTTACTGGTACACACGTTGCACACGGATGTATGTCGTGTTATTCTTACTTGAATTTTAACTTGTTTGTCTTTTCCCTTTGCGCTTACAAACATTGTATTAAGCGCATTGAAAACGTAATGTATTAGTATCATTATCTTATCACCAGGGCTTCCGAACATTTTTATTGTCAAATTAGTAAGGTAATGACATTTTAGCTGTCAATAAGTAGTACAATTTTTGTATCTATTTCTGTTCTTAGGAGTATGGCCCTTTCAGTTACAAATCGATCTTGAAGCGGGGCCTTCTATGGAAAAAAAAGTACTATTCGATGACAAATGCAAATAACAAATAAATAAACAGATCTTTCCTCAAATTCTTAATTTCTCCTGACTAAAATCATAGTTCCAAAATCTACACTTACTTTTATCCATCGCTTTTGAGAATGCTGTATATATATATATATATATATATATATATATATATATATTGATTCACAATAGTAGTTCATATGAAAACTCCGTGAGAGAAGTAGTTTTGACGAATTTTCGCCCATAGGGCTTTGTGAAGTCAATGGCAGATTTTATTTTTAAATAAAATCTGCCATTCACTTGACAAAGCCCTATGGGCGAAAATTCGTCAAAACTACTTCTCTCACGGAGTTTTCATATGAACTACTGTTGTGAATCAATACTTCTTGGACAGAAACCTATTGCTGTTATTCATTAATATATATATGTATATATATATATATATATATTCATACTTTTATATAATATGCATAGCACATATATGTGGGGTAATCTCATGAGCTAGACACCAACTAATATACATGTATATATATATATATATATATATATATATATATTGATTCACAATAGTAGTTCATATGAAAACTCCGTGAGAGAAGTAGTTTTGACGAATTTTCGCCCATAGGGCTTTGTGAAGTCAATGGCAGATTTTATTTTTAGATAAAATCTGCCATTCACTTGACAAAGCCCTATGGGCGAAAATTCGTCAAAACTACTTCTCTCACGGAGTTTTCATATGAACTACTGTTGTGAATCAATACTTCTTGGACAGAAACCTATTGCTGTTATTCATTAATATATATATGTATGTATATATATATATATATATTCATACTTTTATATAATATGCATAGCACATATATGTGGGGTAATCTCATGAGCTAGACACCAACTAAAACAGACCCATACGCTAGGTACTAAGTTAAAAAGGATTACGAGCTCGACAGTAGGCAAAGACAGACCCACGAGCTCGACAGGATACACAGCGCTTTCTATATACCAACGACAAGTCCGTATTTGTACAATAATGGCACAAGGAAAAATAATGAATATTCAGAGGGACAGTGTCGTCACACCAGCAGGAGCGAGATTCTTTCCAATCAGCAATTTTCCAATGATATTGTTCTCTTCATGGGCCCCTCCCCTGAAATCAATGTCGATTAACTTGCGTAGGTTGGGTCTTCGATAGTGACGTTATGCTATATAGGCTTGCCACGCTAAGATGGGCCGGATGTCAAAATTTCGTTCTGCTTCCTATCGCTTCTCACATAAACTATTGTATATGCACTTTGTCCTGCCTGAAATTTATGTAGAAACAATAGTAGGGGAAAAAATAGGTAATAATTTCTAAATCTATATATACTAAATGCTGTCAATTGATGAAAGACTTTGATATTGCAGTGATGCATCGCCAATTTGTGGGGTTTTTTTTTGTATAATTCTTCTGAAAACGGTAACTTTGCAAAGAAACAGCTGTAATATATGGATGCCTCTTTTTTTCCTGAATTATAGGTTTTCTCGGTCAATTTCATAATTTTGTCATTCAAGTTCCCATTCCGAGCATTCGATTTCACCCATTCCATGGTAGCGGCATTGGATCAGCAATTAAATTCAAAATCCGGTCATTCAAATTCACTGTCGGACCAATCAATTGTTCATTTGATAGGAGCACGCATTTCAGCAATGAGCATTCAAATTCATTTCAAGCCGGCGACGGAATCTCGTCGGTCATTCAAATTCGGGAAAAGGCAAACATGTTCCAAATAAGTGCATTCAATTTAAAAGAAGTCTTTCATGTAGTTAGCTTGGGGCCGTGTATTTGTGTCTTTTCAACTTAGCTTTTAATAGACTAGGCTTTATGATGAAGTTTAGTTCATTTTGCCGTATAGGTCCACCTGCTCATTCTAAAATTTGAACTTCACGAGTATGACGAGGGAAAATGACAGGCAAATACCACAGGCACATTAGGCACTGTGTACGAACAAGCATAATAGGGAAAGTTGATTGACACCTTCAAAAAAAATCCACTACATTGAAATTGATGACATGAACATTCGTATACGTCTTGTTTGTTAATTGATATCATATTGGTTTTCTTCGTGGGGGACTATATGAGATCATTGTGTTTCAGTTTGTCTTTAAATTAGTGCATTGTGTGGTTAGTGTTGTGGCGTTATCTTTTTTTAGCGAATGCGCGGTATCATCAAGGAGTATGTTTAGATTGTCGTTGTGTTGTTTGGATGCAGTGCTGATTGGAGCTTGCAATCTAGAATTTCTTGAAATGAAAAACCAAGTATACATGAACACAGAACAATATAGAACCTTTAAACAATATATGCAAGCCTTTCTGAGTTGTGTGAACCTGTGTGCTTGTTTTAAAAGAAACTTTTGCCCGTTTCTTCCCCCCCCCCTCCCCCATCCTCACCCCATTACCCCTTCTATTCCATTTATGTACTTCATTAAATTTACCCTTTCCATTCCATTGACTTCATTAAATCTATTCCATTTACTTCATTAAATTGGTTGCTCGAAGTACGAAATTGATCACCTGAAAATAGAATTGAACGCCCCAAACAAGCTCATCGGGACTGTAGAGTGAATTGGAATGCACGAGTAGGAGATGCAGTGCTCGCATTTGGAAATTGAACGCTCATGTGTGAATTTGATTTGACGGAAGCGAAATAGAGCTGCCATTAATGAAATTGATCTGAATTTGAATGCTCGAATATTTTTGTATGGATGCGCTGTGTGAATTTGAATGCACATTCATCATTTGGAATGACAAAAGTATGAAATTGACCGGGTAAAACCTATATTACAAATACTTTGATAGACCCTTATGTTATTTGCTGTGAATTCATACTGAATCTACATTTCGCTGATGACTACCAATCCTCCTGATCTTGTAAAACAGATGTTCATGTCGACATATAGAATTTGTGAAACACTTATTCTTACCTTCATTTCACAATCGAAGTTTTTTCTATAGGTTAATCAGAATGTAGACATTTCATATTATTCGTAATAAGCATCCGTGTTCTTCGGGGAGGGAAGGGTGACTTCGCCGGATGAAGCCCTTCTGCCCTTCAAGATACAATTATAAAAGACAATTTAGGTACAATTTTCATTTCTTAAAGACTGTAATTTATAAAACTAGATCATCAAAATTCAACTGAGGCAATCTAGAAAAACCTTGATATTCATAGATGATGGAAGACACAACAATTTTGATAGACGTTATATTTTAACATTGAAATCAACATTGAAGACGTAGGCATGTAGACATAGGTGTTAATCCATATCTCGCCCATAGTGTAAGCTGCCCCATCCCATCATTTGTGCCCTCCTCAGCCATTATTGCACGGGACACCCTGTACAAAGACGCACACATCATTGGTTGATCGATGGCGCTGTTAATCCTGTGAGCTCATGGGCGTTATTTGCCTGGTGTCGCTCTTGTTGGGCTGTATAACTCCAGGGTGTCGATCTTGTGTCGTGCCCTTATATATAAATAAATGAATGAATGGATAGATACATAAACAAATGAATACAAATATATATATTAAAGCATCGAGCTATCACTGTTTGCCACAAATAGAAAGCATTGCTTATGAAAGCCTATGACTTGATTGTTTCTCCGTTTGTTTTGTATTTACATAAGGCATTTGTAAATTCAGGGACATTTTCAGCCTCACGGGCTGTAATTATCCTGTTGTAGTGTTGAGAAAATTGTCATTTTACTTTATTAAGTTTTATTTTGTTATTGCAAAGAATGTCACTTGTCATTACTGCAGTTTTGTAAGTGCATGAAATGTTTATTATTTCATGAAAATTATTAAGGCAAAGGACTATTTCACACTTATCTACTCTCCTGAGGTGAAAGGCAGGTTTACTATGATCCTAACTTTTAAAGTTGCATCGATGAACATTATTCATTAACATGTTATTTTTGTTTGGTTCTATTTTCCATGTTTCTAGGCGGTGGAAAAATCATGCCTTGGCAATGGGACCTCATTTAAATGGGTACGTTTGCAATACAATGTATACTCAAAATAGTCCAGTCATACAACCTAGCCAAAGTTTCCTTATGATACTAAAACCCACTTGCGTGGAGCGTGGAACGGACGGTCTCATTCAAAAGTACTTGATGATATACATTGATATAAGTTCTTGGCAACAGAAATATGATACACCATGTGTTTAAACCACCAACATCTCTCATGGTACTTCCTAGAGTAAGCTCAACATTGATTTACTTGAAAATATCCTCGCAAAATGTTTTCATTTTATTGACATCATTATGATCAATGTTTTAACAATATCGAAAGTAGGTTTGGATGACCAATGGTAGCATGTTGGACATGTCCAACAAACATTGCGTGTGGCTACGTGTTTTGATAAACGCATGTGGCACGTGTTGCCATCGCAAGACATGCACAGAAGCGTACGTTCTTATTACCTTGGCTGCCAGGTTTCGCAATGTTCAGGCCGTGTCACACCTTTCCGGGCATGATACGCGGGTTTGACGCGAGGAGGGATTTTCCAGCACGCAGGAGAATTTTCCACGGGCGGACAAGAATGTTTGCGAGTTTCGCACTTGTTTCTTACCTGCTAGACGCGTGCTACTTACCTTCTACTTGCGTGCATTCCGTGTGACCTTCGTGAGAGCTTTGAAACTGATCCGTTTTCTGTTACGAGCTACTTACGGGTACTGAGAAGTACCTGCGTTGGTCCACGCAGAACGCCAGAAGGAGGCCCTTAGCAGCAGCACCTCGCAGGCAACTCCCACGCAGGTACTTCGCAGTCCCCGTATGCAGCCAAGATGACATTCTGTTGGACTTCTGCCATTCCTTCAGAGGAATTCCTTCACTGAGTTTTCAGCCCCCACGCGCCTGGCACACAAGTCACACAGTATACCCGCAAGTAGAATTTAAGTAGAACGCGTCCAGCAAGTAAGACACATGCACTGACTCGCCCAAATCCTTGTCCGCCCTCAGAAATTGTCCGGTATGCTGGAAAATTCCTACACGCAACAAGCCCGCGTAGCTTGCTCGGAAAGGTGTAACAGGGCCTAAACATGGTTGCGGGTAAAAAGATTTGCGTGCACACCTCCGGGCAACTACAGGTGAGATACCTTCTAAGTACTGTCATCTGCGGGTCATCTGCAGGGACCTCCGGGTAGTAAAAATTGTTCTTCGCAAGTTGCACGCAAGGCTTGCCCGGAAAGGTGTGATACAGCCTTTACCATATTGCGAATTTTATTTCTGTACGTTCATTTGGATGACAGGAAGACAACGGGACAGCGGTCCAAGTACACGAACACATTCTGTCCTTCAGAAGAACAGATTCTAGTGTTTTGGGGTTATTTTTCAGAGATCATCCGGACCTGATTGCCCGAAGGCCCGTGTGGAGCATGCGTTTTAGAGACAATAATTACGGGTAGTTTTGTATCACTCAAACGTCGCGTAGTTTTGTTATTAGTAACACAGCGAGCTCAAACTTCTGGCCCAAGCTGCTAGAAACTTTGCGTTTATACACGCAAATACACGCAAATCCCCCTAACCGAGCGCAACTTTGTGTTGTTTTTCGTTGCTAAAAAGAGTTGTACTTGATTTCGTACGCAAATCATCAAATGAACAGACTCGGAGGCTTCACCGTGGGCAGTGCCATGCAGCTCCTCATGAGAGTGTGAACATGATCTGGAACCTGCTAGATACTTCTTCCAGTAGTCTCTTTATTGGTCGCGCCTTCAGCATCTCCAGAATTATTTGTTAGTGTGACGTGGAAGGACAGGAGGACTCATGAGGTCTTCTTTGGAGGCTCTGATGTGCTCCCTACTCTTTCTCAGGGCCTGGCCATTGCAGTACACGTCACATAACCTTTTTACAAATCTCCCCAAGACTGTAGCCTTCTCCCCTGTTTTTCCCTTCATTCGTTGAACAGCTCCATCTGGTAAGTTATTAAGAGTCTTTGTTTTTCAGTCAAGATACTTGGCGCTGCTGCTTTCCTTTGATCTTTGCAGCATCTTTGCTTATGTCCATTTGGGGTTAAAGTAAATGTTGCATTGTGGGCAGTAGTGTCCTTGTGCGACGTCCAAATAATTTATGGGATGGGCTGCTATCGATGTCCCGTGTTGGGGCGTTGCGAATGTTGAGCAACATAATGTTGACAGCCTTGCTAGTGCTGTGACGTTTTTCAGTAGTCTTTTTGCGGTCTTCACGACAGTCTCCGCCCTCCCACTGGTGGGGCTACTGAGAAGGAAGATGGTCTAGTTGTGTGACTCAGGTTTTCAGGTCTGGCAACTTATCTTCTGGGAGACACAGATAGCATACGGAATAAATGGCCTCAAATTTCTGTCGGCTTGTCAATAGATGTGGAAGGTAAGAGCGACTAAGAGGGTCTGCTAGGTGATTGTTCTTCCCCTTAAAGGTCCAGTTTACCTTTGGGAGCAATGATGTGAAAAATGTTCAAGATATCGCCTTTCATGCATATGTGTAGGTCTGTTGTACCACAGAACACCCTCCCATACAAAATTTTCACAATAAAGCCTAAAATATAAGGAGATATCAGTGTTTTTCTCAGTAAACCGTAACTGCAGACAGTTTAGTCTGGAAACATTTTTATCATAACTATTGTTCACATTTTGTGTATTTAACAACACTTACCATCGATTATACGGTTTCAAATTTTTACAGTGGTTGTTTCTATCCCTAACTCACATTTTAGATCTATTTTAAAGCAGTAATGCTGGGGTTTTTTCATCTGCAAATGGTAAATTATGCCTTTAACATAATATATATCTATATCAGAGGCCATACTGCGCAGCAGCTTGACCGGCAATCGCTTTGGTACCCTTTCTGGTGGTTTCTTGATTTTAATTCCCAGCGGTGTGTTGTCAGTGAGGATGGTAATCTGATGTGCATAGGTGAATTGGTTCCACTTTTCGAGTGCAAACACGATTGCCAGCACTTCCTTTTCAATTACCACATATTTTGTCTCTGGTTCACAGTGTTCTACTATAATATATGCTACAGGGGTCCATCTTGGAGAAGTGCAGCACCAATGTCAGTTGTACTAGTATCTGTGAAGATCTCAATTTTCTTCAAAATCAAATTCAAATGACCACTATTAAAGTACGCCAAGAGAGGAGCTTAAGTGAGCACTCATTTAATGCCTTTTCTTAGATTTCTTATCAACTGCAATATTCTTTCAAATTTTCAGTTTTGATTCTGAAAACAGCATAGCACAACCCACGCTTTGTTAGCTTTCGTTGATAAAGTAGCACATGCTTTAGACGACGCTTCCCATACCATCGGTGTTTTTCTCTACTTCTCGAAAGCGTTTGAGACGATTGACCATGATATTTTGCTTTATAAATTAAGCCATTACGGCATTCGTGGGACAGCTCCAGAGTGGTTTAAAGACCACCTTACTAATAGAAAACAATATGTTTATTTAAACGGTTATGAGTCTCTTTTTGAAAACAACTTCTTATGGTGTGCCCCAGGGTTCCCTGCTTGGCCCGTTATTATTTATCTTGTACAGAAACGACCTCCCAAATTCGTCACAGATTCTTTCTTTCATATGCTTTGCTGATGACACAAATTTATTTCTTTCACATCGTAACTCTAACACGCTTATACATATGTTAAACAATGAACTGAAACTTGTTCAGTCCTGGATCCACGCAAATAAGTTATCACTAAATATTGATAAGACGCATTATATACTATTCAGCAACTCTCTACACTCTGTTCCTGATTATGTTAAGATCAATGGTATTAATTTAAACTAGGTTGAAAGTATCAAGTTTCTCGGACTTTATATTGATAGTGATCTATCCTGGAGAACTCACATTAACTATTTAAGTAAAATTTTGTCTAGAAACATAGGAATTTTAAACAAGCTGAAATAACATTTCCCCATACATATATTACAAATTATATACTCAACAATAATTTCCCCCTTACCTCAACTATGGAATTCTAGCATGGGGTAATTCGTCCAGATATTTGCTTGATTCGCTTTTCCTTCTTCAAAAACGCGCCATCAGAATAGTCAACGCCGGATATTTATCTCATACAAAATGAACTTTTTCATAAGAATAAAATTTTGAAATTGATTTATCTATTCGATTATAATCTAGGCATTTTTATGTAAAAATATTCCACGAATGATCTTCCTGATGTTTTTCTTCACATGTTCAAAAGAAACTACTCACATCACAATTATCCCACCCGCCAACGAGGCGCTTATAACCTTCCACGTACTCGCACAATTTTCACGATGAAAACAATTATGTATGCGGTCTCCCTCCAGAACTCACAGGTTGTTTATCACTATCATCCTTTTAATGCAAATTAAGACAGTATTTACTGAATAACTACATTAATTCAGTTCATTGAAATTCTGTTTTGTGTTGTTCAGGACTATCCCGCTGTACTGCACTTAGTCTGGGTGCCAAAGCCACTTTTTGGGCCTAACCTTGTTTTACCGTCCACCCTATGTTTTTTGATGGTTTTGCCCTATTTCGAGGGTGCTGAATCCAAATCTGGATGATGCAACTCTTGCATCATTGAGGGTTTTGAGATATTCAAGATGGCCGCCAAAATGGCCGCCCAAACCGGAAATTCCCATGTATTTCCTTCTAAATGGCGAGAAATTGAGAACAATTGATGATTTTACCCTATTTCGAGGGTGCTGAATCCAAATCTAGATGATGCAAGTCTTGCATCCTTGAGGATTTTGAGATATTCAAGATGGCCGCCAAAATGGCCGCCCAAACCGGAAATTCCTCTATATTTCCTTTTGAATGATGAGAAATTGAAAACAATTGATGATTTTACCCTATTTCGATGGTGCTGAATCCGAATCTGCATGATGCAACTCTTGCATCCGTGAGGGTTTTGAGATATTCAAGATGGCCGCCAAAGTGGCCGCCGAAATGACCGCCAATTAAAACCAGAAATTCCGACGTATTTCATTCTAAATGGTGAGAAATTGAAAACAATTGATGGTTTTACCCTGTTTGGAGGGTGCTGAATCCGAATCTGGATGATGCGTCTCCTGCATCCTTGAGGATTTTGAGATATTCAAGATGGCCACCAAAATGGCCGCCAAAACCGGCAATTCTCACGTATATCATTCTCAATAGCGAGAAATTGAAAACAATTGATTGTTCTACTCTATTTTGAGGGTGCTGAATCCAAATCTGGATGATGCAACTCTTGCATCGTTGAGGATTTTGAGATATTCAAGATGGCCGCCAAAATGGCTGCCCAAACCGGAAATTCCTGTGTATTCCCTTCTAAATGGTGAGAAATTGAAAACAATTGATGGTTATACCCTATTTCGAGGGTGCTGAATCCAAATCTGGATGATGCAAGTCTTGCATCCTTGAGGATTTTGAGATATTCAAGATGGCCGCCAAAATGGCCCCCAAAACTGGAAATTCCTATGTATTTCATTTTAAATGGTGAGAAATTGAAAACAATTGATGGTTTTGCCCTATTTCGATGGTGTTGAATCCGAATCTGGATGATGAAACTCTTGCATCCTTCAGGGTTTTGAGATATTCAAGATGGCCGCCAAAGTGGCCGCCGAAATGACCGCCAATTAAAACCAGAAATTCCTATGTATTTCCTTCTAAATGGTAAGAAATTGAAAACAATTGATGGTTTTACCCTGTTTGGAGGGTGCTGAATCCGAATCTGAACGATGCATCTCCTGCATCCTTGAGGATTATGAGATATTCAAGATGGCCACCAAAATGGCCGCCAAAACCGGAAATTCTCACGTATTTCATTCTCAATGGTTCGGAATTGAGAACCATTGATGGTTCTATCCTATTCCGATTTCAAAATGGCCGCAAAACCGGAAATTTCCACGTATTCCAATTTTAATGTTTCGCAATCGAGAACAATTTTATTGATGATTCTACCTTATTTCGATCACTGTGCTGAATGCGAATCTGGACGATACCACCCTTGCATCATTGAGAGTTTGGAGATATTCAATATAGCCGCCAAAATGCTCGCCAGAATGGTGAGAAATTGGTAACAATTGATGGTTTTACCCTATTTCAGGTTTTCGTCAATGGCAAAATCTAAACCAAATCATAGTCTGCTGATAAAAGAACGCATATTGTGCATCCCAGTTTGAGCTTGCTGTACTGTGAAACCAGCTTTACCGGATATCTTGGAGTTTGTAAGATACAGCTGTGCCAGGAATGAATCCTGCTAGACTACAGATGCGGTTGAATGTTAGAAAGATTACACTGTTTCATCTACATATCATGGATATGTTTCGAACACTAACAATCAGTGGACAAGACATACCCATCTCGAACAAAAGTGATAGTGATGTAGAGAAGTTTACTGAGATTCCCAACATTACCTGTTTTAATCCGTGAACAGTTTTAGTCGTTTCATCCATAAACACTCACATTGGTTAATTGGTTTATATTGGTGGTCTTGATGACATTGTTGAAGACAATGTTGGACATTTTTATAGTTCTGCTTCAAATTTTTCTTCAATATGATGTAATATCATATATAATAAATGGGGCGACAAACCTCGTATCTACAAAATGTCACATGTTCAGGAGAGAAAAACAAAAACAAAAACAAAAAACAAACAAACATGGCAGCCAAAGCACTATAACAAATGAGAGGTAAGACAGCTAAGGTTTGGACAGGACATCATTTACTGATTATCTGACTGTTTATTCAAAAAAGTCATTTTCACTAAAATTTCAGAAACAGGTTCTTGTCGCCCAAGCGACGATATTATAATTATATACACACGAAGAGATGGAAATATCACAGGTAACGCGCAGTAAAAAAACAAACAAACAAACGACAACATGTAAGGTAATAGTTGATAGTCCAGTACTTACGAATATCATAATCACGCAGAGTGCTTTTGAAATTCCCCTTATATTGATATCTACTACAGTGGTCATGGATGCAACCATTTCTAGTGACGTTATCAGAATATGCCACAAGTTTCATAAGAGTACGCGGCGAGACTCATAATAATACAAGAAAATTTTCAACACCAAATACCAGCAGGCCATAATTTGATATTACTCTTATAGCCAAAAAGGATTAACTTCACATCAGTCTGCAGAGCTCTTATTGGCTACCACAGGCATTACTTTATAACAATTGTGCAAAAAAAAAGAAAATCAGTCTTATCTTTGTGTTTGTACGTTTCAGTGTGATGTCAATATCATTTGTCTTTCAATTACGTGTTAAAGTTCCGTTTGAGACATATCGGAATATCTCAGTATATTACAATACCATTGTGACAGTCATTTTGGATGCCATTAATTGTTGGCTGATTTGACAAATTTGCTCAACCGAGTTGAATTCAAGAATACGGATTATTGCTTTTAATCCCTCGCTTCACGTCATAGCACAATATTTCACAATTTATAAGAAAATATCAAGGAATTTTCGTTTATACAGGACATTATTTTGTAAATATCTCAAAACCTTCAGCATCCTCGAAATGGGGTGAGACCATCAATTTATTTTCAAATTTTCACCATTTAGAAAAAAATATATTAACATTGGAATATCAATTTCTGCCAATTATTTTGGCGGTCATCTTGGACATCTGAAAACCCTAAGGAATGCAAAAATGGCAACAACAAAATGTCGAGGGTGCTGAATAGGGTCTCAAAAATTTCAATATTGACAGTTATTTTGGCGGTCATCTTGGAATTCTCAAAACCCCCCAAACACAAGAGTTGCATCCACCAGGTTCGGATTCAGCACCCTCAAAATAGGGTAAAACCACCAATTGTTTTCAATTTTACACAATTTAGAACGAATTAGGGGGCCTACATGGGAATTTCCGTTTTTGACGGCCATTTGGGGCCATTATATCATCTCAAGACCATCAAGGATGCAAGAGCTGTATCCTGCAGCTTCAAATTCAGCAAACTCAAAATAGGGTAAAACCATCAATTTGTTTTCAATTATACACCATTTAGAAGGAAAACGGGGATCTACATGTGAGGTTTCCATTTTGGGCGGTCATTTTGGTTTCCATCTTTATATATCTCAAAACCCTTAAGGATACAAAAGTTTTATCAAGATTCTGATCCAGCACCCTAGCTCGAACTAGGATAAAACCATCGACAGTTTTTCAATTTCTCACCATTTAGAAGGAAATACAGGGGAATTTTCGGTTTTGGCGGCCATTTTGGCGGCCATCTTGAATATCTCAAAATCCTCAAGGATGCAAGAGTAGCATCAGCCAGATTCGGATTCAGCACCCTCGAAATAGCTATAGAACCATAAATTGTTTTGAACTTCTCACCATTTAGAAGGAAATACATATGAATTTCCGGGTTTTGGCGGCCATTTTGGCGGCCATCTTGAATATCTCAAGATCCTCAAGGATGAAAGAGTCGCATCAGCCAGATTTAGATTCAGCACCCTCGAAATTGGGTAAAACCATCAATTGTTTTCAATTTCTCACCATTTAGAAGGAAATACATGGGTATTTCCGGATTTGGGTGGCCATTTTGGTGGCCATCTTGAATATCTCAAAACCCTCAAGGATGCAAGAGTTGCATCATCCTGATTTGGATTCACCACTGTCGAAACAGCTTTCGAACTATCAATTGTTTTCAATTTCTCACCATTAAGAAGGAAATACATATGAATTTCCGGTTTGGGCGGGCCATTTTGGCGGCCATCTTGAATATCTCAAAATCTTCAAGGATGCAAGAGAGTAGCAATCAGCCAGATTCGGATTCAGCACCCTCGAAATAGCTTAGAACCATCAATTGTTTTGAACTTCTCACCATTTAGAAGGAAATACATAGGAATTTCCGGGTTTTGGCGACCATTTTGGCGGCCATCTTGAATATCTCAAGATCCTCAAGGATGCAAGAGTCGCATCAGCCAGATTTGGATTCAGCACCCTCGAAATTGGGTAAAACCATCAATTGTTTTCAATTTCTCACCATTTAGAAGGAAATACATGGATATTTCCGGTTTGGGCGGCCATTTTGGTGGCCATCTTGAATATCTCAAAACCCTCAAGGATGCAAGAGTTGCATCATGCAGAATCGGATTTAAAACCATCAAAAAACATTGGGTGGACGGTAAAACAAGGTTCAGCCTTCGGCACCCAGACTAACTCCATGGTTGTTGTCATGTTAAACCAGACTTGATAGTGGGGCAGATATGTAGCAAAAATTGGTCGAGATGCTCACATCCGGCGGAAAGTATGAAATTTTGCATATAGGGGTATTTTGGGGCGCTGATTTCAAAAATTGCCGGATCCAAGAGATCTGACCACGGGTTCGGCCGCCATCTTGAATTCCAATATGGCTGCCGTCACGATACATATTTAAGGATATCATCTTCACTTCTAAGTGACATGTGGCACCAAAATTTGATACACAAGAGCGTTTTAACATGTTGACTTTGATGACAGATTAATTTGAAGTGTCTGACAAATATCGAATGCCGCCATTTTGAATTTCAATATGGCCGCCTCGATTAATGTTCAAAATCCCTATCTCGAGTTTTGAGTGACGAGTGACGCTGAAATTATGTGCACACAGGTATTTTAACATGCTGAGTAAAAAAAATGGAATAATGTGATGTGTCTGACAAAAGCAATTCACACTTTTTTTAATTCCAGTATGGCTGCCAAGACAAACATCACGACTAACATTTACAGGCATGCCAAAAAGTGCGGTAAAAATAAAGCATAATGCACCTTTCACTGACGTCACAATGTAAATACAGCAGCGCGCACTCAATCAGTTGCAAATGCGCGCTCAATCAGGTAGCCTAATTTACAACCCGAAATAGGGATTTTTAACACTCAAACATGGCAACTATGTAGGAAAATTCAAACTGGCTTCTGTGCAGCTTGTCAGACATATCAAATAAGGCTTTTACTGAAGTCATCATATCACCTTGCTGTTATGTATCAAATCTCAATGGCCTATGCTATTCAGAACTGAAGATACGGATCTTTAAATATTTCGTGATGGCGGCCATATTGGAATTCAAAATGGCGGCTGATCCAGTGGTCAGATCTCTTGGATCCGGCAATTTTTGAAATCAGCGCCCCAAAATACCTCTTTATTCAAAATGTCATACTTTCCGCCAGATGTGAGCATCTTTTTCACATATCTGCCCCACTATGAGCCAGCTGGTTGTGCTCTCAAATTCTGTCACAGTGTTCATGTATATTCTTCCTTCTTTCAAGACATTGAGGGCGCGGTAACAGCTGGTATTTTAATTCTCACTGCATTGCAACTGGGTTGTTGAATGTCTTTTTCTTTTCTCGATTTACCGGTGCATGTGTTCCTTTCTCAATACGCGAAATGTATAATTTTCTAATATTGTCTAGAATCGTATCATTGTTATTATACATTGACTCACATTGTTATTATTACCAGAACGACAATGGTTCATCCGCTTACAGCATGTGGCTTATCCGACCTCCAAACCTGCATTAGAGAAGAATTTGCTATATCCCTGTATATCTATATATTTTTTCTTTTATCTCTATGTTTCGGTCATATGTTGTACCCGTTCTCCTCATCTCAATCTTTAGCTCGATTTTAACTGGGACCTACGCTCAACAAGCTCGCTTTTAAGTAGGTTCCTTCATATTTCTTTAGCATTCATTCTCAGATTCCAACTTTCATAGATCGACCACTATATGTTTTATATACTTGCAATATTCTATGTATGTCTCCTAGTTAGATATAATGTATTTCATTTAATTTTGTTATATTTGATGCATTTTTTCTTCGAGAAATATGAAAATAAAATAGCTTGAATTGAATTGAAAATGTTCATGGTTGCCGGTCCATGTCCATACAACATCCTTCCGTGTTAGGTAATTGATCAGTTGCATTGACTTCAGAGAGAAGGGCGGTGATTAGGCTCAGTCTGCCTCCTGATCCAAATGACTTGGCTTCGATTCTAGAGTCTAATTGAGCAAAGTTGTGTGTAAGCACACAGTCCCCTTTAGTAAGAGCCAAAACACTTTGTCCCTTGGATATGACATAAAATGGAGGTCCCGTGTGTGAGAGAGTCACAACTCATGCACGTAAAAGGTCCCGTAAAAAGAGCAGGGAGCATAACCCGTTGGAGTGGTCCCGTGTCACACCCACCTTAACCCCATGGAAGACAAACTTGTGCAGCTGAATATGGGTTATCCAGCCATCTTTCTCAGATGGAAAATGAAAACAAACTAACATGGGAGATACCGTGAGAAGTAATTCACCATGCCTCGGAGCCTGTAGACATCATCCCTGTTGGAGGGTGGCATTCATCTTTAATAGGAATAGCAGCCACTATGAGGGACCTAATTTCAGTGCAGTGTCTATCACAATGAGCCCTAGGAACTGCACTTCTCTGACATAGAATTTGGACTTGTCACATTTGAAAACTACACCAAGTTCCTGGCACTGTTTCAGGAGGCAGTAGAAACGGGTGACACGACATATGCTCCTGCGACAAATGCTCCGACGACAATTACTCCGAAAAATGCGACAAAAAATGCTCCGCGACATTTGCTCCGCGACAAATGCTCCGGCGATATTTGCTCCGGCGACAAATGCTCCGCGACATTTGCCCGCCGACAAATGCTCCGGCGATATTTGCTCTGGCGACAATTGCTCCTGTGACAATTGCTCCTACGACACATTGCTCTGACGTCAAATGCTCCGATGACATTTGCTCCGGCGATAATTGCTCTTACGACAATTGCTCCTAATGTGCGACAATTGCTCCGGGGACATATGCTCCGGCGACAATTGCTCCTACGACAATTGCTCCGGGGACATTTGCTCCGGCGACAATTGCTCCTACCGCAAATGCTCCGACGTCATATAGGCCTAATGCAAAAGTCTGAAGTACGTCTGTACGGTCAGACAGGTACGACATTTGCTCCGGTGACAATTGCTCTACGACATTTGCTCCGACGTCATATGATGCAAAAGTCTGAAGGTAAAGACAGGTACGACATTTGCTCTGGCGACATTTACTCAAGCGACAATTGCTCCAACGAAAACGTCTTGTACCACCTTTGCTATACAAAGGTAAGACATTTTGCTCCGGCGACGAATGCTCCAGAGACATTTGCTCGACGGTCCTCCGACGGCAATTCGTTCCAACGGTTCGATAATTGATCTGGTGAAATTATATCAGACGAAATTTGTTTAGAAGATGAGACAATTTCAAGGGTGAAAAATGCCCACCTCACAATTTCTCCGGCGGAAAAAAAAAATCTTCCTGGACTTTTCCTAAGAATTATACATGTTTTTGTTTCTTTGTTTGTTTTATTCATAGTTATTGCATATTGACTCTTTTTAAATTACTTTTGAAAGATCAAATGGAGAATCCTTAATAAAGATACACGAACGAATTAAACGAAATAACAAAAATACACAATTAAACAAGGAAACCCATATTTTCTTCTTCTCACAGTATCATTAACTCAAATTACGCTTTCACATACTGATCCAAGTCTCTGGAACTTTCCTGAAAGTGATACAATAGATTGAAGGTCAATGTTTCAAGAAAAATGTTAGATCGTATTTTCTTGATGTTAATAATTGGTATTGCAGGAATGTAATCTTCGTATTTTGTATACTCCTTTACTCATAATCATGTATATTGCATTGTTATAAGCTGCGTAACGTGATAATTCAATCTTGTCACATTTCCCCCATTATTGTTCGTCGTTGGATATTCAAACTGTGTGCTTGTCAAGCTTTTGTTTCATTCATTCTTTCTTTTTTTTTTCTTTGATTTCTTTCTTTCTGGTATTTTTCTTTTATTCAGACTCACTTTCTCTCTGCGTCTTTCTATAGAAAGAACTTTTTTCAGACTTACGGTGCGCCCTCTTGATAAACAAAATAAGGAGAGAAATCTGTAGTTTTTTTAATGACTATCTAATAATCATACTTTCGTTCCCTATAGTATGTTATTCTGTTTCCTAAATTGATTTCATCTCGACCGAACTTGTGCAGTTTTATTCTATAGACTTTTTTGCTCTTTCGATCATGCCTAGTTACCATGTGGCGTCACAGTGGGGAGGGGGCAGGGGCTAGACTGCCCCTAATGAATTTCAAAAATTGCACAAGGGAAATTCAAAAATTCACAAGGAAAATACAAGGAGAGGAAAAGAAGAAAGAAAGGGAAGGGAAAAGGGAAAAGAAAGAAAAGGAAAACTGAAGGATGAAATGAGAAAGAAGAAAGGGAAAATTATTTTTTCAAGGAAAATGTAATATAAAAGGAAAGAGAAAAGAAAAAAAGCTAGAGTCCTTTTTACTCGTCCATCAGGGTTGCACCGCACGCTGGAGTGTCCATGACTGGCTATGGCTCCATTGCAATAGCTACTCCTTCGCTTCTTTGCCATATATACTCTTTTTCGGAATGAAGCGTGTCGTCAACCAAATTACAAAAATGCATTCAGCAGAAGCAAAACATATGCGAGAAACACAGTCCAAGAATGCAAAAGCAAAAGTTCTCCTCAAATTGGGATGTTGTTTGACTGTTTGTTAGTTACAAGACCATTTCAAAATTTCTTTCAGGATCCGAAGTTGATTTAAATTAGAGAAAACACAAAACATGTCGATAGAAATTGTTCTGGTCAACGATCCTGCAACTAAAAGAGATCACCTACTAACCTCATTGAGCTAACCCTAAAAAACAACAACCCTTTGCTGATATCTCTTTCATGGCTAAGAGCAGGTAGTACATTGAAAAATATAGCCAGCGACAAGAATATTTGTTCAAAGCGTACACGCAATCCAAAACATCCCTAACGGGCTTTTTGTTTTGTTTGTTTACTGGTTTGTTTTTTATTTATGTATGGGAGCAGGGCGGCGCCAAGGCGCCCCCTATGATTTTTGCTAAAAAAAGAAGAAAGAAAGAGAAAAAAAAAAACAAACTAAAGAAACAAAAAGATAAGGGAAAAAAGAAGAGAAAGAGCGAGGATTTAAAAAAAAGATTGCCCCCTGGTTGTAAACCTATATGTGGGTCTAAAATTTACATTATTTCCTAGTGCGAAAAAGAATACGTGGATAATGGATTTGTTAGTGGGTTTCTGGGGGGGGGGTGTTAGAACATGGCCAGAAGAATCTACGATTTTATTTCGGTAGATAATCATCATGATACCCCACTTATTACTTTGATAGCACTATAATTGATTTAGCAATGTTACAGTTCGCTGAATTATGTTAATGGTAATGTTTCATAGATACGTATTTTCTGATGTTGCTATTCATGCATTTGTTATTTTGTCAATTGTAAAAGTCATATTAGTTTGTTAATTTGAAAATTGGGCCCTTGCCCTCCCCCCCCCCCCCCCCCCAAGAATTTTTCTTCGGGGGGAACGAATGTGCCCCCGGAAGGTTAAGAAATAATTATAAATCAATTAGTTAAAGACAAAATTAAACAATAAGGCACTTTTCTTGTCTAAAACTTGTCAATAATATAACTGAAAATTGCGAAATTTTCGCCCCTGCTGGACGGGGCGCTTAGAATTAATGTATTTCGATTTTAATTTAATTTTTGTTCCAACGCTGACGGTGTCGTGTTTGATGTTCTTAAACTTTCATTTGTCGCTGGAGCAACTGTCGCCGGAGCATTTGTCTCCGGAGCAAATGTCGGAGGAGCAAATGTCGTACCTGTCTGTACCTTCAGACCCTTGCATCAAATGTCCTTCGAGCAATTGTCATCGAGCAATTGTCGCCGGAGCAAATTTCGTACCTGTGTGTACCTTCAGACCTTTACATCATGACGTCGGAGCAAATGTCGCCGGAGCAAACGTCGCTGGAGCAAATGTCGCCGGAACATTTGTCGTAGGAGCAAACGTCGGAAGAGCAAAGGTCGTACCTGTGAGTATCTTCAGACCTTTGCATCATATGACGTCGGAGCAAATGTCGTAGGAGCAATTGTCACCGGAGCAATTGTCGCCGGAGCAAATGTCGTACCTGTGTGTACTTTTAGACCTTTGCATCATATGACGTTGGAGCAAATGTCGTAGGAGCAAATATCGCCGGAGCAAATGTCACCGGAGCATCTGTCGCACCTTAGGAGCATTTGTCGTAGGAGCAGATGTCGCCGGAGCAAACGTCGCTGGAGCAAATGTCGCCGGAGCATTGTCGTAGGAGCAAACGTCCGCCGGAGCAAATGTCGCTGGAGCAAATATCGCCGGAGCATTTGTCGACGGAGCAAATGTCGCCGGAGCATTTGTCGGCGGAGCAAATTTCGGCGGAGCAATTGTCGCGGAGCAAATGTCGCGGAGCATTTGTCGCATTTTTCGGAGCAATTGTCGTCGGAGCATATGTCGCCGGAGCAAATGTCATGGAACCGTAGAAACGACAGTCATGTTCTTATGATGATATCATCTGAGACGCAGCTTACGCCTTCTAGTCCATCTAAGGCTTGGTTGAGTCTATTTGTAAGATTTTACTTGACACCTTGAAGCAAAGGGAAGCCTTTTCCATTTGAAACCTGCCCAATGAGCTGCCAAGGTAGACAGTAAGCTTTAGTCTTCATCTAGTGGCAATGTAGGTGGCCATCCTTCAAGTCAAAAATATCGAATGTGGTATCCTGGTCAGTGAAGGAAGTACTGTATATCGTCTAGGACAGAATGAGTGGAGTGCTTTCTTTTCAAGGTCGTGTTCAGTGGTCTTGGATCGATAGAGATCTTGACATCTCCTGTTTTTCTGTGGTAAAGACATCTGATTTACCCAGTCAGTGTGGTCGTCAACCTCTTCTACCACTCCATTTTCTTTCAGGCTCTCGATTTTGCCTTACTATATCTTTCACAGATTCTGAGACATTACAGTTGGCTTGGCATCTGAGCGAACAGTCAGATGTACTTCTGGACCAAATGTATTATAGTGGTTTGTGACCAGGTTAATCATTTCTGCAGCAGTCTCGCTGAAGTGAAGTGAAGTTCTTTCCGCGCAGTGACAAAATCGACATCGCATTTCTCCTTGGTAGCAGGACTGTATGGGCCCGTATTCTAGTGTACATCAGATTTAAACCCAGTTTAGACTCATTCATGGTTTAGCTAAACCTAAAGTTTGATTTTAGTCTGGGTGCCAGAGGCTGAACCTTGTTTTATCGTCCACCCAATGTTTTTTGATGGTTTCACCTATTTTGGGGGTGCTGAATCGAATCTGGATGATGCAACTCTTGCATCCTTGAGGGTTTTGAGATATTCAAGATGGCCGTCAATATGGCGCCAAAACCGGAAATTCCCATGTATTTCCTTCTAGATGGTGAGAAATTGAAAACAATCGATGGTTTCACCCTATTCTCGAGGGTGCTGAATCCGAATCTGGATGATGCAACTGTTGCATCCTTGAGCATTTTGAGATATTCAAGATGGCCCCCAAAATGGCCGCCCAAATCGAAAATTCCCACGTATTTCCTTCTAAATGGTGTGAAATTGAAAATAATTGATGATTCTACCCTATTTCGAGGGTGCTGAATCCGAATGTGGATGATGCAACTCTTGCATCCATGAAGTTTTTGAGATATTCAAGATGGCCGCCAAAATGGCCACCAATTAGAACCGGAAATTCCCATGTATTTCCCTCCAAATGGTGAGAAATTGAAGACAATTGATGGGTCTACCCTATTTCGAGGGTACTGAATCCGAATCTGGATGATGCAACTCTTGCATCTATGAATTTTTTGAGATATTCAAGATGGCCGCAAAAGTGGCCGCCAATTAAAACCGGAAATTCCCATGTATTTCCTTCTAAATGGTAAGAAATTGAAAACAATTCATGTTTTTACCCTAATTCGAGGGTGCTGAATCCGAATCTGGATGATGCAACTCTTGCATCCTTGAGGATTTTGAGATATTCAAGATAGCCCCCAATATGGCTGCCAAAAACCGAAAATCACCACGTATTTCCTTCTAGATGGTGTGAAATTGAAAATAATTGATTATTCTACCCTATTTCGAGGGTGCTGTATCCGAATCTGGATGATGCAACTCTTGCATCCATGAAGTTTTTGAGATATTCAAGATGGCCGCCAAAATGGCAGCCAATTAAAACCAGAAATTCCCATGTTTTTCCTTCTAAATGGTGAGAAATTGAAGACAATTGATGGCTAAACCCTAATTGAAGGGTGCTGAATCCGAATCTGGATGATGCAACTCCTGCATTGTTGAAGTTTTTGAGATATTCAAGATGGCCGCTAAAATGGTCGCCCAAAACGGAAGTTCCCATGTATTTCCTTCTAAATGGTGACAATTTGAAAGCAATTGGTGGTTTTTATCTTATTTTGAGTGTGCTGAATCCGAAGCTGCAGGATACAACTTTTGCATCCGTAACGGTTTAGAGATGGTAAAGATGGTCGCCAAAAATGACCGCCAAAAACGGAAATTCATAGGTAGACCCCCTATTTCCTTCTAAACGGTGTAAAATATAAAACAGTTGGTGGTTTCACCCTATTTTCAGTTTGCTGAATTTGATGCTCCAGGATCCAGCTCTTGCTTCCTTGAGGGTTTTCAGATGATAAAGATGGCCGCCAGAATGGCCCCCAAATGGCCGTGAAAAACGAAAATTTCCATGTAAGCCCTATATTACCTTCTAAATGGTGTAAAATAGGTTTAGAGACATCTATGAATGTCCTGTATAAGCGGAAACTCCTCAACATTTTCTTATACTTAAATGGTGAAGTATTGTGCTCTAACGCGAAGCGGGGGATTAAACCCAGGGTGAAAAGCAATAATTCGTATTCTAACATTCAACTCAGTTGAGCGGATTTGTCAAATCAGCCGAAAGATTTGGCATCCAAAATGACTGTCACAATGATATTGTAATATACTGAGACATTCCGATATGTCTCAAACGGAACTTTAACACGTACTGGAAAAAAAAGTGATCTTGACATCATACTGAAACGTACAAACACAAAAATACGACTGGAAATTCCTTTATGCATAATTGCTAATAATGCTTGTGGTCGCCAAAATGGTTCACAGATGTGAAGTTAATCCTTTTCGGCTATCAATAGAGTAAAATTAAATTATAGCATGCTGGTATTTGGTGTTGAAACTTGTCTTGTATTCTGACGAGTCTCGCCTCGTATTTTTATGAAACTTGTCTCATATTCTGATAACGTCATTGGAAATGGTTGCATCCATGACCACTATAGTAGATATCAATAAGGGTAATTTCAAAAGCACTCTGCGCGATTATGATATTCGTAAGTACTGGATTATCAACTGTTACCTTACATGTTGTCGTTTGGTTTTTTATTCAGTTTTTTTTTAAACAGCGCGTTACCTGTGATTTGTCCATCCCCTCTTGTGTGTTTGTAATATATATATATATATATATATATATATATATATATATATAAATGGATTGAGACAGGTATAATGTTGGGTAATTTCAGTAAACTTCTCTACATCACTATCACAATATGATTTAGATGAACCGCTGGCACACTTGTATCCTATCAACTCAAAGATATCCGGTAGAGCTGGTTTCACTGTATTATACAGCAAGTTCAAACTGTGCCATTAACGAAAACATGAAATCTTGCAGTCAAAAATAAGATAGGGTAAAACTATCAATTGTTATCAATTTCTCGCCATTTATAAGAAGGAAATACATAAGAATTTCCGCTTTGGCGGCCATTTTGGCAGCCATCTTGAATATCTCAAGGTGAATCATCCAGATTTGGATTCAGCATCCTCGAAATAGGGTAACACCATCAATTGTTTTCTATTTCTCATCATTTAAAAGCTAATTCATAGGAGTTTCCGATTTTAATTGGCGGCAATTTTGGCTGCCATTTTGGCGGCCATCTTGAATATCTCAATACCTCCAAGGATGCAAGGGTTGCATCATCCAGATTTGGATTTGGCACCCTTGAAATAGGGTAGAACCATCAAATGTTTTCAATTTCTCACCATTTAGAAGGAAATTCATGGGAATTTCCGGTTTTAGCGGCCATTTTGGCGGCCATCTTGAATATCTCACAACCCTCAAGGATGCAGGAGTTGCATCATCCTGATTCGGATTGAGCACCACCGAGCTAGGGTAAAACCATTAATTGTTTTCAATTTCTCACCATTTAGAAGGAAATATATAGGAATTTCCGGTTTTGGCAGGCATTTTGGCGGCCATCTTGAATATCTCAAAATCTTCAAGAATGCAACAGTTGCATCATGCAGATTCGGATTTGGCACCCTCGAAATAGGGTAAAACCATCAATTGTTTTCAATTTCTCACCATCTAGAAGGAAATACATGGGAATTTCCGGTTTGGGCGGCCATTTTGGCGGCCATCTTAAATATCTCGAAACCCTCAAGGATGCAAGAGTTGCATCATCCAGATTCGGATTCAGCACCCCCGAAATAGGGTAGAACTATCAAAAAACATTGGGTGGACGGTAAAACAAGGTTAGGCCCAAAAAGTGGCTTTGGCACCCAGACTATTTTGTATTCTTCTAGCGAGGTTTTGTAAAACCAAAGTCTATTTTGAGTTAAATAAACCCTAAATAGACTGCAGTCTAAACCGAATTAAACTGCAAATTCATTAACGAGTTTGGCAACAATAGTAAATGAAGAAGCTCTTCGAGTATTTTAATTGATTAGTAAAGGTAGTGTATCAGACACATTAGTATGTCTGTATATCAATTGTGCATATATCTAAATATGCGTGCCGTAATTCTAACCGTGATCATTCAGTATACGGCTGGTAGTAGCGTTTGCTTGTACCAAAGAATTAGGTACTGGCCTAGCCTATCAGGTATCAGTATGGCATACTACGAGTAGTTGTAAGTATATACACGTATGGCGCATAAAATATCATATCATGAGACGCGTGGTAGCGCGATTCCTAGCTACCGACCGCCGCGCCGGCATGGCGGCATGGTTATAGGCTGTATGTAGCTAGGTTTATCCAATGTGCGTTTTGCATGCTGGTCGTCGAACGAATCGTGAATTCGGAACGGGCGACCAAACCAGACCTCGAGGTAGGTAGTAAGCTCTCTTTCAAGAAAGCGCGCGCTTAAACACACGAATAACGCATGTGAGCATAAAGTGGGAATAATTTTAATATCCATATAACGAAGTTGTTTAGAATGTAAGTACATGTCGACCAAATGGTGGTGCATGACGTGTATTGCATTGAGTATTAATGTGGCTACCGCGCTGTGTGTATTAAGCCGGCATATCCATGCCCCTAAACCATAGCGCTACCGCGTATGGATAGGCGTCTCGTAGGCCTGCTGATACGTAGCCTTCTGTACATCTCCACAATCACGCCTCACATGCGTTTGGCTCTGTGCTTCATAGGCCTACATTGCATTGATCATTTCGTTATTATCTTTCTTGCCTTTGCAGGGCATCTTTAGAATTCAGCCATCGATAGTTAGACTCAAATTAAACTGAAATCAAACCTTTTCCCAGTAGGTTTAATTTAAACCTGATTTAGACTACAGCCGGGTTTAGTGGAATACAAATCAAACCTCCCACTAAAGTGTGTCTAAATTTAGATGCTTTAAACCGTTTTTAAACCCACTTTAGACCAAACATTGGTTTCAACTCCGTTTAAGCTTTTAGCAGAAAACGGGCCTTGCTCTTTAATTTGCACCTCCCCAATGACTAAAGCCTAGACTTATTCTACATCTACAACTGAACTTTTCCAGGCCGGATGATATTTTAGGGCCTATAGCCATTTTTGCAGCAGGAGATCAACAGTGGTTGATCAACAACATCTTCAACCTCACAGATTGACATTTTAAAATCATTGAACCAGCCTTAGCTTGTACAGCATGTACATCATTCACGGTTACCTTGGAGATACTCTCCACGAATGAAACGTCTGACGAGTCATTGGAATTATCTACAACACTGACTTCGCACACATCTGATGAGTGGACATGGTTTCTTTCGTGACAAGAGTTGCAGAGACGGCCCCAGGCGGGGCACAGCACTTTTCCGATTGGATGCATAGGGCGGCAGACTTTGCATCGTCTTGTTTGTGGTGTGTCTTATTTTATGCCTCCGCCACGAAGTGTCGCCGGAGGCATTATGTTTTCGGGTTGTCCTTCCTTCCATCCGTCCGTCTGTCCTTGCGTCCGTCCGTCCTTGCGTCCGTCCATCCGTCCGTCTTTCCGTCCGTCCGTAATGAATTTTGTGGACAGCGTAACTAAAAACTGTTTAAGGTATCCTAATGAGACTTCGTATGTGTATGCATGAGTGAACGAAGTTGTGCCTATTAACTTTTGGGTGCACATACGCAAGGTCAAAGGTCAAATGCTCAAAATGTCACCTTTTCCCCATTTCTATGCAGTGACAGGAGGTTTTTTCTTGAAACTTGGTATATACATGTAATACCAAATAAAGATTCTCAAGAGAGTTTTGAGTCATGAGGTCAAAGGTCAGAGGTCAAATAAAAATGTTACATTTCATTTTTTTTCTCCATATCTTAGAAATGGTTCAAGGTATCTTCATGGAACGTAGTACATATGCATGTACTAACCAGCAGTGATTACCTAGGGAATGTGGGGGTCATGGGTCAAAGGTGATGGGTCAAAGATCAAGGTCAACTCCTCATAATTTAACTTTTTCCCTCATATTTATGCAATACTTGCCGGATTTTTCTTTAAACTTGATATATACATGTATAACCCAATAGAGATTCTCTGGGAAGTTTCTTGCTCAAAAGGTAAAAGGTCAAGTGAAAATGCTAAATTTCATTTCTTCCTCCATATCTCGAAAGTGAATCAAGGTATCATCCTGAAACTTAGTACAGATCTATGCATGTTCTACCTGACAGTGATTCTCTTGGGAATTGTAGGGTCATAGGGTCAAAGGTCCAGGGGCAAAGGCCAAGTTAAAATGCAAAAATTTTACTTTTTGATAGTGAAATTACACTTTTTCTCCATACCTTGAAAGTTACTCAATGCATAGACTTAAAAAAGGGTCAGAAGTGAAGTAAAAATCCTCAAATCCCCAAATACCTGCGCTCCTAGGCAGTATAGCCATCCATCCAATTAAGTGTAGTTCAAGGAAAGTGAACATTCAACACATTTGTGACAAATATGTGAATGCCAATTAAGTGAAACTCATCCCACATTGTCAAGACATGATTATACCTATTAGGAGAACCATGCATTATGGCGGAGGCATACCAGTCGCCATAGCGACATTTGGAGTTCACCTTTGTACTTTTCTTTCCGCGTAATTTTCTCAAACTTTCGTGATGGCCGCGAAGCAGCAAGAGTGGGTTTCTTGGCAAGTTTGTGGACATATCTATTGTTTGAGTGCTTTCATTTGAGTCTTAGTGGCTTCTATTTTGCAAATGTCATTTGCCTTGGAGAGTGTGAGGTCTAGAGTATCCCTCTCTCATCTAATCACCCCTGACCCCCTGGTTGGAGACAGTCCATGACCAGCTTTTCCTTCATACAGGATCAAAATCCACAACTTTTGCTCATTGTCCGGACAGTTACATGTTTATCAATTGATTTGCCTGCTCCCCGGAAACGTTGAATAAACTTGAATCTCCCAAAGAATTCTCCTGTCTCTCCTAGGAACTGTAGAATGAGTTTGTCAAGGATCACTAGATACACATTGCTTCCATGCTCATTGGCAAACTTTGAACCGTTGTACACACAAACCCCATGAGGACCATGAGGCGCAGAAGTTAGGCAGTTTGATAGGCCTGAGGTTGAGATGATAGGTTTGTCAGGATGAAATAATTGTCCAACATTTGCTTTCAAAGTTTCCATTCCTCTGCTACGACGGGCACCGGGGCATTGGTCAGTAATTGTACACTGGGCTTGATAAAGCATGCCCCACCTTGACTAGTATCAGGGCCTGTAGCGGGACAGCACCAGACAGAGGCGTTTGAGCCAATTGATTCATAGATATGATTCAAGATATTCAGTCTAATATAGTTTTTTTTTCGCTCAATTTCATCAAATTTAGATATTCATTGCATTCAAGGAAACGAAATTTTCATTCAATTTCGCGCCAGCGGGATAAGACGTTCAACTTTGTCCTGCATACAAATTTCAATTCAATTTGTAGGTAAACACCTTCGCACTTTGAAAATCCGAAGTCAATTAACTTAGCCAAGTTCTAGTTCTTTATAATTCTTGCGCAATTTCCTTGGCAAATTCAACAATTTTCCCTGTTTATGATTATATCATTTCATTGTCAAAATCTCCTGTTTAGTTCTGCCAGTTTTACTTTATTCCCTATGAATATGGATATAACACTTACAGAATAGTTATAACTACGAATTTGCTGGCATATGAGAGAGCACATACGAACACAGGTGATGAAAGTGTGATTAAATGTGTAGCTGCTGGTTATTGCTACTGACTCTTATATGCTGTAATGTATGATACCCGGGCACTTTGTGTAATCTTGGGTTGGCTCTTTCTTGTCACGCCACTCTTCCGCCGATCCGTCTCCCGATTTCCACTTCCATTCACACTTCATCATCCGATCATCACACACACTGATGCTCTGTACACACTTGCGCTGCTCTGGCACGATACGGTACTCACAAACTTGCAGCGAATCACAATCAAGTAACTGTGCTGTGGTATTGTCCACTGTGTTCTTTAATGCATCGTTTCACGTCTGACTCACTATTTTCTACACTTGGACACTTGAGACACGATCGAGCATCAATGAAGGTCAACACGATGAATTCTTCACTGCCTGTCTGTTCTACATCCTTACATGATTACCGAGCAGAAAAGGTGAAAAGGTGGAAAGGCGGTACAAAGTGGGAAAAGCAGAAGAAGTAGGTTGAAAGATTGTGCGCCTCCCCCGGGTCACAATCACAGCATCCCTCACCCGTTTCTGTCAGCCAAGTCCTGTCTTCTCTTTATATGTACTGCCTATTATGCCAGTGAGATATATGCGTTTTCAGATTCGACCACAAGGTGGCGCTATTCCTGTTAAATCTGCAGTAACAAAATGTATGCACTATAGATTTTGTGTTTATTCAGGTTTTCGGTTTTATAAATATGTATGAGACACGTTACACCGGGATATTCTTTCTTTAAATAAGTATTCATAATTTTTTACGTCAGTCTCTGAGTCTCTTCAGTCGTCGATCTGTTGACGCGCCAGGCACCTTTGCAAGTTGGCATTTACGTCTGAGAGTGGTTGTACACTTCTCGTGTGTAATGGCGTCGAGATTCTGCAGAGCGGCATCTGTGACGATGTCACAGCGCCATTGCTATTAGGTTGACCCCTGCGGTTTAAGCTGCTTGCCTACCCCAAAACGACACTGACGCTCTGGCTGTGCCAACGGTCTTCTTGACGGAGGCCTTGATGGTGGAGTGAGTCACTTCCAATCATATTGAGAAATGGGGAGTAAGGAGGGAGTAGCTATCTGTATGACGGATTAGGCTCCGTCAGGAAGCTTGGCGCGGACATAAGATGAGATAAATTGAATCATCGACAGGAAAAAAAATTGGTTGCATTCGGCGACAGTTTCACGGGGAAATCATCGAAGCTCTCCCTGGTTACGATTTGAAATGTGATTCTGCGATGGACAAGACCGACGACAGTGGACATCGCAAAATTCACGTGACAATTGCAACCTCGCTGGCCGTGAATTGCCCTCCTATTCGGAATGGTTCCATGACATTTGCTCCTGCGGCAATGCTCCCATGAAATATCTGCACGTTAAGCCAAACACAAATTCTACCCACAAATATTACCCTTACCCTAATACTAATCCTCACATCAAACTAAACCTAAACCCCATCACTAATCCTAAGTCCTTTGAGAAAATAACACCGGATCAATTGTCGCTGGAGCAAATGTCGTGTCACCACTCGGAACATAGCCCCTTGGAGCCCTCCCATGTATACGTCTGGTCCAGATATTGTACCCTGTTTCGTCAATAAATACAGTTAATGCAACGCCATGTTCGAGAAACCATTCAGTATTTTCCTGATTCTAGGCGAATTCCTGTTCGGTATTCCTGCCATCTGGTGCATGTGAAGAGTTCATAAAGTACATTGGATACCCAGAGGATCTCAATCTCCAGAATAATGGCTGCTATCCTTAAATGTCCATTAAGACAAGATTAGACTTCTCAAATAAAGGTAAGAAAACACCCATTTCAGCGACCAGAATACCGATGCTTCATAACTGGCTCTTGTGTGTACGCCCTCTAATTAATGGATGTAAATCCCGTATACAGATATTGTAACAAATGGCATTATGGGAAACGCAGAATGTGTACGTGTCTGATCGAGAATCAAATAAGGGTAACTGCACCATGTTACAAAGTTTCAAAGTTTTGTAGTAAAAGCGCAGAAAAATGCTGGGAAGCATGTAATGCATTGCGTGCCTGGCCCCACCCTCGGCCTATAGGGGTAGTGGTACGTACCTAGTGGTAGGCATACGTAGCTTTGATTAGCCCTGCCATCGCGCATAATCATACGTATACTGCACACAAAGATCCAGACGAACATATCCCAGTCTGTGCGATCGACGCCTAACGATAGTCGGGATCAAGACTCATGCGCTTTGAGTGCAATTTGGAATATTCTTCATAACATTGTTTCTAACTGTATAGAACTCCACATTATCATTAGAACAGTGTTCTGTTATGTCACAAAGTTGATATTCAGGGTATTGATACAATTATTTAAATCTACATTCAAGCAAAACATAAAGTGGACATGAAATCATGTTTGTGGCTTTTCGGCGTTCAAGCAATCACTGCAGCTGGGACGCTATGTATGTGGTGATATTATGCGTTGGCTGTGACATTATTCGTTGTAACAGGCCCCACATTTAGGATGGTGTTTTCCATCGTGTTTTCTTTGTGTTTTTACTCATGCGAAGCAGTTGGCGTCACGTTTTGATGATGATGTGTGCAATGTTTCCTGTAAAAGTAATGACCATACACTCAACAATCTTGATACTGTGCATTATGATGCGATTTGTGCCTGCAAATCATCCTGGCATTATATATAAGGCATGGTTTTCTACGTGATGAAATAACGCGCCAGGGCCCAGTACGTGTTACTTGTTGCACAAGAGTTCAATTGTGTTAGATTTGAGAAGCGTAGACAAACTTTAAGCGATATTTCAGATAATTTCATACCATTGCCGTCCGGCTTTAACACTATAGTTACATGCGGATTAAAAAACAAACAAACAAACAAACAGATGGAATTATATGTAAACTGTCACCATTAATTACTTTCATGTTTTCCACTACTGTGATGAACCAAATCAATGAAACAAATATGTGAAGGGTACGAATGGTATGCGAAACATTGCATTTAGATATATCCAAAAGTAAAACAAAGAGGTCCTGATAAAAGGTGGAAACCACTTTTTATTAGAACCTCTTTGCTTCAGGATATCTCAGCCTTTTCAAAACCGATTTTCATCGAATAAACTTTTAATTCCTCTTAGAATTGTATGCTCTTAAATATTTCATGCAAGTGGTTTCTAATTATCTCGCAAAACGTTAAGATCTGAATTGTCATCTCGGCCAAAACTATACCATCCCTGTAAGTGAAAATATTGGTCCTTTTTTTATTACTGTGCTTTCAAATGTAAATTGCAATACCTATACATCCATATCTCGATTTTTAATTGGACAGAAGAGTATCTCGGAAACACCCTAATTTATCCAAAGGAAAAATTTGCATAAAGATATATATATATATATATATATATATATATAGCAAAAGCTCTTTCCTCCTCATGCCTTATTTCATAATCCTGCTGTGAATTGGGCCTGTAGTTGAGTATATCGGAAGGGTAATGTTACAGTGCTTCTATTTAATTATGATTCATCTTGTCAGGTTTACGAGCCAATCAACGGTACTTTCATCCCATGGATCAGTGGCGCACCACCACTCGCTGTGCCGAACTGTGGGTTCTACGGCGAGTTTTGCATTAAGGAGCATCGACCAGTTGCTCAGATTGCATCCGGGGTAGTTGGTGGGATCGTCTTTATAATCTGCATGGTCCTCATCGCGGTATATAGGTATACATCACCACTTAGTATAAAGAAAACGCGGTCAAAAGTAATTCTAAGGGAGATCGACTACATTTCTATATTTTTTTGATTATATCAAACAGAGCTGCAAATCAACGCTCAAAAGTAAGTTGTCAACTTTTTTTGGATGCATAAAATTTCTCAAGCGATAGTGTGATGTATTGAACACAGTTCCTTCAGCAACTAGAATTCATTTTCATGTGGCGAAAATATAGGGAAATTACTTTCCGTCATTCTTTAACATAGTTTTTACTTCTGCAGCTAAGTGCAATTCTCAGACTCCACCGAACATCAGTGTTGTATCTGACAGATAAAATCATACTAGATATGATGTAAATTATGCTTTGGAAACGTTTGCCGGTTTTATCTTTTTTAGGGGGACTAGTGATGAAGATGAAAAGCACTATGCATTTCTTTTTTACTTTCTCAGTAGTACATGTGGCTTTTGTAACACCCTGTAAATTTTCACTATTTTTTCTTAGAAATGCTTGAGCAGAATTCACGAGGTCTCTTATTACTAGTAAGCCGGCTTTGAAAGAAGAAACAAGCCTTGCAGGCCAGTAGATTTGTAATATGAAAAGATGATATGTTCCAAAATCACGACGTAAAACATTCCATGCCTGTAGAGAAGGTGGTTCGTACTGTTAAATGACTAGTTAAAACGTAAGAACACATAAAATTATTTACCTCACGTTCGTAAAATATGTGACCACTTATGATTTAGTTTTCTTTTGCTGGTGGCCTGTATAGTTAATTTCCTTATTTTTATCCCCCTCACACTTCTGTCATCAACATTCAAACAGATGAGTTTGTGGCAAGTAGGTCACACTGTTCATATGCATGTTGCTTAGTGCCGACGAGCTGCCGCCGTGATATGAATATTTATGTTAAGGTCGCATAAAGCAAAATAGTGGCAGCTTTAGGTCAACTTTGATTGGAACCTATAGAGCACGTCTGTCTATGAAGCAATCCATGAGGCAGATTAATCTTGTCATCACAAAATAAAGATCCTATGTACCATTCAGAAGTTTTCGCGAGCTGTACATAAACGCGTGTTGTTGAAAGCCCTATCTTCTTACAGAGATGTTCTTAACGAAAATATTGTTTAAATGTGCATAAATGGGCTTTCATAAACGAATATGCACATTACTCGAAAAAAAAGAGAACTACGAAAGTAAATTTATATCAGTAACCAATTTTATTCAAGGTCTTTTGCGTTATACAGTATACTTTCCTATTCCATGCAATACAATTGAAGCAGTATCGAAAAAATGTTGTTTCCGTGGCCAGACAGAGATGTAACGTGTATACCAATTTCTTCTTTATTCATTCATTCACTTTTTAGAAACTGGAAGTATGAACAAGAACTGGCCAGCCTCTTGTGGAAAATTGACTACAGTGACATTCAAACAAAACGTCATAATGGATCCACTATGTCCGCGATTAGCAAGGTTAGCAGAACAAAGATCACAATACAAACATAATAAGACGGATTTGATAATAATGCATCAATAAATGGTGATCACCAGCTCTTTTGACCCATGGACACATCTGCGCTATCAAGCAATATTCGAGAATTTCTAATTTTCATGTCAGTTGAAATATTAGTCTGTGTGCTTTGGTCAAACCGGGTAGGTTAGGCAAAACACAGTTGTAACCACTCTCCAAGACAGGAACCTAAGTCAAAACATCCAAACAGTACCAAACGCTTTCACAGAGCTCCAGTTGATTATTTTTGACCAGGAAGATATCGTGTTCAGCTCAATTTTCCCAATTGAAGACAGAAAGTGATATTATGCCTACTAATTTCGTATGGTATAGCTCTTTGTTCATCTTGCTGTAGGGTATTACATAGTTATTGGATATCGACGTAGTATTTTCGGGTGCACGTCACGAGACCGACACCCACGAGTCATACAGCCCACAAGTTATACAGCTCACAAGTCATACAGCCCACGAGTCATACAGCTCACAAGTCATACAGCCCACCAGTTATACAGCCCACGAGTTCGACACTGAGTAAATAAAGCCCACGAGTTCGACATCAAGTAAAATAAGCCCAGGAGTTATACGGCTCAAGAGACCGACACTACACACAAAAGGCTCATGAGACCGACAGTAAGCAAACAAAGCCCACGAGACCGACACTACACTTTAAAGGTCCACGAGACCGACGCTACGCATACAAGGCTCACGAGACCGACATTACGCAAAAGAGGTTCACGAGACCGACACTAAGCAAAGAAGGCCCACGAGACCGACAGGATGAACAGCGCCACCTATAGACCAATAGATTGTTTAGGGTGTCCTGATAATAGCATAGGAAGATATGAGAGATGAAAAAGAAGAGTTGCCAGGGTGTAATCCCATCAGTTGCCCCCCCCCCCCCCGAAATGATCAGGATCTTTAATTGTGTTTGCATGGGTGTGTGTTTGTGACAAAAAAAAAATAAACAAAGTACAGTAAAAGTGTGTAACAGATCTTTCCACAATAAACCTCCGAGGGTGTTGATTTAGTATTAATTAAAAATAAAAAGTAACGGAATCGTCTATTAAGGTAGCATTAGGGATTCGGAAAAAACCAGATGCATCCATGAAAACAGCTATTGTATTTCACGATAAAATGTACTGTTCGGAGGAGAATAACACAAGCCACAAAATTAAGGTGAATCCCTGCGATATAAAACGTTTTAATCAGTAGAATTACATTATAGTTACAGAGAAAATTACAAATAGATCTTACTGCAAAACGTCAGAGCAGGAGGGTAGAATATATCAAATAGAATAAGTAACTAGTGAATTGGGAAAGAGAAGAGGTAAAATTTATACCTTGTCCATCTTCTAGCTAAAAACTGAGAAAGCGTATTAGAAATAGCACGATGGTATTATCAAAGCTCTGAAATTAATCCATACATCGTTATTGTCCTCTTTTAAATTCATTTGTGGTTTTGTCTCTTTTTGGGGGCATGAAGAATACAATTCAATTTTTCTACTTGATAACAATTTCGCTCCCTGACACACTTGCCCCCCCCCCCCCAGAAGTATGTAGAAATACATATTTGATGTCGTTCATAATTATGTAGATGGTCACCATCTTTTAATTGATAGCGTTACGAAATTACACCCGCCAGTATGTTATCTTTCCGTTCATGGAACACCCTGTACAGGTGATTGACATGTAGATGGCGCTGTTTATCCTGTCGGTCTCGTGGGCCTTCTTTGCCTACTGCCGGTCTCGTGGGCTTTCTTTGCTTAGTGTCGGTCTCGTGAGCCTTTTTAGCTTAGTGTCGGTCTCGTGGGCCTTTTTTGCCTACTGTCGGTCTCGTGGGCTTTCTTTGCTTAGTGTCGGTCTGATGAGCCTTTATTGCTTAGTGTCGGTCTCGTGGGCTATGTTTGCTTAGTGTCGGTCTCATGAGCCTTTTGTGCGTAGTGTCGAACTGATGGGCTGTATGACTCCTGAGCCGTATAACTCGTGGGCTGTATGACTCATGGACCTATTATTGATGTCGGTCTCGTGGACCGTATGACTCGTGGGTGTCGGTCTCGTGGGATGCCCCCGTATTTTCCTGCTTTTGCAGCGTTCATAAATGTACTTTGATGGTCTTGATGTTATCATTTAAGTTGATTTTCAAAGTTGATATTCTGTTTTATTTTTTATGTTGCTGTAATAAGAGCAAGGCATTAATAATTTCTGTGTATGTTCTATTACCGGATCACATAGGATATCAGACCAGTTTACGTTAAGTAACTTGAAAAACAAATGCATTTTGTAAACAGCGACATACATAAAGCGCAAAGCGTACTTACTATGTACCTGACAGCTGAATAAGTATACCACTGATCCACGTTTACAGGGAGGAAAGTCTGCATTGATCTTGATTGTTTAGCAGCAATTTGAGTAAATATAGCATATCGTAAGAGTGAACATGGTTACGTTTGTGGAATTAACCGATTATTCTCTGCTATGACGAAATCCAAATGCAATGATATTCAACAGGACAAGATCGTTGATAAGATTTTAAGCTTAGTTTATTTTTGCTATGTTGTCATATTTCACTATGTTAATACCTAAAATTAACAGCTATTGTGAAGCAACTTCCAGATCGATTGACAATTTCGAATGTCTTTTTAGTGCATACATTGTTTATTATATATCTTTACATTAAAATATGGCGACCATATCGAAGTACCTGTACATATCGTAAATTCCATGTGCACCTGTAATGTTCTGACATTATTGGCTCACCTGCACAAAGAGTTCAAGTTAGCTTTTCGATCGTTTTTCGTGAGTTGTCAATTATGCCTTGTCCCGATTTTTTTTTGTAACATTTGTAACTATTCGTAGGGAAAGGAGGTACAATAATGTTCTTATCGTTGAAGTGTTCCCACTGGGGACCAAGGGATTGGCCCAGCATGCTCAAAGTTGAGTGGATTAAAAAGCAAATGCATAGTATAGATATTTTGATATCTAGAACAAAACGTAACCCGTTAAGGACGAGTTATACTCGGGCAAGTGTCTATGGGAAATGCATGTTGTAGCAAAATCAGCCCGTCCTCAACGGTTTAATGATAGCTAACTATACATTTGCAACACACATAGTGAAATAATCATTCGATATGTAAGGTGTAGCACTAAGTATACCGTTCATAGCACTCGATGGTAATTTCGCCCAACCCCATTAAGTATAATGAAAGTGCTTTTTAAAATTTCAATAATTTCGGTGACATCATTGATAGCAATGAACTTTTCACTGAAGTATTTGTCTTCTGTGTTTGTGGGATAGTGTGAAGAAAAAATCAATGCAGGTAGCAAAATTCAGCAAAAATCAAAATATTTCGTTTCGTCCTGTGTCAACACGTATTTTAAAACATGTTATTTGTTTGTACACATTTGTGTTTGTTTCCAGTTAAGCTTGATGACAACCGACAGTCGAAACTCCTTGGACCCCGGCCGGTGTCAGATATTCACAGAAGTTGGAACCTACAAGAACATTTTGGTGGCAATCAAAAAAGTGTATAAAAGACACCTTGATCTCAGCCGATCAGTCAGGAAAGAACTGAAAGTGGTGAGGAAAGACGAGACTTATTGCATGTATGTCGTGAACTTTGTAGTCATGGAAACAAATTCAAACAAACCAGCTCTTGCCCCGTGCGAGCACTGCTATTCAAATACATTTAAATTCATTGGGATCTTCTTACGGTGCCTTACTCTTGATAACATCGAAAACTGAAAATCTTGATACTCATATACAATCATGGAAGAATTTGATAAATAATATATATATATATATATATACTTATAGATAATATATAGATATATAATATGTGACCGTGCACCACAAAACGAACAAAAAGTCGCACCCCTTGATTTTATGTGAGGACTCAAAAAAGGTGAAATGGGTCAACCAAGTCAATCTCGAGTTTTTCATATTTTCTGAAAGAGCTATCCTTCTTCTACACTATTTTTTCAGTTTTGCATCTTAACATGAATGGGAAAGTGTGTTTTTAGCAGTTTGTTTTGTAACCCTTTCTGGGTGAAGAGTAGAATGATCAGGTATGTCTTAGAGGCCGCTTGTCATGTCTTGAAATCCTTTGCAACTTCTTCACTTTCAAGTTTCATAACATTTGAAAGGATACCGCTACTGCTTTGGAAGTTAGCAGTAATCATGGGGAGAATGTGCTGATAGAACATGCTCAATTTTAGCTTAATCTGATAATCCCTTCATTGTTGTTGGTTCGGTGGTTTACATCCTGTGTTTTGTCCCTTTCATGGCAAAGTTAGCACGGTTTGGTAAAGATTAAGCGCTTGAATAGACCGTGTACTTCATAGCGTCTTTTCTCAGTTCACACTTTTCCAGAGTGTGTGCTTTCTTTCAAGTATTTACGTAGGTTAGGGGAGTCCATTTGAATGGAGTTATACATCATTTTAAAGCTTAGAGTCTGCTCTTTTAGAATTTGCCCTCAACTGAAAATCCTTGTCTGGCGACTTTTTGTTGGTTTTGTGGTGCAGGGTCACATATATATATATATATATATAATATAGTGAAAGAAATAAGACTTGAGGCAGACGTTGCTCTCGATCTTGTTCTCCCTTTATATGTATATTATATATATATATAAACTAGGTGTTTCAAAAAACATTTTCCACTTTTGATTCTTAATAATTCAAAAACTATATATCAGACAACACTGTCATTGATATGAGTGATAGCTGAATAGTGTACAATTTGGTTGAAGGTGGTTTAAATATGAAAGGATAAATAAGTTTCATGAAATCCATGATTAATTTCACAGTTAGGTTCCAGACTTTGCTCTATTTTCAACCCTCTGTACAAAATTTCACTTTGCACAGGGGGCAATGGGTGTGTATGGGAGTGTGTGGTTAACACTCTGACAATGGTCCTGAACAATGACCAGGGTTTGAATGCTTCAGTATTCATTCATGAGAAATTCCACTATCACAGCTAGTCTTTATTCAGCCTCTGGCAGTATCTGTGTAAAGTCAAACGCCTGTCGATACTGTCGTTAAGTCGTGTCAGTGCTCTCCCTACTTCTGAAAAACAAAATTACAATGAATACCTTCTGTTCTATAGTAAACGTGGTGGCAGGAAGTAAAGAAAACTAATTAGAGTATATATACACTTGTGTATATGGAGCCTTAAATAAATCTCTGAAACAAATCGCCCCAATGATAAATGCTGCTGAACTCTTTACCAAAAGTGATCTCTTTTTATCGAAAAAGCGAAAAATTTGTCAGACTATTTAATTAGTAGACAGTTGTATTAGAATGAGGAACTTTAGATCATTTATGCTTATTTATATCCCAAATTTAGTGATATGTGAAGCAAAATTTGAAAATGCCAGAATGCCAGCTGAAATGAAATGTGGTGTTTGCAAGCACTTTATCGTGCATGAATTCAGACTAGCAGTGCCCTGGGCAAACCACATGAATTATTGATTAAGCATTCATGTGCCAGGGAGCGCCAGACTGAAGCCTAGTCAACAGGTGGTTCAGGCATGTCCATTGTTCAGGGCCATTGTCAGCACACACTCACATACACATCATTGGTTCCTGTGCCAAGTTCAATTTTTGTACAGAGGGTTAAAATTTGACCAAAATCTGAAACCTTGCTTCAAAATCAATCTTAGATTTAATGAAACTGATTTATGCTTTTACGTGCAAATCACCTTCAACCAAATTGTACACTATCCAGCTATTATTCATATCAATGACAGTTTTATCAAATGAATAGTTTTTTAAATATTTATGATCAAAAGTGGAAAATGTTTTTTGAAACACCTAGTATATATATTCTTATACACATGAGTGAGAACATCCATTTTTGTCCTCCAAGGCACAAAGGTAAAAATTGCAAAATTGGCACGTTTTCTTTCATTTGGAAATGTCCTTCAAGATAACAATGATAACAAAAGACCAATTTAACACAATGAGAGGCATGAATGAAATAGCAAAAATAAGTTTTCACTCTTGTTATCTCCTTACAACCGCAAACAAAATAAAAGTGGGAAACTACAGGGGGAAATAAGAATTTTTTGTCAACTCAAACTTCAAATGACATAGAGAGCAAGGGCACAAAGATGATTAAATGAACAGGATATCTTTATTTCACTCTTTTAATTTAGTGATTTAGAAATTCATAAGACAAATTCAAAACCAAATATTTATTCTCAATTTTCCAAAATATGAGAAATTAATTCAAATTCCTACCACTTTTTGTTTATATTGCTTCTTCTCTCATTTCATTTGAATTTGGATTTGACAAAATATTCTTCATTTTCCTCGATTGTTTCAGCCTTTGTTTATTATTTGGGCTTCAAAGATATTACAGAGATCATAGGTTTATTTCTACAAGTTAATTCATGTTTTTATTGTGTTAAATTTGTCTTTTGTTCTTATTGTTACATGGAAGAGCCGTTATGAAGAGCACACATGAATGACAACTTGTTCATTTTTGCAATTTTGCTTTTGTGACTTTGAAAAGAAAAGCCAATTGAATTACCTTTCATATAATATATAATACATTAACTTTTAGCCAACTATTTTATGAGAAATATAAACTTGAAAAAATATTTATTGAATGTGTATATATGTATATTTATAACTAGAGAAAGAGAGAGAGAGAAGGGGTCCCGACCTTGTACAGAACCAGTGTAGCTCCTTCATTATCTATTCAGTGCGAGAAGATGAAGCGTTCAAGCGTCGTATATACTATATATATATAGATATATATATGTAAAGAGAAATGTGAAATGTATGAGTTTTTCTCGAGTTTAACTGTAGTGACGTTATCGTCGGTTTGGCACATATGGAGTTTTTCAACCATTGTATTGTCGTTGCATTACAGAAAGAAGGTTTTCTTTTTTGCCTATTTAATTTTGATAGCTGTGTTTTGACATTATCCAAAGACAGGTTCAACAATCAACTTCACCGACAATACAATTGTAGGTTGATTATTTTCACCGCCAAATTTACACTGAAAGCCTCCAGAAGAGGAGGGAGCCTATTCCAAAGCCTGGGCGCAGAAGAGGAAAAAGCTGCATCAACTAAAATTTAGATAACGTAAAGCAGGTCAAAACCATATTAAATCCACGCTAGCAGGGTGATCAAAAAAAATGCTGAAACTTGTCCCGGAGGATCACTGTACTGTACACGTCACTGGCCCTGTTCATGAATTGAGAATAAAAATCTCCATTTTAGTAATGACACAAAATGGGTAATATTCAGGGAGCGAGCTCTGCCACGTGGCAGCAGGAATACAGCGCCCTCAAAACAAAACTTGTAAAACTTGTAATTCTTAAAAGTTACACATTGCAAGTAAAGTTAAACAGGACTAACTAGGATCTCACTGGAAACGCAAGCGTTGTCTGCGGATCACGTTTGGGGGCCCATGCGACCGATGATTGAGGTGGAGATCTATATCTAATGCTGAACATGAAAGAGCCTGTGATGACAGAAGCCTTAAATAGCAATCACGAGGTGACTGTCTAAATAATGAAAATTATGACTGTCTACATTGTGATAAGCAATGAGCTACAGACTTTTGTAATCACATTTACATTTGTGCATGTTCATCATAGATACTTTTTTTGTGCAAAGAAAAACACCAAAAAAAAATAAAATTTCCTGTTGAATTCGCATTTTTTATGTGTCTGTAGAATGTCTTTGCATTTGGAGTAGTTACTAATTGGTCTGCAATTGGGTTTGATTTTACAATCCTAATGTAAGGCTGCAATCATTTAGCAATCAATGTGGTCTCTGCTTCGACGTACCTTTTCTAAACTATGATATCCCTAATGCTGACCACGTAAGACTTTGCTCTCGTTTTGGAGCAAGTTTCTCTAACAGGCAGTTTTTCACGTGACATAATACTCAGGGAAGGAGTCAGAGACACAGAAATGCTTTTCATGACGAATCACCATGGTCACGAAATTGGATGTCCTTTCTTTCTGTACTGGGTCGCAATATGCTAAGACGTGCGGACACTATTTGTAATGGTTTGGTTGTTTCCATCGTCAGAAGAAAATTGTCCAAACACTGTTTTTGGCCACGGCCCTGGGTGTTACTAGCAGTAGATTATATTTTAGAGGGGTATGTCGTCTGGCTGCAACACGACTGTCGGTCTGATATGGTGTTGTTTTAATGTTTCACTTGATTTTACTTGAGAAAAACCTCAGTGTTTTCCATGACGAAATGAGGGTCCTTGTTGATGTCGAATTACACGAAAATAACATACTTCTTTAACAAGGTACTATAGTCCATGTCAATGACGTAGTGGACATCATAGAGACTTCTGGCGTTTGATAATTTATTTTTTTAATGTGTATGCATAGTCCACCCGAATATATTTCCAATGTGCTCATGGCCATGGCATCAATGGTGCCAGCGTAGGAACCGTTTCATTGCGGCTTACTTCAATAGAGGTTTTATTTTGTCCTCCAGGTTTACCATACAGGAGTTTGTGCTTAATGGGGAAAAAAAAAGCTGTCGTCGCAACGATTCCACCCTTGGAAAAGTTTGGTATTTCGGGAAGTTGTTCATGACTTCACCGTCTCCTCGATATCATTGTCATTGGCAACCACGTGTGACTGCGAGCAGCCTCTTCTCCTCCTAGATTGCCTAACAATTACCCAATTGCCCTAAAGGAAGTACTCGTTTTCTATGCCCAGGGATACTGCCAAACATTTCAGAGATTTTTTTTTTTTTGTCATCTTCCTTCTCTCTTCATGTTTTCTTCCATGTGTACAGCTGAATGTATGCATTCTTTTTCTTGCCGAGGTGGTTTTATTGTGATATTGTGATAGAATTGTGTTGTAATATCGTTACATCTTTGCTTGCTATGTATGAGCTCCGTTAGTTTACAGTGCGTCTGCAAATGCAAAATTAATCTATGATGACTAATTGATTAACGCTGTTCACTGATTATTGTTCAATAATCTGATCATAAATGGGATTAGTCTGGGTGCCAAAGTCAGATTTTGGGCCTCACCTCATTTTACTGTCCACCCAATGTTTTTTTTTTAATGATTTTACCCTATTTCGGGGGTGCTCAATCCGAATCTGGATGATGTAACTTTTGCATCCTTGAGGGTTTTGAGATATTCAGAATGGCTGCAAAAATGGCCGCCAGAAACGAAAATTCTCATGTATTTTCTACCATAAATAATAGTGAAATATTGAAAACAATTGATGGATTTACCCTGTTTCAAGGATGCTGAATCCAAATATGGAGGACGCAGCTGTTGCATCCTTGAGGGTTTTGAGATATTCAAGATGGCAGCCAAAATGACAGCAAAAAACAGATATTACCGTGTATTTCCTTCTAAATGGTGAACAATTGGAAATAAGCAATGGTTTCATCCTACTTCGGAGTGCTGAATCCAAATCTAAATAATGCATCTCTTGCATCCTTGAAGGTTTTCAGATATTCAAGATAGCTGCCAAAAATGGTCGCCAAAATGGTGGCCAAAATGGCCGCCAAAATGTAATTTCCCATGTATTTCCTTCTAAATGATGAACAGTTGAAAATAATTGATGGTTTCATCCTATTTCGAGGGTCCTGAATCCAAATATGGATGATGCATCTCCTGCATTTTTTTTTTTTTTAGATATTCAAGATAGCCGTCCAAAATGGCCACCAAAATGACCGCCAGAAACGGATGTTAATATCTTCTTCTAAATGGTGAAAAAGGAAAAACAATTGAAGGATTAAACCTTTTTCAAGGGTGTCGAATCCTAATCTGCATGATGCAACTGTTGCATCCTTGGAGGTTTTGAGATATTTTAGATTGCCGCCAGAAACTTGAATTCTTATGTATTTCCAGATAAATGGTAAAAATTAAAATAGAAAAGAAGGTTTTAACCCATTTTCATTGTGCTTAACCCGAATCTGGATGATGCATCTCTTGCATCCCAGAAAAAAATTGTAATATCCAAAATGGTAATCGAAATGGTCCTCAAAAAGTGCAATAGAACTACAGTATCTCGATAGTGAGAAAGATATTTTCGCTTGTATCAGTACTTGACAGTTTACTGTCATGCGGAGATTGTTAAGTGGATTGCACTGAATTGGCATATCGCCAAAGTCAGTCTTCCCTTGTTCATTTTGTTTTGATCTGTTTGATCAAACTACTCCACCTTCCGTACGATAACTCCTTGTCCCTCCCTAAAAACTAAAGTTTCTACAAATAATATTCATATTATTCATGATGCTCATGAGTACTGAGCAGATGAGGTTTCATCGCGCATTCTTGCCCTTACCACAATCTCAAATTTTTTCGCACAAGGTTCCTCCTTTGGCACAATAATAGTCCGCACTGTTTGTCACCATCATCCTGTAATTCAATGAAAACTTAACAGCTGTTATGTCTCTCCGGCACCGTCACAAGATATTAGCCATTTTTTGTGTGTGCGGAAAGATTTCAGGGATTAGTCTCTGCAAAAATCGCAAAATCTAAACCCAACTCTACTCTGCTGACAAGCAAATGCATATTGTAGTTCTAAAATCCCAGTTTCAACTTGCTGTGAAACCAGCTCCTCCAGATATATTGGAGATGATACGATATTGGTGTGCCAGCAATGAACCTTACAAGACTACAGATGAATGATTGCAAGATTATACCGTTTCTCTACATGCAGAAGTTGTGAACACTTACAATCAGTGGACAAGACATACTCCTCTCAATCATAATGTGAAAGTGGTGAAGAAAACTTTACTGAACCGAGAAATACTCGTCTTGATCCTTGAACAGTCTTCATCTCTTAATCCATAAACACTCAAATTGGTTAATTGGTTTATATTGGTGGTCTTGAAGACATTGTTGAAGACACGTGTTAGACATTTTTATCCTTATGTTTATTTTTGTTTCCGCAATATAATTTTAGATGTATACTATATATATATATGTAGAGAGAGAGAGAGAGGGAGAGTAAGTTGTCCACGTGTTGGCGTGATTATCATCAAACACAAAACTGAAATCAAGTTCATGCTGTATTCATCAACAGTTTATTTCGGCACACAAATTTCGAGCGATTCGCTCTTTCTCAACAGTATCAACAATATTGAGAAAGAGCGAATCGCTCGAAAATTTTTGTGCCAAAATAACATTTATGAATATCTCAAAACCTTCACAAAGACATTCAGCACCCTCGAAATGGGGTAAGACAATCAATTTACGTGTTTTTTTTTTCAATTAATAAGCGTACATATTGGAATTTTTTTTGAATATCTCCAAACCCTCAAGGATGCAAGAGTTGTATCCTGCAGATTCGGATTCAGCACCATTCAAAAAGGGTCAGATTATCAAGTGTTTTTAATTGTTACCCTTCAGAAGAAACTGGGAATTTCAGTTCTGGGGAACTGGCGACCATTTTTATTAAATCATGAAGGCGAGATCCTGGCTTTGCAATATTCTGGACAAATTTTACACATAGGGAGATTCGACCGTCATTTAATAGGCAGATTACATTTCACTCGGGTGTGGTCATGACACTCGTATTGTGTTGCGAGCATGATGCGACATACACGTGTTTGTACTCTCTCGATGTCATTTATCTGGGAAACTGTTAGGCCGGAGCACCACACAACCGCGCAATACTCCACGACTGGGAGAATTAAAGTGCAATAGATGACAATCAGGTCAGCGAGGCACATGCGGAAAGCCTTCAAGACTCGCAAAAAGTGGAGTCTATTAGGACCTTATTAGATTTCTTCAGCAATTCATGCACGTAATAATGCCATCTCAGACCTTGTTGTAATGTCTCACCGAGTAGTTTGATTTCATTCACATGGGTCAAAGCTGTGTCTCCGATCATAACATCTGATGCATTGACTAACACTTTTTCCGGGTTAAGTTTCACTAAGTTTTATTCGGACCAAATACGCAAACGTGTAACAGCTTCCGGTATGGTGGATACTGCACCGAGGCTCCTATTTCCAGCAAGGGATAATTTCTTTGCTGCATGCATTATTATTGATCATCGCCAGAAAGATGATGGGGCAAAAACGGGTGCCCTGCGGGGCTCCTGATTGGAGCTCATGCCAATCATAATATGTATTCTGATATTTAACATGTTGGGTGCGATTCGATAAGAAATCACGAATCCAGTAAACCACACACTCACGAACATTCAAAAGCAGTGACTTATGTAACGCTAGATTGTGATTTATCCGATCAAAGGCCTTGCTATAATCGGTAGAGACTACGTTGGAAAGTGCTTGTCAGCATTCATGTGCATTGCATGAAGCAAACTGACCAACATAGTCTGCACACCTGCCGAGATTGCGAATTTGAAACACGATTGTACTGATTGTACAAAATCGTGTTTCAAATTAAGCATATTTGCCGTGTAGATCTGGAATCACAGACGTTGATTTGAAACATTATTCCAATCGTGTTTCAAATGACGATCCGGAAGTGTTTTCCTATCACGTTTTGCCGGAAATAAGCAACGGAACGGCCATGTGAACATAACTGAACTCCAATCGTGTATTTGGTTGCAGAGTGACTTCGCTCCCCCAGAAAGAAGGCTCAAAAGTGATTGATGGGAACTTGCAAAGAAGCCAAATCTCCCCTCCTCGCTCTGAAATTCAAAATCGCAGAATCCGTGAAGCCTTCTTCGGTCCTGTGAATGAACCATGATTCGACTCATAATTGCAATCGTGTTTGTAATTCAGCATTCAAATTCAGCATTCAAATGCACCATTTTCGGTACGTCTAAAAACACGGCAAGAAGTGAGAAGTAGAAACTTTTTTTCTGGTTTCCAAAATTACGATTTATCAATCAAAGGTTGCATATCGCGAAGCGTCAATCCTGCAGTAAAGTTCTCTGCTACTTTCGCAAAGTGATCAGTTAGAGATACTGGTCTGAGATTGTCGATAGATGGCGGTGAGGCCGTTGGGTGGGAACTACTGCCATTCCGTGGTTTTGGGGCACTCGCTTGTTTAAAAAAAAAAGGCACTGAATATGTCGGCAAGTGGCGAACTGAGTTCCAATGCGAATTCCGTCACCAAGCGGGGGTGGGGGATTCCACCAGGTTCCGGGGCAGTACGGAGCCTAATGCGCCGGACCTTTTGGTAGACCTCCTATGGTTGTACTAGAGGGCAGGGCTCTCGGGGGGGGGGGGGGGGGGGGAAGGAATGCTGGGAGGCACAGCGTATCAAGCGGCGGGATGTCGAAACCGACATTAATGAACTGAGTGTCAATTCCTTTTGCAGTTGACTTATAATCTGTTAGTTCGATATTGTCAATCTGGATCAGCGGGGTGGGGGATTCCACAAGATCCCGGGGCAGTACGGGGCCTAATGCGCTGGACCTTTTGGTAGACCTCCTATGGTTGTACTAGAGGGCAGGGCTCTCGGGAGGGAAGGAATGCTGGGAGGCACAGCGTATCAAGCGGCAGGATGTCGAAACCGACATTAATGAACTGAGTGTCAATTCCTTTTGCAGTTGACTTATAATCTGTTAGTTCGATATTGTCAATCTGGATCAGCGGTAATTTCCTTGGTCCAGGCATAATTTTACCTATGTGCTGAAACTATGGACTAGAATGTTTAAGATGTTGAACTCTTTTCGAGTATTAATTAGCTTTAGAAGATGCGATTTCTCGCTGGATTTTGTCCCGAAGAGAGCGCCATATATTTTGTCCTCAGTCCTTTCAAAACCTCTTTGTCTTCTCCCTGTCATCGATTTAATAGCTGGTGTCACCATTGTTTAATGTTTATGTTCAGCTTCACAATATGGGTTGGGAAATATGTGTTGATTATTGCAGTTAATTCCGAATAGAAAGGCTCACACATTTCGTTGACATCTCTGATGGAAAATAGGTCAGACCAGTCATGATCAGCGACTTTAGCACCATATTCACGGATTTCACTGTCTCTCATTGGACGGGAGATCTTTGTTCGCTTGATATTTTTAACGGGCCGTGGTTGATGCTTCGTTGACTATGTACCCTCACTTTGGTCAGTGGTTCCTCAAAATTCTCTTGAATATTAGTGATTATTTGATTCAAAGTACGGTTGCCTCTGATTGGTACACGTGCTATCTGCTTGAAGTCATTGTCCGACAAAAGTGAGGACATATCTAAGTCATGCTTTGCGCGTATCGCTTACATTGTGGAGTGAAGGTAATCAATGGGCATTTCCGCCTTATCGCTCTTTAGTGGATGATATATTGTGGCCACCATGATAAACGAGATTAATCATGGTACTCTTTACTGATGGATCGTAACCCTAACGATCTGTAGGTCAGCCGGAACTGCATTATCCAGATGTTGTGGACAAAGTTCATCTCTGGCATACACGACAATTGCACCTCCTCTCGTTTTCTGACGTGATTTTTAGAAAACATCAAAATCAGCGATAGATACCGTTTGAATCGGTAGATCGTAGCGACTGCAGCATCGACGTTTCGACCAAGGACGACAGCGTGGAACTCATCTAAGTTATTGTTCACAGATCTGGAATTAGTGAGAAGGAAAGATGACAGTGCATAAGCGGTTCTGCTGATTTTGTGTGTTGATTTGAATTAGGTTGCACGCGTTGACTTTCTTTTGACACAATTTTCGGCGTTTGTTATGAGCATTGCTAGAGTTAGAGGCATGACTAGGGATCATTCGAGTTTGCGTGAACCTGCCCGACATCCAAGAGCTCTGTATACAACTTATTCCTTAGTAACGAGTATTGTGTCTAGGAGTAACTTCGAAGTTTTTTTGGTGTTAAGTAATGGGTAGAGTTCCTTGACAGAATACGTGACGCGAGGTACACTTACTGTTAAGATAATTAAAGGTATCCGGCACTGAATTTGACATCTGAGCGGGGTAGGCGACTTTTTGATGGTACACTCACCGATGAAACAGTAGGCCTTCTGCGGGCTTCCTCTCAGTAGCTATTTCAGCGAACAGAGCAGGACCTAGTTCGCCTACTACCCCCTTGGTGGGACTATACGATAGTGCATAATGTACACAGAACGCAGACGTGAAAACTGATAGCAAGGATAGTTTTCATTTTTTATACATGCTGTGCTGGAACGTGGGACATTACACACATAAGGACTGTTAAATACAACAAAATAAATAATGGAGTACTGAAGAACCCTACTTACGAGACAAAATTTTAACATGGCACCAGTATCATAGCGCCCTCTATCTCTACCTTTAACGGTCTCTGATAGTGCCTCATCACAAAACTCATCTAAATATCACTTGTTTCAATGTCCGGAGTCACATCTTGTCGATACTATAGGAAAGAAAAAACAGAAACCATTAGAAATTGTTCCAGTATTTGTGCGGCGAACTGTTGGTTTGTCAGGGGGTGTTTCATAAAGCTGTTTCTTAAAGTTACGAACGACTAAAGAACGACTGGTGATCAGTTTTTGTGCTGCATTATTGAAATTCTGATCAGTATAGCACATTAGAACTGATCACCAGTCTTTCGTAAGTCGTTCGTAACTTTAAGAACAGCTTTCGAAACACCCCTCCCCCAGTTGTGTCATATCTTTCCTCCGACTAATTACTGAAATGTTGTTGCTGTAATTGTTCATTTCTGATCCAAATAGGCTAGTCCTACAAATGTCTATACTTTCTTTCCATCGTAGATGAAATCTCAGTCATTCATTCTATCTGTCTGGGTAAAATGATCATTGGCTTTTCTAAGTCGATAAGACGAGTAAAGCTCTTCGTACTGTTTTCTTTATAAGTTCAAGTAATTCTGAGCAGGAATAGGTTAGGACTATGTAATTAGCAAACCTGAAATGGGAACCGCTCCACACCCACTGTGTGGCCACAAACGTTCCTTAGTGTTTCTTTCGTGATGTATGGTATACATATTGCATAGTCCAGATGATATTACGATTACAGTTCGTTATTCCGAAGGGATGTTATTCCGAAAATGAAATAAGGGTCGTAATTCCGGAGGTTCGTTAATCCGAAAATGAAAAAATGTTCGTAATTCCGAAGGAGCTAGTCTGTTCGCATTTTCTTTTCGTTGTCGGCTTAACAAACCTTTTTTCATTTTCGGATTAACGAACTTTTGGAATGGATAGCCTGAACAACAATGCAATAAAACACATTAAAACATGAAAGAAAACTTAATCTCATTGAGCATCAAACGCCTTTGCATTTAGTTAGGGTTATAGTACTAATATATCTGAACCTAATCGCAATTGATGTCCGAAGTATAGTAACAAATCGTGAGAAACCTTTGTCAAATTTCATTCGGGAACTGATGTGTACGTAATCAGAGGCCCAAACAAATGTAGCTTTGAGGGATATTCTATACAAATATGATAATAAATTGTTCAAAAATTGAATGTGAGTTACATTTATTTCAGATGCGAGACCTCAGGCATCCACATCTCAACCAGTTCATAGGAGCGTGTGTGGATCCACCTAATATTTGCATCATAACGGAATACTGCCCAAAGGGGAGTTTGCAGGTAAACATCTGTTCTACTGTTTTCCTAAGTGATTGCATTTGAGTTTTACTGTTATATTTCTATGGTTTATGTGTCTGTTATTGATGTTTTATAAAGTGGCACTTAAAATACACTTCGATGTGAACCATAAGGATCTTCCATTACACTTCAAAAAACATAAGGTTTTATATCAAGTTTGTCTTTGTTTGTTGCATTTGTTTTTCCCCAACAAAGATATGAGAAGTAGTAAGTTAAAAGGAGTATAGAGTATTTTGTTTAAAAAAAAAATAATGAGAGGTGTGACTGGAAATGAGTTGTAACGATATTCACATTAGTACAGGGCAATTTTCATCTACTCTCGGAAACCTTCGTGACTCAGGTATCAAGAAACCATATCGCTTTCAAAATATTGATGCTAGAGTAGTCACAAGAGTCTGATCCTACGAGCATGTTACACCCATTCGGTACATTCTGTACTGGCTCCCAGTACATCTCAAAATTATTTTAAACTCATTTTAAATCATGCTCAGCATCTGTAAGGTGTTATGAAACCATGCTACTCCCTCTTACATATATGATCTCATCACTCCCGTCCCGTCAAGAAATGTACAACCCCATATCCACCTCACCAAAGGCCAATACGAAGTACTGCGGGGAACCAACACTCCGGACCTCCCCGCCACCTCAATTAAATAAGCAAGTCCTTTCTACTGAACAATTCAAAAAACAACTTAATACTCATGTGTTTAATACTGTTGCTACGTAAGATTACTATTATTGTGTATCGTAATGGAATTTAATGTTAGTGTGGTTGTACAAACAGGTATATTAAATATCGTGTACTCATATACTTAAGAATGGTATGTAAAGCGCTTACAGATTACACATATTATGCGCTGTATAAGATTCTTCTTATCAGTTATTTTTCTGCTATTATTGTTATCATTACTATAATCGTTACTATTGTTACTCAAGATGGATGATATCCAAGGAGAATGGTTTATTATCATGATAACGAGATTGCCTGGAAATGCACGGCAAAGCTGTACAATTTATATTGCATTTTACTTCGGTCGTTGAAGATGGTTGAAAGAGCAAACTAGGGCTACAGTTATAAATGAAATATAGCAAAAGGAGAAACTTCAAACTGAATACATAGCCCTCTTTTGCGAAAATCACTCATGCTCTTTGCGCATGCGGGCTAATTTATCTATCTCATGCCAAATCTAATGACAAATGTCTCCCACTTACAACACAGTACAATTTGAGAGTTTTTTTGGAATGGATACGCTTTTGTTACAGTTTCAATGTTGTGACTGTACAGTATGACGTCTTTACCCCTGATAGAAACTTCAAACTGAATATAAAGCCTTATCTCACCATCTATCTCTTGCCTGATATAATGACAAAATATCTCCCACTTAGAGCACAGTACAATTTGACAGTTTGTTTGGAATGGACAGCGTATTTGGTAGTTTCAGTGCTGTGACTGTACAGTATGACGTTCATACCCTTGATAGTTTTGACTATAGACTTGATCCATAAAATGTTTCTCTTGAGTATGAAAGTGTCAACATGATGCAAAGTGAGACAAGAAAAACGCTGGCAAAAGTTTCATGTTGTCGGTATGGGAAATAATGTGCTTAGACCACAGAATCATACACACGATTATGTTTGCTTTATTTCCGTTCAACGATGACGTATCCCGTCATGGATGAAACGATAGCTGTAGGTTTGGTAATGAAAACAGACATTAATTGCGAAACTTCGACCAATAGCAATTGTTTGAATAACATCTGCCTGGTTGTTCCTGTAATATTTGGAGCACAAGGGACAGTGCACAGTTTTAATATCTCGCAAAACATTCCACGCTACCGTATTTTTGATCAGTAGTACACATTTGTGAATAACTGTTTAAATCCCCTTTTTCTTTTCACAAATAGCGGAATATTTTCTTAAAGGAAATTTGGTCCAGCTTTACTGGAAGTAGGATTTTAAAGACACGTTTTTGTCATTGTTTTGCTTCTGTATTTCCTCAGGACTTTTCTAATTTAATTTTCTTTTCTCAGGACATTCTTGAAAACGAGGAGGTGAAACTGGATAGCATGTTCATTGCGTCTCTGATAGGAGACACACTGAAGGTAAATAACTAATGATTCTATCACAATATGTTGAGATGATGTTCTACTTCTTCACGCCCCAGGCCTCAGTTGCCAGCTGTTTACCAACTGCAACAAAGGCTTCGAGGTTACTTGTGAGTTTAAGAAAATACATTTTGTTTTCTTTCTCAGTGATTGCTCTGTGTATTATAACTCCTCTTCAAAGTTCGGTATTGCAAAAGACTTACACAAAGTTTGTATCTTGAATTTCGCATAACGAGTTGTGAGTCAGCATATACAGTACACATGATAAAGTATTGTGTCAATACTGATGGGAAGTAAGTGAAACTACATTGCACGTGGATCTGAATATAACGTCTGTGGGTTTTTTTTTTCATGTACTCACATGTTCTTTGTGAGTTAGTAACATTTAGATTAATACTATTGTTTTCTTTAGGGTCTTGGCTACCTTCATGCGAGCGAAATTCATTCCCATGGCAACTTGAAATCAAGTAACTGCGTGGTGGACAGCCGATGGGTACTGAAGATTACAGACTTTGGATTGCATCAGTTTCGAAGTGGTAGCAACCCTCCCGAAATGGGCGATCACGCTAAATACGAAAGTAAGATAACAATTCCATTCTCTGTCCTGACAGATTCTCGCCCGAAAATTACCTGATAATTTCATTTATTTTTCATTTGTTTTGCCATTGTTTCAATTATGTCTAAACGTGATTTACATTTATAAAAAACAATAGGTGCTACTTTTATAGCGCATAATAGAAAATTAATTTAAAGATAATAAATTCGAAGTCCGCTATACAATTGCTGCCTTATTTCGATGTCCTCTATAATATCAATCTGCCTCATGATAAATTCTTACCTGTGCCTTTAAACTGCATTTTCCTTAAATGCCGCCCTCTGTCTCTTAAAGTAAAAGAACAGAAACAAAAGACGCCCTACTGACGTGTCCTAAGTAGCCCCAGACCCCACCTATAATCGCCCTATTAAAGCAGCCTGATAGCAGACATTCTTCCTCATTCCTTCTGCGACCGTACCTCGACGTCTCCTGTGCTGTGAAGCTCCTGGTGCTTGCACCTCTTTCCAAGCCCCTGTTGCCGTTTTGGATGAGCCTGTTCCTTTTCTAGGTTTTATTTTTAGAACGACCTGAATATCCCTGTTTAGGTAGCACCTACGTCGCTGCCGACGCACCATCGGGGGAGGCATCCTTTGCTAGAACTGCGTGTTCTCTCCCTTTCTTTTCCGTAGCACAGCTCGAGACAGCTCGGGCACCTGTTTTCTAGCGGAGTTGTATACTGAACTTGATCGGCTTGATACGGAACTCCCGCTCTCAGTTGCACCGCACGGGGCAAGGTCGTCCTTTTGAGTCAAGGGAGATGCGAACGATAAGTACATAGCGCTGGAGAAGCACTCTCCCAAACTTAAGGCCCTGGAGGAATCGCTTTCTACCCCCAATGCTCTAAAGTCTCGTGAATAAAAGTCAGTTAATGGACGCTGGCCTATTTTTCAGAGGCATCGCGGGTTTGCTTTAAGGTTAGCGGTTACGCGTCGTCACTTATCGATCTACCACTTCGTGCAGATAAGCTCAACGTCTCTCAGGAGGAATGCGCGCTGATCGGCCCCCTACTGCTCTCAATCTCTGGAGCGCAGTTTGGTCAGACTGCTCGCACTACTCTGTTTGCCTTTCAGCAGCGTCGTAGGATTGCTCTGTCCACCCTCGGCCTAGAACAATGAGCTGATAGTTCAACCGCTCAAACCGTTCCCCTTCACGAGCCATTTCTGTTCGCTGGGCAGTTCCTTGAAGCAACGGATAGGGAGATCTCGATGCCCAAGCGGCTGTCACATGGAAAAGGGGTCTATCTTGAAAATTGTGACTTTTTGTGAAAACTTCAGAATCTAGTCAATTCTAGGTGCTCTTTCCATTGGTGACATCGGCTTGTCTCAAAAACGTTTCATTTTTTAGATATTTCTGATCCTTTTTCTATCTTAAGATAGAGATAAATGATCGGTGCTATCGGTGGTGTCTTACACGGCAAAACGGGCTATCTTCGAGTTAGACCGTTTTACAGTAAAGTATCAGTGACCGTGCCGTCTAACTCGTAGTTACCCGATTTCAACATGTTTGTAACAACGTGACCTACCCCACGGTCGTCGCGTGTCTTCGATTAGATTCATTAAGTTAGCCGATTTTCAAGCCGCGCGGCTGTCACGCGCGAACGCACGGCGTCTGGGATCGGCTCCCATCATTCAGTACACACAGTCTACAGTATCCTCGACTAATAAGGCACGTATTCTGCTAAAAATTTAACTGAGTTTAAACCAGTCTTCGGTCTATTAAGCAGCTGCAAAGTGAGTTTAAAATGATTTAAAACACTAAGTTTAAACCCACTGTTGTGTGAGGTTTAATTTGTATTCTGCTATAAAGCCTAGCTTTTGTCTAGATCGGGTATAAATTACACCTACCCAGGAGGAGGTTTATTTCGAGTTTAATTCGAGTCTAACGATGGCTGAACAAGGCAGCGTACCTATACACCTAGCACACAGAGCGTGCTGGATACAGCTAGCCGACCACACGCGTGTATAATACTAGTACGCAAATAATTGTAGATGATCTATACTAGCTTTCTAGACCTACAAAGAGAACGGCACTTTTAAAATAGTCTATTGCAGTCTAGTATAGGGTAGTCTAGTATTGGTCTAGGCCTACGCCTATCCTATCGATCCGTACGTAGGACGACTTAGTGCAACTAAAACTGCAAGCCCGATAAGCCCAGTTGCAGGATACGTACACAATGCAATGCAATGGAATTCACATTACATGATTAACTGTCATTAAATTTGCACCAACTTGTTAGAAACATCTAGACTTATCACTAAATTACGATGATTTTAAGTAAGGCTACACCTAGAACTCGATGTAGATCTGGTCTAGGTAGTCAGGAGAGTAAAACCTGAGGTCGATCTAGGCCTAGACTAGAGAACCTCGATCGGTTTTGGGCATATTAAAACAGCTTGACTAACCGTTACAATTCTAGGATTAGTCTACAAACGTTAGATCTAGAGTCTATACACGATATAATAATGACTTTCGTTAGGTGGAAGAATCTAACGTAGTTTTACTAACTAATGTGAGACAGGGTTGTTTTATTTTAAATCACAAATCGTTTCCATATTCTATTAAACCACAATCTTTCGGGTGCTCAATAAGTGCATGCCTTCGAAGAAGAGCTTTTATTTAGGCCTACTTTCCTACCTCAAGGTCCTGGTTTGGTTTATCAATCCATTCCGAATTCACGATTCGATCGACGGCCATGCCCCATCCAGCGAACAGCCGCTGCTTGCCACCGGGCCGCCGGCGCGGCGCATTGGCCTACTGGCCGGCTATCGGCTAGGAATAGCGCTACGCTTACTATGCGTATTCTGTTATGCAGCGATGTGCGCCGCACACTGGTCGGGCTAGGACTCAGGGGCCCGAATTCTCAAAGGTGGAATAACTATTCCGGGGAATAGTTATTCCGGGGAATAGTTATTCTACTGCTTGCGCTTATTCCGCGTAATAAAGTTATTCCCATTTCTCAAAAGGTGGAATAACTATTCTGGGGAATAACCTTATTTAGTCTAGCAGCCAGAAAGGGTCCCCGTGCACCCCCCCCCCCCCCCTAAAACAAAATTCTACGATATGTCCGAAGATCGTCAGAACCTGTATTTTCCGAATCCGGTTGTCGCCAGCGGAAAAAAAAAAGGTTGCGCGTGCGTCTAATTTGCATATTTCTAAGATGGCCGCCGCCCGTTGCTAGGAGACGGATTATTTTTGAATAACTTTAATTAAGAATATCAAATTGCCATAAACATTGTATCATTTTAAAGAAAATTAAATTTCCTACAAGTTGATACCCCATTTGATGGGATAAATAGTTGTCATGAGATATTAAGGAAGGAATTATGTTTTTTAACATTTTCCCCCAAAAATACGGAATTCGGTAATAATGTTCTTTTCCATACATTTAATATGCGTTTATAGCTAACATTTGAATTTTACTAAAATTATTCCCCAAACATAACTATTATCATGTGAAAACGGCTTTCCAACACACGAATTCCTTTCAAAGTTACACGACATCAAAGGGGATATGGTTCAATAGGTTTTACAGCAATATTTAAGGGTTATAATGTCTCCGCGCGCAATTGCGTATGTTCTGTTTATGGGGTTTGTTGATGATCACTGCTATCTCTTGATCAAATCTCGTCGAAATCGGTGAAGTAAGAAAGAAAAATTACACTTTCTATTCCTTATATGAAATAAAAATGCTTTTTTCTATTCTGTGTTACCAAACTCAATCCATTCAGCTCCCCATATCAACAGTTTCTTGTCTTTTTAGATTCCCTCCAAGAACGTAGAATTAATCACAACTTATATGACATTAAAAAGTTAGACACACTGCAAAAAGTCCGGTGTTAAATAGTGAACACCGAGCTGGTGTTAAATTTTCGGTGCTCATTTATGGTGTTAAATTAACACCAACGGGTGTCATTTCCAAATTTTAAACTGTTTTTTGAAGAGTTTCTTAGTAACTGCACTTCTTGTTGATTTTTAATTTAAACAAGACGATCAAGAATTTTACATTAAAATACTAGATTTTTGAAAAAATGTGAAAATAAATTTACACCAAAGTAACACCAGCTGGTGTGGTCCCTTATTGAAGCTGGACCATGACAGTTTCCTCTTATTGGAAAATTAAAGTGAAAAAAAAAGAATCTTATGCTAGAAACGCTAAGAAATACAGAACTTGCTAAATAGCCTTTCAGAGTTTAAAATGAAACATGGCTATCTTATTTTTTTTTCATAGCAAAATGAAGGAAAGTATCTGTGTAGTTCATGTCGGCCGATATTGGGTTACATCATAAATTCTTCAGAAAGGGTCCCCGTGCACCTCCCCCCCCCCCCCCCCCCCAACCAAAAAAAGAAAAGGAAAAAAAGTCTTCGATATGTTCGAAGATCTTCAGAACCTTTATTTTGCGAATCCGGTTGTCGCCAGCGGAAAAAAGGTTGCGCGTGCGTCTAATTTGCATATTTCTAAGATGGCCGCCGCCCGTTGCTAGGAGACGGATTATTTTTGAATAACTTTAGTTAAGAATATCAAATTACGATAAAAATGGTATCATATAGGTTTTCCCGGTCAATTTCATACTTTTGTCATTCAAGTTCCCATTCCGAGCATTCGATTTCACGCATTCCACGCTCGCAGCACTGAATCAGCAATCAAATTCAAAATCCGGTCATTCGAATTCACTATCCGAGCATTCGAATTCACTGTCGGAGCATTCAAATTCACTATCGGAGCATTCAAATTCACTATCGGAACATTCAAATTCACTATCGGAGCATTCAAATTTAAGAGAGGAGCACGCATTTCATCAATGAGCAGTCAAATTCATGTCAAGCTGGCGACGGAATCTCGTCGGTCATTCAAATTCATGAATAGGCAACCATGTTCCAAATAACTGCATTCAATTTAAAAGAAGTCCTGAATTTAGTTAGTTTGGGGTCGTGTATGCATGTGTTTCTCATTTGGCTTTGAATATATTGGGATTTTTGATGATTATTTATTTTGCAGTAGAGGTCCACCTGTTCATTGACAATTTTGAACTCGCGCTTAGCAAATAGGAATATACAGGCACATGTCCCTCGGATTGGACATAAAATGGAGGTCCCATGTGTAAGAGAGTCACAACTCATGCACGTAAAAGATCCCAATTCATTTATTCATCGCAAAGAGCAGAACATCAAACTTGACCCCATATTATGGAAGACCAGCTTTTGCAGCTGAATATGGGTTATCCAGCCATCTTGTTTGATGGAAAACGAAACAAACAAACAAAAATTAGGCACTGTATAGGCCTACAGACGAGCATAATACGGAGGGTTGTTTGACACTTTCGAGGAAAAAAAAAACAATTTCGACTATATTGAAACTGATACTTTAACATTTTATATGTGTTGTTTGTTGTGTATTGCTGTCTTATTGATTTACTTTTGCGGGACTATGTGAGATCATTGTGTGTCAGTTTGTCTTTACATTGATGAATTGTCATTATCATGATTATGTGGTTGGTGTTGGGGCGTTGTCAGCATGCAGTATCACCAAGAAATATGATTACTAGTCGCTGTGTTGTTTGGATGCACTGCTGATTGGACATTGCAATTTGAAATTTATTGAGATGAAAAACCAAGAATACATGAACAGAGAACAATGTAGAACCTGTAAACAACCATAATCACACTATATGCAAGCCTTTGTTGGTTGTGTTGGCTCTTTTCCCTTTCTTAAAAGTCTACTCCATTTTCCTTGTTAAATTGATTGCACGAAGTAGGAACTTGATCGCCTAAAAATGAATTTGAACGCTCCAAACAAGCTCATTGGTGCTCGCATTTTGAAATTGAATGCCCAATCGTGAATTTGATTTCACGGAAACGAAATAGAACGCCCATAAATGAAATTGATCGCTCGGATTCTGAATTTGAATGCCCGAATATTTTCTCGTGCGTGCGCTGCGTGAATTTGAATGCACATTAATGAATTTGAGTGACAAAAGTATGAAATTGACCGGGAAATCCTATATTAAAGAGAATTGAATTTTCTACAAGTTGATATCTCTTTTACGGAATAAATAGTTGTTGTCGTGAAATATTAAGGAAGGATTTTTTTTTTTACATTTTTCACAAGAAATACGGAATTCAGCAATGTTTTTTCCATACATTTAATATCTGTTCACAAATAACATTTGAATTTTCCTTAAGTTAAACCCCATAAATGAGTATCATTATTTGAAAGCGGCTATTCAATACACAAATTCCTTTAAAAGTTACACGACATTAAAGGGAAAGGTTCAATACGGCTATACAGAAATCTAAGGGTAATGTCGACACCCGTACTTGCGTAACGCGTGTGATAATATAATAATTAAGGCAAGTATGAAACCCTATCACCTCTTACATGCAAATTATTGATTAAATATCATTTAATCTTGTGGAATATGAAAGAAAATTACGTTTTCTATTCACTATCACCTTTGATCAACTCAGCTTCACTTTTAGTTTACGTCTTTTTTCATCAAATAGGGTGAAGGCCTTACGAGAGTTGTAATTTCATGACGGCCGAAACGGGCTTACCTGGATATGGGTTTTCAACATATTGATATTAATCAAACTTCTCTTCATCAAATCGTATTCATCTGATCATCTTCACACACATACTCACACCTTTAGTATCACACACAGGCATTCATACAGGGGAAATGAATAAGCTCAGTCGTGAATTTTGTGAATTTATTGAATACGCCATTAATGCATTCATGGAATATTAAACTCGAATGCTTTATTTAGATGTCGAAATAAGAGACACATGTATACCGCACAAGCGAAATAATTCTCACCATGCTCTAGCATGAAATCAATTTATCTTGAAATGATAAGATCGCACACACGTGTTCTCATTCTTTGGTGGTTCGCCTGGTGGTTTTTGAATATATTGCTCATACGTTTATTACTGCCAAGAAACTAATAGATAAATTACAAATACCAAGGAATGGCATTGATAAAAACGAATAGTTGCAAATCAAATCCAGTCGCTTTCAAATTCTGTTTTTTTCTTATATAAAAATGATTTCATGCACTTGATTTTATTACATGGGTTGATTTAAATGCAATACAATGTAAACTTGCTTGTTAAATCCGTTTGGAGTGACTAATAATCAATATTATACAAAAATGAGAGAGAGAAAGAAAATGTTCTGGTTAAGTAGACCTTAATGCATGGATCTATATAAAACATGAGGGAAATGTCAGAGGGAACATTAACCATGCATGCGTGTATGTATGTGTGTATGTATGTACTATATATATATATATATATATATATATATATATATATATAGTGCGAAAGATAGTTCCCTTCCCAAACGTGCGCGGTGCCTCATTGTTGGTTAAGAAATTGCATACTGAAAGAAATTAGACTGAGGCGGACGTTGCTCTCGATCTTGAGTCTCCCTTTTATTTGTCAAGCTTTCGGCCAGTCATCAGGCCTTCCTCAGGATCTACCAACAGAATAGTTATTATCTGAATAACCTGATGTGTCATTATATGTAATGCAATTATGTATGTGGGTGTGTGTGTGTGTGTATGTGTGTATGTATACATATATACGCAATGTAAATAGACATATGAATATAGTATATATGTATGATTTTGTTTGTAATTGTCATGGTCAGAATTATGAGAAAATATGGTCATATTTCAGCAGTTTGATTTGATATAGGAATCTATACGTATATATATATATTTTGGATATATATATATATATATATATACATATATATACATATATCACGTTTATATTTATGCAGGTTTGTATGAGTTTGTGTTTTGTGTGTTTGTGTTTAAGGATGTATGTGTTTGACTAATTTGTTGAACTTTAGATATATTCAGAGTGCAAATGTTTAACCACAACGAATGCAATATTTTCATGTTTTCCACAGAAATTAGACATCTATTATAATTTAGATAAATTTGCCTAAAATTGATTTGAAGTGTATTTGCTATAAGTGCATCTGACGTGCAATCCACATTGACTTTATAGTGCGCATGTAAGTTCCGCTGGAATAACAACTCATGCATTAATTAAATACACCATCCAATGTTTTCAGATATCCATGCTCTACTCGTCCGCCGATCGTTTTTAGATAGCGTATAGTATAAATGTGCATGATCGGTACCCAAAGATTATTGACATTGCACGTTAAACACTTTCAATAGGTTCCCAATGTCGCGCGACTCGATATGCTAATATGTACTATCTACCACGAATTGATTCTTAGTCTACGAGTGATCGTGGTGATCTTATCATGGCTTATCACATCTTCAGGTCTATGGTGGTAATCGTGTTGATCGTAGAAGAATTATTGGACTTTTCGAAAAATTACTACGATCAACACAATGTCTTTGACTGACATCAAGATTTGATTAGGCCTATCTGATGATCAGCACGATTAGTCCCCTAGTTAGACCACGATTTCGGGCGAATCGAGAAAGTGGGACCAGCTTAGTGAATTCCACGAGAGTGGTAACGTACCATAAAGGATAATCAACACGACAGTTTCAATACCGCAGATATCAATATTCACACATTTTCAAAGATTACTTTTCTTCACCTATGTAAGCTAGATTCCTTTTTTAATCTTACAACGAAGATTAAGACTATCATTAGCAATTGGTAATTAAGCGGTGTACGAAGACTAACTCAAACAATACACCATTATTGAGTCGCTATTCTAATATACAATTGAAAAAACCCCAATAAATCTGATTTTCAGGTCTGTGCCAGTAACGTCACTTTCATGGGCATAATATCATGCATGCCTTAAAGATGGGCAATCTCTTTTGCATTCCTTCCCAAAGAGCACAGAACATGACACATTCCACCAAAATGACAAGACTATTGCAAAGCTATTTTGAAGGTTGTTAGCCGTTAAAATTCAAATGATACATACCATTGCTCACCGTAACGTATTCTGTGTAATAGGCATAGCTGCTGCATTAATTCTCCTGTGTTTGTAATATGATACTCATTCTTCGAACAAAAAATACGTATGTTAAAGCTGTCAGAAAGGAAGAATTCACTAGCTCATTTTACTTTGTTATCTATGGCAAATAAAAACACACCACTTAATGAACTACATAAGTGCATCACACAGATCTGCAAAACTTGACTAGTAGTTTAGATTTGTAATTTGTAAAATTATTCAATTCTGAACCGTCAATTGAATTTAACAAATAAAGATCCTCTTGAGTTCGAAATTTACAGGAGGTTGCCAAATATTTTGTTCTTCAATACGTAAGTGTTCTCATCAATTTTTCTTTTTACTTAAAGCAATATTATGAAAGCATCTATATTTCAGACATCATTTCACGTCTAAACGGAGCCCGTCTGCATTACACATTGAACACAAAGTTTGATACAGATGATGAATCTCGATGATGTGATGAAGTATATTTTATCTTCCAACATCATTTGTTACCAATTAAAATTAAGCGTTTTATCTAAGTCCAGCTCTAATAAGAGGTATGTAGAAGGCCCGTAGGATTTTTTGTTTTGTTTGGGGGGGGGGGGGTCCGTACGTAATTTTAGAAAACCGGACCTTGGATGTTGGTGAAAATGTCGGACTACTTTTTCTCTATAACAAATATGGAATGTCTTACAACTGATGTATACAATTCAAATATTTGTCATTACTATGTCATAGAATAATACCTGATGAAATAATGTCCGCGAGTGAGCAAGCGCTTCAGAAATTGATTATTTTCATGTCTCACACAGAATTATGGCATTTCGTTTCTAACTTACAACAGTAAGTATCCCATTTATAGGTATACATTCATCTTGAATGTCTCAAACCGTTAGCACTTACCCCGTGCATAAGATAATCATTGCACGTTTAGGTTATATCATCGTTTTCCATCATCAGAGCATCGTCATCAAGGACGCCGGAAGCTTTTAAATGCCCTAAAACGCGACTTTTGTACTCTTGTTTTTACAAAAAGTCCCTACCGTGGAAGGAGGGTATCCCCTTTCACACCCTAACCCCTCTCGGTCGCTTCGCTCCCTCGCCGAGGATCTCACACCGTAACATAATGTACCCCCCCTCCTATTACATAATCGTATCGTCCTTCGCACTAATTATTTTTCACTATATCAAATTTTTTCCTAGAAATTTGCTTTTAAATGCTCTATAAAGGCGACGTTTGTACTCTGTTTTCACAAAAAAAATCCCTACCCTGGGAGGGGGGTATTCTCCCTCTCACACCTTCCCCCGCTCGGTCGCTTGGCTCCCTCGCCGAGGATCTCAAACCGTCACATAAATGTACTTCCGTATGTTATAATCATAGTCCTTCGCACTAATTTTTTCCACTATGTTTAATTTCCTAGAAATTTGCCTTTAAATGCTCTATAAACGCGACTTCTGTACTCTGTTTTTACAAAAAGTCCCTACCATGGGAGGTGGTATCCCCCCTCCCACACCCTACCCGCATTGAATTCAGTGTTTCTGGGGAAAAATGTGAAAAAACATAATTCCTTCCTGAATGTTTCATGACAACAACTATTTATCCCATAAAATGGGGTACGAACTTGTAGAAAATTTAATTTTCTTTGATATGATATCATTTTTATGGTAATTGGATATTTTCAACTAAAGTTATTCAAAAATAATCCGTCTCCTAGCAACGGGCGGCGGCCATCTTAGAAATATGCAAATTAGACGCACGCGCAACCCTTTCTTTCGCTGGCGACAACGGATTCGCAAAATACAGGTTCTGACGATATCGAAGTTTTTTTTTTTTTTTTGAGGGGGGGGGGGGGGCACGGGGATCCTTTCTGAAGAATTTATGATGTAACCCAATATCGGCCGACATGAACTACACTGATACTTCCCTTCATTTTGTTATGAAAAAAAAAAGATAAGATAGCCGTGGTGCATTTTCAACTCTGAAAGGCTATTTAGCAAGTTCTGTATTTCTTAGCGTTTTTAGCATAAGATTCCTTTTTTTTTCACTTTAATCTTCCAATAAGAGAAAACTGTCATATTTAATGTTTTCTTTAGCTTTCTAATGCCACATAAGTTGTGATTAATTCCACGTTCTTTGAGGGAAACTACAGCCAAGAAACTGTTGATATGGGAAGCTGAATGGATTAAGTTTGGTAACACAGAATAAAAAAAAAAAACATGTTTTATTTCAAATAAGAAATAGAAATGTAATTTTTGTTTCTTGCTTCACCGATTTCGATGAGATTTGATCAAGAGATAGCAGTGATCACCAACAAACCCCACAAACAGAAAATGCGCAATTGCGCGCGGGGACATCATAACACTGAAATATTGTTGTAAAACCTATTGAACCATATCCCATTTAATGTCGTGTAACTTTGAAAGGAATTGGTGTATTGGAAAGCCGTTTTCACACGATAATAGTTATGTTTGGAGGATAATCTTAGGAAAGTTCAAATGTTATTTGTAAACGCATATTAAATGTATGGAAAAGAACATTATCACCGAATTCCGTATTTTGGGGGAAAATGTTTAAAAAAATAATTCCTTCCTGAATATTTCATGACAACAACTATTTATCCCATCAAATGGGGTATCAACTTGTAGGAAATTTAATTCTCTTCAAAATGATACCATTTTTATGGTAATTTGATATTCTTAACTAAAGTTAATCAAAAATAATCCGTCTCCTAGCAACGGGCGGCGGCCATCTTAGAAATATGCAAATTAGACGCGCGCGCAACCTTTTTTTCCACTGGCGACAACCGGATTCGGAAAATACAGGTTCTGACGATCTTCGGACATATCGTAGAATTTTGTTTTAGGGGGGGGTGCACGGGGACCCTTTCTGGCTGCTAGACTAATTCCGCGGAATAACCTTGACCTAGTTTTGGCAGGCGCAAACCTTGTTATACTGGGCATGCGCAAAGATGAAATGGGTGGTGTCAGTCTTTATGACGTAATAATCATATCAGCCAGCATTTGCTAGATCGTATGATCATTTATATTATGACATGATCGCGATATCTCAGTTTACAACTTACACGACCACAAGCTTAAAGTTTGCAATTCATGCTACACAAGTTAATTATTTTTACTGATTATTATTCTTCCTTTTTTTTTTCTTATCTTTCTATACTAAGTCCTTTTTCTCTGTATTCTCTTTTTCTCCCATTTGTTAACTGTCTTATAATTTGTTAACATCTTTTAAATATTTCGTCGGCGCTCATCCGAACCGTCGTATATGTGACCAGCGGTGTGCGAGAACACGATTTCGAGAAAAACGCGTTTGAAGTTTAGGGGTCTTTGAAGTCTAGTGTGAAGAAATTTCTGGCTTTTATTCCCGATCTTTTTCTATGAAAAGAAAGGCAAATTCCAGACGATTCGTATTATATATATTTCAAAGCATTTATGAATAAAACTAATTCTACGTACACAAAAAGAAAGGCCTCCGCACAGGAAGAGTCGAAAAACCGGTATACGACGGTTCAGAGATCACACTCTCAGTGCGCGCGCTCAGCAAACTGTCATATCAGTGTGATACGACAGTTTGCTGAGCGCGAATTGACTGCACGCGCTCACAGGCGTCGTATATCCCATTCTTATAACACGTGTGTCTATGCGATATGCATGGCTACTTGGTATTTATCTGTAAAACGAGTGATTTGTGCATATTTTTGTGTGAATGCAACTATGCAGTGTCATTATTTAATAAGCTGTAGTACAAATACGTACACGGTTTAGTTTTGGCATGGATGATGAACAGTGGTTCGAGGGGGGGGGGGGGGGTGGGAGGTTCATCTGCAGATTTTTTTTTCACATGAATTACGCTTCCGGCGTCAGACGAGTGTTCCTTTGATGTAAAAACAAAAACAAAGCAAGACAAAAAGAAACCCATCCCTGTTTAGGTTAGGACATATAGCTTAGACAAAATTAGTTTGTATCTAATTTGTATCAAGAAAAAGTGGTTATATTCTGAAAGAGGTAGGGCCTATCGATCGATTGCTTTTTCATTGCAGCCCGCCTCTTCTTTCTCCTCTCATTTTATCTTCTCACTGCTCCCCTCCTCCTCTTCTCTCTCCCCCTCCCAGGCTCTCTCTCTCTCTCTCCCCCACTCTCCAAGACTATAATTAAGCACACAATCACACATCCAAGCCTTGCTTTTCTTTGTGATACCTCATACCAATGTCACATGTAATGACCTAACATTCATTCTTTCAACTTCAAAGCCGCCAAGATAGATAGGGAATATTAACAGAAAATCCATGAATAGATGTGTTCTCGTGCAGCTTTAACCTAGGGCACGTACATACTGTACATACTGTACATGTCAGACATTATTTCATTATCATTCAAAAGGGTACAACTCACTTATCAGCTTTCCCATCAAAAACTATTACGTGATAAGCAAAATTTTTTATGTAACCACACGTCTCTCTCATTTTCGTCTTTTGAATATGTGCAGGATTCTGAGACAGTTTGAAACTAGATTTTGCACACAAATACATCCACGAACGCAAACATGGATTGTAGTCGTTCACACAAGTGATAAAAAGTGTATCTAATTGTCCTATAGACTCAAATAGTGTGCATATGTATATGTATACACCCTTTTACTTCCAATTATGATATGTTATTTCAATGCATGATTTTATGATTTCCTCGTTTTGAGATCCCAGTAAGTAAAAAAAGAAGGCAGTCTTAAACAATACTTCATGTAAATGCAGAAATATTTATTTAAAAATCAATCAATATCTCACATTGGAAAAAATGATGAATATGTCCTTGAAATACAATGGTCAAATTTCATTCAGAGTTCTTAAATGTACAAATCAAGATTGCTGTGGTTAAATAAATGTTGATTTGAATTCATGGAAAAACCTATTTTGACTTGTTGAGAACATTGTACACAATATATATCGAAATACATTACGAATCATTCAAGAGATGGAAAATGGATTGCAGCAATAGGCCAACTTCCTCCAAATATAAGTAAATCTCTGATAATTCAGCCTAAAAGAAAATCAGCATGAGATAGCCTTTATTCTTCTGTGCATGTCTGTGTCTTACTATTATTTTTTGATATAACTATAGTACTTTCTAAACAATGTTACTACTTATTAAAGCACATTTGGAAGAAGAAATATAGTTATTACATGCAGTATCTTTCAGGTAAAAACAAGTTTAAAAGAAATAAAGCCACCAATACTTTCCATATCTTTATCTTCATTTGGTTACCACTTTCCTGAATAAAGTGTTGGAATGGTAGACATAACCAGTATTATCATCATCATAGCAATAATAATAGATATTTTATGGAGTGCACATATCCACCAAAGAAGGTGCTAGGGACTAGTGGCGTATCGGGGGGGGGGGGGGGGGGGCAAGGGGGGCACGTGCCCCGGGCGCCACTCCTTGGGGGCGCCAAAAACGAAGAAGAAGAAAAAAAAACCTCGCCCGGACGGGGGGAGGGAGAATGGGGGGGGGGGGGCAGAAAAACCAAATCAAACAAGATAAAAACAAAACATGATGATGACGCGGACAAGATGACAATGTTTATTGTGTTCACACAAGAATTCCATGTTTTGTAAGCTGAAATGCAAAAATTTTCGGCTCGCTCGCCAAAATTAATATACAAAAAAGAACATAAGAACAAAACGTGATGATGACGCGGACAAAATGACAATGTCTATTGTGTTCACACATGTCATTTTATATTTAGCAGGCAAAATGTCACACGGAGCAGCGGCTGCAATTTCTTTCGTTCTGAAGCGATCGCCGATTGGATCAAAAGAGGGCGCCAACGGTTTCGAACATACGGGGGGTGCAAAAAAACCAAGTCAAACAAGATAAGAAAAAAACGTAATGATGACGCAGAAATATACAAATTTCGGCTCACTCGCTCGTACTAAGTTAGAGTATTTTTTCAAGTCCTCAGTTTGTTGGTATAAATCGTTATCTATAGGGCCGTCACTATATCTTGATTACAATTGTAAGATTTAATAAGCAAAAAATGACAAGAATTCCGTGTTTTGTAAGCTGAAATACAAAAATTTTCGGCTCGCTCGCTGTGCTCGCTCGCCAAAATTTATCCAAAAAAAAGATAAGAACAAAACGTGATGATGACGCGGAAATATACAAATTTCGGCTCACTCGCGCGTACTTATTTAGAGTATTTTTTCAAGTCCTCAGTTTGTTGGTATAAATCGTTATCTATAAGGCCGTCACTATATCTTGATTAGAATTGTAAGATTTAATAAGCAAAAAAATGACAAGAATTCCATGTTTTGTTAGCTGAAATACAACAATTTCGGCTCGCTCGCTGCACTCGCTCGCTAAGATTTATATATATATAAAAGATAAGAACAAAACGTGATGATGACGCGGACAAAATGACAATGTCTATTGTGTTCACACATGTCATTTTATATTTAGCAGACAAAATGTTACATGAAGCAGCGGCTGCAATTTCTTTCGTTCTGAAGCGATCGCCAATTGGATCAAAAGAGGGCGCCAACGGTTTCGAACATACGGGGGGGGGGGCGCAAAAAACCAAATCAAACAAGATAGGAACAAAACGTAATGATGACGCGGAAATATACTAATTTCGGCTCACTCGCTCGTACTAATTTAGAGTATTTTTTCAAGTCCTCAGTTTGTTGGTATAAATCGTTATCTATAGGGCCGTCACTATATTTTGATTAGAATTGTAAGATTTAATAAGCAAAAAATGACAAGAATTCCATGTTTTGTGAGCTGAAATACGAAAATTTATTGCATTTAAATCACCCTCAAAAGACCCCTTTTAAGTGCTTGAAAAACATATCATGTGGACTTTTTTTAAAGTCCCTACCTGGATGGGGTTGGGGTTGAACACTTTTCAGAAATTAGGGGCGCAATTTTCGCGCTTGCCCCGGGCGCCGTTTTCCCTAGATACGCCACTGCCAGTGGCGTATCTAGGGGGGGCAAGGGGGGGCACGTGCCCCGGGCGCCACTTCTTGGGGGCGCAAAAAACAAAACGAAGAAAAAAGAAAGGGAGAAGAAGAAGAAGAAGAAGAAGAAACTCACCGGAAAGGGGGGGAGAATGGTGGGGGGGCAGAAAACCAAGTCAAAAAAGCTAAAAACAAAACATAACAATGACTCGGACAAAATGACAATGTTTATTGTTTTCACACGAGAATTCCATGTTATGTAAGCTGAAATATTGTACAACAATTTTCGGCTCGCTCGCTGCGCTCGCTCTCTAAATTGTATATAGAAGAAGAAGGTAAGAACAAAATGTGATGACGCGGACAAAATGACAATGTCTATTGTGTTCACACATGTCATTCTATATTTAGCAGGCAAAATGTTTCACGGAGCAGCGGCTGCAATTTCTTTCGTTCTGAAGCGATCGCCAATTGGATCAAAAGAAGGCGCCAACGGTTTCGAACATACGGGGGGGGGGGGCAAAAAAATCAAACAAGATAAGAATAGAACGTAATGATGACGTGGAAATATACAAATTTCGGCTCACTCGCTCGTACTAATTTAGAGTATTTCTTCAAGAACTCAGTTTGTTGGTAAAAATCGTTATCTATAAGGCCGTCACTATATCTTGATTAGAATTGTAAGATTTGATAAGCAAAAAATGACAAGAGTTCCATGTTTTGTAAGCTGAAATACAAAAATTTTCGGCTCGCCCGCTGCGCTCGCTCGCCAAAATTTATCAAAACAAAAAGGAGATAAGAACAAAACGTGATGATGACGCGGAAATATACAAATTTCGGCTCACTCGCTCGTACTAATTTAGAGTATTTTTTCAAGTCTTCAGTTTGTTGGTAAAAATCGTTATCTATAAGGCCGTCACTATACATTGTATCTTGATTAGAATTGTAAGATATGATAAGCACAAAATGACAAGAGTTCCATGTTTTGTAAGCTGAAATACAAAAATTTTCAGCTCGCTCGCTGCGCTCGCTCGCCAAAATTTATCAAAACAAAAAGGAGATAAGAACAAAACGTGATGATAACGCGGAAATATACAAATTTCGGCTCACTCGCGCGTACATGGGGGGCATTTCATGAAGCAATTTGTCGGATATTTCGTCTGACAAACTGTTAAAAGCTACTGAAATCCTTGCTTCTGATTGGCTGAAAGCAAATTTTGTCCGACAAGTTGTCGGACAAAATGCTTCATGAAATGCCCCCCTGATTTAGAATATTTTTTTAAAGTACTCAGTTTGTTGGTATAGATAAATCGTTATCTATAAGACAGTCACTATCTTGATTAGAATTGTAAGATTTGATAAGCAAAAAATGACAAGAATTCCATGTTTTGTCAGCTGAAATACACAAATTTTCGGCTCGCTCGCTGCGCTCGCTCGCCAAAATTTATCAAAATTCATTTTATTTAAATCACCCTCAAAAGACCCCCTTCAAAGGCTTGAAAAGCATATCATGTGGACTTTGCTTAAAGTCCCTACCGGGATGGGGTTGGGGTTGAACACTAGTCTTTTTCAGAAATTAGGGGCGCAATTTTCGCGCTTGCCCCGGGCGCCGTTTTCCCTAGATACGCCACTGATGAGCACACCTTATTCATTCATGATTTTAATGAACGCTTTGACGAACTCATAAAATAGGAAAACATGGAGACCGTTTTTACGTTGTCTTAAGCTACGGTCACAAAGGTTCGTACGAACGATGCGTTCGTACGAATGTCACTGTTCGTACGAATTCTGGAGTTCGTAGAGATTCGTAGAATTTCTTACGAACGCTGTTTAATTCGCAAGAACAACTTAAGACCTTTGAGAGAAACGAAATTATTTTCAGTTATACAATGGCCCTAGAATTCGTACGTTTTTCGTAAAAATGCCTTGAGTTATTCTTTCGCAGACTTGCGGCCATCTTACGATTTCCTTTTGTCGTAAGATGGTCGTACGTGCAACTCACGGCACTCTCATGTCATTTGTAAGAAGATTTTACAATTTTTTAAATATTTTGTCGGGTTGTTAAAAAGACGCTGCCGTGTCCTGTCGAAAATTCTGTAACAGTTGAAAGTTTTATACTTCAAGATGGCAGTAGTGCCAAGGAGACTATAACTGCAGCTGAATCTGCAAGTAGAGGAGGAGGAGGAGAACGAAGAAGATCGAGTGGTTGTAGCGGTTGCTTTAGTTCAGGAGAGACAGAAGGAACTTCCCCTTTTTCCTTTAATGTTGCCTTCCCTCTTGGTCCCGTATTTAACAGAGATGCTTTCTGGTCGAACACCTAGAACAGAGTGAGGATTTGAACTTCGCGCGTTTGGCTTTATACCCTTCCCCCCCCCCCTAAAACTCAACAGTTGCACAAATTGTGTACCTACGCCTTACGAACGCCTTACAAACTCGAAAAGTTGTTTGTAAGAACGCCGTACGAATCTCCGTCCGTAAGGCATTCTTACGAAAGACGTAAGAGCCCTCTATGAACGACTTAAGGCGTTCTTACAATCATCGTAAGAATTTAAGGCTTCTAGAATTGTCTCTCGACCCTACAAAATCTTGCGTAGTTCTTGGGATGTTCGTACGACGTTCGTACGGCCGCCTTACGAAGAGAGGGTTTCGTACGAAGTAAAAAAAAATAATCTTGGACAAGACCATCGACCAGGCTGCGAACTTACGTACGGTCTACGAACGCTTGTTTCGTACGGCCTTCTCAAGAAGATCTTACGAAATTGTCTTAAAATCGTTCGTACGGCGTTCGCAGCAGTTCTTAACGGTATTTGTGACCAAGCCATTAACATTTATCTTTTATGATGGATAGGGGCTTACGATGTAGCCAGAATACTCGAAGACATATGGATTCCGAAAGTTTAACATGACACAATAACTAATGCATTTCGTCGGTTGTACTTATAAGCCAAAAAAAAAAATCACCCTCACTTAACTCTTACTCATTATTGGCACTAGGCATGACATTTTTTAATCTTTTAAGCAAATATGTATGACATAAGTCGTAACAAGAAACGTTCGTGGTCCTTTAAGCTATTAAAGTGTACAACTCATGGCGAGGGAGTGTTTACAGAGAGAGTGCTTACTTCTCGCATTACTATTTACACATTTGCTGTAACTCTAATAATGGCGGAAAGGCTTCGTGTATACTAAAACTGTCTGGTTTATTAAATCCCCTCAGGGGGTTTATTGGCGTTAGCAATGTAATGTTACGACCAAAATCACATTGAAAATGATTGCGCAAATAAGCTCTGAATGAATGTTCTGACGGTTTATTCATAACAATATCGTCACTACATTAACTTACACATAGTTCCCTATTGAAGTTAAAAAGAAGTTCTGACTGATTTTGATGTAATCCCAAGGAAATGTCCGAAAAAAAAACAAGATGCTCGATGTACGGATGAATGGTCCGCTCAGATGCAAGTCAGCGATAATGATCCAAAGTATAAATCCACGGGTGATACATGCAGAATCCAGATGTCATCGGAACTCATCGGAACGACGAAATTTTGGCATTCCGGGGATCGGATGAGCCGACAAACGGAATTTGGGGGCCCTGTTTTCTAGCAAATCCAACAAAGATCTGACGTCGATCTGGGTAACCGTATCAAAGGCTGGTAGCCCCCCGATATCTGTCATCTGTACGTCTGATTGTGATTGGGGGGGGGGGGGTGATCTGAGACTGACACAACACTTCCGACAATCGCAGAACACTAGTCCCACTCAATCGGTCAGTAATCGGAGTGTAATCAGACCCAGACTAGATACTGGGCTGATTTGCGCCAAAATCGGCATTTGTGTATGGAAGCGGGTCAAACAGACTCTCCAAAACAGTACAACTCCTGACGATAAGTTCACTGAAGTGAAATGCCAATTCCATGTATCTCTGAAATCTTTAGATAAGAAAAAGCAAGAAAAGATACTTTTTGTGTTGCTTTTTATTTTAGTTTCGTAAACGCAACTGTACAGCCCAATAATACTGAGGGGGCCCTGGGTCTCGACAGCAGCATTAGGGGTGATTGGGATCGGAGTATCCTCCATTGCTGAAGCCTCTGAAGCCGTAGGCGTAGAAGTGATAAGTACGATAGTCCATTGGCACTTGAGATGGAGCTGCTGGCACTTCAAGATTGATAAATCCAAATGTACTCTTGGATTAAGTCAATGCAGCAAGTATTACTAGAACACATCGGTGAAATTATTTTGAGAAAAGGCGGTCAATCCATTGAAACTTATGAATCTGTACAGTTTCTGTGCTGCTATCGCTGGATGAGAAGTCTACAACAGTTTGTGGCGTCACTTAAAATGGAAAACGGCATACGGAAAATATAACAAAAAAATCAACATATTTTCACTTTTCTGCCATTTTTATCACTTTATTTACCTCACTCAGAAAATGGGGGATATTTTTTTCTTGGCATATGTCAGTAACAAGTCGAGGGAATGTAAAATTTCACAAAAAAAGCTCAATTTTATGGAATTCGTTATATCGTTTTCTATACGTGATGTCACAAAATGTTGTAGTCTTCTTAACCAGCAGTAGCGGCACAAAAATTTAACAATTCATAACTTCTCAACGGATCGTCCGATTTTTCTCAAACTTTCGCTGATGGGTTTTAATAGTATTGCTACATTCACTCAATTCACATGTTTTAAAAAGGTATTGCAAATTTACTTGAAATTTTAAACTGTTTCAATTTTTCAAAAGATAAACTCTCCAGATCTATCATAAAACATTCGTCTTTCACTACATATAAGTAATTATAAAGAAATAACATGACAAACACAGCAGTTTCAGAGAGCGCTTCCTCGCCAAAATCGGAAAACGGCTTCCGATCTAATTTTATGCAGAGACGTCATTACTAGGAAACAACACAGCTGGCACCCATCGACCGAGCTAAATGTGTATACACTATCCATGCGAAATCGCACATGAAAGATGTTACTGGGAGGATTTTTGTTTGGCAAATTAATGCAGTTTTAGTGTGATATGTTCCGATTTCTATAGTAGGTTCAGGGAATTATAGTTTTCGAAAAGTACCACCATGCCAGTTTCATATGTTAAACCACGAACAATGAAGAAAAAATCAGACGTGTTCTGACTGATTTTTCCCCCAATTGACAGTACAACCCGACGAACGTGGCCGGGTTCGTTTCGTGCGGAATGCCAAGTATCTGCGTGTGGCCAAACATTCTTTGGTATGCTCGGAACACTTCAAAGATGAATGTACAATGTATTGATAAATCTGTGACCATGAAGAAGAAGTGGGTTTCCTTTGTCGATTTAAGTTAAAACTGTTTTCAATAACAACAATCAATTAAAGCACCAACAATCGCATGTTGTACACAACGAACTCTTTTCATCGCCAAGCCCGGTTCTTCTACTAACTATCTGGTACGAGTAGGCGGGTAGTAGTGGAGTGTTGCGGTACGCCCTGGTGCAGCTTCATGCTCAACTGCAGCTGAGCCTGATGAGGCCGACTCTTTAACAAGACCGTAAGTTCCGGTTTCACAGGAGCACATATGTCAACAGAAAAACAAAAATCAAGGGTATGTAGGCCTATAGAACCATGGTATCTGTCTCATCTACTTGGGTTTCTAGATAGAGACATATCCTATCGTATCAATTTGCCACTGTACTATGAATGATAGTTTGGTCCGCTACCATGACTACTTATTACGCCGGTCAGTAAATTTTCAGCTAAAAACGCCCTAAAACGAGCATTTCAGCCTTACTGAATCAGCTCTAGTGGAAGATCTAGGCCTAATCTATTCCTAATTGATGTTTGCCTTATCGATTTTATGAATTAATCCAAAAAAGAGATACTTTTCTTCCACAAGTCTCATAGCTGCCTTCCAAAAACACAGCACCATTCAATATTCAACCGCTGTGTGCCACACTGCCACTGCGGTATAGCCTGAGGACTACGTTGATACACAAAGCGACGTTTGTTGCGACACGGATTGTCGCCTCCTGCTCGGGGCGACAATCCGTGACGGGCGTTGGCGGCACGGATTGTCGCCCCCGTCACGGATTGTCGCCTGGCGACAATCCGTGACGAGGGCTGGCGGCACGGATTATCGCCCGCCCTCGAAGCACATTTTGCTGGGTAATATCGTTCTGGACATAATCATTGAAATACTAACACATAACTTACATGGCTACATCCATGCAAACATGCCATGTAAAAAGTCATGGTGAGGTTTCAAGGAAGTGTGTATGTGCGCGTGCACATGATAATTTAGTGTCCGTTTGTGCGTGTGTGTGTGTGATGGAAGAATGTGTTTATTATGTCAGTTTTTTGCGTATGTGTTTTTTAGCTGCGCGTGGGGAGGGATACCTAGTAAGCTGTTGCTGGCATAAACGTTGATATTGATTTTATCAGCAGCTTTGAATTTGATGAGTTTGTTTGGCAGATTTGTATATGAATTCGGAGTGGAGCTTGCGTGCGGGCGGATGCTGCTTTTCTGCATACGGTCCATTACGTCTTATTTATCAACATTGGGAAATCGTTTCATCAGGAAGGAATGTGGTATCGGTTCGGGTGTGCGTCGGTATGTGGGAAGGGGGTTGCATTTCGTTATTGCAAAAGTTTGTTATTCTGAAGGCTCATTCGTCCGAAGGCTCATTCGTCCGAAGGCCCATTATTATGTATTATGTATTTGGGTTGGTGAATGTGGGTGTGGGATGATTTAGGTTTTGTTTAATCAGGGGTTGGTGGGTTGGGGATTGGATTTGAAGAAGGATAGTTATAAATGGTATGACAGATGTTGGTAGGATTTAATATTTAGGTGAGATGTAGGCCCTATTATAGATTTGTTTCGGTTGGGGAGGGGAGGGGGTGGTCGGGTTTTTTTATGACTGATTTCATTCTAGATTTGTGTAATGTATTTGTGTTTTTTTATGTATATGCCCTTGTAAGTAAGAAGGTGTTACATGATCCAAACCAATATATTCAAGGAATATAGGTTTGGTAGGGCCCTACATGTCAAAACTTTCTCGTGAAGAAATTATTAGTAGGGTTGGTCTATAATCGAGTTATCTATGTTGAAGTGAGATTATTTGTAGTATAAATTGACAAATGGATTTGTTTGTGTGTCGATAGCCATTTATAACTTTTTTGTTCATGTTACACCCAGAATGGGTCGATTTATGAATGATTTGAATGAAATCAATAAATATCAAGGAAAAAAGTGTTGAGTTGGTTTATTTGCATTATGAGGATTTGTTTGAGTGTTTGTTGGTGTGTGTTTGTATTACGTATGTATTAGCGGTGTGCAATGGCAGTTCGTTTGTGCTAAAATCAACTAACGATTGACAGATTTTTTACGGCGTGTGGAAATTATTTGCTCATGCATAAAGCATGCCAAACCTATTCTGGGACAAAGAATAGTGGTATGGACGTTCTAGTTTATAAGACTGATGGAAGAAAATGACTGCAGTGAAAAATGAACAAAGACAAATAACATTTGGGGAGGGTACCTCCCTCGGTACTCACACACTCTGAAGGCGTTTGTATTGCCACAGTAGCGCCACTATATTCCACATACACACGTAAGCATACAGGCACACGTATACACACAGACAAACAAACCGCTACCACTATACAACCACCACACATGCACAGTTTCTACATATTGTATTATTATACTCGAAACACACGCACATACACACACACACACACACAACAAATCATACACATCACATATCATGCAGCTCACAATACACACACACACACACACACACACACACACACACACATACGCATAACTTACCAGTCATACCCATCCCACCAAACTTAACACCGGAGGAACCACCCCGAGCCCGGGGCGACAATCCGTGTCGCAACAAATTTTTTGCCAACACGGATTGTCGCCTTCGAGGTCAAAAACTGGGAACTGCACAAGCGTCACGGATTGTCGCCAGGCGACAATCCGTGACGGGGGCGACAATCCGTGCCGCCGGCGCCCGTCACGGATTGTCGCCCCGAGCAGGAGGCGACAATCCGTGTAGGGGCGACAATCCGTGTCGCAACAAACGTTCATATCAGCTGCTAGCTGCTATCAGCTGTGCGCCGCGGTGTGGGGACGATTACGCACAGCTGATAGCACCAACACTACGTTCACACCCATGTTCACAGCAACACCTGACTTGAAGTGTGCTGTTTTTGGAAGGCAGCTGAGAGACTTGTGAAAGAGACACTTTTTTCGGATAAATTCATAAAGTCGGCAAGCCAAACATCATTCACGAATAAATCAGGCCAAGATCTTCCACTAGAGCAGATTCAGTAAGACTGAAATGCTCTTTTCAGGGCAATTTAGCTGAAAATTTACTGACTGCCGTGATACTAGTAGTGGATCACACTATAGAATCGTAGTGCTCAAGTAATACGAAAGGATTTGTCTTTACTATCCTGGGCTGGCCATCTTTCTACAATTCCAACGTTAGATTAGAAACCCAAAGAGAAGAGACAGCTGCCATCGGTGTATAAGCCTACATACCCTTGCTTCTTTTTCTCCTTTGAGATATATGCTCCTCTGCAACTGGAACCTACGTTGTTGTTGAAGAGTCAGCCTCATCAGGCTTACCTGCAGTTGAGCATGAAGCTGTTACCAGGGCGTACCGCAGCACTAGAACACCAAAAGTAGAACCGCGCTCGGCGAAGAAAAGAACGTGCGATTGTTGGTGCTTTAATTCGTTGATTGTTGTACTAGTAACTGAAAAAAAAAAAAAGGTTTTACTTAAATCGTCAAGAGAAGCCCATCTAATCTTCATGGCCACAGATTAATCAATACATTCATCTTTGAAGTGTTCCGAGCAGCTTGGCATTTTGCATAACACAAAGTCGGCCGCGCTTGTCGGGTTGCACTGTCAATTTGGAAAAAAAAGGAGGCCAGAACACGTCTGAAATTTTCTTCTTTGTTCCTTGTTTAATATCAAATGATTTTATGAAACTGCTATTGTGGTCCCTTTCGAAGACAATAATTTCCTAAACGTAATGTAGAAATCGGAACATATCATTCTAAAACTGCTTTAATTTGCAAAAAAAAAAATAATCCTCTCAGTAACATCTTTCATGTACGATTTGCATGGCTAGTGTATACACATTTACTTAGTTCAGTCGATGCGGGCCAGCGGTGCTGTTTCCTACTTATGACGTCTCTGCATATCATTATCATATATAAAATCGAGAACAGTTTTCCGATTTTGGCGAGGAAGCGCTCTCTGAAACTGCTATTATTTCTTCATAATTACATATATATGGTGGAAGACAAATGTTTCATACTAGATCTAGACAGTTTATCTTTCGAAAAATTGAAACAGTTTGAAATCTCATTTGAACTTGCAGTCATTGTTTAAGGTCACAAGCCATATCAAAACGCCGAACGGGACTGGATCGTCCCAATCTTAACAACGAGTATGTAGCTAGTATCCCCATTCCACAGAGATTTCTCTCATCGGTCACTCATCGGATGCAAAAGTTATCGCTTCCGGCCACCCATCGAATCGCAGTCCGATGAATCTTCGAGTCATCGGACGATCTTGGCTCATCGGATCACCGACCGACATGTCTGACACTCACCTGATAGTCGACCAACCAAGTCGGATTCTTCGGACTGCGATCCAGTACACTGCAGTGTGTGGCCGGAAGCAACAAAATTTGCTTACGATGAGTGACCGATCAGAAAAAGTCTCTGTGGAATAGGGTTTAACGGTTATTGTCCAAAAAAAAAAGTTTACCAAGCGCCAGTGTTGGCTGATCACCCTGAATTTATAGACCGTTGGCCTTCAGATGTCACTAGCTTTATACGATGAGTGTGGAGAGTGATCCCAGCACCAGCGTAAATCCGCAGCGAAAAGTGGGGGATGATCGGCGATAGTCATCACATATAGCCGGCGCAACGGTGGGGTCCCCCACATTTTTGCAGAAGATATAGTGAGTGAGTGAGTGAATGTTTGTCCCCCCCCCCCACACACACACACACACACGCACGCACCTTTTATTTTGCATAAGACATAAGATGGGAGGGAAATGGCAGTAAATAAAATTGTAATATAGATGTCTAATTCTGTTTATGTAATAATGTAGGAGATACTTATATCTATCGGATTTCTCTATTTTCTTGATTCAAGTCGATTAAATCCCCAGGGGCATCCATCCCTTTTTAAGATGGGGGCAAAAACTATGAAAATATGTGCGAGGGAACGGAGCGACCGAGAGGGGGAAGGGTATGAAAATAAATAGGTTACCTTCTCCCAAAAGATTTTGCAATTTCAGACCTGCCATTCAGAGATGTAGTGCATTTGGTGAAATATTAGATATTTGTTGACAAAGAAACGTCCATATTTAGGGAAATGTGCTGGAATAGGGTGTGGAAAGGGGATAGGCCCCTCCCACACGAGGGAGATTTCGCTTTCTCAGGCCTAAAACTCAGAAATATGGTGCAAACTTTTGGTGAGATATTCGATTTTTTTTCTATCAAAAGAGTCTTCTTCTTTTGGTTGTCTCTCGAAGTCCGAGGAAGACTAGGTGTTGCGCCCTCGTTGATGTGTCCGCATGTGACTGGGAATGCAGAAACTGGAGACACACATGCGATTCCAGGTAGGACATGGAATGCCAGACGGTGGAACACAGGTAGATGCAGCTTGGTGCCGTCTCTCCCAAGCAGCTGCAAGGCGATGGAGGCGATCATCTTCACAGGCAGTTACAGCCTTCTTTGTCAGGGCTCGCCAGTGATATCTGTCTGCAGCAGCAGTCGAGTTCACGGGATTGTAAATGCGCCTATTTGAGGTTGGCCTTGAGATTGTCTTTTATTTATAACGTTTCTTGGGACGGCCTTGCTTGCGATTGCCGTGTGACAGCTCGCTATAGAAGGGATCCTTGATTCTTTCATGCGGATGACATGGCCAGACCAACGAACCTGAGCTTGGAGGATTTTGGCTTCAATGATTGATGTCCTGGCCCTGTCCAAGACCTCTTGGTTTGTGATGCAATCTTGCCATCGAATATGCATGATGGTCCGCAGAGAAGGCATGTGGAACTGTTTCAACTTTTTGGTATGCCTGCGGTACAGGGTCCACGTTTCGCAGCCAAAGTGCAGAGATGAGAGGACTACTGCATTGTACACCTTGAGTGTGGTTGAAAGGCAAATGTTCTTGTGTTGTAGGGCTTTCATGCGTAGTCTTCCAAGTGCCGAACCGGCCATTTGTATTCTTGCTGCTATTTCATTGTCCAGAGTACCATTGCTGGAGAGCGTACCGCCCAGGTATTTGAAGTTTATGACATTCTCAAGCTTAGTGCCGTTAATTGTGATGCTTGGCTGGCAGGATGCACTGTTTGGTGCTGGCTGGAGGACTTCTGTCCTTCCAAGCCTGATAGTCAGGCCAAACAACTTTAACGTTACAGAGAACTTGTTGACGATCACCTGTAGGTGGTTCTCTTTGTGTGCCATTAGAGCACAATAATCCGCAAACAGAGCTTCGAGAATGAACCTCTCTAGCACCTTTGTCTTCGCTGCAAGGCGTCTCACATCAAACAGCGATCCATCTAATCTGTACCTAATGTAGATGCTAAGCTCAAGGTCACTGACAGCGTGGACTAGGACTTGTGCAAAGAAGAGGTTGAACAACACAGGGGCAAGCACACAACCTTGTTTTACACCATTGTAGATGTCAAATTTTTCGGATGGTTCGCCATTTGACAGAACTTCACCATTCATATTTTCGTGGAACAGTCTAATAAGTGTGGTGAACTTTGCTGGGCAGCCAAGTTTCCTAAGAATTGTCCAGAGTGCTTCCCTGTTGACACTATCAAATGCCTTTGTTAGATCTATGAAGACATCACAGAGGTTCATATTCTGTTCAATGCATTTTTCCTGACCCTGTCTCATAACAAAGACCATGTCGACTATATTACGACTGCATCGAAAACCACATTGTGTGTCAGGGAGGTTTCTCTCTGCGACTGTGGAGGTCAGCCGATTCAGAATGACACGTTCAAGAATTTTTCCAGCAATCGACAGGGGGATGTGCCTCCATAGTTCCCGCAGTCTGCTCTGGAGCCTTTGTTTTTGTATAAGGCAACTATCGTGGCGTCACGGAAGTCAGCTGGCATTTTTTCTTCATCCCAGAAACTGGTGAGAACATTGTGGAATTCCTCAAAGGCCTGGTCGCTGAGTGCCTTGTACACCTCTGCAGGAATACCGTCCTGGCCAGATGCCTTTCCTGGATTCATCTGCTTGATGGCTTTCTTTACTTCGGCTATGGATGCGGGGACATCAAGATCCTCTTTCATTGTTTGCAGTGGGACCTGGTAAAGCGTAGCTTGCTCAACTGCAGATGAGTGATTCAAGAGTTGACTGAAATGCTCTTTCCATCTCTCATTTATGCCAGTCCTGTCCCTGATCAAGGTGGTTCCGTCTGCTAACAGAAATGGACAGGAGCCTGATTTTGCAGGGCCAAAGACTGTTTTGATGGAGCTCAAAAGAGTAAGAAAATTACAAACTAGTATATAGAGAAATGTGCGGGGAGGGAATGTGGGGGAATATTCCCTCCCACACGAGGGAGATTTTGCATTTTCACACCTTAAATTCAAAGATCTAGTACACTTGGTGACATGTTTGGTGTTTTTTCTATCAAAACGCAAGAAAAATAGATACTTAGGAAGGTGTGCGGGGGAGGGGATGGAACACCTCTTCCAACACGAGGGAGATTTTTGCATTTTCAGACTGAAGAATCAGGGGTCTGGTGCACCCATTGAGTGGTATGTTTGATTTTTCTTTTTTAATGAAAAAGCACGAAAAATGTATACTCAGGGAAATGTTCACGGCGAGGAGGGATATAGCCCCTCCCACACAGGGGGACTGAGTGTAGAGTGGGGGATACTTCCTCCAACAATACTGAGAATTTGAATTCTCAGACCTAAAATCTAGAGACATGGTGCACCCATTTAGTGAAATAATTAATTTTTTGTTTGTAATAGAAACAAGTAACGATTACGTGTATTTTGTTAAATGTACTGGGAGAAGATGATGTGGAAGGGGGATAGGCCCTCTCCAACACGAGGGAGATTTTGCATTTTCAGACCTGAAATTCATTGAAAGAGTGCACACTTTTGGTGAGATATTCGATTTGTTTATCTGTCAAAAATGGGAGAAATATGAGCAGTACATTGAAGGAAACATGTGGGGGAAGTGCTGGAAAGGACACCCCTTCCACACAAGGGAGATTTTTGCATTTTCGTACTTGAAAATCAGAGATTTCGTGTACTCCTTTAGTGCAATGTGCAAAATTTAAAAGATTATATTCAGGGAAATGTGCGTGCGGGGTTTGGGAGAGAAAGTGGGAGGAGGATAACCCTCTTACACACGAGGTAGATTTATTACATATGATGCACATTTTTGGTGAAATATTCGATTTTTGTTTCTTTCAACAAGAGAGTACAAAAGAAACTTATGTGTGCTTCCAGGGGGAGAGTGTGGAAGGGGAGACAGCCCCTTTCCTCACGAGGGAGATTTTGCATTTTCCGGCTAGAAATGCAACGATATGTGACCCTGCACTTCAAAACAAACAAAAAGTCGCCAGACACGAATTTTTAGTTAAGACCATATTCTGAAAGAGCAGACTTTAAGCTTTAAAATGATGTATAACTCAAATCAAATGGACTCTCCTAACCTATCCAAATATTGGAAAGAAAGCACAAACTCAGGAAAAGTGTGAACTGAGAAAAGAGGCTCTGAAGTACAGTGTCTATTCAAGCGCTTAATCTTTACCAAACCGTGCTGGCTGTGCGTTGAATGGGACAAAAACAGGAAGTAAACCACCAGAGTAACAACAATGAAGGGATTATCAGATTAAACTGAAATCAAGCATGCCTCATTAACACATTCTGTCCATAATTAATGCCAACTTTCAAAGCAGTAGCACTATCCTTTCAAAAATTATTAGAGTTGAAAGTGAAGAGTGTGGACAAGGTTTTTCAGAAATGAAAAAGCGATTCTAAAGACCGGCACACCTAATCACACTATTCTATCAAAAATGTTCGATTATAAACTGCTAAAAAAACACACTTTCCTGCCCGTTTTATGATACCAAATTTTAGCATAATGTAGAAGAAGACCCGGTCTTTCAGAAGATATGAAGAAGTCAAGTTCGGCTAGGTTGACCCATTTCACTTATTTTCAGTCCTCACGCAAAATCAGTGTGTGCGACTTTATGTTCGTTTTGAGGTGCACGGTCACATATGATACACACTTTTGACGAAATGTGAAATTTTTTTTCTATTAAAAAATAAGGAAAATAAAGACTAGTATTTAGGGCAATGTGAGGAGGAGGTTGTGAGAGGGGTATTACTCCCTCCCACACGAGGGATTTTTTTTCTTGTTATTCAAAGATCTGGCATACATTTTTGGTGTTACGTTTGGAAAGTCGTCAATCCTCAAGGATTTGATAGTCCGTAATGTGGGTATTCCCCAACTCCTCAAAACTTTGGCATCATTGAAAACGGAAATGACAACATATATACACATTTTGACGGCAAATTGTGGACATTGTCGATCAAAAGTGTACTAAATCTATAGGGAACCCAGCTTCGGAAGGGTTAATTGGAAGGGGATATCATCGTCCCATATGAGGGAACTTTGGCATTTTCTAAGTGAAAGATCTGGTGCACACTAAAGATGAAATATTAGGAAACTTGTTCATCTCAAAAGTGTACAGACAGGGGCGTCGATCCGTTTTTACGATGGGCGCAGGGGGCAAAACTGTGAGCGGGAAGAAATGTGGGAAGGAGCGGAGCGACCGAACGGGGGAAGGGTGTGGGGGAGGGTATCGCCTGTCCACACGAGGGAAATTTTGTATTTTCAGGCCTGAAATTCATCAATCTGGCACACACTTGTAAAATTTTTGATTTTTTTTTTCTTTCAAAAAGTAAGAAGAATAAAAAGGCCCCCTATTCACAGACATGTGATGATCAAATGGCAGTATCTCGGCTCTTGTTCCGAGTGTGTGACATCACTGTGTAGGCCTACTATAAGAGTATTGAAGTTGACGGGGACGGGGAGGGTGTGGGAAAGGGTAGCCCCTCCTACACCACGGAGCTTTTGCATTTTAATAAATGAAATAAAACGATCTAATGCACACTTTTGAGGAATATTTGTCAACCCGCAAAGAATACCAAGTCTAAATCTATGGATAGGAACCGAGATGACTTTTGATTTTATTTTGATTGAAGTGACATATCTGTTGCGCACGTTCTGATGAAATATTCTGAAATTTGTTAGTCTCCCAAGTGTGCTCAGTGTATAGAAGGGGACCTAACGGGGGAGGTATTGGAAAGGGTATCCCCTCTCGCACGAGATTATGCTTTTTCAGAATAGAAATCCAACGATCTGGTGCAGATTATGGGTAAGATATTTGGACAGTTTTTTATCCAAAAAAGGCAGGAAAATTTGCCTTATTTCGGAAATCATTGGGGAACAAAGTGACATGTTTGCTCTTCTTCATGTCTTTGCCCTCCAGAATCGACAGAATTGCATATGCAGAATTCACATGCAAATATCTCGTATACGTTTTTGACGGAATTTAGGAAATTATCAATTCCACGCTTTAAGTCGATATATTATCTTTGCGAGCGAGCACTTGAAAAAAAAGTATAAAAAATCCTGAAAGATAGCATACTGTTAAGCTATGTTTAGCGTATGAACGTCATAAATATGCCAAATTTATTACAATCATACTTTTTTCTTCTTTAATTTTTTCCTCAAATTTCATGGGAGATAATTGTACATGCCATCCCCCTCCTCCAAGAGCTGGATGATGTATCCCCCATCCCCCACCCCCCCCCCGGAATTACGCGCATGGATCACAGTGTCAGCCAACACTATAGCTCTTGGGAGACTTTTATTGGGCAATAATTGTTAGCTACAAGGCTTCATCAAGATTCTGATTGCGAAGATTGGTCAAAAGAAGAATAAAACTGGGAAAGGACTCAATGCAAAGACCTCCTCTAGGAGTCGACGACCCAGTCCCTTTAACTTCAGCGTTTTAAAGTGGATTGAAACTTATTTAGATATGGATGTCAATTTAGTGAATGCAGCAATGTTAGTAGAACACATCAATGAAAGTTTAAGGAAAATCCGACAATAGGTTCACAAGTTATGAATTTTTAAAGTTTCGGTGCCGCTACTGCTGGATAAGAAGACTACGACATTTTGTGACGTCACGTATAAAAAACGATGCAACGAATTCCACAAAATCTATTTTTCATGATAAATACCCATTCCTTCGAATTTTTATTGACTTATGCTCAACGAAAATTTATTCCTCCTCCCCCTTTTCTAAATAAGGTAAACGATGTGCTCTTTTTAAATGCCAGACAAGTGAAAATATGTTGATTTTTTGAATATTTTCTTTTTCCATAGTGACATAACAAACTATTGTAGACTTCTCATCCAGCGATAGCAGCACCAAAACTGTAAAGATTCATAACTTTCAACTGATCGATCGATTTTCCTCAAACGTATTTTACTTATGTGTTCTACTAATTATTGCTGCATTTACTCAGTCCACGTGTCCATTTGGATCTCTTTAAGTGCCAGCAGAATTTCCTGTGCAACCACCTCAAGTGCCAGTTGACTATCGTACTTATGCACTTCTACGCCTATGGCTTCTGAGTATTCAGCAACGGGGGATACTCAGTTCCCAATTACCCTCATGCTGCTGCTGTTGAGACCCAGGGCTCCCTTGATATTATTGGGAAGTACAGTTGAGTTACAAACTATAATAAAAAGAAAGATAAGACAAAAGTATCTGCTTATGATACAAGTATTGTAGTTTTGAATTGTGGTGCTAAGCTTCTTTCTAAAGACTAACGATCTAAAGACTTCAGAGATACACGGAATTGGCATTTCACTTCTAGTATTTTGGCACCAAAGTCATATTTTCTTTACATTGCCTTATGGCCAAGCAGGATTTAGATCGCTGACAACTGCAGAGCTTGTTTTGCTTGAGCAAGCAATCACACAACACAGGGCAGGGAGTTGATGCATGGCTCGTCAGGAGGTGTACTGTTTTGGAGAGTCCGTTTGACCCGCTTCCATGTACGATTTCCAATTTTAGCGCAAATCATCCCAGTATCTGGTCTGAGTCTGATCACCATCCAATTACTCTGATTACTGATCAGTCGGACTGGTGTCCTGCGATTGAGGGAAGTGTTGGATCAGTGTCAGGTCACCCTCGAATTACCCTCCAATCGCAATCAGATGAACAGATGACAGATATCAGGGCTACCAACCTTCCATCCAATTACCCCAATCAACGTTAGATCTTTATTGGATTATCCAGAAAAACAGGCCATTGTCAGCTCTAAGATCTGTATTATCTACGACTGACGATAGTCAGGTTCTGCTATGAGATACACTGTAAATAATTCCCTATAAACACGTCGTGAGTTTACTGAACAAAAAAATGCAGCTCTTATGCTATTTATTTTTCCAACGAAAATCCAGTAACAAAAAATATATATATTTACAATACTTTCCTACAAAAAACCCTAATACAATTTCATTCCTATTTACACAAAAAATTATAGAAACGTTCAGGAGCAAATCAATGAGATAATTATACTCATAATTCCTAGACACTCTAAACAAATCCTAGACCCGGGTTTAATCAAATATACCTGTGGTTCAATACTCTATCCTATGCGCACGTGTGATTTCAATTTATACTGTCCGACGAGGATGGGGGTGAAGCGGGTGATGAAATAGTCCGTAAGGTAATGCAGAGGTTGCCAAGATAATCGGGATGTCGCCGAGTTAACGAGGATGTCGTCCGGCTGGCGGGACTGTTGTCGTGTCGACAGGAATGCCCCCATGTGCACCGGAGGGCTACCGAGTTCACGGGAATTCTGTCCAGCTAGCGGGAATTGCCCTAACGCTAACCGAGATGCCGTTGAGATAATGGTGATGCCGTCGAGTGGAGTAGCGATGCCGTCGAGATAATGGTGATGCCGTCGAGATAATGGTAATACCGTCGAGCCCAGCTCGTCGGTGTCGATCTATATGGGAATATTATAACCACCTCTCATATGACATTACTTATTCACAGGGTAGTAGCAATCATGAACCGCAGTTCAATATTTCCCTACACCTAACCAATAATGCTCCTGTATAATACCATAATTAATTCTTACACCATCACCGAGACCTACATATACCTACTAGAGCTACTAGAGAAATAAACCACCGCCATATATATAATCATATACTCACTTAAAATATGAACATTACAGGTCATCTCGTATATAAACTATATCACAACAGCAACAAAACCAACTACAACTGTATTCTCTTAACATATATCCGTTTCTCATTTAAATCCTTCAGCAACCAAATTTACATTCTAACTTATCATTTACCAAAATTCTAACTTCATTCACTTTAACTATGAACAACAGAGCCTGGATTATATTTTCCTGATACAACCATAGAAAAACAAAATACACTGTATCCACAACTATCGCTGTAAATTTAAACATTTCACATATAACATTCCCCTGCTGACTTGGCCTGCCTTCCTGCCAAACTACAACAAAATCCTATTTTACCATTATACAACATATCCACTCTTACATACATCATAATCTATACTCTAGCATAATTAATTCACATATTATAGTGAACCAGCGAACATAACATAAATCTCTATATGCAAAAAATATAACAATAATGACAAATTCAGAATATTACAAAAACAAACTTATACAGCTACATAACTACTTACGTCTGATTTGGTGTTCAGACCCTGAAGTAATGGTGAGGAGGAGACTTCAGCTGTTGTCAGTGCCTGCAGCATGTCTTGCGCGTGCCCTGCACTTATGCGTGGGGCTTCTATGCCATGATTCTCCTGCCTGAAATGCAGCGCTGCGTTGCAGGCCGATCAGCAACCTCTCTACTCCTATCACCTGTGAGTTAGAAGAGCATGTCCTGCTCTGACAGATGTTCAGATCCAACTGATTTTTCCCTCCAAATTTACTTTCCTTGTCGCCTCTAATATAACTCCACCCTTTACAGTGCTTAAACTGGTTCCAACTAGCTTTCCCCTTTTTATTACATGTCCCTTTTCTTTCCAACTAATTCTCCCTTTTTCTTTAAACCTATCTATCCCAACTATCTCCCCTTTTTTAATACCTATTCTTTCCTACCAACTCTCCCTTCCTCAGTTAGCTATTCTACCCTGACTCCCCTGAGCCTCCCTCTTTCGTCTACACTGTCCTTTCTCACTGACCACTTCTCTCCACCTGGCTTGCCTGATTCTGAATGTCTATGCTGTTTACTTCTGCTGTCCCCATTTCCCACCTGATGGCTTGCCTGAACAAAAGAATCTTACACATCCCACACTCGCACTCTCAGTCACAGCCATCGTGACAGCCATCTTTATTGGATTATCAAAACAAAAACAAAAAACAGGGTCCCCAAATTCCGTCTGTTAGGTCACATTTAGTCGGAACTCATCGGAAAGTGGGAAATTGCATTTTGGGGATCAGATGAGCCTCCGATGTTCAGTGGAATGGGGCCTTCATCGGTGATCTCGCCTCATCGGATCACGCCCAACACGTCTGACACTGACCTCATAGTCGACCAACACAAATCGGATTCATCGGACTGCGATACGCCACGCTTCAGTGTGTGACCAGAAGACAAAACAACTTTGTTTCCGACGAGTCACTGATGATAAAAGGCTTTGTTGAAGAGGTCATAGCAGTTTGTAAAGCCTCAATAATTAAAAAGCATATTAAAATTGGATATCATTAACAATGAGCACTTCAAAAAGTGAAATGAAAAAGCGTTGACTCTGTGGATTTGTGGTACAATCGAAGACTATTTATGAACACTAATTAAGACAAAATCTATGCGAATTGAATGGGACTTTTAAACATGATAAACATTGACATTTATTTCCGCTTTCACTCATAAACATGACACAAAATAAACACATTGGATTTTGGAAGATAACCGGTAATGATTGACACACAATGACACATAACGCAGATTCAAACGAGACAGTTACAAGTAGAGATTTCCAGTTTTGAAGTAAGTAAATGCAACCTAATAGATACAATGTTTAGGTATATAATGTTGAATATATGACATAATAATTGGGGGGACGAAACTTTAACTACATTATTATGCAATTAAGTAAGTCTTTACTAAGTTTAGTAGGATTAACTTTTTGAAAAACCAATAAGTTTGTATACAATGGGTCCCCCGAGAAAGAGAGAGATGGGGTAGGGAAAATAGTGGTAGACTAAGAGAAACATGATAGAAGAACACAAAAGCAATTAACGAACATACTTAGGAGTACGTGCATGCATTAAAAACACCCAGAGGCAGTACAGTACAAATATATACACGAAATATACATCTAGTTGAATGTTGATGAATGCAAAGAGACTTAACCAAAAAAAAAACACAAACAAAACTCCCACTAGCCTGCATGTGTGCATACGCTCACTTTCTTTTTCTCTTATGAATGCGTACTACCCATTGTGTGTCCATACTAGTGGGGACGGAAAGTGGAAAACAAAAGGAATCCCAGGTTACTAAACCAAACGAAAAGACTACAGTTATGCAATGGTGTGTCTCAGATGCATGTGTCTGGAGATATCTACAACAGAATGACTGTTTTCTGTTTTGTTTCGTTTGTTATGTATTTCACTGAATAATCACAAAGTGCACTCTCACTTCTTTAACTTGTGCGAAGCAAAACAAAGAATCAGGACGATTATTAGGCCTCTTTAACCCACTGAAAATATAATGGTCCATGGAATATAAATTACAATTGTTTTAACGAATGTGTAGAACTTATGGTAAAAAAAAAAGATAACAAGGAATCACAAGATACCATCATCATTCAAATTGGCAATACCCCTGTTGTAACTCTGTTTCGTATCCTCTAACTCTGTTGGTGATTTTCCTCTTGTCTTTTTTATTTAACTCAGAATTGCTTTGGAAAGCTCCGGAGCTTTTGCAAGACGACGACGATAAATGTCCAGAAGGAACTCAAAAGGGCGATATTTATGCTCTCGGTATCATTCTCTATGAGATGGCTACGCGACAGGGTCCTTTTGGCAAATGTGTCCTAGGCCCAAAAGGTTGGTATGTTCATAGACATGGCCTGATTGTTTCCGTTATTCTGCCTAGAAGCAATGCCAAAGTAATCTCAGTCTTTTGAAAAGTATTGTCAGAATCATTGTATTGACGTGACGGTTCTTGTCTCGCCTGCGAAAAACATTGAACCATTTTCGAAATCATCACCGGCAAAATACACTGCACTGCTACCGACACATGTGTAAATCTTTGATAGTGATATTCAGCATTCATGATATTTCAAGTATGTTATACATGCTCAAGGCCAAGACTTTGTCACAAGTAAAGAGAACAAAACGAATAGAGCAAAATGTTTCACATTCAAGCGTAGTACACGGCACGGTATCACTATTATTTTCCATTATTCTTGCATTCTCGAACTTAACAAACTTGTATCTGAGCTGAATTGTATGTAGCTGAAAATAACGAAGGGGGAATGGTTAATGGACTGTTATCTCATTGTCGCTTAAACTTACTCGCAAAGTACTATTTGCGGCTATTTGGTTACTCTACATTTATTGCAATGAACTTATTAAATCTTCAACGAATGTATTGTCCTATAACTATTACTGTTAGATTTACATATTGAAACGACTATAACAAAAAAAAAGTATACAAGGAATACAACCTATGTAGACATTTCTGGTGTAACATTTGTGCATCATTGAATAAATTCGATTTAATGTTCTTCATTGTTCATCATTTCAGGTGGTAGTGTACTTATTTGCTATTTGATATGAATAATCGTTAACAGTATCACTTTACCTCTTAGACCAGGCGTCCACTAGGGCGCGGACAAGACGTGGAAAGCGTTTCCGCACCTTCGTAACACTTCCGCTCCCTCTGCAAACCCTCCTGAAAGAATCCCGCGATGTGAGCAGCTTCGCGAATGAAAGCGGAAGACACCCGGAACGTTTTAGGACAGCGCGGTGCCGATGCGGATCTATGTATGCAAGCGTCCGGATCCGATGCGGACGTTTTGTGATCAAGACATGAATGAATCAACACGTTCCGCGAGCGAAAGAATTTTGAATGTTAGAAAAAAAAATAAATCCATGCAGCATCATACCAGTGAAACGCAAAAAGACCAAAAAGGGAGGCGAGGTCCCCATGCTATAGCCCAACAGCCAAATCTCTCTTCCAATGATGAGGAACAGGCTATCAGCATTTCCCAGTCCCAAATGAAGAAAGCAAAGCAGAAGGCAGTGGATGTTTTGCCAACACTAACTAGGAAAAAGAGGAAGCAGCACCCTCCGCTCCGAGTAAACTTTGTTTTTTGTTTCGTTCTTTTGAGATATCACTCTCATTTGAGGGATTTTTAATAGTTGTCATTACATCGTATATACACAGAACATTGTTTTGTTCGTTTTAAATGTGACCGCCCAACCCCAAACCCACAAAAGTGGAACTAGGTCAAAACCTACATACATATGTCAAAGCACTATGTTCTAAGCTTGGAAAATTATTTAACTTGTTTGAAAATGACCATCCTAACCCATTCAAAAGGGACCAGGACGAGCGCTACCTGAGCATCTCTCACAGCTGGCATTTGAGGCAATAGAGCAAAGGGAATTTCGGCTGGTGTGACCTCCATGACGGCTAGCAGTCAAATGAGAAAAATCGAAAGTCGGCTCCCAATTTATAACCTTGCCCTATTTTCTTATACAGTGTACTGTCCGCATATCTAACTTATATCCTAATTGTCCTAGTTCATGATTTTGCCACTCGGGTGTAATCCTAGATGATTGTGTCCGCGCTGTCCGGCTACGATTAGCATATTCCGGAGTGATTCCTAGGACACTCCTAGGAATGTCTGCAGTCAGTCCGTAGACTAAGAATGTCCCAGGACAAGCCGATTCGCACACTTTCTCCGCGTCTGACGCGGACAACATGCCGAAATGACAGAATTTGCTTCCGCAACCCTTCCTAGGCTTGTCCGCGCCCTGGTGGACATCAGCCCTAGAATATGAAAGGAGCCCATTAACCAAGGTAAACGCAATTGTTTGAAAGTAGCATTGGAATTCACGTGTGGTCAAGCGTGCAGCAGATCAGGTATTTTTGAACCGTAGGTCAATAACCAAAAGCATGGTTCTGTAAACTGAAATGTTCCAAATTGCTCAGCACTGGAGGAGATACCCAATTTACAATGGATCCGTCTATTTTTTTCAAGCGAAGCTTTGATTTAGTAGCATATTGACCGCTATAATGTAAATGAGGTTGGTATTGTTATCATTTTGTGGGTTTTTTTTATTTCGGTAGAAATAATAGAGAAGATAAAGAATCCACTGACACCAAGTAACCCGTTTCGGCCACAAGTAATGGACATCGAGGACTGTCCAGCCTGTATGCTGACCACCATGCAAGAGTGTTGGAGGGAAATGCCAGAGGAACGACCAGATATTAAGGCAGTCACTTCCAAACTCAAGCCACTGCAGAAAGGGATGTGAGTCTGATATATTACAAGAAACATCATCGTTTGAAATGAACAGAAGATTCAGAAACCCCGTTGCTAAAACATTTTCACGCACTTAAAGAAATCACCCCCTCCCCCTTTACGGACATTTGTGTTAGTGGGTTGATAAAACGGGTCTAGGGCAATTACCCCCTAGGCAATTACCCCGGATCCTTCCCCTGGCCCAAAATCCTAACCCTAACCCTAACCCAAACTCTAACCCTACCCCTTATCTTTACTCTAACCTTACCACTAACCAGTATTTAGCCTGGGGGTAATTTTCCTCGGGGGTAATTGATGTTTAAGCTATCGTCTGTTCCTAACTTGTCATCACGAATCAAACACAAATTTACATGAAATACTAGATATTCCATTTTATTAGTGAAGTCATAATAATTGCCTATGATGGAGGGGGAATATAATTAACACCTACACTGGCGATTTGCATAAATAGTCGAGACAAACCTGCAGATTTTGGTAAGATAGAAACCATAGAATACCAATTTAAGCAAATAGCGATCGTATTAAATGCTTGATTCCATTTCGAATTCCACAGAGCCCCAACTAGCAGCACGTGTTCATTAGCTTATCATGATTACTAGTATCATTATCACAATCGTTTGTAGTATTTGTAGTAGTCGTAGTACTCCTACTGCCTCATTTTTGCGCATTTTGTTGGGGCGCTGTGGCATAATGAATAAGACTCCCGACTTCCAATCAGAGGACCCGAGTTCGAGTCCCACCGAGTGCTTACGTCCTTGGACAAGATGTTTTTACCCACCAGGTCCCTCTCGACCCAGGTGTATAAATGGGTACCTGGCAACGCTGGGGTAATAATAATGGCAGGGCCCTCTGGTAGAGCAGTGGCAACACTGAAGAGGCTACCCTGGATAAATAAGACCTTATTCTTATTATTGTTATTATAACCACCATCCATTTGAGACGGGTGCTATATCCATCTTTTGGCGGATGCAATGTATATAACAGGAACAGGTTCAGTCTTATTTCTAATCATTAAAACGTCTATAAGACAACAAGTTTAAAACTACTTAAGTACTTGAATGAGACCGGGAACTAGGAAAATAGGCAACCTGTTTTACTTCACCATTACTACAACAAAGCTGACGTTGTATGTAATAGCATTTGCTCACAAGTCATATGGTATGACAGGAAGCACATGAATTGTGCGTTGCATGCCTTCTTACGCTGGAAAATTGAAATTTGTTCCAATATCATTGAATCAAAGTTACAAAATACGGCTTGTGAACTTCAAAAAGTGACCATTTTGCCTTCAAGGCGTGCTCACTGAAGCGTGACCCGACGATATACACTGAATTCCTCATGATAGGTAGCTTGGAAGTGCAGCTATTTTCCCCGTGTTTAGATTTCCTCGAATGTTCCTGATTCAGAAATTACAGCGATTTGTTTTTGGGGGAACTTACTTTTTGTTTAGTGTTTATTTTAAAGCACTAATGCTCGGCTTTTGTTTCATCTGCATAATGGTAAATTATGCCTTTAAGCAGTTCGCAACTTATAACAATGAGTTCAATGACTTCAAAGCATTAGTGAAACGCCATAGCCGAACAATTGTGTGCATTTTGTGATAAAAGCACCAAACTTCGTACAAAAGTTTACAATTATATTCCAAATAATTCAGATATTGGGCCATCGTAAATTGCCCCCTCAATGGCCAGGGCAGTCATTTTCCAAACTTGCCGCAATAGATGCAGTTCTTTTAGAGTCAAAATTTGCTAATTCCAGAAGAAAAAGTCGATAACATTTTGCACACATTGTGACACAAGTGGAAAATTTAAATCAAAACAAATTTAGATATTGGGAAATCGTAAATTCTGCTCTCGACGGCCATGATAGCCATTATTCTAAAATGACCGCCGTAGATGCCATTCTTTTATTAACAGTTTGGAAATTCCAGAAAGAAAACTCAGATTTTGGACACAGATGGAAAATTACATTCAAAATAACTGAAGATAATAGGCCATGGTAGATTGTGCCCTAAAATGTCATAGCCCCGTTTTTCAAAATGGCCGCGAAAGATCCCTCATTTGGGGGTGGAAATTAGTTGATTTCAGACGGAAAAGTCAGTAAGATTCTGTACTTAATTCAAAACTTTTGTTCAACATAAATTCACATATCAGTGTAATGAATTGCGTCCCCAACGCCCATGGTTGACATTGATGCCGCTTATTGTATAGTAAAAGTATTGGGTCCCAATAGAAACATATCAAATACAATCGATATAATAATAGATATTTTTGCTAAATAAAAGGCTATTTTACATATGTATGTCTTCTAAAAGTATACAAGTTATATTTTATAACAGCTCTTCTTCATATAGTCCCATGCGTTGAATTATATGATGTTTGTGGGAAACTTAATACACCGCCATTGTCTCTAAATATTCTTTACTCTTTCATTAGAAATTTTGCAAGTATACCAATTAAGCATACATTACCTCGCTGGATTTCCATTCTAAATGTGCAAAAGTTCCCGGTTTCGGAGGGGGATAACACTCCCTCCCCCTCAACCTCCCCCTTTGCTTCACCTCCATGGACTTAGTTAAAAGATGCACACGTTTAACAAGAATTGAGAAAAAGCACGGTCTAGCCATTCACATCGTCACTGCATATTCATTTTTCTTTAAATTTTCCAAATATGCCACCTTAAGTGCACATTTGCATTTCAATTCTAAAAATGCAAACGTTCCGATATGTGGCAGAGAGGATATACTCTCCCCTTTTGGTACACTTCCACGCAGTGATTACCGTGAAGAGGCACACGCGGATCAAGAGTTGAAAGCTCCTGCACGTTTTATAGCCATTAACATCGTTCCAGGATATTAGTTATATTCTTACTTTTTTATTGAAAAATTTTCAAATTTTCCACAAAAAGTGTGTTTCAGATTGTTGAATTTCACTAGAACTGCGAATGTTCCCTAGTGTGGCAGGGGACTCTCTCCCTATCCTCTTCCACCCCCCCCCCCCCGGAAAAAAAAAACAATCCTGCATACAGTCATGTATGTTTACATGAATCTTCGAATGTTGGTGGATTCCGACAAGGGAAGAAGTTAAAATGCCGATTAACTTTCCTGATAAGCAGCACATAATATTATTATGTGCTCTGACAAACTTTCCACAACTTTGCGCCATAACAACAAAAGTCATACTACAGACCGTACATCACCTAAAGATACCGGTCAAGTTCGAATTTTGGTGAAGTTGGACACAGTCCATGGTAAAAAGGTCAATGAACTTACATTAGCCTTTGCCTTTTTTACTTTTGTTGTTCCGCGAATAATTTCTTTTAACACCACATTGCGAATGATATGATGTTCCTTCTGGAATAAGCAAATTTTCAAGACAAAAAAAAAAGAATTGTGTGGTTGCCATTTTGACAAATAACTGTCATAGCCATTGCGGACACACCTTATGAAGGCTCGATATGTATATTTACGAAATTTTGTCTTCTTCTTGCGTTCGCAAATTTTCAAGAGAAAATACTACGGCTACGGCAGCCATTTCGAAAATTGGCTGCCATTACAGTTAAGGATTTTTTTTTCTTGGAAGTTTATTATGGAAAACTATTCAAATTTATCTTTAATTTAATTGTCTACCTGTTAACGAAATAACGTTGGCATCTTTTACTGGAAGTACCATTAAAAGAAAAAAGGCATCAATGGCAGCCATTTTGAAACATAGCTGCCATGGCTGTTGAGGACGCAATTCAACTCTGGCCTTATATCTAAATCTATTTTGAGTATAGTTATCAATTTATAGGCATAATTCTATGGACTTCTCCTTCTGCACATTGACGATTTTTTACATTTAAAAAAAATGGCATCTTTGGCGGTCATTTTAAGAAATGGCTCCCATGAGAGTGCCATTATACAATGACCTCTGATGTTATTTAATTTGGAACATGATTTTCCACGTGTGTATCAATTTTTATTGACTTGTCTTTTTGAAATAAGCAAATTTTTACGAAAATGGAATCAATAGCGCCATTTTAAAACATGGCACCCATTGAGGTTCTGGGTGCATTTTATGATGACGTATATGTAATTCTTCTTGAAAATAATTTTCAACTCGTGTGCAAAATCTCATTAGCGTTTCCTTCTGAAATCAACCAAAATAGCGTCAATGGCGGCCATGTCAGAAAATTGTTGCCAGGGAAGATGACGGTGCAATTTTCAATGACCTATCATCTAATTTTATTTTGAATGTAATTATCCACATGTGTGCATAATCTTACTGACTTTTTCTTATAGCAAATCTTTACCAAAAATGGCATATATGGCGGCCATTTTGAAAAAGTCTGTCATTTCCCTTGAGGGCGCAATTTACGATGTGTCAATATCTAAATTTATTTTTGATGTAATTTTTCACTCGTGGGCAAAATCTTCATGACTTTTCCTTCTGAAATTAGCAAATCTTTACCAAAAATGGCATCAATTGCGGCCATTTTTAAAAATTGCTGCCATGGTCGTCGAGTCCCGATATCTACATTTATTTATTTACAAAATGCACAATTGTTTCATTTCTTTCATTTCATTTTATTTCATTTCCGGCCAAAGTATACAATATGACAATTGCATGTAAACAAAGTAAATTACAATGTAACTGTTGCATATCCAAATGAGATTTAAATGCACGTCATTTGTTTACAATGAGACAATAAACATACTTTAGATGAAGAAATACATGGACAAAATGTGACTGAATCATAACAAAGAAAAAGTCGGTAATGGAGGGGACTGCTAAAAAGCCAAGCTTGCAGAATGCAGTCCCCTCGTGACTAGTAAAAATTGTGGTAATAATGAAACGAAACAATTAGACATGTTCCTCGGGAAGCAGCAAATAACAGAAGTACGCACACAAACGCACACACAGACAGAAACAAAGCAGCTCTTTTACATACGCGTGGAAAGAGTAAACAGGAGCTCAAAGGCCAGAAAGGGACAGGAAGAGGACAGAGGAAGGAGCAAAGGAGGAAGAGTTCAAGAGTCAATGCCAAGGCACATGAGACTTTGGTCTTACCGAGAAGTGGACTATATATGAATAATGTATTGTAACGGTTATGAAATAAATTAAACAAAGTTAAAGACGTTAGCAGCAAAGAAATCAATTACCAGCTTTCAAAAATACAAATCCCCAGTGATATAAGAATTCAAATACTACAAGTTTTCTTTAATTTCAGAGTAAAAGTGTTGAAACTTAGAGATTCTTTTATGCTGCTGTCAAGGGAATTCCAGAATTTAGGGCCAGCGAAAGAGAATATAGACTTTGCAAAAGTCGTCCTAAACAGTGGTAAATGAAATTCATTAGTTTCTCAAGTGGGGTATCAATGTACAGTTTTATTTTGAATAAACATGGAGTCAAACACAAAAGGAAGGATATGATTTATTAGTTTGTACATAAACTGTCCTAAATTCAAACAATACAAGTCCTTGATTTTTTAAATATTATTTTGATGAAACAAGTCATTAGTATGACATCTCCACGATTCTCTACAAATAATACGAAGAGCTTTGCAATAATAATATTCTTTCGAGATATGAAGAATAAGTGTTACCCCAGCCGAGAATGCCATAATTCAGATAAGGTAAAATTGAAGATGAATATAACATAAATAAAACATTTTTGGGAAAATAAAATTTAACTTTATTGATTACGCCGATATTTCTAGAGATTGACGGCAAATTGAATCGATATGCAAATTCCAGGTGAGCTTATCGTCAAGAATCAAACCTAAAAATCTAATGGAGGAAACTTATACGGCTATATTATCAACAACAAAAAATGTTCTGAGGTAATTTTTCCAAAGAATTACTGAAAAACGTACATTAAGTTTTTTGAAGATTAGTTTACAATTTGTTAGCCCTTATCTAGTAAAGTAACTTTTTTTAACTCGATATTCAAAGTATCAATCAAAAACTTGGGATCAGAACTAGAAAAAAACATATTTGAATCACCAGCAAATAATAAAAAGGAAAGAATACTTGATGAAATTTCAATATCATTGATACATTGATATAAAGAACAAATAAAAGTGGACCAAGTAAACTTCCTTGCGGTACACTACAAGTGATATCATGCATAACAGATGTATGACCATTAATATAAACAAATTGTTTGCGATTAGTAAAGTAATCCCTGAAACACTCCAAGGCCATGCCTCGACTACCATAATGGGATAATTTGTAAAGAAGTATTTTGGAGCCAGTGGTATCGAAGGCCTTGGAGAAGTCCAGGAGCACACCTATAGTATGACGAAATTTATCAATGGCTTTAGAGACTTTATCTAGGAAAGTAAGGACTGCATGAGATGTGTTGTGTTCTTGCCGAAAACCAAACTGATTATTAGAAATAATATTATGCTTAATAAGAAAATCCAAAGTCTAAAGTAAACAACTTTTTCAAGTAATTTAGAAATAGTGGATAACAAAGATATGTGGATAACAAAGATATATGTCTATAACAGACGTCTTCTCTATCCCCTTTCTTAAAAATTTGAATAACCTTAGATACTTTCATGGCCTCGGGGACAATACCATTACTTAGAGACAAATTAAACACATGAACCAAAGGATCAACAATAAAATTTATAGTGTTTTTAAAAGAACATTATCAATATTATCATAACCAGCACTTTTTTTACTCTTTAAATTCCGAACTATATCAATTCGTTCCTGTGAGTGGGAGCAAAAAAACAGGAGCTGGAATAAGGAGTTTGTAAAAAATCAACAACAAATAACTTTTGGGACTTAGGAATCTTTTAAGCAAGATTATTTCCTATTTGTGAGAAATATTGATTAAAGACATCAGCTATAGACCTTGTATCAGCAATTGTAAGATCATTATGTTTAATTGTAGTAATACGGGATGTTTCTTTGTTTCTATTAATGGCTGAATCAATAACTTTCCAAGTATTTTGGATATCATGTTTAAAATATGTCTGATCACTGATATATTTTCGCTTTGCATAACGCAAAATTTGAGTAAGAACATTTTTATATGAAATATATTTATGATGAGATTCCTCAGTACGTTTAATTTTATCAGCATAAAACACATAATTTTTTCGGTTAATTGATCGCAACAAGGACGTCGATATCCACGGGAGTCTAGGGGATCTTTTATAATTACTACATTTTTCTTAACTAAAAGAAGATGCTTATCCATGGGATTTCAATTTTCTCATGAATAAATCGAAGCATAATTAGGGTCCTCTGCATTATATACCTCAGACCTATCCACTTCATTAAATCATCTTGCAACCAAGCTACATTATCGGGTGTAACTTTTCGAAAATACACTACAGAAGAACTCAAATTACGTTTGCGATTAAAAGGAATATGGGTAAATATGCGGTAATGGTATGACAAATCCGATAAAAATTCCAGATTTTAACTGTGAAATATTCAGAACTAGGATATTGTTCATTGTTATCTTCACCAAGGTTTGCACTTTTACTTTGAGAATTAAAATCATAGTTTGCACAGAACCTTTTACTGTAGGGTTCGTTTGTTGCATGAGTTACTGAGCCATGATTAAACATATCAAAAAAAAAATCATCATTGTTTAGAGAGTGATAAGGAAAATTCACAACCTGTGTCATACTATCCATCATAAAATGGTATTACAACATTCGTTGACGGTATGAACAAGAGTGCATTAAAGAGTACGAGGCAAAGACCCAGAGAGAAGTGCAGAAGAAGAAGGGGCAGAAATGTAAGTATACGGAATGCAAGAGAGCGGCGCATTGACATTTTGAACTCACAAGACAACATAACTAGACAGACATACGAGAAAAATAAACGAAACAAGGAATACATTTAACACTTTCGTAGGAGTAGAAGCTATGAATATAAAATACACACGCGACATTCAAGGAACCGCCGTCACTCGTTACAATTGATGAATGTCTGGAGGGTACTGATGCAGTGGAAAAGACTGGAATGTAATGTAAGTACTGTGATACAATAATCAGATCTGCTACTTTAAATATTCCGTGTTTCAAAACCACGATGTCTCCATGTTGTGCTTTGTGTCAAAATCAAAATTCAAAAAACTATCTTTTAATGATTATATAAGTTATCATATAGACTTCATTATTGGACAATCTTTCAGTTTGGTTTGTAATGTCCAACAGCAACATCTAAGACAACGACTCTTACATAGAAAAGCGGTATACATACGAGTACAATATCATAACATACGGGTTGACTTTAGCTTAGGCGGTGGGTGTCAAACAATGCGTTCCAACTGTTCATAACCTTCATTAGGCATTTAGTTAGAGAGGGTGGAAAAAACAAGGAGCCCAGTTGGTTACCTGCATACCGCCTCAAACTATCTGGGACCATAGCAATTAACTAAGTGTTGTATTTTAACTGCGGAGCAATATTGGAATGTGGGTACAAAAGAAAAACGACGCAACTGCCTCTACGTACCTCTTTGTATACGTGTACATATTCGTAAATAAAGATACCGTAGCTGAAACTACAGACAGCTATCTTGCTATAAGTATTCAATGTCATGCCTTATATAGGAAAAAAACAATATACATGTACAATGTCATATCATGCGAGTTGGCTTCAGCTTAGACGATGGGTGTCAAACAGTGCATTCCAACTGTTCGTGACATTCATTAGGCATTTAGTTACAGAGGGTGGAAAAAACAAGGAGCCCAGTTGGTTACCTGCATACCGCCTCAAACTATCTGGGACCATAGAAATTAACTAAGTGTTGTATACTAACTGCGGAGCAATATTGGAATGTGGGTACAAAAGAAAAACGACGCAACTGCCTCTACGTACCTCTTTGTATACGTGTACACATCCATAAATAAAGGTACCGTAGCTGAAACTACAGACAGCCATCTGTATTCAACGTCATGCCTTATATAGAAAAGCAATATACATGTACAATACCATAGCATACGAGTTGGCTTTAGCTTAGACGATGCGTGTCAAACAATGCGTTCCAACTGTTCGTGACATTCATTAGGCATTTAGTTTGACTATGCCGCTTCACTATTTCAGAGGGACTGTGCGCTTAAGTTTGCTTGTCACGACGTGTGGACTGACAGACGTTCTCCTCCATTGGGCGCTGTGTGGGTCATTTGACTGAAATTAGTTAATTGGGGTAACAAGGGGATCGCACACGACGGCGCTGACTCCCGACATAGCCACTTTATAACGGCAAAACATTATGGTGTTATTCCTAGCTTGCTCAGAGCGAAAAATACCCACAGATAGTGGTAAATGAACTAAGTGTAATATTCTGTTTGTCAGAATTATGGTTGTGACCAGCAGTAATTTGGTTCGCTGGTCATAGCGGTATTCTTTGTACGCAATATATTCAATGCTCATTACACATTGCTAGTAATTTACCAGAATTGATACGGTTAAATGCAAGAAATACCTATAGCTTGTGTTATTACATCCCAATGCAGTCTACTTTATTCTAATTCTCTTTTGGATGAACTCGGAAAACATTCCTCTAGCGCAAGGGAGACTCAGAGAAGCATGCGATTTCTTCAGCACCATCCTAACAGGGGCCCGTCATCGTTTAACCAGTCGTCGAGGCAGCACAACAGCAAGAAAGTGAAATCAGTCCAATAAGTTAATTTAAAATCATTAAAGCCAACAAAGCCACTGAGCCAACGATAACTTACGACTTTTTATTTGTATTTTATGTTTAAATGCCAAATAAATGATGAAATAGTAATCATCATCACCATCATCATTTTTGTTATAACTTGAAGTGAATGTTAAACGCATGGACGATTAAAACGTTGATTTTATGCTTCATATTGTTTTCCCGTTTCGTTCTTATGTGAATTAATGTGTGAAAATAGTTCTCAAATATTGTTTAAATTGTTCAATTTCCGTTCTAAGAAAGGGAATTGAGACCAATATTGTGACCCGCGACAACGGTTTCAGGCAAAAGTCGCAAGAACAAATTCCCTCTTAGGCGGGGTACGAAGATTTTGACCATTATTTTTGCCGATTTTGGTTTTTTGCAGAAGTAGAATCTTTGATATGTTTTCTACATCTACCCTAAATTTCATAGAATGAGACTAAGTTTTCCTATCGAAAATGGAATTTTAAACACCCTATGTTGGATCGCACTCGTCAGTTTCGATCTTCCTTCGAACGCAGAGCCAATATGCCCGGTGCTGCTCCGGCGCGGCGTCTCACGTGCGATTGGCTAATGCTTCGCACACATTTACATAGTTCGGCTTTCGAAGACACCTCTCGCAGCGTTTCGGGAATGTTATGTCCACGTGTCCATGCTCCACTGTTGCTGCTACAATAGATATGCTCGTTCTGTAGTGTATGCTCTCCATTTGGCTTTCTATCCGAGCTTTTCTACCGCAATGTTCAGCAACGGAAATGAAACATGTCATGAGTCAAAGTCGCAGAAAATGAAATTTATTTATGCCTATATGTGAATTGTTCAGACTCTTAGCTTTACAATTATGTATTACAACCCATTTACACATCCCAATTATTCTTATAAACGAATATAAACTATATACGCTAATGATGTCTGTTGCGACACGGATTGTCGCCCCCGGCTCGGGGCGACAATCCTTGACGGAGTTGGCGTCACGGATTGTCGCCCCCGTCACGGATTGTCGTCTGGCGACAATCCGTGACGAGGGCTGGCGGCAAGGATTGTCGCCCGCCCTCGAAGCACATTTTGCTGGGTAATATCGTTCTGGACATAGTCATTGAAATACTAACACATAACTTACATGGCTACATCCATGCAGACATGCCATGTAAAAAGTCATGGTGAGGTTTCAAGGAAGTGTGTATGTGCGCGCGCACATGATAATTTAGTGTCCGTTTGTGCGTGTGTGTGTGTGTGTGTGTGTATAATGAAAGAATGTTGTTTATTATGTCAGCTTTTTGCGTATGTGTTTTTTAGCTGCGCGTGGGGAGGGATACCTAGTACGCTGTTGCTGGCATAAACGTTGATATTGATTTTATCAGCAGCTAGTTGAAAGAAATCAATAAATATCAAGGAAAAACAAAAAAAAGTGTTGAGTTGGTTTATTTGCATTGTGAGGATTTGTTTGAGTGCTTGTTGGTGTTTGTTTGTATTACGTATGTATTAGCCGTGTGCATATGGCAGTTCGTTTGTGCTAAAATCAACTAACGATTGACAAATTATTTACGGCGTCTGGAAATTATTCGTTCATGCATAAGGCATGCCAAACTTATTCTGGGACAAAGAATAGTGGTATGGACGTTGTAGTTAAGACTGATGGAAGAACATGACTGCAGTGAAAAAATGAACAAAGACAGATAACATTTAGGGAGGGTACCTCCCTCGTATGTATTTTCTCTCGGTCTCTCTCTCGTCTAGCCCGCGTCACCGCTGAAATTGACACAACCATACTATTTTTAGATCAACGCTGATGTGACCTCTTTAAAGTTTGAACACGTGCTCATACACGCTGAAGGCATTTTCATTGCCACAGTAGCGCCTGCAGCAGTTTCGGATTAACGAACCTTCGGAATAACTAACCTTTGAAATAACGAACAGCACCCGAATAGAACACCCCTCCATTTCCAAAATACAAAATGAAAAATGTAATACACATTCCATGGAGTGTAAAGTAGTTAAGACTTTATAGAAATACAGTCTTTCTCATTTTATATAGTTTATCGCTGCCCCACATCGTCCCCGGCCAGAAAAGTAAATGAAATAATGTAACCCCATTCCCTACCCAAAATGTGATAAGAATAACATACATTCAGAGAGTGCAAGAAAAATAAGTTCAGCACCATGGGTCAACGATGTCATCTGTATATGGGTGCCACGTAAAATGACCATTTTGTGGGAGAAATTTCATAACTCGACCATGCATCGGTTCTGCCACTCCATCACTCTGACTGTGTTGCAGTATTCCTTCAGATACTAGCAGCACCCGTGGAAATCCACGGGTCTGAGGGGTTTTATTTTTTTTTTCTCATAATACGATTTTGCACATTTTTATTGAAGAAATAAAAAGAAAAGTCTTCTCATTCTTTCGTTAATTGTGCTGTCTTCTAAATGACCACCCTTCCCAGAAATTTAATCCATGCAATACATTTTTGTAGTATGTGCCCGGCGATCCGGTCCATTGGTAGGGATAATTCCTGCCACTACTTGTTTTTATTATAGAACTTGAGTTTCGAGGGGTTATTTGCACCCGTTGAAGTCCAACAATTGTCTTGTTGCCCCTCACCCCTCCTCCCCGCCCCCCCCCCCCCCCCCCGTCACGTACACACACATTTCCACCTCCGCAGGGCAAAAAAAACCAAAAACATTCAGGGAAAATTACCAAAAACGCTAATGAGATTCCCCGTAAGTTCTGCCCAGAGATTGTTCCCGTCGAAACGGGAAGATATTAACACTATGACTTTGATTACCCCCTGCTCTTGCATCCACGCAGGCACCCGCGGGAATCCACGGCTGGTCTCAAGGCCTCGGTTTGTTTGTTTGTTTTTTTTTTTCATATTTCTTTTCCCAACGTTATTATGAGAGCGGAAAAATAAAATATTTTCGTCTTCATTTGCTCCCTCCTTTTTGTTTTTAATCACCAAAACTCATAGAACCATCATCTGCTTCAGACTGTATACATTATCATAATTAATATTAGGCCTACAGTTATTGCTCCTATCATTGTTATTATTATTATTATTATCATTATCATTGTTGTTATTTGGGGAGGGGGAGATCATGGTCATCAGGTTTAATAGGCAACCGTGGGAGTAGGGTCTCACGACCTCGTTTTTTTTTCTTTAATATTTATATGGAAGAAAGAAGAATATATATTCGTCTTCATTTGCTCCCTCTTTTTTTTAATTGTCACCAAGACTTGGTTTGATAGACCATAGAACCACACATTCTATTTCCACTTGTAATTTTAAAAATAGGCGGTCGGCAAAGCGAGGTTTTCCCCTAAGTCCGCTCATCTTATGAATATGTATGATTACAGTAGCTTTGCAGTAAACGAATGGACACAGCTGCGCGTGTAATCTGATATGGAAGGGTACGATCGGCAAATATATTTAGCCGTCCTAAACAGTCTGCGTACAATGACATCGGACTTGAGAGCAAACGGCGAGCAAACTAAATGACGTACCTGAGCTGCATAGTATTCTGCAGTTGTGCAAAATACAATTAAATAACAACGTTCGTTGTTTTCATTTGGGGACGCCAATGGCGAACTGTACGTAAATGCCCTTGTAGTCCATATCACACGCACGCAGATATAGTGCTTCGTGTAACCATCGTCAATACATTACATATACACGTACAACAGGCGGAGGCAAAGGTACATCACAGAACTAATACACACAGTGTACAGTGTGTAGAGTTATGTGAGGTACATTGTGTGTGTGCGTGCGCGTCCGCCGGAAAATGTCAGAGATTTCGCTGCACCATCATCTTTAGTATCCCCCCCCCCCCCCCAGTGTTTCTGCAAGCTAAAAGATGGACGATCGAGAAAGCAGGAGGCCAGCGCAGGATCGGTGAATATTGAAACGCTCGGCTCTTTCGTCACGCACAAAAATGCATTATGCATCTAGCTAATTAATTTTTCTTTTTCGTCCTCGACGTCGACACGGAGGCGGAGCGGGGACGAAACCCGCGCCATTCGATGTAGGATACTCTCCTACAGCCGACGGCACCGGTCGCAGCTGCCCGGAGCCGACGGCTCGGGAGGAGATAGACAAACCAGCAACGCCGGAATAAAACAGGAAATACATAAGGCCACGACAACAACAACTTCGAGTATTATAGTAGTAGACAATGCGCTGCAGCTTAGCAACACGGGTGGTGTAGTTTACCATTAGTCTCTATATTCCTATGGGAGATGAAAATGGAAAACGCCAATAATTTCGGATACTTACAGTGGACGGGAATAAACGCAAATGGACGGGAGGTAAACTTATTTGCGGATAGTCTGCGTCCAAGCTACGGACGGTTACGTTCAGTTACAGATAGTTACGTTTGATTACGGTTACTTGCGTAAGTCTGCATCCGTGGAGTCCCTCTGCGAAATTTTGAACATTTCAAAAATTTCGCAGGCTTGGCGCCGTCATTTTGCGTTTCTTTACGGATTAGTTACGGACAGTTACGCCTACATACGACCCTGCGGATGCCTGCGTCCACGCTGCGTCCACTTATCCGTATCTATCCGCGGCGGACGTAACCATCGTAGGGCACTATGTGACTGGGGCATTACGTAGACACACGAACGCGCTCACACACAACACACATGTACGTAGGGCCTACGTAGCCCACGAACACCAAACCCCTCAGATACTCATGCAGTCACAAAACTGCGCCCACAAACACGCACCATCACATACCCTTTGATATACACATACGCCACTATAAACCACATACACACGTACGCATACAGGCACACGTATACACACAGACAAACAAACCACTACCACACACACACAACTATACGGAAACTCATACACAAGTCACTTATTGTACGCACTTACAAATCATACACAGCACATACCATACTATACAACCACCACACATGCACAGTTTCTACACATTGTATTATTATACTCCAAACACACACACACACACAACTATACGGAAACTCATACACAAGTCACTTATTGTACGCACCTACAAATCATACACAGCACATACCATGCAGCTCACAACAATCACACACACACACACACACACACATACGCATAACTTACCAGTCATACCAATCCCACCAAAGCTTAACACCGGAGCAACCACCCCGAGCCCGGGGCGGCAATCTTTGACGGGGCGGCAATCTTTGACGGGGCGACAATCCTAGTCGCAACAGATTTTTTGCCATCATAGATTGTCGCCATCGAGGTCAAAAATTGGGAACTGCACAAGCGTCACGGATTGTCGCTAGACGACAATCTGTGACGGGGGCGACAATCCGTGACGCCAACTCCGTCAAGGATTGTCGCCCCGAGCCGGGGACGACAATCCGTGTAGGGGCGACAATCGGTGTCGCAACAGCTTGGGTGTGTGAGATAAATAACCAATCACGGGACAGGTCGCGTATTAACGCTTCTGATCAATACGGCAGCCCGAATGTTAACTTCGGTGCGTTTGTGTCCGTGCGTATAAATGAGTCGGTACGCTTTGTGTGTCGGAAACAGAAAAAGAAAAAGGCATGCAACGCGTATTACGAAAAGCCTCTTTTACCGAGGGCGTTGATCGCTTCCATTCTCCTCACATGTTGTTGTCAATGGAAACTAGATAGGATGCTTTTAGCAAGTACCAATACCCAAATAGGACCTGAGGAACCCATTCTATAGGCGGGGGTTCAAAAGGCATTATCGATAGAGAAAGTCAATTACTAGTAAGTGAATTAACGATAGTCATCTGTCGATATCGTGTTCTTTGCGTGTACTAAAGACCATAATAATGCCCAAGGACATAATGTTGCAGGGCACTTAAAACAACGCATCAAAGACTGCCTTCGCGTCTGTTCTGTTGCAGCTACTGCCGTAGCATTCTGAATTCCCGCAATACTCGTACTAGGCACATGTCCTTTGCAGTCGTTGCGTCCACAGTAACTATCACTTGTCGCGTTTGTCCATGTTGCGCATAATATACGTATCAGAAGCAAAAGCTTATGTAGGCCCCACAGCGTCACGCTGGGTCTGTCAAATTGTATCATAATTATGCTTTTTATACTCAGTCACTTTGTATACTATAGCATATGAAGAACCATGGAATGATTGCCTAAACTTATTGCTTTTTATCACATTTACAGTTATATTTTTTGTTTAGTATATGAATATACTGACAAACATCCGGAAGCACGTAGGTGTTCCTCTTGTCGTTTTTATATTTATGAACCGTATGGGAATAACATTTATTTTTTCTAACTTTCAGGTAATCGAATCATCGGAAAACGAACCTCATTTCATTTTCGGGTTAACGAACCTTTGGAAAAGCGAAGCGAATTTCACTTTGTGAATAACGAACCTTCATGATAAATTGTATCCCCCCCCCCCCCAAAAAAAAGCTAAATATCAATGTAATAAACGACTCGGTCCAGATGATGTCCTGTTCACAGGCAATGACCAGACGAATGACAATGGCAGACGACTGCTTGATACAATGGAAGAATATCAATTATTGGCCAAAAACACGCTCTTTCAAAAACGAAAGGGAAAACTATGGACCTGGCTGTCAACAAACAAGACCACTTGTCAGTTAGATTATATTCTGACACGTAAGAAATGGCATAAAAGCATCGTTAACAGTGAAGCATATATTATGTGGATCCTTTTCCTCTCTTGATCACTGATCACAGGGTGGTGACTGCAACAGTAAGACTTAGTCTCAGGGCGTCGAAAAAGCAGAAAATGAAAAGAGTGAAATATGTTGGGAAGATCTAACAACTGACCGTCAATTACAACAGCAGTGGAAATAAGAAATAGATTCCATGTGCGCCAGGAAGAGAATGAGTCTGCCACAGAAACTTACCAACGCTTTATTGATGCAAATTAACAAGCAGCAGAAGCATGTCTCAAACACGTCAAAAAGGTTCGGAGGGAGGAGCAAAACTCAAACCCTACAGTTACTGTCGCCAGGAAGAAGACGAAAGCTGCATATAGAGCGTTCATCACAGTGTAAAGTAAAGATGGCAAGAGCAGAGGAGAGTATGCAAGGACATGGGAAAACTTATACAGGACATATACAATGTTGGATCAGGAAAAACTGACTAGGCAAATAACTGAAGTAGAGGGAGCACATGAAAATCGAAAATATGGAATTTCATTTCATTTCATTTCATTTATTTCATTTCCAACAACATTTTCATACACAAAATAACACAACATCAATACAATGTCGTAATAAAGAAAAATACGTGAAGTTAACAATACTACGCATGAAAAAAAGCAAGAGAATATTGAATCAAAACTAAAGTTGCAGGAAATGGAGGAGACATGCTAAAAAGCTAAGCTTGTATTTTGCAGTCTCGTGGACAAAAAGACTAAATAACATCGAAAGGCAATTAGCTGGACATAAACGGTGCACAACACATATAGTCCTATACAAATAAACAAACAAACAAACAAACAAACAGACGGACAAACAAACACAAGCAACCTCTCTTGTAAAGAGAAAGATAGAGAGAGAAAAACAAAACACAGCGAAGGAAAAGGAGGAAAAGAGGAAAAGAATTAGCTGGAAGCTCATCAATGACATCTCTGGACGGAATATATCTTAGTCTTTCAGGATTCGGGGTGAAAGTGCAGAAAAGAGAGTTGCGACCTGGTAATCACACTTCAAGAACCTCTTGGGCAACCCTCCTGAGCTTCTAGTAGATAATGAATCAATAGCACCTATTTTCAGTGACCTTCCTATACCAGATGGCCCGTTTACGATGAGTGAGTACAAGAAGGCTAAAGCATGCATGAAGAAGAACAAAAGCAGTGGGGAGGATGGGGTAGCCCCTGACGTTCTGAAATATGTCACTGTGGATGACATTATCTTAGAATTTATCAATCGCTTATATGAAGATGGGGACCAGCCGGAACAGTGGTCTACATTTAACATCATCCCAGTACCAAAGTCAGGAGATCTCTCCAAGACTGACAACTACCGTAGGATTTGTCTGAGCTCAGTAATGGTCACTGACCTTGATTTTGCTGACGATATGCCTTAATATCAGATACGACTGAAAAGGCAAAGATGCTGCTACTTGCAGTGGAAAAAGAGTGCAAGAAGATTGGTCCACGGCTCAATGCCAAGAAGACAAAGGTGATGGCATTTGATATCGACGACACCACTATCACAACCTTAGATGATGCAGTACTCGATGTGAAGAACGACTTCAATTATCTGCGCTCCTGGATTGCCTCGACAGAACAAGACACCAGGATCAGACACGGTCGCGCAAGGAATGCCTTGCACAGTATGAGGAAAAAGAGGAAGAAGTAGGGTCACTTTCATCAGTGTACTGAAGAAGAACACAGGCCTTGATAGTATTAATGAACTGAGGACAGCCATGTTAAATAGACAGGTTTGGAGGTGCAACTTCTTTTATGGAACCCGAGTTGGCATTGGCTGAAGCTAAGATATGCCCTCGAATTAGTAGTACAGGTAGTAGTAGCAGTAGTAGTAATAGTATCAATGTAATGCATTATCAAGAGTGATAAAATGTCCGTTTCTGTTTCGTACATTGTGTCTCAGTACTCCTGTTTTTAGTTATAATGATGTGCCTCGCTTTATGATTACACTCTATGTTCAACCATTTCATTTCCGCAATCTTGAAAAATAAGAAGCTGAAATCCAAGCAAGGACACATATTTTTTTTCTTTAATGAGAGACAATCATTAAGATATACCTTCATTCCCGCAAGTTGTATGATAACTTATACGCTACAGAATTGTGTCCATTACATGTATCAGACACTGTATAGAACTGATGAAATTAGCTGGAAGTCGCTACACTTCGTTCTCGATTTCATTTCCGTTTCAAGCAGGGATAAACCAGAAATTAGTTCGTCTACTGGCAGGAGAAATCAAATTTACCAATATATACTCCGCATTTTAACAGTCGCAATAATTTCGTGATCAAAATCAGATAATAGACAGGTGATATTTTGAAAAAATACAGAAAAACGAACGCACAAAAGTACAAACATACTGAACTTCAATGAATTATACTCACCTGTGATATTTCGCTTATTAAAGAACAAGCATGACAATTAAATGACTTCAAGAAATTAGCCAGGAGCTGTGCTTATGTCACTTTTAATTTCGTGAGGTAAGTGTATCTCGCTCTGGATTGATTTGTTTAGTACACTGGAAAAACACACCCAGCAAAGTAGAGCATAGCATTCAAAAAATATGCGGAGCCACATTTACTATAAATACAAAATGTGAATACTGTAGAATGTGAATCATAAGATATGGTTACAAACAACGTTCACAAAGATATTTGTTTTATTCGTAGAATTAAACTGAATAGAGGATAAAAAGCGATATCATGCATGGTACATCAAAACAAGTTCAATAAGCGAGAAAATTAATGAAGTTTACGTTGACTTCTTTACGTTTCTCTTTAAATTTATTAGAAATAGAATATATTTATTTGAAGCGGATTGTTTCTGCTGTGAATGATCGCCATAGCATTGTTAATCTGCAGAGCTAATCCGAGTCCTTATGTAAAACTTCGATTTTTGTTTGAAACTGTAATAACCCTTATAACTTCAAGGATTCGCAAATTCCAAGTTTCAAAATGTATACTAAAACCTTACATTGTACTTCAAAAACATTTAGAATGCTGAATTGTGTGTTAGCTTTTAATGGCATCCATCTGCCTTATATTTTCCGTCCGTAAAGCGCACAGAAACGCAACCAAACATTACCAAATACAGTGAAATGCTTTGTAAAGCATAGTGTTATTATTATTATTATTATTAGAAGTATATTCCATCCCTTTTTTAATTCAATTTGCTTGAAACCGTAGTCAAACCATGTGTCATTTTCTTAACAACATCAGTTGGGTATCCTATATGTACGAAGATTTGCGCTATAATCGCTTGTAGGTATTATTGTGTGGGCCTATAATGTAATACCTAACAACTCACCGAATGGCGGACAGGACAACAGAGCTGAAGGCACCACCAGCAGGAATGGTAGGCGACCGTATGACAGTAGTGTAGAATGCACCAGGGCACCAGAAGAGGTGATCAGTGTCCTTGTAATGGATATTGCACTTCCCGAACTCATATGAAATAATATGGACTAACTCCGAATGCACTTAGGGTGTCCGAAGACGACAGTGTCCCATAGAAATATGTACAAAAGATCCAGCGGCAGCGTGGAGTAGCCTCCGGGTGCCGCGGCTAGCACAAGCGAGGGTAGAGTCCACCGCTGGAGCGCTAGATAGAAGAACTGCGAGGTCCCTGGCAGAGTCTGCACACCACCGGCAGCACGCTAGCAGGACCGATGCAGCGATGTAACGGGACGCGAATCGCGTTGAATGCAGCGATGTGGAAAATCCCCAGGTTGGGAGTGTAGAGCCTGAAGAAAGGGCGAGTCGCGATACAAAAAGGAGCGAATATCGCGAGGTATAAAATCCGAGGAAGTGTAATAATCCGTATTGAATATAATCCGTATGGAATGACAGTCCACGGCGCGAGGTATCGTCCGCGAGAAAAGACGTGGAAAGTAATGTAATGTACGGATGTGAAATGCGGACGTGACTCCAACGATTAGAACGTGCTCTCAGGATGAAAGCTAATCGTGAAGTGAGGAAGCGTGGAAAATGAAACAGCGTGGTCGGAGAAAAGTCGTCACGGACAGGAGCTTTGAGGGTGGTAATTGGCTGGTGAAGATGCACAGCTCGCCACTAATTGGTAGTTTGTTTCCGTGACAGCAAAACAAGGGGTGTGTTTATGTGAATCCGACTACTGTTGGAATGTGAAATACGCGTACCTCGGCACGATGACAAAGGCGGAGAATGTAGTGCACACCTGTCATGTGTCGGCGCACAAAGAAAGTTTGCGTGGATGTTGACAAAATGCTGGGGTTGCCAGACAACGTAATTTACAACAGCCAGAATGCCAGACAATATGATACATTGATATAGAAAACCGCTACATTTAGCCCCCTTCCAGATCGCTAGTAGAGAGGTCAATGAAGTGAAGACTAAAAACAAGCGATCGATATGAGAAGGTAAACAAAGTAGAGGTTGAAAATTTCAGGTAGCAAAATACATGTATTGAACGTAACGTGCTGGCCAACGTACTTGCCTACCCGTGCGAGTCGTCCGTGTCGGCTGCTGCGGTTGTGTTGGCTGTGTTGGCGTAGGCTGCTGCTGCTGCTGCCGTGGTGTGGTGAGCGGGGCGCTCGGTGTGGTCGCCGGAGTTCTGGCGGGGACAGGTGTGGGTTGCTGGACCGGTGCGGCTTCTAAGAAGACGGCCTTTAGGCGGTCGATTGTGACGGTCTCCCTCTTACCGTTGATCTCCAGTGTAAAGTGCTTGGGAGATCGACGCAGCACCTCGTATGGTCCAGTGTATGGTGTCAGCAAAGGTCGATGTACACCGTCCCGTCTGACAAAAACGTGCGTGGAGTTGTGGAGATGTGTAGGGATGTAAGATGTGGTGTTCTGTTTGCGTGAGTGGGCTGGATGTAAAGTAGACATGTACTCACGTAAACGATGTACACAGTTGGCAGGATCATCTAGTGTGGTAGTAGTGGCTGGGATGACCATCTGACCAGGTAGGACTAGAGTCGTGCCGTATAACATCTCAGCTGGTGTACATCCAATATCCTCCTTAATGGTAGACCGAATACCAAGCAGAACGATGGGGAGAAGTTCATACCACTTGTCGCTGTGGCCGTGGGCTTTCAGCGAGGATTTGAGCTGTCGATGAAAACGCTCGACAAGACCGTTAGCAGCTGGGTGGTATGCTGTGGTGTGAATGTGAGTCGTGCCCAGTGTGTTAGTGAGCTCGTTGAAGAGTGACGACTCAAACTGGCGACCTCGGTCTGTGGTTACAGTAGATGGTACACCGTGCCTGGCTACCCAGTGATGTATGAGGGCTTTGGCGACGGTCTCTGCTGTGATGTCACGGATTGGTATAGCATCTGCCCATCTACTGTACCGGTCTACACATGTCAGGAGGTATTGATATCCACACGATGGGGGGAGGGGTTCAACAATGTCGATGTGGACATGTTGAAATCGAGCATCTGGTGTGGTGTAAGTGCCCAGTGGAGCCTTGACGTGGCGATGTACTTTGGCTTTTTGACAAGCCACACATGACCTGGCCCACTGGCGTACATGTCGATGCATGTTAGGCCATACGAAGCGTGATGAGATGAGCTTCTGTATAGCACGAATTCCAGGGTGGGAGATGTCGTGCAGTGTATGAAAAACTGTCCTTCTGTGTGACATGGGAACATAAGGACGTTGGATTCCAGTTGAAACGTCGCACCAAATCTCACCAGTACCATCAAGCAGGGGGAGACGCCTGAATGAAAGGGATGGTAACTGCTGAGTTGTCGTCCACTCGTCGTCGTCTTCCTGATTGTCGGCGAGCTGCCGTAGATTGACGACGGGGGATGTATGGAGTGCGTCGACGTGTATCCGTGAAAGTGCGTCGGCTACAGTGTTGCTGTGACCACTAACATGGCGTATGTCAGTAGTAAATTGAGAAACGTAGTCCAAGTGACGTATTTCACGGGGGGAATGACGGTCTGGCTTGGCCTGGAACGCGTATGTAAGTGGCTTGTGGTCTGTGAAAAGGATGAAAGGACGTCCTTCTAGCAGATAACGGAAATGCCGCACCGCTAAGTAGGCTGCTAGAAGCTCACGACCAAAAGCGCTGTAACGTGTCTCAGCAGGCTTGAGTTTCTGAGAAAAGAAGGCGATGGGGTACCACTCACCGCGCGAAAACTGCTGCAAAACGCCACCTACAGCCGTGTCTGAAGCGTCTACCATAAGACTGGTAGGTAGACCAGATGAAGGATGTGTTAACATGGTAGCGCTGGCAAGAGCTACTTTCACACGAGTGAATGAAGTCTCGCACTCGGGTGTCCATGGGATGGGCTTGTTGCTGCGTTTGGGGAGATCGCGCAATGCGTTTGTGAGAGGTGTGAGCATTGCGGCAGCACTGGGGATGAATCGTCGATAGAAATTGACGAGCCCAAGGAAGCGTCGAAGCTGCTTGATGGACGAAGGACGAGGAAAATCGTGGATGACTTTCACCTTCTCGGGTAGTGGGCTGATGCCGTGGTGGTTGACGTGATGACCGAGGAAATCCAGCTCGTTCGCACCAAATACGCACTTGGCTGGGTTGATGACCACTCCGTATTCGGTTAGCCGTGCGAACAGAGCATGGAGGTGACGTTCATGTTCCTCAGGGGACTCACTGGCGATGAGGAGGTCGTCGATGTAGGCAAAGACGAAGGGCAGGTCTCGGGTAACCTCATCGATGAAACGTTGGAATGACTGGGCAGCATTCCGAAGACCAAACGGCATACGAGTGAACTCAAACATCCCAAATGGTGTTGTGATGGCGGTCTTTGGGATGTCGTCAGGGTGAAACTGGGATCTGGTGGTATGCACGAACCAAGTCTATCTTAGTGAAGATGGACTTGCCTTGGAGTTGGGCAGTAAAGTCGTGCAAATGGGGAATTGGGTACTGGTCGGGTATCGTCCTGGCGTTGAGGGCGCGATAATCCCCGCACGGTCGCCAGTCTCCCGGGGTTTTCTTGCGCACCATGTGTAGTGGGGATGACCAGTTGCTGCTGGAGGGACGGATGATACCCAGCTCTAACATGTGTTCAAACTCTGCCTTGGCGATGGTGAGGCGGTCTGCTGCCAAGCGACGTGGTCGGGCTGCCACGGGTGGTCCACGGGTAACTATGTGGTGAGTTACCGAATGTTTCACGGCCTTCTGATCATAGGTAGGGCGAGTGATGGGATACTGTTGGACGATAGTATCGTACCTATGATCGTCTGGCCGAGAAAACAATGGACTCACGATGGAGGGAGAGTTGTGGGCGCAGACACTGTTGACAAAAAGGTGTGTAGTGGAGTCAATGAGTTTGTGGTGTTTGACATCCACTAACAAACCAAAATGTCGCAAGAAATCTGCCCCGATGATGAGTGTAGGCACATCAGCTATGATGAAAATCCATCGAAAGGTGCGACGGAGACCAAAATCGAGCGTAAGTGAGCGCTCTCCATAAGTGGTGATAGAAGACTTGTTCACCGCCTGTAGATGGAATGTAGGCGAAGAATTCGTCTTATCAGCTGCTGAAGGAGGAAGGACGCTGACTTCAGCTCCGGTGTCTACTAAAAAGCGTGTGCCGTGTTGTCTATCTGTGATGTAAAATAGGCGACCTGTTGTATCACTGCCAGAGGGACTCGTCGCCGCTAATCTCTGGCTGGGCCGTTTCCCTGCTGTTGTGGTGAATGCGGTTTCTGTTTTCGTCGCTGCTGGGCGTCGTCGCCGAACCTCCAGTGGTAGTAATATTCACTACCGGCGTGGCGCTGTTTGGAGTCGGCTCGCTTCCGTGAAGAACCGCGCGACCCGCTTCCACGGCCGCGGTTACCGCCTCGGGACCGCTGGCGCCCACGCTCGTCGTCTAGACGGGAGGCTATCGCGTACACCTGCGTCGTCAGCATGGCGACCTGTGCAGTGAGGTGCGCTACGGGATCTGCCGCCGGGGGACTGGGAGACGTCGGTGGGGGAGTAGCCGACGGGATGGGGAAAGACTGGGGCATGGACGGCGGTGCTGTCACTGTAGCGACCGATAGTGGCGTGGCGACCTCTATGATCTTGTCTGCCAGTTCAGCGACCTGCTCGATAGTGACTTCCGTGGACGTGGAGGCTAAGATCTGCTGAACGTTGTGTGGTAAGCGTTGCAAGAACAGCTGTTTCAGAATGCTGTCTTCTAAGGTCGCGTCGCCGAGCAGCTGTTTCATACGACGTAGGAGTTATGATGGTTTGCGGTCGCCCAACTCCTCTGCCGTGAGTAACTGGTGGGGCCGCCGCTGCTCCGATACGGTGGTCCTCTTTATGAGCTCGGCCTTCACCTTGTCATACGCGTCGGTGGTGGGAGGGGAGATGATGAATTCCCTCACTTCCTGCGCTATCTCCGGTTGCAGGGAGGAGATTACATAAGCGAAGCGCGTCTGCTGAGTAGTAATGCTCCTGGTGGTAAATTGCGCTTCTACCTGTGCAAACCAGAGGGCAGGATCGTTGGGCCAGAAGGGAGGGAGCTTGAGGCTAACCGCCGTGACCGCTGGCGTGGATGTCGTGGCGGCCGGGATGGCGTTACCCTCGTCGCCGTCGGCCATTGTAGAAGAGAAGGAAGGAGGATGAGATACGTGAAGTTGGCCCTAAACTATCACGTCGGGGTCACCAATGTAGGTATTATTGTGTGGGCCTATAATGTAATACCTAACAACTCACCGAATGGCGGACAGGACAACAGAGCTGAAGGCACCACCAGCAGGAATGGTAGGCGACCGTATGACAGTAGTGTAGAATGCACCAGGGCACCAGAAGAGGTGATCAGTGTCCTTGTAATGGATATTGCACTTCCCGAACTAATATGAAATAATATGGACTAACTCCGAATGCACTTAGGGTGTCCGAAGACGACAGTGTCCCATAGAAATATGTACAAAAGATCCAGCGGCAGCGTGGAGTAGCCTCCGGGTGCCGCGGCTAGCACAAGCGAGGGTAGAGTCCACCGCTGGAGCGCTAGATAGAAGAACTGCGAGGTCCCTGGTAGAGTCTGCACACCACCGGCAGCACGCTAGCAGGACCGATGCAGCGATGTAACGGGACGCGAATCGCGTTGAATGCAGCGATGTAGAAAATCCCCAGGTTGGGAGTGTAGAGCCTGAAGAAAGGGCGAGTCGCGATACAAAAAGGAGCGAATATCGCGAGGTATAAAATCCGAGGAAGTGTAATAATCCGTATTGAATATAATCCGTATGGAATGACAGTCCACGGCGCGAGGTATCGTCCGCGAGAAAAGACGTGGAAAGTAATGTAATGTACGGATGTGAAATGCGGACGTGACTCCAACGATTAGAACGTGCTCTCAGGATGAAAGCTAATCGTGAAGTGAGGAAGCGTGGAAAATGAAACAGCGTGGTCGGAGAAAAGTCGTCACGGACAGGAGCTTTGAGGGTGGTAATTGGCTGGTGAAGATGCACAGCTCGCCACTAATTGGTAGTTTGTTTCCGTGACAGCAAAACAAGGGGTGTGTTTATGTGAATCCGACTACTGTTGGAATGTGAAATACGCGTACCCCGGCACGATGACAAAGGCGGAGAATGTAGTGCGCACCTGTCATGTGTCGGCGCACAAAGAAAGTTTGCGTGGATGTTGACAAAATGCTGGGGTTGCCAGACAGCGTAATTTACAACAGCCAGAATGCCAGACAATATGATACATAGATATAGAAAACCGCTACACGCTGTTATAGCCATTGATTTTTTCACCTGTTATCAGCAGTGTATGTTACTGTGTGGTTACAATTACGAATGCTGGTTATGAATCCGAAAGACTCGTTCATTAATCGAACTTTAAAAGTAATAGCTGTTTTGAAAGTTGCTAGGTACGAGTTCAAAACGCAATCGAAGTTATCAGAATGCCATCATAAAAGGGAAATGATAGCTCTAGAAAACTTGTTTTGGTCAATAAAGATTGCCGTATGCAATCTTCGTGGAATTGACTCATGCCATTTTCTGAGCATTTTGAGAAATCGTTCAAAGTATAAAATTATTTGTTTGTTTGTTTGTTCATTCCCATCTGAGAAGATGGCTGGATAGCCCATATTCAGCTACGTTGAGCTGGTCTTCCACGGGGTCCAGTTAGATGTGAGGTGGGACCATTTCACCGGATTAAACACCCTGCTCTCTGCGATGAATGAATGAAGCGGGATCTTTTACGTGCATGAGTGTGTTGTTGTTACTCTCTCATACACGGGACCTCCATTTTATGTCCTATCCGAGGGACAGAGTGCTTTGCCTCTTGCTAGAGGGGACGGTATGCTTACACACAACATCGCTCAGTCCAGACTCGGGTTCGAACCCGGGCCGCGTGATCGTGAGGCAGACGCGCTACCGACTGAGCCAACTCACCGCCCTATTTTTTAGATAATTTTATGTTAAAGGGATTGTACAGTTATGGTTGAGACCTAATTTCAGGTTTCTAACATTTTTTGGTGATATAATGAGAAACCTCTTTTAAAATGTGAAATAGCATGTAATTCTATGAGGAATTCAACGTTTATTTGATGAAAATTGGTTTTGAAATGGCTGAGATATCAAAAAAGAATTATGATTCTAATAAAGTGTGGGACCCACACTTTATTAGGATCGCTTTGTTTTACTTTGTTTTTTGATGTTTCAGTCATTCCAAACCCGATTTTCATCAAATAAACTTTGAATTCCTCTTAAAATGGTATGTTCTGTACTATATCATAAGTGTTTTCTTGGTATCTCGCAAAAAGTTAAAAACCTAATTCTCATCTCCACCAAAACTGTACTATCCCTTTAAAAATTATTTTGAACTTTCAAAATAAAAAGATATGGTTACTTAAACAATGTCGTAGTTCGATTAGCCGTGATGCGTAAAGTGAATTCATGATTTCATTTAGATATTTTAGATAGATACGTCTGTATAATCGTTGTCAAAATACTTTGGAGTGATAAGACGAAAACTAACAAACAAAACGTCATGTATCATCGCGTGATTTTCAAACATTTAGCGTCACCCGACCAATTTTCAAGTGACAAATGTAACACTATGAATTTGGCGATAGCAGACTACTTTACGATTTTGAATGTTACGAGAAACCGTTAAATAGGAATAAAAGAGAAGAGCTAGACAAAGTTTAAGAAATTAATAAAAACGCGTAAATGCAGGTGATCATGTTCAGTATCCAAAGTAAGAGATTACAATCGGTCATGCGGATGTACTATGCTTCATTTACATGTTATTTGATTTCTATAAGCTATCCTATTTTCAAATTGAAGTCCCCTTCCCTCCTTGATGAACATTTTGTCGGGGTTTCGCTAATGGTACTTATTAGAAAACGTTATATAAAAACAATCACAACAAATGCCTACTATACATCGATTGATGACCTACACATACATGAAACACACATTATTCAGTACGCTGTGATAAGGAACTGTTCTTTTTTAATGACCTTAAGGTCTGAATGACCAAGGGGTCGGTAGAAAGATGAAAAAAGAGTAAAGTTACCACTCTGTTATCAAATCCGGGTGATTGTGATAAGGGTATACTCCCGCCTTTTCTAGACAGGTAAACGATTAAAAGCTTGGTGTGCAATTATATAAAAGCCTGTAACCAGAACTGATACACGATCACCTTCAACCTTTCATAAAGTTCTCCTTTTAACTATAGTAACAATAGCTTGTAAGAGATAAAGTTAGCGTCCCTGACTGTGGTTCTTTTGTTGTGGCATAACATGAACACAAAAGGGGACCGAAAATTCTTTTGCAAATTAGCAGACATAATGCCGATTCTCCGACACTAGCGCTCCGTACGTCACTGATTCCTGCTATCAGTGGCGAAGAAAGAATGATGGTTACTTGATTATCTACCCCTTGAAAGCAGGAAGTTCACCTTTTATTGTTCAAGGTTTCGTTATGCGTGGTTTATTCGGATACAAGGCGTAAACAGCGTTGTCTGAGTTCTTTCATTGAGAATACACCTTTCAATAGGCAATTAGCACTGCTATTTAGCAAGGCTGTTGAGGCAAATTCTTTGCAAACTTGACCTCTCAACTGTCAGCTACACGATGAACAGCTATCCTTCCAACATTCCGATTACAAAAGATGAAGAAGCACACTTTCAGTAGCGACACTGCAGCTTTCTGACGCTTTCTCAAATACTTCCAAAAGACTCTATGACAAGAGTTAAAATATCCTACAGAGAGAAAACGAGCCAAAGATGGACATCAATCATTGTTTGTCTTCCTATCTCTCTCCCTGCTGGCTCGGCCCAACCCATTCTAACAAGAAGAGGACAAAGTCTTTGAACCAGGGAAATTACACATAACATACATCTGTCGAATTAGTGAATTAATTATTACACAAATTGTTGTCTTTTCGAAAACGAAAATGAATAACTTTCTTTATTTCCAAAAATGAACTTTGAACAGCCCGTCACATACCAGGGAACAGTGATAATCATTATTTGAATTGATTAATTAATGAGGCCAATAACCTTTGTAAAAGGCGGCAATCCTGGTGAGCTGAGCAAGACTGCATGACCAGCGATGTGCGTTTGAAATGATACACGTCATTTTTAGTGTGCGAGTATGCTCTCAGGAGGTTCTGCACAATACCAGAAGAAGAAGAAGAAGAAAAGTACACACATGGAGAGCTTGCAAATTCGCTATTAGCCCAGTTAAGATGTATCAAAAATTTTCTGTACACATAGACAAAACATCAAAGAATCAGAATCCGTCATTAAGAAAAAAAATTGACCCGAGTAGTGCTTTGGCTCATTACAGGGAAACTCCCCGTGCGAATTATGACTCATTTTGACAGAGCGCCACACGTGAACAGCAGCGCTAACTTCCGGCGTGAAAACAGATATGTACATGGTGAACATGGTTTGAACGCATCAGAGTAGCAAATTGCCACACAAATCGTCCAACATGCGATTGGAAACTCACTTGTCAATTGCAGCAAATGACCTAATTGTGTAAGAAGAAAACTTAGAATATTTTGTGTATTAGAATACATTGTGTGCTTGTAGTAAATATGACAAGCAGGTTGACTCAAAAGACAGCAGAGGAGAGGAAAGGAGCGGTCATATATGACATATTCAAATATTAAACGTCAAAATTGCACCAAACTAAGTAGTCGTGTTTGTTTGTTTGCTTTTAATAATGAATACCATCGCACAATGCAATAAATGCACGGCATGAAAAACAAAACGAAAAAACAGGAAGCTTGACCCATGCCAGCTCTAGCAATTTTTCTGCCTTCGAAAGGGTCTCCAATGATGAAAAAACAAATCAACCACAATAAAAACGCGATTTGTAAAGATGGGGATACAAATGCGCCACCCGCTCCTGATATGTACACACGGGCATGGCGTGTGGATGCCATTGGGTAATGCGTGCACCATACACACCAGCAGGCTTGCGATTATCGTATCCGCCATCTTGAAAAACATACTGGTATTATCAAAAACAATATATTTCGGCTCCATACACTGAGTTCCGAGAAAATTTGACTCTCTCCTGCAGTGAGCCAATCAGAAGGCGTTGTGGTTGCATCGTACGGATTGGTGATTCTCACCTCGCATCGCCGCTCGGACATTGGGGAGTTTTCGCTACACGACGCAGCCGGTAGTTGAGCGTGCCGTGTGCAAAATTTGCTTCTGCGCATGATCAAATCCGAGAAACGTCCCGTCCTGAGTAGTCTAGCTTCTGGACTCTTTTTACTCGTAGCGGTGATTCAATGTACTCGACAAGCCGTATGAGGGCGTGACACCCGAGGACTGCGATACGCCGAGAACTGCGATACCCGAGAAAAAAGAGTCCAGTAAAGGGCTCACACCTGTAAATAAAATGGAATGTCACAGACCCCTTCACAAATTCGTACCAAAGATACCAAAATAAATGAAGAAAAAATTAATTAAAAATCATTAATGCAGTCTGCCATAAAACTGAATAGCTGCAAATATTGAGTATGAATTCCTCTACAAACTGCATTTTGGTTTGAAGATAAAAGCTTTTCTCATGGAATTTGAAGGGACTATATTTCATTGGGTGCGTGTACGAAAATAGGTGATATTTTGAGTGAAAAGAACTCGTAGTCTGGCTTTGCGGACCCTTGGACAGAGTTTGAGCCAAAGAACCTGCCTTGGAAATTTGATGGATGACAGGGTATAGCTCACTTATCCAGGTTAATGAAGATGAAATACCTCATTTCTCCCAGCTATTTTACAGAATTTTTTGAAATTTGAATTTTAACACACGTCTCTATGGGGAATTATTTACCCGTGTGAGGCCTATGGAGAATGCACGCAATGCACACAAGTCAATGGGAAGTATTCATCCCATACAAGCTCTGCTGGTTTATGTTGATCTATTCTGTCAAATCCATCCCCCTACCCCCCCCCCCTCTCTCTCCCCTTACCCCTTACCCCTCACCCCTCTACCCCCCCCCCCCCAACTCTGCTTAACTACAATTTGTTTTCTTATTATGCTCTTGTGGTACTTGTAGAAACTAGTCATCAGTATCACACAACTTTGTATGATTGTGTCATTTTAATGTATTTCTTTGTTTGGGCCAGCACTGAAACAGCTCAAAATGCATGAAGTTAATCTGGTTGATAAAGAAAAGTGTTATGCAGTACTTTTTAGGCAATAAGGTGATGATGACACCCCCTTAATCAAGAATAACTACCTGCATCTATGTATTCATCTTATGAAAAATTAATCAAAACTGCAAGATTTATTTTTGAAAAAACTCCAAAGGGCATCATTTTCAAAAGTGTCTCTTTGAGAAGCTTTATAACCCTTGAATGTGCAATTTCCCATATGATGTAAGGGCAAATATCATCAAAAACACATTTATGACATTAAAAAGTCAAATAAGAAATATGACCTCCACTATAGGGCTCACACCTGTAAATGAAATGGAATGTCCCAGACCCCTTCACAAATTCGTACCAAAGATACCAAAATAAATGAAGAAAAAATTAAAAATCATTAATGCAGTTTGCCATAAAACTGAATAGCTGCAGATATTGAGTATGAATTCCTCTACAAACTGCATTTTGGTTTGAAGATGAAAGCTTTTCTCATGGAATTTGAAGGGACTATATTTCATTGGGTGCGTGTACGGAAAATAGGTGATATTTTGAGTGAAAAGAACTCGTAGTCTGGCTTTGCGGACCCTTGGACAGAGTTTGAACCAAAGAACCTGCCTTGGAAATTTGATGGATGACAGGGTATAGCTCACTTATCCAGGTTAGTGGAGATGAAATACCTCCTTTCTCCCAGCTATTTTACAGAATTTTTTGAAATTTGAATTTTAACGCACGTCTCTATGGGGAATTATTTACCCGTGTGAGGCCTATGGAGAATGCACGCAATGCACACAAGTCAATGGGAAGTATTCATCCCATACAAGCTCTGCTGGTTTATGTTAATCTATTCTGTCAAATCCATTTCCTCCCCTCCCCCTACCCCACCCCCTCTCTCCCCTTACCCCTCACCCCTCTACCCCCCCCCCCAACTTTGTTTAACTACAATTTGTTTTCTTATTATGCTCTTGTGGTACTTGATCTTGGTAGAAACTAGTCATCAGTGTCACACAACTTTGAATGAGTGTGTCATTTTAATGAATTTCTTTGTTTGGGCCAGCACTGAAACAGCTCAAAATGCATGAAGTTAATCTGTTTGATAAAGAAAAGTGTTTTGCAGTACTTTTTAGGCAATAAGGTGATGATGACACCCCCTTAATCAAGAATAACTACCTGCATCTATGTATTCATCTTATGAAAAATTAATCAAAACTGCAAGATTTATTTTTGAAAAAACTCCAAAGGGCATCATTTTCAAAAGTGTCTCTTTGAGAAGCTTTATAACCCTTGAATGTGCAATTTCCCATATGATGTAAGGGCAAATATCATCAAAAACACATTTATGACATTAAAAAGTCAAATAAGAAATATGACCTCCACTATAGGGCTCACACCTGTAAATGAAATGGAATGTCCCAGACCCCTTCACAAATTCGTACCAAAGATACCAAAATAAATGAAGAAAAAATTAAAAATCATTAATGCAGTTTGCCATAAAACTGAATAGCTGCAGATATTGAGTATGAATTCCTCTACAAACTGCATTTTGGTTTGAAGATGAAAGCTTTTCTCATGGAATTTGAAGGGACTATATTTCATTGGGTGCGTGTACGGAAAATAGGTGATATTTTGAGTGAAAAGAACTCGTAGTCTGGCTTTGCGGACCCTTGGACAGAGTTTGAACCAAAGAACCTGCCTTGGAAATTTGATGGATGACAGGGTATAGCTCACTTATCCAGGTTAGTGGAGATGAAATACCTCCTTTCTCCCAGCTATTTTACAGAATTTTTTGAAATTTGAATTTTAACGCACGTCTCTATGGGGAATTATTTACCCGTGTGAGGCCTATGGAGAATGCACGCAATGCACACAAGTCAATGGGAAGTATTCATCCCATACAAGCTCTGCTGGTTTATGTTAATCTATTCTGTCAAATCCATTCCCTCCCCTCCCCCTACCCCACCCCCTCTCTCCCCTTACCCCTCACCCCTCTACCCCCCCTCCCCAACTTTGTTTAACTACAATTTGTTTTCTTATTATGCTCTTGTGGTACTTGATCTTGGTAGAAACTAGTCATCAGTGTCACACAACTTTGAATGAGTGTGTCATTTTAATGAATTTCTTTGTTTGGGCCAGCACTGAAACAGCTCAAAATGCATGAAGTTAATCTGTTTGATAAAGAAAAGTGTTTTGCAGTACTTTTTAGGCAATAAGGTGATGATGACACCCCCTTAATCAAGAATAACTACCTGCATCTATGTATTCATCTTATGAAAAACTAATCAAGACTGCAAGATTAACGCAGAAAAAACTCCAAAGGGCATCATTTTCAAAAGTGTCCTCTTGAGAAGCTTTGTAACCCTTGAATGTGCAATTTTCCATATGATGTAAGGGCGAATACATCAAAAAAACACATTTATGATGTTAAAAAGTCAAATAAGAAATATGACCTCCACTATAGGGCTCACACCTGTAAATGAAATGGAATGTCACAGACCCCTTCACAAATTCGTACCAAAGATACCAAAATAAATGAAGAAAAATTAATTAAAAATCATTAATGCAGTTTGCCATAAAACTGAATAGCTGCAGATATTGAGTATGAAATCCTCTACAAACTGCAATTTGGTTTGAAGATGAAAGCTTTTCTCATGGAATTTGAAGGACTATATTTCATTGGGTGCGTGTACGGAAAATAGGTGATATTTTGAGTGAAAAGAAGTCGTGGTCTGGCTTTGCGGACCCTTGGACAGAGTTTGAGCCAAAGAACCTGCCTTGGAAATTTGATGGATGACAGGGTATAGCTCACTTATCCAGGTTAGTGAAGATGAAATACCTCATTTCTCCCAGCTATTTTACAGAATTTTTTGAAATTTGAATTTTAACACACGTGTCTATGGGGAATTATTTACCCGTGTGAGCCCTAAAATATTTTCGCCTGATCCAGCAGGGTCAAGAGTTCACGCGAGAGTGGGTCATGAATATTCACGATTCGCAGTCAATCAGACAGTTTTACTGGTTAATGAGAATGCCAGCTGATCGCACTCCCGCTGGTAGTGTGTGTGGTAGTGTGTGGTAGTGCTGCCCATCTCACCTCCCTGAGTACTGTCCTAAGCATTGTGCACCAAAATAGGGGGTTGTGTTCTAAAGTTTGGTCCCAGCCAGGGAGGTGGAAGAAAAAAGATGGAGTGTGCTCTTTTGAGTTTCCTTTGAAGTCATGCGTGGCCCCGACAGCGTTTTTTTCCCCCTCCCGTAATCCCATTACTCACGCTCGGCGCACTGCAAGTCGTAAATCTTGTGGCGGAAACTCACGACGCGAAATGCATTGTGGTCGGGGAATAAAATGGCGTCCTACGGTGTGAGCACAGAACTCTATGTGTAAGCAGTGGTGTAAGCAGTGGTGGTGGTTCTGGCGATCGTGATTTTGACGGAGACGAGTTTGTTGAGGAGGAATTGCTTCTTTAGCAAATTCAAAATCACATTGACACAGCAACTTAACGAAATTTGATTTACAATTGAAACTGAAACTCAGAAAGTTAGTTGGGCCTTGGCTTGGAAATTGGAGGCCAAGGCAAAGGCAAGGCTCAGGACACTGTTTAATAGCGCAGCGTCACCTCCACTCCTCAGGTATGCTGCCTAGCAAAAGCATACCTAACGTTAGTCCTAGCTAGTAGACTCTAGTATTTCACAAACTAGAATCTAACCACTGTTAAACGTTAGATTCTACTAGCTCCAGAGGTGTACTCTACTACTTTTTAATTCAATTTTTTGTAACGTTAGAATGGGGTAGAGTCAAGCCGATTACCGGTATTTACCGATGAATGATCGAGGGAGAGTGAGGCGAAACGCTGTATACTAAGCTCTGTTTCCCCCCTAAAATATACTTACAGCATCATACATCTAGGCTTTTGTAGATATCATCTTTAATTCTCTACGGAAAATTATTATAATAAAGGCTGATATGTCTAATTTACACTTTTTAACACTCAACTTTCCATTCCAATATGTATTTACTAGTAACTCAAATTCACCGAAACAACGGCAATGAACGCTGTCCCGACGCCTACGCGGCGGCCCTACAACAACCCGACGAGTACGCTGAAAAGCCCCAGCTCGCTCGGGTGCAGACGAAGAAAATCCCGCTTCGGTCTCTATGAAGCACTACTTTTACACTCGAACTGTTTGAAAACACGCTCGAACACGCTCATGTAACTTATATTATTTTGAAGATAAAGGTCAGGCCTACCTCTCTAACTATAAAAAAAATGCGGAAATGTGCGGAATTTCTCATAATCGATACAGAAACAATTATGATGACATCTCTAGCGCACAAAACTAACTGCTCAGTAACTCCGTCGTTTGTGTACCGATTTCGCTGGTTCAAACGGCAATCTCCTCAGCACAGTCTGCTGAACCAGCGAAAGGTATAGACATACCACGCTACCCAATTCTTGAGCCATAAGTTGTAGATTTCGAAGGGGGACGTCTTTCACTGAATGTAATAGACTGCCAAAATGTTGAATATGACGTCATTTTGTCGGTGCCACGCATCGCTTCAAAGCCCGATTTTTACGAGCGTGTGTTTATGGAAGGCCTGGAAAGGAGATCATGTTGCGTCACTCTAGTGTGCCGGAGGGTGATGGGTGGACCGATAAGGCCAGATTTTGACATATTTATCACAGAATGAGGGTTGGATTTCAAGACGTAATCGGTGTAAGACCACTTGATTTTTTTCTCTGAGGGAAGCTCTCAGAGTGCCATCTCCATCTTTCTTCCACCTCCCTGGTCCCAGCTGTACTAGTAATACTTCGGCCGCCAGGTCATCATACTGCATTATGTTACGTGCTTTCTTTATGCATGATGAGCGACAAGCTGTCCATTCCATGATTTCATGAAGTCATCATATAAAGTCTTTACATAAAATCTCGAAAATACCAAAGACTCTCATTATTATGTAGCTATATTATGTATACAAGAGAAGTAAATTTAATTACATATCATCAAGTCTGTGTAACTTATGGGCAAAAAGTCTTTTCATGAAACGTAGCCTTCAAATAGGGGAGCTGTACGACGATTTAATACGATGAATGACGACATGGCCGCTGATGAGGTACACAGACAAAATGTTTCATTGGACATTAGGCTTATTGCAGGTTACAGACTTTATTTTACATCGATTCCTCCGAGAATAACAGAATGACATCCGTAAAAGGGTCAATCCCACTATATCCGCTCAAATACGTGATTTTCATATACATGTATGTCACATGACTTTTGATCAATATTCCATTATATAAGAATGAGGAATCCTGTGTCATAGAAGTCATATTATGGTAAACCAACTCTATCAAAGATAACCAGATGAAAAAAATACTATGAAAAAATATCACTGTAGGAACCAGATTCAAATAGTCGATCGTGCAAAGACGCATGTCTCAAAGATAGATTTCTGTTTTTGAAAGCCTGTAGATAGGAATTTAAAAAATAGTCATGGTCATCACAGGCAAGTGAAATTCATTGGATTGCGGGGTAGGATAACGAAGAGTTTCGTGTTTTTTTTTTTTTTTTAATATAGATCGAGTCAAATACAGACGGGAGATAATTTTTGTTAAGTTTATAAATCGTCCTAAATACAAACAATCGAAATTGTTTATCTTTACAACAACAACAAAAATCCCATGAAATAAAACATGCTGTTTTCGTAAAATAAAATGAAATAAAACACTAATTCTTCCTCTTCAGAAGGCATATTTCATCAAGAGAATTCAATATGTTATGCTAATTTATATCAGGTATTGAAAAATCGATATTGGTTGCCATTCAGTTGTCTATTCGCAACTTCTGTTCGAGTGAATGAGCCTTCCCTGACGAATTCCACACGGTATTTTAAGATTCAACGAAACATACGTTATACCCTGCTATGAGATTTCTCCTCAAGGATTATGACAGCCTAAAAGCTCAACTGCAAGGAACTCCTCCCATATCTCACTATAGAACCCATTAAAGTCACTTTATTATCTCATTTCCATGGAAAAGTGCAGGTGTGAAACGTATACGTTACGAAAACTCACTCCCTGGCCAACATAACTCGCAGGATTCATCCATTTATAAACTAATACAAACGCTTTGAGGGAATGTATTCTTAGCAACAACTTTCATAGTCAAACTACTTCATCTAAATGTAAAAGCAACATTATTCCCTTGTGTCCTTTTACCAAAACACTTGGACTCACAGATTATGCTGGTAGTGCTATATTCGTGAGAAAGCTGGTTGAGACAGACTTTTTTTTATTTTGTTTTATCAACTAATTCATCTTTGCACATCACTTTAGTTTTTACACTCATTGGTATAAATGTGTGACGGTAACGACAATTTTAATAACATTGATACACACAATGAAAATAGTAACTCCGCTCTTAATCTGAAATATTGTAACCGTTGAACGAATTCTTTTCGAACAAAAAAAATCAACTTGGCAAGACAAATCTACACTATTATTTACTAACTTTTGTGTGAACACGGAGAGAGTAATCTTTTGAGTTACGTACAATAATAAACATGGGTGAGCACAGAGAGACAAGATGGTCCGTTTTCAAGAGTCACAAATGTTGTGTTGGATGACGTCTGCAGAATATTGTATTCCGTTGAATGTTTAAGTCCTTTCTGTAGTCTTATCATTCATCAATAATATTGTTTGACCCTCTAATGTCATTAGAGAATATAATAAGGTTCGTTATTCCGAAGGTTCTTTATTCTCGAGGTTCGTGATTCTGCTATATGTACTACTGAGTTTTAATGTCTTTTATAGGGCCTACCTGTGCGTTAATCCGGGGTTTATGGGGCTGGTTAAAATGGTGCGTTCTTCCAAAGGTTCTTTAATCAGAAAGTATAATTATGTCTGCTATTCCGAAGGTTCGTTTATCCCAAAATAAACTAACGCTCACTATTTTTTTTCTGATGATGAAGTAATGTTCATTAGCCGAAACTTAAAAGAAGGGTTTGTATACGTGTACTTGTAAACAGCACACTTTGGAATATTGCGAACATTAGTAGCCATCACAACGATACCCCTCTTATGTTCACACGGCATGTGCTGATACGTGGCGATAACAATATGCCAATTCTTTTAATTTTATTAACTGAATGGATTTTGAAGTTACAGGAGGGTTACACACATCTATTTTCCCTGAAAAGGTGTTAGTGCTAACCTATAGCATTAAAGCAAAACAAAACAAAAGGAAACAAAATTGTAATGGTATATTAAGCGTTAGTCGAAGGATGATGATACAGCATGACATTGTTAAATGATACATCAGAAGCAGAATGCTTCACAGACGCAGGTACACAGTGACTCAAATTGTCTTATGACTTCTGAAAGTGAACACTTTTTTTAATGGGTGCTCACCAATGTGAACGCAGGATGGAATACCGGTCATTCTCATTGATACACAGAAAATGGGGAAAAGTGAATAGGATACCACTGGCAAATTACGTCCCGCAAAACCATACTGTTGAAAAGACATGCAATTTCTTCTCTTTTTTTAATGGTGGTGGACTTTGTCTGTATGGTTGGAAAGCAATACCCTGAAGTACCTGGTTTAGCAAATAATTATTTAGACATCACAGATGATATAACTTTCGAGCCCAGCTATTAGTAAAATTGCATTTATATACATCGAACATCTTTAATATAAATATTAATGATGCGCAGTGTGGGGCACGACATATTTCAATCTGTCTTAACGGTAACGTACTATTAAAGATGTTTCATTGGAAATACCAGATATTTCTCCTTTAATCATGCTGTTAATGAACATCTTTAATTATCATCCAACAATGAAGGATTTAAAATCTAGGGCAGCTAGATAAGCTTTATAGGAGTGTTTACCATGTTGTTATCATGTTATACGTATTGTTCTCGGGGTGAACCCGGGAAACTGTGGTATCATAAAGTTTCATGAATAATGAATAAGTTCATTTTGCACTACGATATAATATTCGTAAGCAAGTGTCTAATTTATATCTATGCCCTTCAGCATGGTGTTGTGGAATTTGTCTGTTATATTAAGGAGGTTCTCTCGCCTTCTTGATGATTATAGTTTACCTCCTGATGGTTAAATGCCATCATCATTATAATGCATGGTGAATATCAGAATTGTATGATATCCGCTGGGATTGTTAAATGCTAAATAAGGGGGAGGGGAAGAGAATCACATTTCCATCTTGTTCAGAACCAATGGGCAGACTTCAACCAGGGAGGTGGAAGAAATGCTTCCACCTCCCTGCTTCAACCAAGATTGCAAGGAATCATCCTTTCGGTAGAAGGACCAAAAGTTCTTTGTGTATGGGGGGGGGGGGTTGGAGTTCTCGTAGCTAGCGTAAGGGAGACTTCTGGACTCTGAAATTTCTTATTTCTGGTTACAGTTTGTTATTCTAAAGGTTCATTTTCCCCAGGGTTTATTATTACGATGGTTCGGTATAATCCAAAATGAAATAAGGTCCGTTTAAAATACTCAAGGATTGTTCTTCCGAATGTTCGTTTGTATAGTCCGTAAAAGAAAAAGAAAGAAAAAAGTTTGCAATCCCGAAGGTTCGTTCATGTAAAACGAAAATTGGTCAGTAATTCCGAAGGTTTCTTATAAGTATGCAATTTTTCCATTTTAGGATTAACGAACCTTATTTATTATTTTTTTTTTTTGGGGGGGGGGCTATCAAACCTTCAGAATAATGAAGTTTCTCTATTTTTCAGATTTACTGAACCTTCGGGAAAGCAATGCCTATTCATTTTTGGATTAACAAACCGTATAGCGTACATAAGGTTTGCCTTGTAAATTCTCCAAACACGTTCATTCTATCATGCTTTGGTTGAATTAGGTCTGAAGAAAATACCAGCTTATTTTTTTTTAAATCAAAACTGATACAATGACATTCTTGTGAAACTCAACGCGGTAACCGTTGGGCCTATGCTCACGTAATCAAAGCTGTTTTTGTATTCTAGCCTGTTATACTTTTAGCACAGCTATCCACAAGAAGCCGTTGATGGCTACAATATTTCATCGATGAAATCACTTAATTTTCATTGTCAGAGCCACACTGAAGAAAGATTTGTGGATGTTTTTATTTGAAATTGCGTGGTATTTAGGCCCTATGCTGATAGTATTGAGGTTGTGAATTATTGTTCTCCAGACATAAAACCCAATTGTAAACCTACATTACGTTTATACTTGGTTAAAAAAAAAAGGATTTCAGAAGTTCAAGGCTTCATTTAATAGGATTGGCCCACAAGTACAACATACACAGTCGACTGCAGTCGAAGTATACCCAGTCAATTTGCATATAATATCAATTTGATATAGAATCAGTGCCTCGATCTTCAAAGTGTTTATGGATTCACTCGGACACAGTGCAGCCGATTGAAATACACTGTACCTCTCTCTTACCAAATTCTGTTAATACAAACAAGATCGCAAAATCAAGAACATGTCTAAAAATGATACGAATAGTCATGCGGCTACTGTTGGGCCCTATTTCTTTGTTTAAAGTTGAAAAAAAAAACATGAGAGAGAAATCACTAGAGATAAACGATCGTAGATCGCCAAACATTGGAGCTATATTGTTCGTAGCTCCATGGCCAAACTAAACAATATTATACTGGGTATATTATTTATGCAATGCATGCATGCAGTACTGCACACCAGAGTACGTGTACCTCCATGGTGAGACCAGGGAGGTGAGACTCACCTCCCTGACAGATCTGCAGGGTGTTGGGAGAAAGGTACTGAACTGTATAATACCTATACATTTGATGACTAGTCTAATCCAAATTCAGCAGTAAATTCAATTTTATGTGTTCGTATTAGGCCTGCTATGAAGAAAAAGGTACTGTATCTTTTCTCCAGAAGAATTGAATGATCTGAAACCAATTTGTGACGTATATAAATCTACATGTAATTAATATAGCTCACATACGAAGTCAGATAGATGCGAATTCCATTTACTGAGACTGGCTTAGTTTGATAAACAAACTACTACCACTCTCGGTGGGAGGGACCTGTCAGAGCGAATGATTTATCGCGTTCAGTCAAAATCTGACTGAAAGTCGTAAAAATACAACTTTCTTCCCGGACTCTTTTTCGTTGGGCGCGCAGTCTCTCGATTATCGCAATCAGAAAATTTGCGCCCTCTCTTGGTTTATCGCACCAAGGAAAAGGGGACGGAGCCCAGACTACGTCCTGGGGAAAACGAGTACGGTTCTCGGCCAAAATAGCGTTCGGTCCCGATGCTAGGCAGGAGTCAGCCAGCCAGCCAATCAGCGAGCTTCTCCCCACGCCTCCGTCCTAATAGGAAAGCGAAACTACTTAGATACGGGAACGGGAGTCCAAGTACGTGGACTGTCACAGTTGATTGCTTCCGCGTATTCTCGGTCTTCCCGTCGTGTAGCGAAAACTCCCTATTGTCTTTAAGCAATAGGTGAATCTTCAAAGCCTGTTTTCTCGAAATTTTGTCAGGCTAGCTAAATTAAAAGTTGCATTATATTTCGCTTTATATGCCCACTTACGGTGTTTTATATCAATGCAAAGTTTAGGAAATGGGCAATGTGATTCAATGAAAAAAAAAGAGAATTTTCAAAATGCCCGACTTTTGCCTGACACCGTTGTCGCCGGTCACAATTGTGTGACAGCACTATACAAAAAGATATAACACACAAACTTACTCTACACTCTGACCACTCCGCGATTCCAAGGTATTACAATTTACTTTCACCAATTACCCCCACGTGTTTTACCACTTGATGTGCATTCAACCAATGTATATATAACTGCCCACTCAACCAATCAATATGTATAGATGTCCGTGTGCAACAGATCACTCGTAACCCCTCCCGTCAATCTATTGCTCCGTTCCTACTGCTATCCTTGGACGAAATACGGGGAGGGAGGTCACAAACAGGAGCTTTAGGTTCGACAGACCAAATCAAAAAGGGACGTTGCCGCTCGCGAGCCTAAGAGTACACCCGCAAGCAATGGAAATATCTATTTCAAACTTCAAGTAGACTCAAGGGATTAACTTTCCCTTGTCAACAGTGAATTGGAGCTTGCTCTAAAATTACTACTGAGCACGACAGTTGAATAATGTCCATACCTAACTGTTCGAAATAGAGTGGCTCGTCTTCGCTTGGCTACAGAGCAAAGAAGACTTCATCGTGGACACTGGCATCATGATGTGTACAAGGGAGACAAAGAGTTCGTCGATTACAGGGAGAGGATGGGTGTTGTCTGCACTTACGGGGCGACATAAAACGGCTTATATACTGCAGGACACTGTTGGAAGGCAAAGACTTTTGCCGTTCAACGTTCTATTAAAGGTGGCAGACGCTCTGGTGAAAGAAGGAAATGTTTCCCTGTTGACGTCGTCAACAAGGTAGTGGATATTCGACAGTTGCGAATCCAGGAGGGGGCGTACCGGGTGCGCCTCCCCCCTCCCCCTTTAATTTTTTTTTTTTTACATAAAAGAAATAAGAATAAAAAATTGAAAAGGGGTGGATGCGCCCCCTCCCTCTTATTTTCTTTTTTTGGAGGAAAAGTCAGTCGATTGTGTTGCGCTTAAAGGACAAATTCACCTCCACACGTGGATGAGTGAATGCAGGAATATTAGTAGAACACACATTGAAGGTTTGAGGTAAATTTTGCGCAGTCACTGCTGGATGATAAGACGTTTACAGTTTATGATGTCACATGCGTAAAACAGTATAAGGGAAATATAAAAAGAATTCTTTAAAGTACACATTCCCTCCATTTGTCACTGTCTCATGTTAACGCAATATTTTTCTCCCATGCCTTTTAAGAGGCAAGTCAAGTGCTCCTTTATTGTGCGAGGAAAGAGAAAATATGTTCAATTTTCTTTATATTTTCTTTATCTCATTCTACACATGTGACATCACAAGCTGTAGTAGTCTTTTCATCATGGTGGCTCTGTAACTATTAAACTGTTTTTTCCGATTTTCCTCAAACTCACTGATGTGTTCAATTAATATTGCTGCATTCTTTCAATATATTCACTGTTTGCTTGTCAAGTGATAAAATCCGCAAGTGGTAAGAGAAAATACCTGTCAGGGCCTTTTTTCAGGTCAGCTGATTAAACCCGGAAGTGGCACCAGAAATATAAAGTGCTTTGCGCCCCCCCCCCCCCCCCTTTAAGTGTGGTATGCATATGCTTACCAACTGAATGTTGTTTTTGTAACTCGTTTCCAAGAGACATACGGTAATCTAAGTCATGAACATGTATTTCCGGTAAACAACTCATTATTCAACTCGTGTTTGTGCACTTCTGAATATGGATGAGTTCATAAACGCTATTTCTTCTTCTGATATAGATAGTGATGTAAACGATTATCAGCCAGCTGCACTGAATTCCCTCTTACATTCTTATGATAGAGAAGAAGGTGAAGACTCCGATTTTGTTACTTCTTTAAACACAGAAACCCAAGATCTGAAGCTTGATTTTGACGCTAATGATGCGTCTGCTCGAAATGAAGGCCAACTTTCTCACTATCACTTGGAAAAAGAAATGATTACACTTTCCCATTCACACTCTAATGAGCTTTTTGTTTCACATTTCAATATAAGAAGCCTTAATAAAAATTTTGATAAATTACTTGTATTTCTCAACGAATTACAATTTAAACACAGCATAATTGGTCTCAGTGAAACTTGGCTCAAGGAAACGTCACCTTCTTCTCTATTTACCTTAGACGGTTTTAAATTAGTTACCAACAACAGGATTACTAAAAGAGGTGGTGGTGTTGGTTTTTACGTCACGCAAAATTTAAACCATAAACTGTTAAATGAATATTGTATTATGTCTGAATGCCTTGAGAGTATTTTTATTGAGGTCATGACCCCTACTAAGGGGAATATCATTTTTGGGGAAATTTATAGACCTCCGCATTCCAACCTTAATGAATTCACTGAGCGGTTTCACAATCTTCTCTCTAATGATTATTTTGATACAAAGACATGCTTCATTATGGGTGATTTTAATATAAATCTTTTAAATTGTAATGACGCTTTATGCAGTCAAGATTTTCTTAATTTCATGTTGTCAAAATCCTTCATTCCTCTTATCAGGAAACCTACTCGGATATCTGATGCTACTTCTACTCTCATTGATAATATATTCGTTAATAATGTTTTTACTGATGTTACTTCTGGTATTGTAGTTTCTGATATCACCGATCATTTCCCGATATATGCGCTTGTACCACAGTTTTCTATTAGGAAAATGCCAACCCTTAATTCAGGTTCTCGTGATATGTCCGAATGTAATCTTGATAGACTTAGAGAGGGATTGAGGTCAGTTGATTGGTCCTCTGTTTATAACCAAAGAAATGTAAATTCGTCCTTTGATGTTTTTATGAACATCCTTATAAATATGTGTAATGTTTATATACCCTTATTTAGACGATTCAGATCAAATTATAAGAGAGTACCAAAACAACCATGGATTTCAAAGTCCCTACTTAGGTCTATCAATAGGAAGAATAAATTGTTTTACAGATACCGAAAATCTCCGAATGATGTAACCAAATCCCGTTATATTCGTTACCGCAATGTACTTACTTCTTCGTTGCGTTTAGCCAAGCAACTGTATTTTGCAAATCAGTTTGAAAAATGCAAGTTCGACATTAAGAGCACGTGGAGGGTGATAAACACAGCTTTGAAATCTAGCACTGTTACAAATTCCCCTACTCATATTTTGAATGACGGTCATCAAGTTGATGATCCACAGGAAATGGCCGATGTATTTAATGATTACTTTGTTAACTTAGGACCTGATCTTGCTAGCAAAATACCAAATACCCAGACAACTTTTCATTCTTTTTTAAAAGACAGGAATGTACAAACCATGTTTTTCATTCCTATTGTTGAAGAAGAAATCAAAGAAATTGTTGATAACCTAAATATTAAGAAAAGTATAGGTAATGATGGTATTTCGGCTTTTCTTCTGAAGAATATAATAAATGAAATAATTTCTCCACTCACTTATATTTTCAATCAATCTTTATCTAGTGGCAAAGTCCCAGATAATATGAAAATCGCTCGAGTTGTTCCCATATACAAAAAGGGTCCAAAAGAATTTGTGAGCAATTATCGCCCGATATCTCTCTTAACCTCAGTCTCAAAAATTCTTGAAAGGCTTGTTTATAAACGAACTCTTAGATTTCTTGTTAATTGCAATATTCTTTCTAATTTCCAATTTGGATTCAGAAAACAGCATAGCACAACTCACGCATTATTAGCCTTCATTGATAAAGTAGCTCATGCTTTAGATGATGCTTCCCACACCATCGGTGTTTTTCTCGATTTTTCGAAGGCTTTTGATACCATTGATCATCAAATTTTGCATTATAAGTTAAGCCATTACGGTATCCGTGGGAGGGCTTTAGAGTGGTTTAAAGACTATCTCACAAACAGAAAACAATTTGTTTACATAAATGGCTATGAGTCAGGTATGACGTCAACTTCTTGCGGTGTCCCCCAGGGTTCTCTTCTTGGCCCACTTTTATTCATCCTGTACATCAACGATCTCCAAAATTCGTCACAGATTCTTTCTTTTATTTGTTTCGCTGATGATACAAATTTATTTCTATCTCACCGCAATCCCAATACCCTCGTAAGTATAATGAATAATGAATTGAAATCTGTTCAGTCCTGGATTTACGCTAACAAGTTATCATTAAATGTTGATAAAACACATTACATGTTATTTAGCAATTCTTTGCAAGTTATTCCTGATGATGTTAAGATTAATGATATTAACCTAACCCGAGTAGATAGTACAAAGTTTTTAGGACTTTACATCGATAGTGACCTTTCCTGGAAAACTCACTTTAATTTTTTAAGCAAAATTTTGTCACGAAATACAGGAATCCTAAACAAACTGAAACATTTTTTGCCCAACCATATCTTGCAGATTGTATATTCAACCATGATTTCCCCATATCTTAATTATGGAATTCTTGCGTGGGGTAACGCATCTAAATACTTACTGGATTCACTTTTTCTTCTTCAAAAGCGAGCGATCAGAATTATTAACCATGCTGGGTATTTATCTCACACTAACGCCTTATTTCAGAAAAATAAGATTTTAAAACTGATAGATTTGTTTGGTTATAATTTAGGTATTTTTATGTATAAACTTTCCTCAAAAGATCTTCCTGGTGTCTTTTTACAGATGTTCATAAGAAACAATTCTGTCCACCACTATCCAACTCGCCAGAGTGACGCTTATCACCTTCCACGAACTCGAACAGTTTTCGCTAAAAACACAATTATGTATACAGGTCCTAAATATTGGAATGATCTCCCAACAGAGGTTAAAAGCTGCTTGTCATTATCATCCTTTAAGCGTAAACTCAGACAGCATGTATTGAATAGCTACAACACACAAGTGCACTAAAATTCCTTTTTATTATGCTGATGGCTGCTCTGTTATACTACTCGGTTGTTGCCATGTGAACAGACTCATGCATATACATTTTAGTTGCATGCTCTCTCAAATTCCTTCCCATCGGTGTTTTTCCTTCCACTTCTAGTAAGACCATGGTCGTGTCGCATAGTTTCCCCTCCTTTCTTTCTTTCCTTTCTTTTATGCATCATTGCAGCTGGCTGGTATATCACATATAGGAATTGCAATTGATTCATGTTCTCCATTTTTTAATCTTTCCCCGTGTCTATGGAAGCCGGAATGTTTAAACCCTAATAGTACTTAAGTATTCACGTCATTATCACTCCCATGTCTAAATTGCTATGAGAGCAACTGCTATAGTGTGCAGCATGTGGTTACTTGTTCTCATTTTATCACACACATAAATGCATGTGAGAAGAATCTTCTGAGCCCCGAGTAATAGTCATTCTCTTTTGTTTATCATTACTTTTGGTCTTAATTGTACCCGTGCTCCTCATCCTGTTCCCCTTACTAGGCTTTTGTTGGGACCTACACTCAACAAGCTTTGCTTTTTAGTAGGTTCCATCGTATTTCTCGTCGCATCTTTTACTTTGATTGAAAATGACACATCGACCGTTATGTATTACTTTTGTATTCCTATTTCTTCATGTATATATCCAAGCTGGACATTCTGTATTATATTTTGTTATATACCATGTATTTTCCATCGAGAAATACGAAAATAAATTGAAATTGAAATTGAAATTAAGGAATTTTGGTGGATCCGCCCCTGTCCTACCACGACGTCTGCATGCCCTTTTTTCATGCCAAGATGGACATATCCGCTCTAACTGATTAACAATAAGGAATATACTGTAAAGCTATATAATTGATCTGTGAAATCATCACAGAATATCCCCAAAACTGACAGAGATTAGGAATAAGTGCCTTAATCCTTAATAGTATGACTGATGTCTTCATCATCGATTGACGCTCGAGACACTTATCCATTAAAACCGGCAATTCATTGCAATCATTGTCAAAATATGCTTAACAAAAACATAATTCTGGTAATGAAATAAGGTGTTTAGGTTACATAGTGACGCTCTGAAAATTGGTCAAATTAAGGTTTCCAAAGATGTATTATTTTTGCAATATCGATTGTGTCCAATTCAAGGTTATGTGTTGAATTGTCTCATATCAATGTGTTATTTTCTGCAGGAAACCAAACATACTCGACAATATGATCTTGATTATGGAAAAATACGCCAACAACTTGGAAGAGATCGTAGAAGACCGCACCCAACAGCTTATTGAAGAGAAAAAGAAAACAGACAACCTATTGCATCAGATGCTACCAAAGTAAGATTGGATGAAACTTAATCTTTGATCGTAAAGAATGAACTATTTTAAGCAGAAAAAAAAAATAATTGAAGAAGCAATAACTTTTTTGACACACACACTAACGTGTATTTTATATGCCATCAATCCATTTCCTCGGAAGAAATCAAGGAGAAGTATAACGAACAAGGTTCATATTGCTGAGGCGTATGTCTCTAAGTATTTATGCAGATCTCACATATAACCTCAAACTGCAAAAATATTTCAAATAAATGTTATAAATATACAAATATATATATATATATATATTACCAGTAGTTTGCTTTTGGAAACCTCTTTGAGTGACATTATGATATAGTAACGTTTCTGTCAATACTCGAACAAGCACTTAGCATTGCATGAACCGCACATGATGTTGGTTATGTTCTTTACCATATTTTATATATCAACTTTACAAGAGTGGAGGTGAAATAGAAGTGTGAGATGATACATTTCGTATTGTGACATCATAGTGACACATATTGCAGTACTGGGCATGCTCCCAAAATTATAGTAAGTGAAGTGCATGTGTAATGTTGATAATTTTTTATTTTTCACAGTATTTCACGTGTACGAACTCCTACTTACCGAGAACGGCCATGTAAAAGAACAGGAAAAACGAGCGCTTCCTGATGTCAATTAAACCAATCTATACATTTCATGCAAATACAACCACTACAAATATTCAATTTCTCTTGACATACCCAATGCAATATTAAGTCGTGTGTCCTCATGCGTTAAAAATATGTAGGCCCTTCTATCTGTACATTTTTATCAATACTAGCGTTATACCACCCGTTTATAACAATCTCTATTTAAAGGCATAATTTATTATTTGCAGATAAAAGAAAAACCCAGCATTAGTGCTTCAGAATAGTTTTAAAATGTGAGTTAGGGATTGAAACAACCGATGTAAAAATGTTAATCAGTATAATTGATTTTAAGTGTTGTTAAATATACACAAGGTGAACAATAGTTATAATACAAATGTTTCTCGACTAAACCGTCTACAATTATGGTTTATTGAGAAGAATTGTGATATCTCCTTATGTTTTAGACTTTATTGCGAATTTTTTACTTGGTAGAATGTTTTGTGATACAACTGACCTACACATATGCATCAAACGTGATAGCTTGAACATTTTTAAAATCGCTGCTCCCAATGGTAAACAGTACCTTTAACATTTGAACTTGTTAGACCGGTGGCTAACCAACTGAAGAGAGGTATGCAGGTCGTGCCAGAGTCCTTCGACTGTGTCACTATCTTCTTCAGCGACATTGTCGGTTTTACAAGTTTGTCCTCAGAGAGCAGTCCCTTTGAGGTAAGGTTCATTTGGATACATTTTCTTACTCTGATCGAAGATGTTTGCTCAGATAACGCTGCAGATGGCCTGCACAATTAATACTTAACGCACATTATAACGATGTCTTCATAGACCGTTGCTAATTGGGCGACGAATCAATTTCTCTCACCGGAGTACTTTTTTATTACTATTCTTATTTATTTATGGTATCATGGCACCATGAACGAAAATTAATCACAACTCCAACGCAAGCTCAGCAAATTATGACATTAATACATTTAAATATGAATCATAGGTATGATCTTGAATGCACTATACTAGATTATTATGCACAACAAATGCATAATTAGCCCATGTACGTTTTTATTACGCCGAGACCTTCCCCCTCCGTGAAGTAGAATTACACGAGGGCCATTTATGCATTTTGAGTGTAAATTCGCGAGAATGTGATAGTGCATGAAAGAGCATGTACAATTTATTATAGTAAATGAAGTGTACCGGAATTTAGATGTTAAACACAGATGCGTCTAGGCTAGATACGGCCTACCCAGGCCAGTGCACGACCATGGTTGGATTCTGCACAATTAACAATCAAAAGTCCACCGTACAAGGTGTAACTTTACTGTTCAGTTTAGTTTAGTTTATTATCTGCATTCCGTTTTCATTACAATGTATAACAAAATTTGACGATATGTCATGAATCATATGAATTGTTCCGACGCATTAGTACAAATTGCGGGGTACGATTGTACAAAGACAACGTATAGGGGAAAAATAAATATGCAGCAATGTCAAATTGAATGTAAAGGGTACGATAAGGAACAGATCAAATTGGATGTAAAGAAGATATAAACAATATCATATGAAGTTGGAAACGCAGGGGACCATCTTCATAAGCAGAGCTTGACTAGGAAGATGGCCCCAGATAGGCTTACAACACAATAAATCACAATGAATCTTAACATACAATTCTGTATCGCCATTCATTATTCACGTTGTGGCTGGCATACCAATACCATGTTTACTGCAAGATCCACGGAGAATTAACCTCATGTTTCCTCAAAAAAAAAAGTGTAAGGCACTGCACATGCAAGTATAAATGTCCAAATCTAAATAGGACGGTATAGGTTCTATCAGTTCCATTGCTGTGTTAAGACCTAGAGAGTTTTCGGTTCACATCGGACCTGGGTTAACTGTGTGTTCGAAGAGTTGCGTAGTTATAAGGGGTTTCATACCAAGCTTTGCGTAGAGTTACGTAGTGTTGCGTAGGGTTGCGTAGTGACTACGCAACACTACGCAACTATACGCTGTGCACTGGCGTAGCCGGGGGGGGGGGGGGGGCGATGGGGGCGGTCGCCCCCCCCCCCCCCCCCCCCTAAGATTTGGACCGGGGATTTGGGAGACGGAAAAAAAATGCGTGTATACTGTATGCATGCACATGAAGCGGGTCTCCTTTCATCAAATAAGATATTTTTTTGAATATTTCACTCAAAGTGTGCACCAGATCGTTGAATTTCAATTAAAAATATGCAAAATCTCTCGTGCTTGGGATGGGGTATCCCCCTCCCAAACCCTCCCCCTCTGTGCCTCTTTCCCTAGCTTAGTACACTTTTTAGATTTACAAAAAAAAAATAATAATTCTGAGTGCACAAGACTTATTACTTATATTCCGAAAACTCAAGGTTCCCTCATGTATAAGGGGAATTTCTCCTTTTAATCGACACTTTCCTCCCTCAGTCCCCCCCCCCCCCATCAGTTTTTTTTTTTTTTTTTTTTTTTTTTTTTTTTTGGTGATTTCCCAAATGTTGATTCCATCAAATATGCGTATACGAGATATCTCAATTTCAAGGTTAAAAAGGCAAAAGCTCCATCGGAAGGGAAGGGTGGAGATAACACTCGCCCACGCCTTCTCCATGCTCGCCCGCCCTCCCCCCCCCCCCCTTCCGCCATGCATAGAAGTAGACTGTGGCTATACCCAGATCGCTTTATTTCAATTCTAAAAACGCAAAAGCTCCACGAGCGGGAGGGGAAATCCCCCTTCCCCTAAGCTCTACCTCACTAGACTTTATACATACACACAGATGGTGCACATTCGGAATAAGAGCTAAATTCCGTGATTTTAACACTTCGATGAAAAAGTATTGCACCAAAAATTTGCACCAGATCGCTGAATTTCAGGTCTGAAAACGCAAAATCACCTTCGTGTGGGAGGGGATATGCCCCTATCTACACCCTCGTGTGCATGCTTTTTCTGTTTGATTGCTGAACTGCAGACAGCGTTCATGATATTCAGTGTAAGAATTAATACAAGAAGATTATTTAAATGATACCATTTTATAGGCAAATTGTTCAACAATAATCTACAGTAAAATATACTGCAACCGTAAACAAGTGGGACTGTTTCAACTCGTTAAAACGCGCAAAAACATGCATCAAATTGCATCATTTGCAACATCAAAATGCAAAAAGTTCTCACGTGGGAGGGGGGGACACCCCCCTCCCACACCCTCCCCTCCCCCTTCGCTCGCTCCGCTCACTCGGGTTCAGTCGCGTTCATGATATGCAGTGAAAGGAATTAATACAAGAAGATTATTTAAATGATACCATTTTATAGGCAAATTGTTCAATAATAATCTACATCAAAAGATACTGCTACCTTAAACAAGTGAGACTGTTTCACGTCGATAAAACGCGCAAAAACATGCATCAAATTGCACCATTTGCAACATCAAAATGCAAAAAGTTCTCACCGTGGGAGGAGGGACACCCCCCTCCCACATCCTCCCCTTCCCCCTCGCTCGCTCCGCTCGCTCGGGTTCAGTCACGTTCATGATATTCAGTGAAAAAAATTAATACAAGAAGTGTATTTAAATTATACCATTTTATAGGCAAATTGTTCAATAATAATCTACACTAAAATATACTGCTACCTTAAACAAGTGGGACTGTTTCACGTCGATAAAACGCGCAAAAACATGCATCAAATTGCACCATTTACAACATCAAAATGCAAAAAGTTCTTACGTGGGAGGGGGGACACCCCCTCCAACACCCTCCCCCCCCCCCCCCTCGCTCGCTACGCTCGCTCGGGCTCGGTCGCTTCGCTCCCTAGCAGACTAACCGCCCCCCCCCCCCCCTAAGATGAAATCCTGGCTACGCCGTTGACGCTGTGAGGACGCAACTCTGCGTAACAGTATGCCGAGGGACGCAAAATATGTACGCGAGATATACGCAGAAAATTAAACATGTTTATTTTTTTCGCGTACCCTCCGCGTACCGCACTGGTACGCAGATTTTACGCAAGTCTACGCAATACTACGCAACTGTGTGCCATTTAAACGCAACAGTACGCCACCAAACCGTGTTCACACGAAAGCACTTTTGGGACTCGCGTATGACATGGCGTAGTGTTGCGTACTGTTACGTAGACATTTGTGTAGACTTGCGTAGACCTGACGTACCTTTGCGTAGTGTTGCTTACAGTTGCGTAGCCTTTATTACTGTAAATGCAAATTTGGCATTCCCATGCATGATCCGTGTTGGAAAACTGCTTGGTTTCATTCATCCCACTGAACTCTGCACATCGCTGGTGAATGATTCTACCTGTGCTCTTCGAGACTATCCTTCTTGTGTAGGCCTAATAACTGCACAATGCCGAAAAGGAAGAGCAAAGGGTGTAATACGGGCAAGAGTTCTTCTCCTGCTCATCAAGATGCACACAATTCGCCAGCACTATCTGAACCTAGTGATGAATCTGGCAATGAAGATGCCCGGGAAGTTCCAAAACCACCGAAGAAGAGGAGACAAACCAAGCTTCCACCAAGCTTTTCAGTTTCAAGTGACCAAGAGCGTGGCTATTATGGAGTGGGTGAAGCAACACCCGATGCTCTATGATAAGGCTTGTGAAGACTATAGTAATAAGGAGGCAAAGAAGCAGCTGTATCAGGAAAAGGCCTTGGAGATTGGGGTGGAAGGTACAGGTGACCAGCCAGGCCAGCGCTTGCAGACATGGGTGAAAACTCAACGAGATAAAGTTGGTAGGCTTATGAAGATCTCTAGAGGAGCATCAGGGAGTGGATCTATTAACATAACAGCAGAAAACAATCGCTTCCTGAAACGATTTGGTTTGATCCATCAGTACCGAAACGTGAAGAACGCTGGAACCCCAAGTGTTGCTGGATTGGTAAGTAGGTTCCCTACACGACAGCCTTCCACTTTTAGTAGGGTATCGCTGGTTCTACTCCCTGTTTCATTAGGCGTTTTCACATCAGCCCGATGTTTCGAAATTAATAGTCCGGGAGCCAGCGGGGGTCAGCCTAGCTGAAAAGGTTACCAATTTTTATGTATTTAGCAATTTAGTACATATGCCCCTGAGTATGGAAATGCACGTCTGGCTGGTCATCGGTGGTGGGTGTGGCCAGGAGGGCCATAAAAAGGACCCCCCAAAATTAGGCTAGCCTAGCTGAAAAAGTAACCTCTTGAAACCTGCGGGACATTGTCAGGCATAACCCAAGATTCAATAAAACACCATCGCCAGACATTTTGGGTGGTAGGGCGTAGCCGCCAGACGCAAAATATTGGCATCCCAGAATTAGGCTAGCCTAGCTGAAAAAGTAACCCATGAAAACCACTGGAACTTGTTCGTTACACTTGCAGGATATATGAATGACCATTGCCAGACGTTTTAAGTGGTTGGGGGTAGCCGCCAGACGCCCTCAAAGACCCAACTTTTTCCAGCTAGGCTAGCATAGCTGAAAAAGTAACCTAATGAAACCCACTGGAACTTGTTCGTTACACTTATAGCATATATGCATGACCGTTGCCAGACATTTTAAGTGGTGGGGGGTAACCGCCAGATGCCCTCAAAGACCCAATTTTACCAGCTAGACTAGCCTAGGCTGGAAAAGTAACCTCCTGAAACCCACTGGAACTTGTTCTATGTTTGTATCTCACCTGGTAAACACTGTCGACATAGTATTCTGGTGTTCTTTTAATAACTTTCCACACTTTTGAGCTATATGACCACGAAATTCACTCCTGAGATCATCTAATGATTACTGTCAAGTGTTAATATTGGTGAAGTCCGACTACGTCAACAGTCAAAAAGTCAATGAACTATACCATTTGAAAATCAGTGAAATCACAAAGTCGATATGTGGACGAGACATCACTTCGCTTTTGCCTTGTTAGATGGTGAATATTTGTGAAGCTTATGTTTCTAATTCATACAGCATCAGCATACATGTCTGAGAATAGTGGTAAAGAAGATTAGAGTCTTTGGCAACAACGTGCAAAATTAAATTTTGTGCCTTATTTTGCTGAACAAACGTCGTAGGAGGACAACAACCTGTTAGGCAATGTGGCGGAACAATAACTCTATATTATCAGTGTTATAGAACAAATGGCAATGATGTAGTTCTGAAGCATACTTTTCATTAGATACTTTTGCAATGACTCAATGTATACTTTTAATCGAACTAAGTATATATCCATGACTTGCACATGAATTACGGCAGAACGATTCGGTGAGGAAAGTTTTCTGTCATGTCATTAAGGAAGAAGTGAACGTGTCAATATTTTGCTATTTGTTCCATAATTATTTCTGAAGTGGTTATATGTATTTTCCTAAAACATGTTTTCTTTTATACATACCTACGTTGCATCCAAATGCCTATTCGTTGAAAAAATGCGGACCATGTATTCAAAGGTCAAAGATCATAGGTTAATGGACCTAGGGTATACAACATTTCACTACTAAGTTGTTGGGTTTTTTGTTTGTTTGTTTGTTTGTTGTTGTTGTTGTTTTTTGGGGGGCATGATTCAAAGTGTCCTAAAACCTTGTATAATACATGTATTTAGTTTTGTAGTCACGACACTTGCTATGTATGATGCCAAACTCTTCCCGCTCATACAAATGCAGCCGTTTCAGGGAAATATGATATTCGTATACTTCATGATTTGATAATGCTTAAGTGGTTCATAACATTCCATTGATGCTATGTATAGAACAGAAAGTGAATTTGACAATGGTATGATATCCGCAATTTACTCTTTGACAGGTTCTATCATCCGATTAATATGTATAAATTGAGTATACAGTAGTCCCCTATATTCAGTATAACTACAGGTTAAGTTAGATAAGCTGCATTCATTTTGCACGCGACCATGGCGTTATAGCTAAAGATGATCTGTAAATCCCTGTGTGCCTGCATAAACAACTTTCTGTGTTTAGAATAGCGAAACAGAAACTGGTGCATGCATTATTCTCAGTCACTTTGTTATTCATAATGATGGTTTGCTCATTACAGTTCCGGAATCTCAGCTCGAGGGACTCGAATTGATCCAAAATCAGTCGGAATGCGTGTATCACCCAAAACAATATCTGAACACATAACTGCAATCCTCCATAGTCTCTATTGGTTGCCGATAGGGCTGGTGTCAAGTTTGATTTTCATATTTCATACAGTACCTTGTATTTAAATGTTTTCATAGAAATGCCCGAATACGGTATGCGTATCTCAGTTAACTCTTTAAACCATAGTTGTACTCTACGTTCCAAGAGTCTCATGTTTTAGATAAGTGTGAACTCCAAGACATGTCGTGATAAGGACTTTAAGACAATTGGCATCGTCATTATAAAACAAATTCCCCTTTATTATAAGACACGTTTTAGATTTTAGGTAGAAATATGGATTCGTTTAAATGCATACAAACAACTTCTTAAATCCTCTTACATTTTGTTTTCAAGATATGATGTATAGTTTAGAAATGTAAGAAGCATGCTCTTGTTTTAGAGGCTTTGAGTACTGGTAAGAAGCATATCTTATTCTTACAGATTATGTGAATAAGTACGCATTCAAGAACGTTTTTAATAAAACGTATCCAGACAACTGCATATCATATTTTTACCTCTTCCTTCATGCAGACTATACTCTTGCCTAGAAGGTTTGTTTAAGATAGTGATTATAGTGCTCACCGTATTGAAAGGTAATTGGGTAAATTTTTGGTTTCAGTATATTATTCAAACACAACTAAGTTAACATTTACATTAACATTTTCACAACTCACAAATTCCACACACACACATTTCATGATTCACAAGATCCAAATTACACTAATCCTATTTACTTTGCAGAGTGCAACAACAACATAAGTTTGATATACTGAGCAAATAGGCTTACATCAGTTCGCACTATTCAAGGTTTAAAGTAGATAAGTAACTAAATCGTACCCGGTTATGTGATGCTAAGTTGCAACTTGAGATGACTGGGCAATATTGCCCCTCTAAAGGAGCAGGCAGTGACACTGACTTGCTCCTTTAAAGGAGCAATTTTGCAGCAGTCATTTAACAAATAAGCACCATATAGGTGCAACATTATACCTATAAGGCACAAGATTGCACCCTCAAGAGAGGGTACATTCTTGCATCCTTCGGGTATAAAGTTGCACCTAAAGGTACGAGGTTGCGCCTTTTTCAAGGGGGCAAAGTTGCTCCCGAGGGTGTAACTTTCACCCTTTCTTGCGGGTACAAAGCAGCACCCAAGTTCCAAGATTGCATCCTCAAGACAAGGCACAATCTTGGAACTTTGGGCTCTTCTTTGCACCCTCACGAAAGGGTGTAAAGTTGCACCAAGATGTAAAGGCTACAAGGGGTGCAAAGTTGCGCCGAAAGGTAAAGGGTGCAAGATCGCACCCTCAAGAAAGGTGCAACTTAGCACCACTTAGTGTGGGTGGAAAGATGCACCCTCAAGAAGGGGTGCAACCTAGCACCACTTAGTGTGGGTGGAAAGATGCACCCAAGGGAACAACTTCGCACCCTCAATAAAGGGTTCAACTTTGCACCCTCTCTGGAGGTGCAATGGTGCACCCACATGGTGCAAGATTATACCCTTGCGCAGGGTGCAACTTTTGCACCTATTTCTTGAGGGTGCGAAATAAGACCCTTTGGGAGCCGCCAGTGTGACATCACTTTGCATCCTTGAATTGTGCAAAAGTGAAACATTTTTTCTTAGTGTGTATAAAACATGTTATGAGCTGGAAGTTTCTATTTTGCTATTTTATCTTTACTCGTCACCGTCTTCTCAGCTACAAGGTAATACTAGGTCCTATAGCACGTCCATATATGAGCTCAGTGGCTAAAGAAGTTGAACATTTAGTTACTGAAGCATTTGCTTTAAAACATTAGCATTTTAATCCCTCCAGCCAAGTACTTGCAGTATTATTTTATACACACGTGAATTCCTTGTTCCTGTGAGCTACGTTTCATATGAGCGTGACAGATCTGTATACACGTGTCATAGTGGTTGCAAACACTAAGTTTCCTTTGCTTTCATAGTTATCAGGAAGCGATTTTGAACAATTTCAGATGTTCTTTTTTTTTCAATTTTGTTATGAGGAGGCAATAATGATTTCATGTAAAGCATGTTAAGGAAAGTTGATAGTTTGGTTATTTTATATTTACTCATCTTCGTCTTCTCAACAACAGGGTGATACACATGAGCTCATTTGCTAAAGAAGTTGAAGGATGTTTAATTGCTGGTAGCCACGTAGGGGCTTTTGTCTTAAAATGTTTTTGCATCTTAATCCCTTGAAACCAAGTACATGCAGTATTAGTTTATAGATAACATAATATTTTTGTTGTTGCTGTGAGCTTATTCATATGAACGTGACGAATTCTTAGAAAATAATATTTCTCATATGTTTCTGTCATATGTTTTAGTGAAGAACAGCAAATGTTGAGTTAATTGACAAGAGAGGTTGATCATTACTTTACATTTACGTTCATTTAAGTGCTGGAGCATAAACTTGTCTTGAAATATTAGCATCCAAAACCCTCCAAACCAAAAACGTACAATACTAGACACGACATGAATGCCTTGTTGTTGTGAGTTATCTTTCTTACAAACACTGAATTTTTCTGCTTTTGCAATGTACTATGTTCAAAAACGCTCTTGAACAATTTTCAGATTTCGTTTCTTTCTTAAGAGAAGAAAATGGTGAGTTCATGTGAAGCATGTTCCTAGAAGTTTTATTTCGTTAATAATTTTTCTTTACCCATCTCCTCAACTGCAAGTTAATACGGTACCTCTAAAGTCATAATAGGCCAAAGGTGTTGAGCTTTACTTCCCATTTTAAAGTAAATTTAAGAGCTGGAGTGTTTTCTTTAAAAAGTTGGCATTTTAAGCTATGCACACCGAGTACTTACTGAATGGATTTCTTGTTGCAATAGAATTTTGGGTGTTTTCTTTTTCTTAGCTTGATGGAGTATTAGACAAATGTATCAAGTGTTTTCAAAAACTGTTAATGTATTCCCTTTTGCTAATGTCCAAACAGTTCATTTGCCAAGTTTTGATTGTCTTTTGTTTTAATCATCAGGGGTTTGTTTTATCATGGTCATAGAGGAAAGAAACTTAATTATAAAAAAGCCTTCATATAAGAAGAAATACTGTAGGACAAGATTTCATCAAAAGTTGTGATTTTCAAACATTTCCAAACTGCAATTGATAAATATTTCTCCCCAGGGCACAGAAAGAAAGTAGTTTTTGTCTTTTTTTTCACGTCCAGTATGTTAAAATACCCGCGGGTTTACGCCTATCCCACCAATTTCCATCCGGATACTGTACCCGGCCCTGTCTTTTTTGTTTGTTTGTTTGTTTGTTTTACACTGCATATAAAATGAGAACATGTTTGAGAAAAATCCCCACATGTTTGATTGGGCAATTCTTTTTTGCTGTCTATTATTCTTTCCAAATAAGTTTTGGTTATCACTGAGGACAAATACAGATACCCTATTTCTTTTACCAAAACCACAGCACTATATATTCTCATATTTCTACAGTATTTCGTCTCAACACTTGCCCTGTTGATATTTCAAAGCATGTTTCCCTGTGCGCTCAAAAAACTCCCCCATTAAAGGAGACCTCCGGGTGATTTTCAGATTTTTACATTTGTACAACTATAAATCAGTTATACTGAGGACAGATTTTCAGAATTTGTGATAATTGGGATGAAGAATAAGAATATTTTCAAAAAATAAAACAAATTGCAATGAACAAGGATGATGGCATGGCAGAGTCACCATAAGAATGCATGAGTTGGGGCTCAAGGAAGCGGAACAAAAGAAGAAGGCATGCATAGATTATACACAGGTGAACTCGCAAGCAAGCGGTATTGTTATGGCATTACACTGCTATCATTTCTGAAATATGTGAACCTTCTATGTCATCATCCTTGTTCAGTGTAATTTGTTTAAGGTTTTTCAAAGTATTGTTTCTCTGCTCAAGAACCACAATAAATTCTACAAATCTATACAGTGAGTTGTCGATTTATGTACAACATGATGTGAAATTATGAAAATCGTCTGGAATGTCCCTTTAATAATAGAGAGTGGCAATATCCCTAAGGAAGATGACATAACCACTTTACTTGGCGATGGAAGGGTCCATCGTCGTTACATACCATTATTGGTGATTGTGATGGTTGTGGTTGTGGTGTTGGTGTCTGTGTATGTGTGTGTGTGCGTGTGTGTGTGCGTGTGTGCGTGTGTGTGTGTGTGTGTGTGTGTGTGCTTGCGTGCACGCGCATGGAGATGGTGTCTCCGGGCTGTCTGACAGCTAAATTCACCCCACTACTCGAAAAGTCCAACAAAGGTCATTCATGCAACTGTTGAGTTAAAAAACAAGTTCATGTGGGTTTCACTATAGGTTATTATACTCTTCAGGTAGGCTACCCTAGCTGGAAAAATTGGGTCTTTGAGGGCGTCTGGCGGCTGAGCCCCAACACGTAAAACGTTTGGCAACAATCATTCATTCATCCTTTTAGTGTAAAGAACAAGTTCAAATGGGTTTCAGGAGGTTACTTTTATAGCTAGGCTAGCCTACAGCTGGTAAAATTGGGTCTTTGAGAGCGTCTGGGGGCTACGCCCCACCACTTAGAGCGTCTGGCAACGGTCATGCATTTATTCTGTAAGTGTAAAGAACAAGTTCCAGTGGGTTTCATGGGGTTACTTTAATTTTCAGCTAGGCTAGCCTAGCTGGTAAGAGTTGGGTCTTTGGGGCGTCTGGCGGCTACCCCACCACTTAAATTGTCTGGCAACAATCATTCAATTATCCTTTGAGTGTGAAGAACAAGTTCCAGTGTATGGGTTTCAGGAGGTTACTTTTCCAGCTAGGCTAGTCTAGCTGGTAAAATTGGGTCTTTGAGGGCGTCTGGCGGCTACCCCCCACCACTTAAAACGTCTGGCAATGGTCATGCATATATCCTGTAAGTGTAAAGAACAAGTTCCAGTGGGTTTCATTAGGTTACTTTTTCAGCTAGGCTAGCCTAGCTGGAAAAAGTTGGGTCTTTAAGGGCGTCTGGCGGCTACCCCCCACCACTTAAAACGTCTGGCAACGGTCATGCATTTATCCTGTAAGTGTAACGAACAAGTTCCAGTGGTTTTCATTAGGTTACTTTTTCAGCTATGCTAGCCTAGCTGGAAAAAGTTGGGTCATTGAGGGCGTCTGGCGGCTACCCCCCACCACTTAAAACGTCTGGCAATGGTCATTCATTTATCCTGTAAGTGTAACGAACATGTTCCAGTGGTTTTCATGGGGTTACTTCTTCAGCTAGGCTAGCCTAATTCTCGCATGCTAATATTTTGCGTCTGGCGGCTACGCCCCACCACCCAAAATGTCTGGCAATGGTGTTTTATTGAATCTTGGGTTATGCCTGACAATGTCCCGCAGGTTTCAAGAGGTTACTTTTTCAGCTAGGCTAGCCTAATTTTGGGGGGTCCTTTTTATGGCCCTCCTGGCCACACCCACCACCGTGACCAGCCAGACGTGCATTTCCATACTCAGGGGCATATGTACTAAATTGCGAAATACATAAAAATTGGTAACCTTTTCGGCTAGGCTGACCCCCGTTGGCTCCCGGACTATAACCCGATCACGAAATAGCGCGCTATTAGATAATGTAAATACAAATAAGCGCGCTAATTGATCGAGAAAGTTTCTCGAGTCCAACTCGGGAAATTTTCGAAATAGCAGGATAATTAATGCAAACTAGAGCGCTATTTGATAATGTTCGGGCTAATCTGAATAGGAAATGAAATAGCGCGCTAATTTCCAATCGCGAAAAATATCTTGAGCTTGGATTTTTATCGGGCTGATGTGAAAACGCCTATTTAATGTAGAAATGAATTTTTCTTGAATGGAATGAATGCCTTTGTCCCCACTGCGCACTATATTCAATTGTTATTCCTGGTAAGGCTTATTTATATTCAAAGGTCCTGTGAGACATTTCTTAAAGAAATCGCACTTCTCTTTAATGCATGTCCATAATTATTCATCAGAAATGAATATATTAACTTCAAGGGACACAAAAATCAACAGTAAGCCAATATTAATGAAAATGTCATGTTTTGCTTTTTTAACCTGGTGTAGAAAGGAACAGTATGCCTATGTGCATCATCAGAAGGGAAAAGAGAATCTGAGGACGACGATGATGGGGCTGATGAAGAAGAGAACAATGAAGACGAAACCATGGACCTCAGTGTTAACAGCTCGTTAGACAGCAGGCCTCCCAGCCGGGCATCTTCCAGCAAGGCTTCACGAAGCAAGGGAGGACCATGCAAGAAGAGGGATATCTCCCCTGCATCAGATTTTGCTCAGGTAAAGTACATGTATTTCTAGATTTTATCATGTTTATAGAACGACTGCAGTAAACACAAATTGTTGTCACAGGGGCAAGTACAGAGAACTTATAGAAAGAAAGAGAAAATAGAAGATTAAAAGGGGAATAAACCGAAACAGGAAGATGAAAAGGAAGAAGAAAAAAAAGGAAGTATATTAGTACAAATAATGCAATTGATAATGAAAAAAAAGAGTAAACGAAAAAGTGAGAGGAGAATGAAGCAGCTGAGAAAGGCCGTACATGTTGCAGCAAGACCAATAGAAGGAGGAAGACAGAAGTAGTGCTCAGAAAAATACACAGAAATGGGAATTGCGTGAGCAAAAGAGAAAAATTAAGAGAGAAGAACAGATTTTGTCTGTATTTCACTCATTATTTCCGTTTGTATGTCTTCTTAGCTGTCAAAACAGGTCACTTCCACCAGGGCTGCCATTATTGAAGCTATGAATGCGGAAAAGGGTTTCGAGAGTCAAAGGATGTTTGCAGAACTGGTGTTTCATGAAACAAGCAAGATGGATGAGGAGACGGTTACAGCTCGTTATTCCGAAGGTTCGTTATTCCGAAGGTTCTTTGGTCCGAAGGTTCGTTATTCCGAAGGTTCGTTATTCCGAAGATTCGTTATTCCGAAGGTTCGTTAATCCGAAAATGAAATAAGATTCGTTATTCCGAAGGTTCTTTAATCCGAAAATGATACTAGGTTCGTTATTCCGAAGGTTCGTTAATCCGAAAATGAAATAAGGTCTGCTATTCCGAAGGTTCGTTAATCCGAAAACGAAATAAGGTACGTTAATTCTAAAATGTAATAGGGTTCGTCATTCCGAAGGTTCGTTAATCCGAAAACGAAATAGGGTTCGTAATTCCGAAGGTTCGTTAATCCGAAAATGAAATAAGGTTCGTTATTCCGAAGGTTCGTTGATCCAAAAATAAAAATAGGATCGTTATTCCGAAGGTTCGTTAATCCGAAAATGAAACAAAGCTCGTTATTCCGAAGGTTCGTTGATCCGAAAATAAAAATAGGATCATTATTCCGAAGGTTCGTTAATCCGAAAATGAAATAAGGCTCGTTATTTCGAAGGTTCGTTGATCCGAAAAGGAAATAAGGCTCGTTATTCCGAAGGTTCGCTAATCCGAAATAAAATATGGCTCTTAATTCTGAACAAAGGTGTAAGATTCTTGTCGTGACAAAATATTGTGTTTTAATTAGAATACTGTCTTATGTGTTCGTTGACACTTGTGCGCATATGTGTGACTGTGTGTATTGAGGTGATGACCTTAGAAATTACTGTTTAAATGCCCATCTTAACCGCTTTCACCCCGTTATCATCGCCTTAAATCCATCGTTTATCGGTAGTCTAAAATTCATCATAACAATTCAGGAGAGGCACGCTCACTATAATATGAAAAGGGGATGCCAGCATACTAAAACTCTCTTTTGACACATAAACACATACGCGCGCGCACACACGCACACACACACACGCACACACACATGTAAACAGGCAATCACAAACACATGCGATTCCATACGAACTTTTTTTTTCAACGACGTAGAAAGCCGTCGTAATTTGTAATTTCATTTGTACATGTATACTAATGATGAAAGTAGAGATATTTTCTCCTCCGGAGGATGAGCTCGTCCCCTCCGACTCCTTCTTCACTTCTTCATCATTGTCAGGAAAATACATTCATTGTTTGAAATGATTACCATATTCTGCCATTCTAACATGTCTCAAGCACACATGTCTCAAGGAAAACACACACACACACACAAACACACACACATGCGTGGTCTTAGGAATAAAGGCTATTACACAAACAATGAAATATACTCAACAAGCAGATTTCAAATGCTACATCGCTTTTAATAAGCTTCACTGGGAAGAGTAGAATGTAATCAAACTTGTCCTACCGATCAGTCAGTAGGTAGGAAATTATTTTTGCATGAATTCAATGAGAAGTTAGATGCAGTTCTCCACTTTCTTGTGTGACATGGTAACACATGGAATTCATGTCGTTATGTAAATGACAAAATGTAAGCCAGTGTATGTATAATTGCTAGCTCTCGTAAAGTTAAGTAAATTACGTTTTAGTACTCCATAATGATAGCCTTTGCCATGACACTAGTCGTATTACATTCGCAGGATTCTGAAAAGAGTTACATAGATTAGTTTGCATTCGGTTCAAGCCCAGGATAATAACTGCAATCTACGCTCTTGTGTTATTTCATCCATCAGACAGTGAATCTCTTGTAAAGAGTGGACTTAAACGTAGGCCCACATTGTATTTCAGCTTGTTCCCCGTCATTTCTTGATACAGCAAGTGCATTTCTTTCATTTCTTATCTCTTTCAATTTCTATAATATATACCCTTGACTTTAGTATGTCGACGCCTTTTACATATGAGTTAAATTATTCATTTTCTAATAAAGAAGAAATGCATTTATATAGGCCTACATGTATACTTCATGTGTACGAAAAGAAACTATAACTTTTCTGTGTAAAACCCGATTTGGGACACAAAGGTGCACTTTTTGGATATTCAAGTTAGGGTACCCATTGTTAGAAGTACATGAACAGAGTTGACAGTTTGCATGCATTTCACTTTCTTTAATTATAAGATTTTTTGGGGGGGTGGCCGCGGTTACCATCTTTAAAAGGGAAGGCATCATCAAAATTAAAGGAATCGTATATTTTTTGCTGAGATGGGGCTTCAAGTTTCCAACTTTCTCTTGTGAGATAAGGAAAAACTTCTCATGAAATATGAAAGAGCACGTAATTCTACGATGAATTCAAAGTCTATTCGATGAAAATTATTTTTGAAATTGCTGAGATATCCACACAAAAAAAAATGGATCCTAATAAAACGTTGGACCCACCTTTTGTTCATCCCAATGTGTTTTACATATTTGTTTGTATATCTCGGCCATATCAAAAACCAATTTTGATACAACATTCTTTGAATTTATTTTAGAATTGTATCTATTTTGAATTTCTCAGGTGATTCCTAATTGTCTTGCAAAAAGTTAAGATTTGAATCTCCCATCTCAACCAAAACTATGTTATCCTTTAGAATACCTTGCCTGTAATATGAAATAAGTTTCTGTATATAAGACATTAATACCCCAGAAGATTGATACACGCTCCAACACATATACACACAGACACAAAATAAAAAGGGAATAACTGCAAGCACCTTATGAAAACAAGACACACCGCGTCATTTGATATTGGTACAATTAAAAAAAAAAACATGTACGTATAGATGTTGCCGATTATATTGGTCGTTATCTTACGACCAATCATAATCATGATTCTGAGTGCTAAAAATAACCATAATGAAGGTGGACGATGTGAGATCATTACACGGAGCCGCTGCATGTCGAAGATCCCGACTGCAGTATGGGGAAGGTGGGGCATGGAATGGAGCACCTATTTCAAACTTACAATATGATGTCATCATTGACACAAAACAGTAAAAATAACAGTTTGAGATACACGTTGTATGAATTTTATTATGTAAACGAAAAATACAACAACAAAACCACTTTAAAATTTCAGAGAAACTTGAAGCACATTTTACAAAAGTAATATCAAACTTGCCCCATCTCTGGGGATAATGACACTCCAACTTCGGCCAAAATTGATCTACGGGTCCGTATTACTCCTTCAGAATTCCTAACGTTCTATAACATGCGCAATGTACCTTAGCATACTTGGTGGGCAGAGCTGCGTAATGAAAGTCTATTGTAGCTTCAAACATTTCTGATATTTGTAGGACTAAACTGGAAAGTATAATCGTAGTTAAGACTTGAAAAAAAATATGTACTACTATCTGAATATCATAGAATTGAATATGGGGCAAATGTTTGTTCTGATGCGACTACTGTTACATGGAAACCAACTGCCAGGCCCATACTTGGAATTCGGCTAACTTATGAATATTTAAAAAAAAATTACTGGAAAACTTTAAAAATTATCGATTTGTTTTACGAACAATTGTTCTTACATTGAAAGATGAAATGCTGGTAAACAGGTCCCTATAAATCGGCGAAACGATTTTTTTTTTTTGGTGAGTTTTGATGAATCATTTGGCAAGACAAATAAGATTAGCAATAACATAGCACGCGTATTAACGTTAAGGACGACTGTACATTAATCATTCCGAGACTAAACTTTGCCTATATAGGTTGCTTTGCAAAAGGGGATATATTTTTTTCTTTTTTTAACATATACAAAGAATAATCAGCAAATTTATCCTTAAGATGGATCTTAAATTTCATTACAGATGTTTTAAGCCAATGAACACACTGGAAATGCAACTGATCTCTGATATTTTAAACCAAATGTTTGGTTTGATATGACCACTGTTACAGGGAAACCAACTTCATATTCCAATATTTTGATTTCTGCTGGTTAAGTCTACAATTGGTACTGTGAAACTTGTTTGTTTTATTGACTAATGTACCGAGCTCGGAACATGAAACACGGCTAAACGGGTCCCTTTAAAGAGGGTGAACACAGTATTTTGTAATTTTCATATATCTTTATTATATATTATATACATTATATATATTCTTGGATATCGCAAAACAAAGTAAAACAAAGCGATCTCAATAAAAGATGGGTCCCAGCCACCTTTTATCGGGATTGCCTCATGTTTGGATATCTCAGCCATTTCAAAACCAATTTTTTATGAAATAAACTTTGAATTCCTCCTGCAATTATTATGCTCTTCCATATTTCATAACAGGTTTCTCATCACACACATACACACACACACCATCATCATCATCATCATCGAAAACAAGTTGGAAACTTGGAGCCCTATCTCAACCGAAACTGTACCATCCTTCCAAGATCACGTTTCTTTCCATTTCCCCTCCCCCTTCCAGTTCCTCTTGGCTCTGCCGCGGTGTATATCAGGGCAATCCCCTCTCCCCCTCCCGACAGTAACCCCCAGCTAGTTACTTGTTAGTGATAAGGTTAGAGTAAAGGTTACGGTTAGGGTTGGGTTAAGAGTTATAGGATTAGGGTCAGAATCAGGGTTAGGCTTAGGGGAAGGGGAAGGGTCCGGGGTAATTGCCAAGACCCCTGCCGCAGGTCATTTCATTATCGGATTGATATGAAATGCTGATACCGCAGGAACAACACTTTTCACTGTGAATCTAGTAATAATTAAAGTTGCCCTGCTTTATCATCATTGTTACCATCGATAATTATAGCCATTACTACTATATATGATACTTTTTAGTCTTGTCAATACGTATTAATCATTCTCTGTATTAGTCTTATCGTCATTACTGTTATTACCATGTATCATCCTCCCCGAAACATTATCGAATTTTCATTGCGTAGTATCCAAGCATTTTTTCCTGATTACGACAACTTATGTTATCATCACAGTGAGTTTATTTCATTTTCGGAATTACGAACCTCATTTCATTTTCGGATTAACGAGCCTTGTTTTAATTTCGGATTAGCGAGCCTCATTTCATTTTCGGATTAACGAACCTTATTTCATTTTCGGATTAACGTGCCTTATTTCATTTTCGGATTAACGAACCTTCGGAATAACGAACCCTTTTTCATTTTCGGATTAACGAACCTTCGGAATAACGAACCCTATTGCATTTTCGGATTAACGAACCTTCGGAATAACGAACCTTATCATATATTCGGATTAACGAACCTTCGGAATAACGAACCTTCGAAATATCGACCCTTATTTCATTTTCGGATTAACGAACCTTCGGAATACCGAACCTTATTTCATTTTCGGATTAACGAACCTTCGGAATACCGAACCCTATTTCATTTTCGGATTTACGGGCCTTCGGAATAGCGAACCCTATTACATTTTCGGATCAACGAACCTTCGGAATAACGAACATTCGGAATAACGCCACAAATGTTCGGATTAACGAACCGTTTTTCATTTTCGGATTAACGAACCTCTAGGTATAGGGAATTTGCGTGTTTCGGATCAACGAACCTTCGGAATAACGAACCTTCGGAATAACGAACAGCACCCGAGGAGACATGGAATAAATATTATATTGATGCAACAAAACAGCTTCATCAATACAGAAGACAGCAAATCCAGAAAAACCGAGAATTACAACAAGCCCAGCAGCCGTTTCAGCCTCTTGCACAGCCCTCCAAGGCTCCTCCACAATTCCGACCTCCAATACAAACTTTCCAGTCCCATCCACAACCTTTCCCGTCTCCTGCACATCCCTTTCGGAACCTACAATTTTTTTAGATTTTAGATTTTTTTCGATTTACCATGGTCAGTCACTGGGCCACCAAGACATCTTGCCACAGGGTCACCCGTTCCGAGGTCATCAATACAGTTCGTCACAGAGTCAACAGCCGCATGGCCAGCAGACGACATCGCAAGACTCACAATCCCCCTGTATGGTCTCCGCCTCAAGAGCGAAGCTCATCATGTGCTGGACCTGCCAAGAAGTCCTTGTCCTACTCTGACCCGGGCGCTAGTACCAGCAGCTATGATACTGCCTCACAGATGTTTACCTTCCAGGGTCCAGATCCCCTGATGAACACGTCCAGTGAGAACAACACTCAAGAAGAGACCGATAGGGAATAACTGTTGTGTTCACAAGCTGCGAGCAGGATAAACTGACTCACAAATGTTACAGACGGATGATCTTGACTTTTTATTTTTTCATTTCTTTGATTTTTTGTTTTCATTTTTGATTTCTTTGATTTTAAAGTAGGTATTTAGACCTACACAGCGTTTTAGACTTTATCAGGATTTACATGTAAGTTTGGGACTGTTGTCGCCATGGTAATCATTATTTCGTGTTCAAGTTTGTATTTGAAGTTACTCTCCTGTAAGTTTACAGTTCACATTTTAAAGTGTTAGCAGGGTTTTCCTTCTTGTTGTCTGCTGTTTGTTGGTGCCATGGTAATTAGTACTTGATGATCAAGTTACAGTCATGTCAGTTGTATTATATATCTTGTCATGTAACTTTACAAATTACATTTCAGAGTGTAAGCAAGGATTTATGCTTGTTTTATGCTGCTGTTCGTATCATAAGATTATAGTGATCATAAGGCTACTTAATGATCAAGTTAAAGTTGTGTAATATTTTTGTTGTTTAAGGTCACATTATAAATTTTGGTTGACGTTAATGTTACTCTTCTTGGACGTCATAAAGTTGAATGGTATGGTTATGTGTTGAAGGGAATCTCTTTTGTTGACATTTTCAAAGTAAACAGTAATGAAACACCAATTTTTTGTCTTTAGACCAAATATGCAAATATCAAAGTCGAAATGGTCTGGAATTAGAATCAAACACATTTTTGCAAATATTGTGCAGTCTGCAAGACAGGCTATTATGTCAGCCTTTTATTGAATCAATCGTGGCACCATATCAGATAATATGTAATAGTTGAGCAACGCACGAATACAGAAATGTCTACTCTAGTTTGTAGTTTTGAGATAAATTTCAAATTTCTCTCCTCCCCCCTCCCCCAACGAAAAATTACGAATATTCAACGCATGGTCTTTTAAGATACACTATATATAGGATTTCGAAAAGTCAGCATCTGCACGGCCGCAAAAATAAAATTATGACACATTTATCAATGACATTTTCTTCCAGCTTGACTATCATAAGAAAATTCTTGTTTCCGTAATAATGAAACTGACCACAATCAAACGGAACCCCTTTGCATGCTGTTATAGTTATCATATGTTCTTCAAAACCAAGTGAAATGATTGTATAACTTGTAAGATTCTCTGTAAGCTACACAGTTTGCTTCATAATAAATTTTGTCTTTGAAACAAGCTGAATTCGATCCGTATATATCAATTCACAGTGATACAAATCTACGCACTTCAACAGAACTGCAACGACTACTTTGTAATTTCTTTAATGAAATAGCACATCAAACAAGGTCGGTGAAGACGTATTGTCTCCCAAATGTTATTGCGGCTTCGATGCCCAAGAAAGACGAATGTCATTCAGTCACACTGATATAATTATTGATGTTCAGTATCTCATCAGTATCTCAGGCACACTGCCTGCAGGCGAGTTGAAACACTCCACTTTGCTCCTTTGCTGCTCTTCTATAGGAAAATTATGTTTCAGTAATAATGAAACTGATTACAATCAAACGAAACCCCTTTGGATGCTGCTATTGTTATCATTATGTATTTCAAGCAAAGCGAAATATTCATATCACTTGTAAGATTCTCTGTAAGTAGCACAGTTTGTTTGTACAAATTAAAATCTATTGTCTTTGAACAACTGAATTCGATCCTTTTGCATTTATTCACAATGATTGTGCTTTAAATGTCGAGTGTGCTTTAACTGAAATGCAACAACTACTTTGTAAATTTTCAAATAAACAAGGTTGGTGAAAGACATATTGTTTCCAAAATGTTGTTGGTGGCTTCGATGCCCAAGGTATAGAGGAATGTCGTTCAGTCATCCTGACGTAATTATTCATCATCAGCACATATCATCGTGTCATGGCACATTGCCTACGGGCGAGTTGAAAGACTCGTCGAGGTAGTTCATTTGCTCCTTTTCTGCTGTATTGTATAGGAAAATTCTTGCTTCAATTATTATGAAACTGATTACAATCAAACGGGACCCCTTTGCGTGCTGTTACTTTTTCACATGTACTTCAAGAAAAAGGGAAATAATAATATAACTTGTAAGATTCTCTGTAAGTAGCACAGTTTGCTACAAAGTAAAGTCGAAACAAACTAAATTCAATCCTTATGCATTTATTCACAATGAAGCAAGTGTGCTTTCACGGAAAGGCAACAACTACTTTCAAATGAAATAGCATATACACACCAAACAAGGTCGGTAAAGCCATATTGTCTCCAAAATGTTAATTGTGGCTTCGATGCCCAAGGTAGAGGAAGCTACTGCAATGTCATTCAGTCACACTGATCTAATTATGAATTATCAGAATCTCATCTTGCCATGGCACACTGCCTACAGGCGAGTTGAAATACTCCACGAGGTAGTTCCTTTGCTCCTTTGCTGCTCTGCTTGTGTTGCCACGATACAGTTGTTCCATGTCTGGCAGATGTGCATCCCGTCTCCATGAACCAGGATTTACTTCATGGTTGTGCTGCTGGTCCTCTTGATCAAGTGTAGCTACATCAGCTGTAGGGTTTCTGAACAGAAGAAAGTTGTGTAGGACACAGCATACATGGGTAATCTTGATGACTCTCTCTGGAGTTAGAGGCAAAGTGACCAGAAGGCAGCTGAACCTTGCTGCCAGTAGACTAAACGCATTTTCTACAACCCGTCTGGCTCGTAAAAGCCTGTAGTTGTAGACTCGCTGCTGGTGAGTCATGTTGCGAAGTGGCAGAGGCTTCATCAGCCAAGTCCTCAGCGCAAAAGCGTCATCTCCAACAAGGAAGTATTCAAGTGGCTGATCATCATGGGGCAGAGGGTCTGCTGCAGGCAGGTTCAGGTTCCCACTCTCAGTGGCTGTCTTGAAAGGGCTCTGATTGAACACCCCAGCATCAGAGCCAGAGCCAGTCTGTCCAATGTCCACATACATGAACCTGTAGTGAGCGTCTACAATTGCCAGCAGGACAATGGAGAAAAAACCTTTGTAGTTGTAGAACAAACTTCCGGTCTTTGCATGTTTCTTAATGGCAACATGTTTGCCATCTATTGCTCCAACGCAGTGAGGAAAGTTCCAATGGTTGTAGAAATCTTCAACCACTTGTTTCCATCCCTTTGGAGTATCTAGGCACATGCGAACTTCATCAAATAATTCTTCAATTATTGCCTGGCACACTTGGGGGATAAACTCACAAATAGTATCATGAGCAACTCGAAATCCATATTGTAGGGTCTTGTAGCTATTGCCAGTGGCTAGAAACCTCAAAGTTATAGCAAGTTTCAAACCAGGTTCCAAAGAATGTCTGAATTTGGTATCCTGTTTTGTGATTCTCGGTGCAATTCGTGTCAGGAGTTCATTGGATACCTGTGGCTCCATCCGCATGAAATTGGTAAATGAAGAAACATCTTCGGAATGCAGTGACCCACACCCTTCTTCTCATTCTTGCAACAGCCCGTTTTCTTTCCTTTTCTCGTTGAAAACGTTCGCATTCTGTGAATACTATCTCTAGAGCATCCAAATGGTGAAGAATTGTAGACACTAGCAAAGGATTCAACCTCCCCATCACGTTTAGCTACCTGTTCGAACAGCAGAGAAGAGTGAACTGAGAAGCAGAAAGCTCTGCTGAAGTAGCTCTGCAGTCTCATTATTTTATGAATACGCCCTCGGTACGCAACTTTACACAACTGTAAGCAACTCTGCGCGGTCTGTACGCTCAACCTACGTATGTGTAAGCAACTCTACGCCCGCTATAGGCAAAATACGCTACGTATATACGCGCTTCTAAAGGGGGTTTCACACCAAGCTTTACGTAGAGTTACGTAGTGTTACGTAGTGTTGCGTAGTGACTACGCAACACTACGCCACTATACGCTGTGAGAACGCAACTCTACGTAAGAGGACGCCGAGGGACGCAAAATAGGTACGCAAGATGTACGCAAAAAATTAAACATGTTTAATTTTTTCGCGTACCCTCCGCGTAGAGCTCTGATGCGCAGGTTTTACGCAAGTCTACGCAACACTACGCAACTGTGCGCCATCTATACGCAACAGTACGCCACCGAACCCCTTTCACACCAGAGCACTTTTTATGCTCGCGTATGACGTGGCGTAGTGTTGCGTACTTTTACGTAGACATTTCCGTAAACTTGCGTTGACTTGGCGTACATTTTCGTAGACTTGCGTAGGCCTGGCATACATTTGCGTAGTGTTGCTTACAGTTGCGTAGCCTATTATTATAGGTGCAGATTTGGCATTCAAATGCCTGACCCATGTTAGAAAACTGCTTGATATCATTCATTCCATTAGACTCTGAATTGCTGGTGAATGTATAGCCTACTTACCTGTGCTCTTCGAGACTTGTACTTCACTTTTCTTTCTGTAGGCGTAATAATTGTAAAATGCCGAAAAGGAAGAACAAAAGGTGTGGTAGGAACAAGAATTCTCCTGCTCGTACATGCATCTAGTGATCAAAATGCAGACGATTCGCCATCACCAGTAGACCCAAACGCATTCTCTTCAACCCGTCTGGTTCGTGAAAGCCTATACTTGTAGACTCGCTGCTGGTGAGTCATGTCACAAAACGACAGAGGCTTCATCAGCCAAGTCCTCAGCGCAAGAGCATCTCCCACAAGGAAGTAGTCAAATGGCTGCATGGTCATCATGGGGCAGGGGTCTGCCGCAGGGAGGTTCAGTTTGATGGCTTAATGGCTGTCTTGAAAGGGCTCTGGTTGAACACGGGGCGATCGCCCCGATACTGTACAGGCATGCTAACCTGGAAATATTAAACTGCACGTTACTTGAATATGAGACCATTCTGAAGCAAACAATTTTCACACAACAATAGATATATAATGTTCTCTTAAACGAATCCCACAAGGATTTGAACAATCATCCCCCAGCATCTCCACTGATTCACACTGATCAGTTACTAGCCTGAAGAAACCTTTGAAGTTATAAAACAAATTTCAGGTCTTTGCAGGTTCCTTGATGACAACATGTTTATAAGCAAATCGAAATCCATATTGTAGGGTCTTGTAGGTATTGTAAACCTTAAAGTTACGGCAGGTTTCAGGTTCCAAAGATTCCAGAAGTTGGCATCTTGTTTTGTAATTCTCAGTGCAATTCGTGTCAGGAGTTAATTGAATACCTGTGGCGCCATCCGCATAAAATTGATTATTTTAATGAAGAAAAATCTTCGGCATGCAGTTCTTTCATCAGTTGTTCATATTGCGGATGTATGGATCAACGCCGGATCCAAGATTTGACCCACACTCTCCTTCTCATTGTTGCAATAGCTCGTTTTCTTCTCTTTTTCCGTTCTTGAAAACGTTCGCATTCTGCGATGCGAATCTGTAGGGCGTCCAAAATGCTGAGGAATTGAAGATATTAGCAAAGGATATAACCTCCCCCGTGATATTGTGCTACGTGTTCGAACGGCATGCAAGAGTGAACTAAAAGGCAGAAGGCTAAATGTGCTGAAGTAGCTCCGCAGTTTCATTAATTTGTTAATAAATCGCTTCTTAATTACAATTGTTATAATTGCTTCTTAATTACAATTGTTATTGTAATCCCTGCAGCATAGACATGCGTACTGTATATTGTATCATTAATTTCCTATCATATCGTTGTTAATGCAAGTCAAACGACTGTGTTTTAAATTTACTTATGTATATAGATTTGCAGAAAATAAAGTATCTATCAAACAAAATCAAACAAATAAATCGGCGGTACACAACTTTACGCAACTGCAAGCAACTCTACGCGGTCTGTACGCCCGGCCTACGTATATATACGCAACTGTACGCCCGCTATACGCAAAATACGCTACGCGGATACGTGCTTCCTACGCAACCATACGTAACTCTACGCCTGGACTACGCCGGGACTACGCCAGTCCTACGCGTAGCATCACGATTATTTTTCATGAGTACGCAGGTAATTTCGGCGTAGACGCTACGCAACTCTACGCAACTCTACGCAAAGCTTGGTGTGAAACCCCCTCGACGTCGAGCGTATGCTGCCTACATACACTGTGCCTACGCTGCTAGCACGTAACAACACACACTATTCGTCGGTGTATGCACAGAAAATACGCAACACTACTACGCCACTGTACGCCATTTACTGCGCAACAGTACGAAAATATAAACAATAAATACAAAATTAGTATGCTCACCGTGCACTGCAACGGAATCAATTTAAGTCACGTGGTACCAAATTGACCAATCACAAGTCTTGTCATGAATACACCTCACCATTAATGTATATCAAGAGCTTACTTGCAAAAGGGCCTTAATCCATCTTTTATCATTTGATAGTTTTCACATGCCTAAAAAAATAAAGGCTCGACACATTTATTTTGGCAAAAGTCATAAAATTTCATTTTTGCTTTTGGCAGCGCGACAATGAAATTTGGTGGCCCGAAAAATAAAGGCCACCGCTTATATCTAGCCTTGCCGAAGTATACATTCACCATGTGCATCAGGCTGACTATAATCCAACTGCTTAATAGTTAAGTAAAATAGATATAAAATGCATGTTTTCTGTCAAAAGGGCCTATCAAATCCAAATCACTTTTCTTGCAAAAAGGACGAGAGAGAATCAACATGTTCGATTTTTGCGCAGACTTCTTCCAGTCTAAAGCTGGCCTCGGAGACGTCTTCACGACGTCTACTTAGTTCGCTCAGCGTCGAGCTCGTGAGGTGTATTACTCATGGGTGTCGGACTCGTGTACCCGAAAAATATAACTTTGCTTGACCAGGATTTGATGGCTAACAAAGTTGTAATTTGAAACTGACATTCTCAGATACTTTAAGTAGTTTTTTGCTCGTTTCATCGTAAATATTTGTAAGTTTATGGAAATTCAAGTGCTACCACTGCAACAACCACCATTTTAACATACAAACAATGGAATCGTTTTACTCTGCACATCTACGTCACCCTTACTTACTCACCCACTAACACTTACTCACCCACACGTATCCACTCTACCAACACACAGAAATATGCTCACTCTAACATGTGCAGTAACACAGTGATGTAATTGAAGCGAAGTTCCAAGAACAAAGATGCAGTTTAAGCATTACATTCTCATAGTGAATAGGCATAAATAAAACACTCTTCAACATTCTTGTTTTTTATTTTAAAAAAAACTCTTTGTAAACACAATGTATCACCACACATACAACACAAGATGCAATTACTGATCAAAATTGAAAGAGCATGTGTCACACTGTTAGATATCTGGTGTGTCCTTCATATCAAAGCAAATGCAACAGTATACGAATTTGAATGACATAATACCATCTCAAGAAATGTGTTTGAAAACCATACCAAATTTGATCCCAGCATTCGTAACTTAATAAAAATTTGCGATTTTAAACATAAGATTTCAACGCATTGAGCTTCACCGGGCGAAATTGAAATGGAATTGAATGAGGGAAAGATGAGGAATAATATTTCTGTTCTTGAAGATGAACAGAAGATTTATGAAATATGAACAGTGGTTTTTATGAATTACGGAAGTATATGAATACATATTATGTTGAAATATTACATGTAATATATGATTATGGAAATATTCGGAACTACAAATGTTTAAGATACAAACACTGATATATACGAATTATGGAAAAAGGATATATAAATACGTACATTATTATGAAGTAATCAAAATTTTATGGGAATTAAATTTGAATGTATGCATAATACAATGCAGATGACGTCATTGCAATTTACATATTCTTTGAAGAGGTGATATGTGTACGACATTAGATCATTTACATATGTTGTGTATCAAACGTCTTGTGGTGACATTAAGCAGGGCTCGACACTAACGGTGGCCCGGTGGCCCGGGGCCACCAAAATTTCAAAAATAAAGATTTTGGTAGCCCGATCGGGCCACCAAAAAAAGTCGGGTGTTTGCCTTTACTTTTGGAAATGAACAGCGTAACAATCGGCTCCGTAAGATGCTAAAATAGATGTCAGATGTTTGCTTTTAATTTTGGAAATGAATACCGGTAATATTCGACTCCGTATGATACTAAAATAAATGTCGGATGTTTGATTATACTTTTGGAAATGAATAACGGTAAGATTAAGCTCCATACGGTGCTAAAATTAATGTCAGATATTTGATTTGTGTTCGGAAATAAATAAGGATAACATTCGTCTCCGGAAGATGCTGAAATGAATGTCGAATGTTTGTTTTGACGTTCGGAAATGAATAATAATAATATTCAACTCCGAACGATGATGAAATAAATGCCGGGTGTTTGCTTTTATGTTCGAAAGTAATTAGCAATAACATTCAGCTCCGGAAGATGGTAAAGTAAATGTCGAATGATTCCTTCAACGTTCGGAAATGAATAACAATTCATGATATTCAACTCCGTACGATGATTAAATAAATGTCGGATGTTTGCTTTTACTTTCGAAAGTAAATAGCAATAACATTCGGCTCCGGAAGATGCTAAAATAAATGTCAGATGATTGCTTTTACGTTCGGAAGTGAATAGCAGTAATATTCTGTTCCATACAATGCTAAAATAACTGTCGGATGTTTGCTTTTAAATTTCGAAATGAATAACAGTAACATTCAGCTGCGTTCGATGGTAAAATTAATGTTTGATGTTTGCTTTGACGTTCGGAAATGAATAACAATAATATTCAACTCCGTACGATGATAAAATAAATGTCTGATGTTTGCTTTTATGTTCGAAAGTAAATAGCAATAACATTCAGCTCCGAAAGATGCTGAAATAGATGTCGAATGTTTGCTTTGACGTTCGAAAATGAATAATGATATTCAACTCCGTATGATGATTAAATAAATGCCGGATGTTTGCTTTTACATTCGAAAGTAAATAGCAACAACATTCGGCTCCGGAAGATGCCAAAATAAATATCAGATGATTGCTTTTACGTTTGGAAGGGAATAGCAGTAACATTTTGCTCCATACGATGCTAAAATAAATGTCGGATATTTGCTATTACATTTTGATATGAATAACAGTAACATTCAGCTGCGTTTGATGGTAAAATAAATGTCTGATGTCTGCCTTGACGTTCAAAAATGAAAAACAGTAACATTTGGCTGCGTACGATACTAAAATAATTGTCAGATGATTCATTTCACTTTCGGAAGTGGACAGCAGTAACATTCGGCTCCGTACGATAATAAAATAAATGTCGGATGTTTGCCTTTAAATTTGGAAATGAATAACGCTAATATTCTGCTCCGTGCAATGCTAAAATAGATAACAGATTGTTGCTTTTACATAGGGAAATGATTAACGGTATCAATCGGCTCGGTTAGATGCTAAAATGATAGCGGATGTTTGCTTTCACGTTCGGAAATTAATAAGGATAACATTCAGCTCCGTAAGATGCTAAAATGAATGTCGGTTGTTTGCTTTTACATTTGAAAATGATTAACGGTAACATTCGGCTCCGTAAGGTGCTAAAATACTAGTAAATGTTGGATGATTTTATGTATTTTTTTTGGACAGTTAGAGGAACTATTTTGTGAATTTGATGTTGTTATTTGGATGATGTTTAAAGAAGAATGTGGGTCACGGGGTTTTGTAGGGGTCGGTGAGAGTGCTAGGGTATATGTTTCATGTGATAATTTAGTCATTAGAATAAAATTTGGTTATGAAATATAAAAAACAGTTGATATGATTATATTGGGGTTGTGCAATCACATTTTTATTTTATTTTTGATTATTATCAGTCATGCAAACCTGATGTCTTGTGTATGATGTTTTGTAGTTTTATTGGAGTAGAGGCAAACCAGGCACAGTATTTTTTTATATAGTTCTGCTTGTTTTGACAAATGTGGAATATGTTCTTATTTTGCATGATATATATCGGATAATGCTCAACTTATTGATTTGTGTACTTTGGATATTTTCCCACTCATTTCTACCACACGTGCAAATGCTTTATTCTGTACCTGTCTGAATGGTTGAATTTGTATATATATATATTTTATGTAATATTATACGCAATTTAGCCCTTGGGCTACGAGATGTGATATGAATAAATAAACCTTTCAATAAATAAATAAAAATAAATGATTGCTTTTACAATCAGAAATGAATAACGGTAACTTTCGGCTCTTTACAATGATAAAACAGATGTCGGATGTTTATAAATGTCTGCAAATGCTCCCACTTTCTCATTTCAAACGTAAGTTTTGACCACCTAAATAGGCATCAACTTTTATAATAATCTATAAGCCTATTTGCTAAATCTTAGAACTCAGAATAACGGTAAGATGATTGAATTTTCTATTTATTTATTTTAGACATGGGTACCTGCATCACTTCAGTAATGCTTAATATCTTAATATTTATTTGTCTATATTTAGTAGGACCGATTTAGTTTTTCTTATGTTTTTCTTGATTTTTTTTTCGGGCCACCAGATTTTACTTTCGTGCCACCAAAAAATAAAAATCAATGATTTTGGTGGCCCGATCGGGCCACCAAAAATAAAAGTTAGTGTGGAGCCCTGCATTAAGCATATCCTAACATGTCGATTTGTTTTTGTCTTTCACCTACATACTCACATCAAGGTATTGTTGGCCATATGTTTTCATAGAATACTGTTATTTTAAGCATTAAATGATTTTTCTGTTTTGTCTTATAGTATAGGTTTTCCCGGTCAATTTCATACTTTTGTCATTCCAATTCATTAATGTGCATTCAAATTCACACAGCGCACGCACGGGAAAATATTCGGGCATTCAAATTCAGAATCCGAGCGATCAATTTCATTTATGGGAGTTCTATTTCGTTTTCGTCAAATCGAATTCGAGCTTGGACGTTCATTTTCCAAATGTGAGCATTGCATTTCCTACTCGTGCATTCAAATTCACGCGATAGTCAATATGATAGTCCCGATGAGCTTGTTTGGAGCGTTCAGTTTCATTTTCAGGCGATCAAGTTCCTACTTCGTGCAATCAATTTAACGAGGAAAATGGAGTAGACTTTTTTAAGAAAGGAGAAAGGGCACACAAAACCAATGAAGGCTTGCATATAGTGTAATTATGATTGTCTAACGGTTGTACATTGTTCTTTGTTCATGTATTCTTTGTTTTTCATCTCAATAAATGTTACATTGTAAGGCCCAATCAGCAGTGCATCCAAACAACACAACGACAATCTAATCATATTTCTTGATGATACTGCATGCTGACAACATACCAAAACACTATAACCACATAATGAAAATGCATCAATTTAAAGACAAGCTGACACACAATGATCTCACATAGTTCCGGAGAGGTAAACCAATAAGATAGCAATAAACAACAAACAAAACGTATGCAATGTTCATGTTATCAGTTTCAATGTAGTCGAAACCGAAGGTGTCAATCAACCTTCCGTATTATGCTCATCTGTAGGCCTATACAGTGCCTAATGCTTGTTTAATTGTTTGTTTCATTTTTCATCTAAGAAGATAGCTGGGTAGCCCATATTAAGCTGCGGTAGCTGGTCTTCCATGGGGTCCAGTTAAACACCCTACTCTTTGCGATTAATAAATGAAGTGGGATCTTTTTGATACGTGCAAGATCTGTGACTCTCTCACACATGAGACCTCCATTTTATGTCCTATCTGAGGGGCATGTGCCTGTATATTCCTTTTCGTGAAGCCCGAGTTCAAAATTTTCATTGAAAAGGTTGACCTGTACTGCAAAATAAATAATCTTCATCAGAAATCCCAATAATATATTCAAAGCAAAGTGAAAATAACACACATATACGGCTTCAAACTAACTAACTAAATTCAGGACTTCTTTTAAATAGAATGCATTCATTTGGAACATGGTTACCTATTCACGAATTTGAATGACCGACGAGATTCCGTCGCCAGCTTGACATGAATTTGAATGCTCATTGCTGAAATGCGTGCTCCTCTCTTAAATTTGAATGCTCCGATAGTGAATTTGAATGCTCCGATAGTGATATTGAATGCCCCGACAGTGAATTTGAATGCTCCAATAGTGCATTCGAATGACCAGATTTTGAATTTGATTGCTGATTTAGTGCTGCGAGCGTGGAATGCGTGAAATCGAATCCTCGAAATAGGAACTTGAATGACAAAGATATGAAATTGACTATAATACTATCGGACAAAACTGAATAATATCTTAATGCTTAAAATATACAGTATTTTGTGACAACATATGGCCAATAATAACTTGATGTGAGTATGTAGGCGTTGTAAAATCAATATATTAAAACCATACGACATAAATATATTAAAGCCATACGATTGTTGTAGTCACAGCGCGTTCACCCTGCCTCTTCAGAATATTCGTTCTGTAGAAGCCTGGAGCTAATACCTCTATGATAGAAACTCTATGTACTGTAGTGAGACGGTAGTTGAAGCACTCAATAGGTATTCTTTGTATTCTTTGGCATAGCCACTAAATAAAAGAAATTCGTGCCTAATACCTACATATCATTTAGGGTGATAAATACAAACAATCAGAAAAAAAGGTAAAGTTTTGAAAACCAAATATTTATAATCTATGAAATCAGTCGAGTGAAAACAAATTATCCATTTTTTGTTTCATTTCGATTGCCATCTCAGGTCGTTGATATGCTGAACGATCTCTACACACTTTTTGATGAAATCATCAGCTACTACGATGTCTACAAGGTGGAGACCATTGGTGACGCCTACATGCTGGTCTCCGGACTTCCCCTGCGAAACGAGAACAAACACGCGGCTGAGATTGCGTCCACAGCGCTACACCTGCTTGATGCTGTTAAACAGTTTCGGGTTAGGCACCGCCCCGACGTCAATCTAAAGCTACGCATTGGAATCCATTCTGGTGAGAATGACCACCTCACACATTCTTTTTGGCTGTTTGATAGTGAGTTGACATTTTCCACTTATTTTATTAAAACATTTCTCACCACGTGTGGAATGGGTAACAAAAAAGCGGGAAGTCTAACAAAATTTCATAGCTAGGGACTTCAAAACGAAACAACCTCTATCAAAGAATAAGTCGTTAACTGTAATACAATCAATACAAAAAGTTCCACAGAGCTTCTTTGTGCGTCAAAATTCTTGCAATAGCTGGGGACTTCAAAACGAACAACCTTTATCAAAGAATAAGTCGTTAACTGAAATACAATCTGCTGGCAAAGACTAGTTATAACTTATTTCCATTTCTTGTTTGCATGCATTTGTTTATTGTACTAGACAGATGGGTTGGCTTACCTACCAGTGAACAATCATAACGCTCACGCTGAAAATCATTTCAATGTGTAAGATCCATTCACAATGAAATAGTACGCGATTCGCTGCTAGAAACAAAGTCCTTAAAAATGAATTTTTTGGTCTCCGAGTCATCAAGAAAGTTAAAAACAAATAATACCAGATATTATCGAATCTGAGCCAGGTGACAGACGTTGTGCACACCTGGCATATCATAAGTATCAGTGTCAGCATTTTCCTTTTCACTTTTTTTTGTAGAAATGTTAGTTTAATTCACATCAAACAACATCGTAAGAAAGGTAATAATGTTTTAATGCCTACACGCGAAAAGTGATATCGCATTTCTTACCTTAAACGCGTTATAACATAATGACGTTTTATAACTGAAATCACTCCTGTCGATGCAACAAAATACTTGTGGTTTGACTTGAATGACCAAAAGTGGATTGCCACATTACGTTCTGACGTATTTTAATCGCATGCAAGCAAACTCAACATTTCTTGCATTACCAAAGGGAAAGCAATCAGCAGGGAAATGATTTGTTTCTCTCTCCCTCTCCCCTCCCTCTCTCTCTCTCTCTCTCTTGCTCTCTCAGTCTCACCCATCTTACCATGAAAACCTCTCCAAATGCGATCGATAAATTTTCAACAGTATAACATAAGTATCCATAGAGTTGGAAAACGTGATGTTATCATTTGTGGTCCTGTCCACTTTCTGTTTTGCTCGAAATACAAGCAGAGAAAACGGCTGATGATTAAGCAGAAGGAAATTGGCCACATAGGCATATAAAACCGGAACCGATGGCAATAAAAGGTGTGTGATCTTCAGAACTCTAGTCTGGTGTTTTTGTTTTGATACGAGATGAATCTTTCCTCATAGTTGTTTCTTGTATATGCTTCGATGATTTACAACCAGGAGCACATTTTGCACGGTAGTATCAAACTGTCACGAAATTGACAAATTCCACATTTCGTGCGAAGTTGGTCCAAAAGTTGGTCAACAGCCAATAAACAACCGAAGCAATAACGATGCCTATATACAGAAGGTCATACGATGGCACCCGAATCGTACATGAAGGCAACACGAAAACAAGAATTTTCGTTTAAAAGTTTACCCGAAGGACACACAAAGGCAACACGATGGTTACATGATGGCTAGGCGACGTCGTCTTGAGATTACGATGCATTCGATATAGGTCACGATGACGTCATGTGACTTTCCGATGGTATAAAACCGTCGGCCGAAAAGACGCGCTTGAAACTCAAATGCTGATCGGATACTTGTATTTGTGAACAGAAAATACAGTGTTAACACCGTTAACACATCACCCATGGCAGGAAGAGGCATAGGTAAGAAGCCGGCTGGTATTAATGTTATTATTGTTACCTTTCTAATTACTGTCATTATCATTATCATTACTATCATTGTTATCATTTGTGACCGTGCATCACAAAACGAACAAAAAGTCGCACACACTGATTTTGCGTGAGGACTGAAAATAAGTAAAATGGGTCAACCTAGCCTATCTTGACTTTTTCATATTTCCTGAAAGAGCAAGTCTTCTTTTACATTTTGCTAAAATTTGGGATCATAAGACAGGCAGGAAAGTGTGTTTTTTAGCAGTTTATCTCGAAAATTTTTGTTAGAATAGTGTGATTCGGTGTGTCTTTACAGTCCCCTTTTCATTTCTGAAAAAAAAACTTGTACACATTCTAAACTTTCAACTCTAATAACTTTTGAAAGGATAATGGTACTGCTTTGAAAGTTGGCATTAATTATGGACAGAATGTGTTAATGAGGTATGGCTAATTGCAGTTTAATCTGATAATCCCTTCATTGTTGTTACTCCGGTGGATTACTTCCTGTTTTTGTCCCATTCATTACACAGCCAGCGCGGTTAGGTAAAGATTATGAAGCACTTGAATAGATACTGTACTTAAGAGCCTCTTTTCTCAGTTCACACTTTTCGTGAATTTGTGCTTTCTTTCCAATATTTAGATAGGTTAGGAGAGTCCATTTGATTTGAGTTGTGGGCAATTCCAGCGTTATGGACATTACAGTTAGAGAATTTTTGGTGACTTTGTGGGCTTATTTCAACAACCCAACACAATCATTCTTAATCCATTCATGGTTTATTCTAACCCAGTCATCCTGAAATGTCAACAGTCCGAGTTTTGATCAGTTACTATAAATCATTTGGTAGATATTACATAAAACGTTTGCCGTTACAGACATTACATTTTTTTGGAAACGATTTTTTACCTTTATGTGGATATGTTGAGAAATTTATGAATCAGAGGATTAAGTAAAAGGAATTTTCTTCTGAAATGAGTGCTCTGGTCCTGTTTAAGTTGTAGATTGATCATGGTGTGCAACACATTCAGCATTTACTATACAGAGTCACAAATGTAGCGTTACGGACATTACATTTTTAGCGTTACGGACATTACAACTTCGTCCACATTTTAAAGTCCGAATATTCAGACTTTAACACAGTCCATATCTCAGACAAGGCTAATATTAGTGGTGGTTTTTTTTTTTTGGTTCATTCTTAACTATAAACTACTTTGAAACAAGTGCTGAAGTGTTTCTGAATTATGGAATAATGAGAGTCAAAGATTGTGTGTTTTTACAAAAATTATTAACAATTTTGCCCCAAAATGGGTTTCTTAAAGAAAAGAACGCCTAAAAATACTTTAATTGTATCAAAATACCACTTAAATGAAAGAACTAAACAAGTTCTAGCATTTGATACTAAACTTGTCCCTGTAGCTCATATATTTTTCAAATTATTGCAGATTCATGATTTTTAGGAAAGGTAACATTTTTCGCGGAATTGCCCATATACATCATTTTAAAGCTGAAAGTCTGCTCTTTCAGAATATGGTCTTAACTAAAAATTCATGTCTGGCGACTTTTTGTTTGTTTTGTGGTGCAGGGTCACATTTAATGTATGGAATAATGATATTGTAAATACAGTTAGAGCCATCGTCATTATCATCAGCACCGGTGCAACTCATGCGATTAGTTGTGGTCCCTGTAACTGAATGAGTGGATAGAAGAAATAACATAGGAATGACAGAATCATGAAGAAAAGAACGATCTTTCCTTGTTCATTACGTAATAAGGTTTCATTGGTATTATGCTAATGAAATGGATTATGTGGATACGAACCGTTTCTATCTTTCACCTTAATTAGGTTATCCGTGACAGCTCACAGATCGCCTTCTGTTTCTGTACAAATTTATAATTTCGTTATCTTTGTTGCCTTCTTTGTAAATCCTGTGCAGAGCATATCTCTAAAAGCTCAATCTGCTAGCTCTTGAAACTTGCAGCACTTATGTATCATGAGCTCAAGATGCTCTTGATTTTTTTTTCTTTGTTATCGCTCAACCATTACGTCATTATTGTAACATACAAACAGTGCTTGTCAGATTATTTTTTGTTGTTTTGTTTTATTGTTCCATATTCCACATTTCAACAAATACTTAAAACATAAACATCACAATACAAAAGCCTGGATGAATTGTCAAGTACAGCTTATAAGACAATAAATCATGTGAAATATGAGGAATCTACATAGAAGCATTGCTTGTAGGGTGTACATTCCCAGATGCGGATGTGAGATTATTTCTTACTTGGTTATGTAATTAAAGGAATGACAATTTGTGAATTGGAGAAATATAAACGCCAAAAAGTAAAAAGAAAAATGAAAAAAAAACAAAGAAAACAATGTCCGCGGCACAGACTTCTTGAGAGTTGCGTGATCACCCGAGCGAGGTACAAGTCAGATGCAGTGTACAATAGCAGAGATACCAAATGTGTACAAAGGAAGTTCAGGAGATAATACAGAAATCACGAGCGAGGCACATGTTACATAATCGATAATGTCAGTAATGTGAAGTATGAGCAAAGAATATCGAGGAGGATTGAAGAATAGCTATAGATATGAATTCAGAAAAACTAGTTTAAGTTTATGCTTAAATGAATAAAGAGACTGAGATTGGATTATATGTGTATCTGAGAACGGACAAATTGGTCAAACAGACGAGTAACGTTTACTTCAAACTGGACATCTTTATTGGGCTTCTTCCAAGATGACGTGCGTGCTGAATATAGCCGGACAGTTTCCTTTCTGTTTATGACATCTTTAAGTAGAACACTACATCATTCCCATGTTAGTTGAAAACGCACATTACAATAAAAGGCATTTCTATAAAGGCACATCACAACATAAGATTGATATTAGATGTTCCTTGAGTCAACTAAGATACCTGTGTGAAGATTTTTTTTTTCTTTGTGTGACATTTATGTGAATGGCAAGCTGTATAGGGCGTGTCCCTCACAGATGCACTAATCAGATACAACAAACTGTAAACTTTTCGTATTCTAATTAGAGGGCATTTGATATCTCTGGTTTCACAGTGCTTATATATGCAGGTTAAGGATACACAAAGTGAAGTGAATGATGTTGCGTATTCTTTCAAGTACGCTGGGGATTTCGAGTACGGGTCGAATACCGCTCAGCCTTTCGGGTAGTTGGATGATAAGTACGCTCCGTTAAAGACTAGATCTGTATCAGTGCGGCCGAATAATCCTTGGTACACAACAGAAGCGAAGGAGGCCAAGAGGCGCAGACGTCGCGCAGAGCGCCGCAAGTCTGGTCTTTTCTTCGACAAGAGAGCTTTATCGGCAAGAGTGTGAATCCTAAGACCTTAGACAGGAGATTGCTGACGCAGACACCTAACGACTTTTCAACATCGTCAAAAGACTCACAATTGCACATCCGGATTTTGCTCTTCCTGATGATACTTCAAATCCTGAACTGGCTAATCGGTTTGCTGAGTTTTTTGACAACAAGTTTAGTAGCATTGTATCTTCATTCCCAATGTCTCCTGAAATCTCTCTTTATGATTCCTCTCACATAAATGTAAACACTGTATATTTTCTGACTTTGCTGTAATCACTGAGTCGCAAATGAAAGATCTCATCAATTCTCTTCCGTCCAAGTCATGTTCTCTAGATCCTCTTCCCACATGGCTGCTAAGAGTGTCTAGATGAATTTCTTCCTACAATAACTCACATCCTGAACCTTTCATTGTCATCAGGCGTAGTTCCTGAACACTTCAAAAGGTCGATCATATTGCCCTTTTTGAAGAAACCTAGCTTAGACCGTAATAATTTGAACAATTTTCGCCCCATTACTAATTTGTCTTTTCGTGGCAAAGTTCTTGAGAAAGTGGTTGCTTGCCAACTCAGAGATCATTTTGATAAACACCAGTTGTTTCCTAGAAATCAGTCTGCCTACAGGCACTTCCACTTCACGCAAACCGCCTTATTGAAGGTACTCAATGACCTCCTCTTAGCAGTAGACAAAGGCCATGAAGCTGCTCTCCTGCTTTTAGAATATTCTGCTGCGTTTGACACCATTAATCATGCATTGCTCCTCAACAGATTAGAGACTAATTTTGGTCTTACTTTAACAGTCTTGAGATGGAATGCATCTTACTTACATGACCGCCACCAGATGGTTACTCTTAATGGCGCCTTTTCCCGGTCGTTCCCTTTCAGACATGGTGTCCCCCAGGGGTCTGTGGTTGGTCCATTTCTACTGTATTTCTTCTATACACAGCCCCTCCATCTTCGGTAATCAACTCTCATGAAGATATACTACATGTTATGTATACTGACGATACTCAAATTTACATAATCATACAACCAAATACCCAAGTCGAAGCACTCTGTAAACTTAGTAGTTGTGTTGATGATATCAAGCAATGGTCCCGCGATAACTACCTAAAATTGAATTGTGTCAAATCAGAATTCTGTCCATTATGTTCATTCTCCGTTCAGGCGGGGTAGCTCTCTCACAAAATTTTCTTTTGAAGATAGTACTATCCCCATCTCTCAGTCAGTCAGAGATCTCGAAGTTATTGTAGATAAGCATCCGAACTTTCAACAACATATTAAGAACTCATGTCGTTCTGCTTCTTGGGGTATTTGTAAAATTTGTAAAATCAGTCTTCCACTGAACGTCTTATTCATGCATTTGTATCTTCTCATCTTGATTACTGTAGCTCTCTCCAAAGAATTCAAAATACAGCTGCTAGGCTTGTGACCCATACAAAACGATCTGACCACATTACTCCAGTTCTCCAATCTCTCCACTAGCTCCCCATACAATAACGTATCACCTTTAAAATCCTTCTCATTGTTCATAAGATATGTAATATTCTTGCCCCATCTTATCTCAAAGACTTGATTTCTCTCCGCTCCTCCACTTCAACCCGTTCTCTCCGTTCTTCCTCTGTCACATGGTCTCCGCACCTGTCATGGTGCCAGGACTTTTCCTGTTATTTCTCCATCTCTTTGGAACAAACTCCCTCTTTATATCCAGAATGCTGAAAGTGTTGATAAGTTTAATTCACTGCTGAAGTCCTATTTTTTGTTGTTATATTATATGTACATAATGCTGTACTTTAATTTGATATTTTTCCCGCATCTACGCGCTTAGAAGTAACGTCAATAATAAGCACTATATAAGTGTTATTTATTCATTATTATTATTATTAGTGTACTCATTGTCACTGTCATCTGACAAATTATCGGAAGCACTGGGTTGTTTTGTTTGCTCCTGTTCATTTTCTCTGAAAGCTGGTTCATAATTGTTCTCCTTCATGGCTTTGAAGAAAGATGTGTTGCGGGTTATCACAACTAGCTGTTACCATAGAGCCTTTAACAATCGTGACTACCAGTGGCTCGCACTCATAGGGAGTCATCGTCATCACGCTTCACTAGAACTCTATCTCCGACACGAAGGGGATCGCGTCTGAACGTCATATGGTCGTGTGCGCATAGGTCTCGCGAACATGGTCGTTGCTGAAGGTAGCGATGTCGTCGCGTGCGGTGTTACGCGATAGTTGCGAAGAAATCGATGCATCTCTTGTCTCCATGATTTGGATTAGGCATGACCTGTGCGGAGAACTTTCTTCAACATGTGCGCATAAACCGCTTTGCTTCACCATTGACACGTGGCCATCGCGGCGTTATCTTACGATGGGTGAAGCCTAGGTATTATAGGTATTAGGTATTGATACTGTCTGTTGAAATGTAGGCCATTATCGGATCGCACGATCTGCGGGACTCCGAACAATGAGAATATTTTATGCAATAGCGGGATTATAGCTTTGCTCGACGTCGACGACACGACTTCCACAACATGGTATCGACTATAATCATCAATGACTACTAGCAGGTGATCTCCTGAGGGCAAGTCGGCGAAATGTATGCTCAGTTCTACCCACGGACCAATGGGCAGATCAGACATTTCAAGCGGTGCACGAGGACTTGGCCCTACGGTTGTCGCCTGACATGGTATGCACTTGTTTATTTTTCGCTCGACCATTCCATCAATGCCAGGGAACCACGCTTTTTCTCTCAGAAGCTGCTTAGTTTTTACAACGCCTTGATGACTTTCATGAGCGATGTCGATCATGCAATCCCTCAGTGATTGTGGGATGACAATAAATTTCCGCGCAACACAAGATCATCATTTGGCACAATTGACAGCTCATCGCGGACATTGTAGAGACTCTGTAGGCGGCTCTTTACATCATGAGATAGAGCGGAATCTATCGCTTCCTTCCAATTTCGCAATCTGAGTGCCTGCATACACAGATTCAATGCGACGTTTTGCTCGGTCGCGACTTGGATTTCGCTTAGCTTCATCGATTTGGGTGCTCCGTTCACACTCACGAAATTGATATGTTGCTCTGCTGTTTTTTTTTTTCTTCGCGGTTACTACGCTCAGTGGTCGGCAGAGGATGGCGGGGACAAGTAATCCGTTGGGTTGGACTTTCTGGTCTCGTACACGACAACGAAATCATACTCTTGAACTTTGAGGATCCATTTCTCTATTCGCGTCGGCGGTTTGCTGTGAGGATTGTTGAAGACGGCCACTATAGTGACTTGTGGTCGGTAATTACTTCAAACGTATTACCATACAAGTAAAGATGATAATGCTGAACTCGCCAGGTGATCGCTAAAGTGTCTACGAGAAGCTGTGTTTGTTTGTCGGGGTCGTAGAATGCATTCGTGCATCCGGCTGCGAGGTACTGCTTGACGTTATGCATGGCTAGCTGATGTTATGTGGTCCACTGCCACTCCATCTTTTCTTTGGTAAGGTTGCGAAGTGGGGCAGAAAGCGTAGCGAGGTCTAGAATGAATCGACCACAGTAATTAATCAGGCGTAGAAGACTGCGCACTTCCTGAACACTCGATGGATCTGATGCGTTGATTATCGCTTGCACTTTCTTTGGATCAGGTGACACCCCATCTGCACTCAGGACACGTCCGAAGAACTCCATCGTTTCTTTGTGGAATTCACACTTTTCCTTGTTGAGAGTGAGATGATTGGCTTTCAATCGCTTCAAGCATTGTTCGAGCATGCCGTCAAGTTCCTCGGGTGTGCTGCCAAACACTAGAATATCATCAGTGATATTCAGAACTCCATTGAGACCGCTCAGGGTGGTTTGTATCAGCTTCTGAAACATCTCTGCTCCTGCGTTGACGCCAAAGTTCAGTCGCTTATATCGAAACAGGCCGATATGAGTAGAGAAGACAGTTATGTAACGTGACTCTTCGGCAAGCTCTATCTTGTGGTAGCAAGCGTTGAGATCCAACTTTGCGAAATGTCGAGCTCCATGCACTTTTGTGATTATCTCGTAAATGGTAGGGGGCAAGTGGCGTTATCTCTGGATGGTTTTGTTGGGAGCACGCATATCTACACAGATGCGAATTTGATTCGGACTCTTGGGTTTTTTTGACAACTTGAATCGGCGACACCCAGGGCGTCGGTTCATCGCCAACACGTTCAATGCTGCCCAAATCAAAAAGATGTTGCAGTTCTTTCTCCGTTTGTTTTCGAACGTAGAACGGAATTCTGCGATGGGGCTGGGCTTCTGGCTTCGTGGTGTCGTCAATGTGAAGTTTACACTTCACGTCTTTGAGTTTCCCAACCCTTTGAAGAGTTCGGTGTAGCGTGATGACAAGTCATTGTCGTTGGTTACAGCGTACTGAGCTTGACAGTGCCTAGCGATTCTGCAGTGTCACAACTCAGCAGTTTATCAGAATCTCCATAGACCACATAGAATGTAGCTTCAGTAGTATTGTCTCTGAAGGTCAATTCAGATTCGAAAGTGCCGCGAACCATGAGTGGAGCCTTGCTGCATATGCGTAGATGCGTAGATACTGATGTCATCGTCCTCCAGCGTAAAGGATCTTTTGGCTTTCACTTTGTTCGATACCAAACGTGTATTCACGGTCACTGCCCTGTTTGCGGCATTAGTCATAGTTAGTTCACGAACTCGACCTCTCGCAGTTTCGGCATTTCTGTCCTCGCACGGGACATTCATTCTGATGAGGGTAATCGCATCCACGGTAAAACACTCCTTCGCTTTAGCAGATGACTGCTTCGACTGAGGGGTCTTGGGTTTGCGATGCGGTTTATGCTTGTTGTGTTTGAACACTTTATTGACTCTGGCATGCGCAGTCTGCTCATGCTCGACTTCTGCAGCTCTGGAGGCGGATAGTGACAGCGATCTGACAAGTCCTAGGAGTTCGGCTAATAACATGTCTTTCTGTAGAGCTTTACGTCTGAGTTGGCTAGAGTGACAGCCTTCGATGATCTGAGTTTTTAGTTCGCTGTCAACATCACTGGTTCACACTCGGTTGCTGTCTGCTAAGGCGTGTGTAATATTGAACAACTGTCTCATCAGTTTTCTGAGTTGTGCGCCTGAACACAATGCCTTCATACAGTATGTTTTTCTTCGGAGTGAAGTAGTTAGTAAGGGCTTGCTTCTCTGGGTGTCGAATATATCTTGGAATGTTTCTCCTCCATAATGAAATAACAGAGCTTTCTGTCGCTTAAAATCGGTTAGGCCTATCCCAAAAGCGACCATGGCTCCTTTGAACCGGCATAGCCAACGTTCCCATCGTACGAGAAGAGACGTGGGGTCCATGAGGGCCATGGCGAGACGTCAGCAAAACAGCGAGAAGAAATCAAGCTATCCTCGTCGCCAGTGTTACATACTAACATGCTAGTCAGATATGTGTATATGAGAACGCACAAATCGGTCAAACAAACGGGTAATGCTTACTTCACACTGGACATCTTTCTTGGGCTTCTTCCACCATGGCGTGCGTGCTTAACGTAGCCGGACACTGCAATTATGACGTCATTTTCACAAATCACATCGCCTCTACCTCCATTTCTTAACGTTATTTTCCAGTGAAATAGGTAGGCGCATATTCCATGAAGTGATCTATATTTCATTATAAAAGATCGCCGTTGCGCACACGTCAAAATTTCATAATACTCCAATCGAGCTAGAATTCATTTTGCATACGTCTCAGACCATTTTGAGCATTTCAAACTTTTGCATGTCCGCGCGCCCGTCATTCGGGCGTATTTGCGCGTCCGTAACAAAAAACAACAAAAACAAAAGAATGCTTCTGCATGGAGTCAGTTTCTCGAGCATATTTCTACCAAATGGGACTTTAAGGGTGACAAAAGTATTTAAAGCTATCAAGTTTCTGCATGAAATTAAATATATCTAATTTCATAATGACGTCATCAGATTTCAAGCTTATCACTCTTATGCTTCACCATCTTTTACCCAAATTTTAGTATGTTGTAGCTTATTACATTTTCCGTTTTAATTGTAATAACTATTTTTCAATGTTATGACATCTTTGTGAAAAAAATCGATTGAAATTACCCTTGTAAAATTTGACAATTTACGTGTTATCTCTATGCAGTCCATTTTCTTCTAAATGCCAATTGACTTGAGCAGTAGCTCACAGAATTTCTCCCAGATTTTGATATGTTGCAGCTTACACTTTTAGTGTCTGTGATAATTATTGTAATTTTTAAATGAATGTCTGAATCGTGTCTTAAAATTGGTTAAAATCGAAAGTTAGGTTCCGAATTATGGAGATTTTATGCAATCCATATCATGTACAGGCATAACGTCAAATTTATTCGATCGTGTCTCACTTATCCTTGATCAATTTGTACCCACAACTAAGTATGTTGTAGCTTATCAAATTTTCAATCGAAATTATTCTTACATTTGTTCAATTTGATGATGTCATCATCGTGGCAAACTCGACTGAAGTTATCTTTGTCAAATTTGACCATTTTACGTTTAGTCATTATAGCAATCCATTTATTTTCTTTTCCCGAAACCCAAATTGACATGACTTTATTCATTGAGCAGTAGCACAATTATTCCTGTTTCGATTTCTCCTAGATTTCGATATAACTTGGCTGGTACTCTGGACTATCGTCACGTTGCCATTGTTTGTCAATTGAATGTGGCAATCATTTCTAAGAATGTGGTTGAATTTGAAACTCAGGCTTCAATTTACGGAGATTTTGTTCAATACTCATAAACATATATGAAATTGCGTGGCCAATTGCCCCCGTCTCAAATTAAACGGATCATCTAATTTGTCACTTATGACAAATTTTTTAGTCTGGTTTTTGTTCTCTTTGTCTTTTATTCTTATTTTTTATTCTTATTTCTTTGTCTTCTGTTTCTTCCCCTCTTTGCTTTGTCCAACTTTTCTCCTCATGCTCATTCTTGTTCGTCTTTGTCATTGTTTTTCTTCAAACTTTTGTTTTCATACCTAAAATATTAATTCCTCACTATTCATCAGATTTTATTCCGACTATTTCATAGGTTTAGTAGTAGGAAATAAGAAAGAGAAAAAAAAACTTATTGGGAAGACCAGGTGATATGCCTATTACGTGAAAGATGTTCGTCGTGTGTTAAGATGTGCATCCAAATAAGCAATGTTGCTGCTTTTTTCAGAAGTCTTATCATCGAAGTTCGCTACTCTGCAGGAACTGAATTACGATTAATTGTGATTAAGGCTATGGGAATTAAACACCGCTCTACTTTGCAAAGTTGCTTTGACTGAGGTAGATGCTCACAGGCTGGCCATAATGTCCACGTTATCTATAACACACGGGGAAGGCTAGAGCTACTCAAATTAGGCTGTCTACGCCAACACCGTGGTTTCATCACGATGTCATAGTAATATGATACGATGGCTACATATAGGCATTACGAGATCTGCTCTAAGTAGACGTGTTGCCTTCCTAAGACAATCGGGCAGCTTCTTTTTTCCGTCGTATTATCTTTGTGAGGCGAAAAATGTCCAATGGCACAGGTGATTCTACGAAGTTAAGACGAAGATGACACGACTTGGCAAGGTGCCCTAACGATGGCCCTGCGACGGGCAAAATAGACTCACGATTCCAACACGAATATGAACTTCCACACGGTCTTCAGGCCATTTTTGGCTTTCCAAAGATTTTGCCACCGCTCACGAAGTTGTTGACGGATCCTGAAAAATTCCACAAGCGGTCATACAATGGCTTAAGATGCCCTCACGAAAGACCCGGTGTTTATACAATCAGAGTCGAATTTGAAAATTGCCTTTATCATGTGTCCATCATTGCTCAATTTCTGGACAGTGTGACGTCTACATACATGTTACACGCAAACGAACATGTAGCGCACGTCGCAGTGCATCACGTTTTGCAGCATCACTCCGTGAGCAGTGCATGCAAGTTTAAGTGTAAGTTTTTCGTCTCTAGCATTAGGAATACAGCATAGGCCTTACATCTAGCAGTTAATGCACGTGGGTCTGTGAGAAGGTGCGATTGATTCTTTGGACGATCATCAGGCGCCTCCACTCCCATGTTGGTGGCAGGATATCTTTAAAAAGTTTGTCATTTGAAACTGGTTGAATATCCCCCTTCTCTTTCCACTATATGTACTTGCACACTTACACATTTACTTGATATTCATAATGAATATTCACATTTTTTATAATATGCATCATATTGTCATTGTTTATAAATATGCTTACAAATTCACCTTTTTCCTCCTTAAGAGGAACATGCTAAAAATATTTTCTCACCTACATATTTGGCTAACAGTGGAGCGATCGTCTGAAGTCCCACGTGTGAGTATTTATGAATCAATAGCATCCGTTCTATAGACTAGAACGCTGCAAACGCTTCTATTAGAGCACTTGATGCACATTCACCATCTTCAAAGCTCTCTTTTACATTTTGTAAAGAACGTTCAGATTATACCAGTAGAAATTGCCAGAATGGTTTATTCTTTTAACTCGGTGACAAGGAAAAAGAATTGTTTAATACGTGGCTCTTAATTTCTTTACAGGCTCAACTGTAGCTGGTGTGGTGGGACTGACAATGCCACGGTATTGCCTGTTTGGGGACACAGTCAACACGGCCTCACGTATGGAATCAAATGGAGAAGGTACATCGCTTTTACTATGCAATCATTTTTTTTTTCATTTTCATCACTCACTGCTGTACAAATTGTCATGTGGTGTTCTCTTATATAACGGACTTACAATCTCTACTTGCTGAAGCAATGTGCTTCCACCAGCGTTTTGTACTTGATTCATCTTATTGCATATTCACAAACAAATGAATATAATCAAGAAAGTTGATATATCATCAGATAACAGTTTTCATGACAACAGCAGGTTTGTCTAATACGTTTTCAAACAAGTACATGAATACAGGGCACTCTATAACCAATGTCATGCTATGCTACTTAATTACACGGTCCTAATCATCGATCCTTGATTGTATTTTTTTCTTCCTATCTAAATATTAAATTGTACTTCAATAAACTTTGAAGGCCTGAGAGAAGTGAGTACCTTAATATTTTTCAGTTTTCACAAGGTATAAGATCTTATATCTTATTTATATTTTTATAAATATTAAACTAAAGGAGGACGAATTCTGTCAAATCTGGAGCCGGGGAACTGTTTTTGTAGTTGTTGTTTAAGTGTAGGGGGAGGGCTGCTGGCCCGGGGATGGCCATGGGTAATTCGCGTGCTTGGGTCAAGGGTCAGTGGTAAGCAACCCACGGAATGTAGTGTGATTTGTTGTGTTTTTCAGTCAATATTTAAGACTCAAAAAGTCTCACAGTAGAGGCGTACCTGATCCAAACAAAGCGCTTCTACACATTGGTTAAATCATGATGATTACACGAGGTCAAGTTAAAATCTTTGATATCTGCCCTTGCTGTTCACAGTGAAATATTACATCAAACCTAACCGCGCACACACACTCATTTATCGAAAGAAAGAGTGTAATATCTACAAGTAAAACAACTGGCCGCCCGTCCCTCAAATTATGTTATTATATCATACTGGCTACGCCCGAAGCCTAGAGCATAATAACACAGAGAAACAAAAACAGCAGCTCACAGCACGGGCCCGGCGGCACGCACCCCCGACGCGCGCAAGTCCATTCACCAATCATCCTCTTTTTACCATTCATGACTCGAGACGCTCAACGGAAACTGTACCATCCCTTTAAAGGAAAATTAAAGAAACCTCGCCTTTCGCATCCGTTCTCTACCTATATATGGGGTTCTTGTCCGTGTCCAGGTGCAGCCCCGGGGTTTTGGGGGGCTCTTACGCCTAGCTTAACTGTTTGTTAGCTTTCTTAAGTCCGTCAAGCACTTTAGCATGGTAGCGACTCGTTGCGATTTTTAATTGACGTTTTCCATCCTGCCACGCACACACGTGGCGTTTATTTTTGGACAGCCACTCGGTCAGGCGAAACTTAGCTCAATTTCATGTCCCCAGAAGGCAGAAACAACCCCCCCCCCCCCCTTGACTCTCGTGTTTTTGGCTTCTCAGCTTAGGCAAGGGTTCCCTTGGACTAGGACCTTCCTAAGGCCAGTTCCTTTATCTAAATTAGCCGAATTACTCATTTTTTCTGGAATCTGTTTTTCATGTACTGTACAGGGTTACTCTTGCGTGTATCAGTCAGACCGCAGCGCGGCGAAAAGTGCTCGCATTTATCGTACTCGTATGCACGCCAAACGGTCATACGAATACATAATGTGCTACAACACCTTGCCATTTCACAGCTTATTATTGCAATAGGCAAAGTAAAAACCTAAGCAAACGGATATCATCTAAAAGTAGAAAAATAGCTCATTCTCATGAAGGCAAAATCAGTTCTAATTTTTTGGATATACATTAACGTAATTATAGTACGAAGTATGTGGTGAAAAAAAATTGAAGAGTTTTATGTTCAGGGTCGCAAAATACTGTGATCTTGTGCTCAAATGAATCGTCTGTATATATTCTGCTGAAATATATCAACTTTTGGTTCGGTGATTGGCTGGCGCATGTTGACCTGGGTTCAACCTTGCTTCAATGAACTTCCCTCAAAAAAGGGGCAACACAATTATGTATATTGGCATTGTCAATAGGAAATGATTTATGCTAATATAAAATCTAGATTGTACTTGTGTTTTTTATTAAAAAAAGAAAAATATTTGCTCCATGACATTCACTGTGAAGTGTAATCATCAAAATAACCATTGTAAAAATCGCAATGCGAACAAGTCCAACTTATTCGCATTTATCGTACTCGTATGCACGCCAAACGGTCATACGAATACATAATGAGCTACAACACCTTGCCATTTCACAGCTTGTTATTGCAATAGGCAAAGTAAAAACCTAAGCAAACGGATATCAGCTAAAAGTAGAAAAATAGCTCATTCTCATGAAGGCAAAATCAGTTCTAATTTTTTGGATAGACATTAACGTAATTATGGTACGAAGTATGTGGTGAAAAAAAAAATTGAAGAGTTTTATGTTCAGGGTCGCAAAATACTGTGATCTTGTGTTCAAATGAATCGTCTGTATATATTCTGCAGGAATATAGCAACTTTTGGTTCGGTGATTGGCTGGCGCATGTTGACCTGGGTTCAACCTTGCTTCAATGAACTTCCTCCCCTCAAAAAAGGGGCAACACAATTATGTATATCGACATTGTCAATGGGAAATGATTTATGCTAATATAAAATCTAGATTGAACTTGTGTTTTTATTAAAAAAAAGAAAAATAATTGCTCCATGGCATTCACTGTGAAGTGTAATCATCAAAATAACCATTGTAAAAATCGCAATGCGAACAAGTCCAACTTATTCATTTTCAAATTCGAATCGCTGAGCTGATATCCAAGTCGTACTTCATCCACAAGACCTGCACAAACAAGTGATGTCATTGGTAATTGAAAACAAAATAACAAGTCAAATCAAATCTGTACATGTTATAAATACACCTACCTTAGCACATGTACAAATGTAACAAGGTCAAATCATTGCCATGATACCTACAGGGAACTAAACTCACATCGAGAGATACCACACAAAATGTTGAAGGGAGTAATGCAGGTACTTGTACATGTATTTAGGCCCTACATCCGTTTACATAGGCATACAGATATAGATTAATCACTGTCAAATCTTTGAAAAGAAACGCTTTATTAAAGATGGGCACGTAATACACGAACAGATACGTGAAACAAACATAAAATGAATGTGAGATGAAAGAACAGGGCGCCAGTCAAAAAAAAAAAGCATATATATATATATATATGTATGTATATTTCCCACCACATGTACAAAATATATTCGAGGAACTTCTGGTAAACTTTGTAATTTCTGTCGCACTTTGAACCTATTGAAATCCCTTCTAAACCATGCGACACTAACCTTTTTTTCACATTTTTTAACAGCTTTGCTTTTCGTCAAGGCCAACTTACGAACAAAAATAAAAAAAGAATAAGAAGAAAATCAATTAAATCCAGGACAACAAAAAGTCTTAAAAATTGCTCAAACTTCATTGCTTACTAGAAGACCTTAAAAAACATCAAACAAAAGAGCGTTTATCAGAGATCAAATCACCCTACCATCCTTCCATGTCCTTGTACGCACACTCTGTTTGACTTCACAATTTGTAGGCCTTTTCCTCTTTCTTCGCAAAATCTCGCGAATTCTCGTTCAAGGGAGCGACAAGATATGTTTGTTTGTTTGTTTTGTTTTATTTTGTTTAATCATGGGTTAAAATGCCCTCGATCAGCCAGGTGAGGCTGTTTTTCAGAGAGGCCGTGAATACAGTGTTACAGCAACAACAAAAACAATGCAACAGTTAACAAATCAATTAAAGCAAATTAACAATAAAAACAAAAAAAAACAAGCATAACAAAATGAAATACATTACAACATAGCAGAAACTAGATACCAAGAAAAAAAGGAATATAGATGTAACCACTTAACACAAACGCTACAAAAGAGGGTGACACAAACAGGTTCACGTTAATTCAGACAATTTAGCTCAAACATAGTTATGAAATCCACACTATAACACATACTCTAACATTCTTTCAAAAGCTTTCAAATTACTTCTCATTCCTACATTTTCGGGGAGGTTATTTGATATCTTAACACTGGAATAAATGCATTCAAATTTCATGAAATTTGTTATAGGCTTTGGAAGTGTGATAATATTGCGTGAATTGCGTAAATGATATCTATCTCTTTTGATAACTCTTTTTTGACAGATAAATGATGGCAGTAAATGATGTTATAATCTGAAAATGAATATTGCGGCGTGTTTTTCCCAGCGATTACTAATTGCTTCCACTCCAGATAATTCATATAACGCTCGACTACTGAAACGATAATTTACTAATAAAATGGTGCGGAGAGCCCTTTTTTGCAAAACAGTTATTTGATTTATTAGACGTTTACCGGCGTTCCTCCACACAATTGAACAGTAATCCAAATGGGGCTGAATTAACCCTTTGTATAAAAAATAAGGGCGGTGTCTTGCGGAATATATGGCCTTATTCTCTTGAAGCAGTACAAAGCAGAAGAGAGTTTGGCCTTTACATTCGCAATGTGATTGTTCCACGTCAGAGTGTCGTTTAGGGTCACACCTAAATACTTACAGGAGTTTCTTTGTTGTACGCAAAAATCATTAACCGTAACCTTAACGTTATCAAAGAGCTGTTTTTTTCCGCATGGGTGTGACAATCATGTATTCATACTTTTTTTCGTTTAGCAGTAGTCCATTGTACCTGAGCCAGTTCGTGATCGCCCTTAAGTCATGGTTTACACACTTTTCTAAGTCATGGGGATTGTTTGCTGCGTAGTAAAGGCAAGTGTCATCAGCATACAAAGAGACAGTACAATGTTGTACAACTTCAACAATGTCATTAATAGTTATCACGAACAGAAGCGGTCCGAGGATACTTCCCTGGGGAACGCCGCACGTAACGAGACATTGTTCAGACATATTTCCGTTAACAACTGTGACTTGCTTCCTAAACGCCAAATAATCTTTGAACCAGGCTAAACTGTCGGATTCTACACCGTATTTTCGCAGCTTCTCAATTATCACATCATGAGGTATTAAATCGAAGGCTTTTTTCAAGTCAAGTGTAACGAGTGCAACTGCACGCCCTTCATCTAAAGCCTTCCGGATTTTTTCTGTAATTGTTACAAGAGCAAGCAAAGTTGAATAATTAGGGCGAAATCCAAATTGATTATTTGTTAAAAGATTATTTTCATTGAAATAATTGTATAATTGCTTAAAAACGACCTCCTCGACGACTTTTGAAAGGACTGGAAGGACCGAGATGGGTCGATAACTTTGTGGGTCGGTTACGTCGCCTCCTTTGAAAATTGGCGAAACTCGAGCTAGTTTCCAGGCTTCTGGTATTCTACCCTGAGCCAGAGACAAATTTAGTACATGACATAACGGTTTCACAATCACAGGCAGAGTATCTTTCAACACACTTGTTGATAAATTATCTAAACCAGCTGCCTTATTTCTCGGAATTGTATCAAAAGATTTCATGATTTCACATTCGGTGACAGGATCAAATGAAAATTTGCAGGTTACTTGTTTGATGTACTGAGCGGACCTGCGATAATCTTCTTTCGGCAAACTAGACTTAAGACGTTTTGGCGCATCCACAAACAAGTTATTCATAACATTGGCTATATCTTTGTAGTTGTGAACGTCCTTTCCTTCGCATTTGACATGATGCAATACGTGTCCCTTTCTCTTAGGTAACAGTGTATGAAGAATCTTCCAGAGAACGGACGAGTCACCCTTATTTTTCAAAATGCTTTCATTTATATATTTTCTTCTACATTTACGAATCAAACAAGTTACAGATTTCTCAATTGCTTATATTTATTCCAATCGGATATCTGTTTAGTCTTTAGTGCCGTCTTTTTACTTTTATCTCTTTCAAACATAAGCGACTTAATGTCATCATTCATCCATGGGCTGATTTGTGCTTAACCCTTCTGCGTTTCATTGGGGCAAATTTATCTAATATGTTCACATATTTAGAAACCATCATCTCATAGGCGGTATTGGTGTCTACTTCACAAAACACTTCATCCCAACATTCACTGCGTAGCTCATTACAAAATGTGTGAAAATCCAGATTTGTTAAATTGCGAAAGTTGACATTTTTATGATTTGAGGTGGCTGTTTTCACTCTACCAATAGCTGATACCACCATATAATGATCACTGAGTGTGATTGGTGCTACGTCACAATACTGTATATGTTCATGGTTAGATGAAAACAGTAAGTCAATGGTTGTGGCAGACAGTGGTGTAATTCTAGTGGGCTTTGTTACAAATTGTTTCAGACCATAATCTGAGACGATGTTTAACGGCTTCCTAGTATGATTAGATAACACAGGCTTCGTCACATCACAATTCAAATCACCGATCACAATATAATCAAAAGATTTATCATCTAAACACTGAAGAGTATTTTCAAATTCTTCAAAACATTTCACTGGAGCATCTGGGGGCCTATACCACACCACAATACACAGTGGCTTCTGCCTTTTAAAGGTAACATTTATACATAGAAGCTCGATATCACAAACAATTTCTGTATAAATCGTATATGCTATTGAATCTCGTACATATATTAGTATACCTCCTCCTTGTCTATTCCTATCACGACGTATTACATTATAACCGGCTATCTCTCTCTCAGTATCAGATATAGACCCATCAAGTCTAGTCTCACACAAAGTGAACATATCAAAATGGTTATTAATCAGTAAATTTTCTATTTCTTCTAAGTTCTTCATGAGAGAACACACACTTAAATGACAAAGTTTTAAACCACGGTGTGATTTGAGATTGCGAAAGATTGTCTCGCAGTCGTCATATTGAAATGTGTTAGTCACTGAGGACAATGCTGTCTGCATGGGTTCATTTGGCTCAGGCAAGTTATTGAAAGGCAATTCGGTGAAGATGCACTTACTACAAAACCAGTCAGCTGTTGAATGAAAGAAATCGTCGTCCACGTTTGAGCATGAGAGATGAATCAAGTTGTGGCATGAAACACATAATATAGCGTTGTGACTAGATTTTGCAAGCATCGAACATTGAATACATGGGAACTTGTGTAACATAACAGATGATCACGCTGTTTGCGATATTCAGTGGTGATAAAACTGAGCTAGAGGTTTTCAAGATCACGCTAACTGTTGACTTTCACCTTCCTGTTGTCTGTTGTGTCCCTTGTCCATGCCTTTCTTACGCTTCGACTGCTCCGAACTTTGCCGAACAGGGCTTGACGGTCTCTCGTGAGATGTTCGTTGACGAAAATACTGGTCCCTCGCAGCGTGCTCCGAGCACGGTAGATCTTGTCACTTATGTTGTTTCTCGTGAACTTGACGAGCAGGGGGTTGGGACCACGACATTCCTCTGTGTGCTTGACCTGGAGACGATGTGAACGATCGATGTCTTCTGGGGTGAGTTCGATCCCTAGCTTTTGGTTGACGAGATCCATGACAACTGCATCGGTGTCCTCGTTTGCGGACTCGGCAAGTCCGTAGATCCTCAAACAGTTCCGACGACTGTAGAGTTCAAGTTCTTTCATCTCATCAGTAACTTTGGACAGCTTGTGCTCGAGATTACCGATGTGTTTTTCGAGGTCCTGGATCATTTTGAGTTTTGCCTGGAGGTCATGGTCCAGTGACGCATACACTCGCTGCGTAACAGATTCCAAGATGGCGTCCGATGACGTCTACTACTTCAGCAGTAGACAATGCTTCCACGATGCGTTTTTGAAGGGTGCCATTGAACTCTTCCATAGAAAGGCCAGAAGGCACAACGCTCGAATGACCAGCAGCAGTGGCCGCAGCTTCACCGAAATTCGTCAACGGGGAAGCTTGCCCAGGGTCCATCGACTGGGGCGCGTTGATGTCTTCGGCGTTTTCTGCCTTCTTTTTGGCAGACTTGCCACTGTTCCTGGGGGCCATTTCCAAGAACGGGATATCATCCAGGAAAACGAGCCAGGATATTGGTAGCAACAGTTCAGTAATACTATGATGAAAATGTCAGGAACTCGCTAAATTGCAGAAATTTTATCAACTAAATGAGGCAGCGATTCAGAAGATGTGTTACGTCGTTGATGGCGCCCTCTATATAAGTGTCAATACATATGTGTCAAAGGGTTTCTCGGAGGACGACCGTAATAATAAACTGAACACAGTGAATCACGGTGTCAAACTAAATACGTGTCATCCGACTTTTTTATTTGAGCATGGTCGGTGCAATGTGGGATGGTGTGCTCCTGGATCGTAGTACAATCTCACCGAAAATGTTCTTTCGGGTAGAAAAAACACAAACACAAACAAATCGCCTCACAATTTCCTATATTCTGAGTAAATCCCTAAGCACGTGCATTTTTACCATTGAGATCCCCCAATGAACATATTAGATGCAATTCCGTGATGTCGGTAACCGCTCGATGACTGCAGCTCGGGCGAAGCCGGATGCTGGCGTCGGATAGCCGGTTCTCGCGGGGTGGCTGATGCCTGTTCCTGGCAGTCTGTCGCGGCGCCCTTTTTAGGTGTGGCAGCACAGCGTGGCCGGATACACACGGTCGGGAGTCGCTGGTAGCTGTCCGGTTCGCGGGTGTCTGCCTGTCTCTACAGCTGGGTGTGTGATAACTGGATGACTGGACAGCATCCGATTGTGGCTGTGTCTCGGATACTCAGTGCATGGATAACGGCTACAGAATATGGCAACAAATCCCTTGTCATAATACAACTCTTATTGGGACTTCTAATTCTAAACTCCTAATATAAAATTATTGTCTACCCTTGCACTTATGCATATAGAATAAAACCAAACTTTCTCATCCAAATTTATCGTTTTCCTCAGCTTTCATATATCATCTTCACTTAATTCTCTCTTACGAAAGAAAAATACATTTGTGTCACATTTCAAGTCCTTTTGCCACAAATTGCCGTTCAGTGGAATACATAAGCGATGTGTTAGCAACGCATGAGTGTAACCTCTCCAATTAATCGAAACGTCACACTATTAATGGGGCGGTTACTAAATGTCCAGCTATCGAATCAAACTACTAGCAGTACAAATCTCTCCGATGAACAATCAGTTCTTACCAGCTTCTGTTATTAACTCCACATGCATACTTTACACTATATCTATTTTGTTTCTGGTGTTCAAATCCTAATTTCACACAAACCTTACGTTCTTTTAACATTAATTTCTCAATCGATTCACATCATCTCTTTATCAATCCTGATGTATATCGTATGTATGCATACCGATATATGTATGTCAAATTATCATATATCGTAATCATTGCGAGTATCGGACTAAAAAATGAACACCGGAACAATTACACCATAAACAGGAATTATCGTTACGAATAAGAACCTTATTGCCATTTCTTTTACTCAACCGGTTTCACTTTTGGCGTGTAACAAGCAACCTAACCTCACTGTCAGACCAGTTTTCTTTCTGGCTTAAATATTTTTCGGAGCATTACGCACTCAAAAAGCATCATAACGAACTACTTTCGGGAACACCGTGCGGTGTACTTGCTACTCTTTGATGTCAACATACCTTTACTACTATTCGAGTCAAATTAAAAAAAAAAATCTATTCTGTCCTACCGGTTGTTAATTAAAGCAACAGCAATGTTTGCAAACCTACAGCTTCTCGGTCCCTTTTCCTTTTGGAATGTCAGGTAAGCGGTGTCCAGCGGCCGTAATCTGGCAGAACTGCGTATCTCCTTTAACCCATTACGCAAGAAATCGGCTTAAAAGATTCATTGTTACACCTTTCTAAACTGGGATACAATGAGTTGCATTTTTCTTCTTTTCTTGGTCATAATTGGTCTAAAGAATTAATTACCAACAACAACAACAAAATCACAATTTGACCTTTAGTAAGTACTAATAATAAACAATTTAAAAAACTTACGCAGTTCTGCCAGATTAATCGCAGCCAAATTTCAGCGATCGTAACCTGGCAGAATTGCATATCTCTGATCACGTGCGCGGGTTGATCAGCCAGAGCTGTGTAGTCTTTGGCCATGCGGGGGGGGGGGGGGGGGGGGGGGGTTTCAGGCAGAACTGCGTATCTCTAGGAGATACATACGCAGTTCTGCCTGATACGCACGTGTTTCATCAGGCAGAACTACGTATCTCTTTTCGTGGTTAACCACGTGCTTATCATCAGCAAAAACTGCGTATCTCCTAGAGATACGCAGTTCTGGCTGATAAACACGTGGTTTATCAGGCAGAACTACGTATCTCAGTCTCTTTTCTGCGGATTGTCTAGCAGATTACCATCCATCCCCCTTACTATTCAGCAGATGCAGCGTCAAAACAATGAATATTTTAGATCAAGTTTCAAGTTTCAAGTTTGTAAAACATTTATTTTCCCTCTTTTTCATGTTGTATATCACATACATAAGATTGTACAAGGAAGGCAGAACCTAAAAAAAGCAGAGCTTTTGGTGAGCTGCCTAAAAAAAATACATTACATCACATACACAAGAAACAACAAAAACATAATAGTTCGAGTACAACTTTTTGAATTGGTTGTTCACATTGTATAATGTCATCATTATTGATTCACATTTAATTAGATTTTATCCATTTTCAATTCAATTTCAATTCAATTCAATTCATTTATTTTCATTCTTCTTCTTTTTTCTTTTTCAACAAAAACATAACACAAGATAAATCAGGTTTTACATCATAAACAAAGAACATTTGTCTTAATCAATAAATGGTATCAATAAACATAGGAGCGCATACTGGCAAAAAAAAAATAATACAAAGTCATGCTTTAGTTGAAAAAAAAAGGAAGAAAGAATAGAGAGGTCCACTAAAAAGCAAAGCTTGTAGATTGTGAACCACTCATAAAACCTATAAATTACTTATTTACAAACACTTGTGACGAATATAATATACGACAGGACGGGACAAAACAGAAGAAACGCAACAACATGACACAACTTGCCAGAATAGATGAAAAGTATGGAAGGAAAGAAAGAAGAAAAGAGAGAATGAGAGAATACCTACACGCTGAATAAGGGAAATGGAACAGAGGATGGTAGAGAATGTGCTTCATAGAGTTGGTGCTGCATGCAGCTGAGCAAGGATTGTAATGGCTACTTCTTTACGTAATAATAAATTCAGTGTTTGGATGGTGGATGATGAACTCTGAGGTTAACAAAAACTATAGCTGTTAATGGAAAAAAAACATGTCAGTTAGGATTTAATAAAAAAAAGTTTCAACTTGCGCTTAAAAGAATACAAAGATGGGGAATATTTTATTTCACAGCTCAGTGAGTTCCAAAATCTAGGACCAGTGTATGTAAATGTATTCTGAGCCAATAAAGTTCTCAGGAGGGGTAAATGAAACTCATTAGATTGTCTAGTGGGATAATCATGAAAAGACTGGTTCCGTGGGAACATTGAATTAAAAATACTGGGAAGTGCATTTACATTGTAATTAAACATAAACTGACCAAGTTGAAAAAAATACAAATCTTTAATTTTCAAAATCTCATGTTTAATAAATAATGGCTCTGTATGGGAACGTGGCGGGACGCCACAAATAATACGAATAACCTTTTTTTGTAACAAAAGTAATTTATCTAGTAAGTTTTGATGGGCACTACCCCACGCTAGGAGTCCGTAATTAAGATAAGGTAAAATTAGAGAAAAATACAACGTCAACAAAGAGGATAATGGAATATGAAACTTGAGTCTATTAATAATACCAATATTGCGTGAAATTATTGTACTAATGTTAGTAATATGCGGCCTCCACGAAAGTTTATCATCCACTGTGATACCAAGGAATTTTATATGAGGAACTCGTTCTAACAAAGTGTTATCAAGAACAATACCTGTGTCTAAATCTTCTAAAGAATTACTAAAAAACATATACTTAGTTTTCTGAAGATTAAGAGATAATTTATTAGCTCTTATCCACTGAGTTACTTTTTTCAATTCGGAATTAACTATGCGTACAAGAGTATCTGGATTTTGGTGAGAAAAGAAAATATTTGAATCGTCAGCAAAAAGTATAGATGAGAGTATGTCAGATGATCTACAAAAGTCATTAATATAAATGATAAAAAGTAAAGGTCCTAATAAACTACCCTGTGGGACGCCACATTTAATGAATTCTAAACTCGAGCTGTACTCGTTCAGAGATACATATTGTTTTCGGTTTTGTAGGTAACTCCTGAACCACTCCAAGGCCTTCCCGCGTATTCCATAATGAGACAGTTTATAAAGTAATATTTCATGATTAATTGTATCGAAGGCCTTGGAGAAGTCCAGGAAGATACCAATAAGATGAGAATGATTATCAATAGTGTGCGCAGCGTGGTCAATAAACTTTAAAAGAGCATGAATGGTGCTATGTTTCTGACGGAACCCAAATTGAGAATTTGTAAAAACATTATGCAAATTCAAAAAATTAATTGTTCTTGTAAATATCAATTTTTCCAATATTTTAGATAAAGATGAAAGCAAAGAAATAGGTCTATAATTACATATATCAGAATCATCTCCTTTTTTAAATAAAGGGAAAACCTTAGCTATTTTCATAAAATCAGGAAAAACACCACTTGATAAGGATTTATTGAAAATATATGAAAGTGGGTCTGCAATTGAAGATATAATCCCCTTTAAAATAAAATTACTGATATCGTCATGACCGGCACTTCGCTTGTTATTCATTGCGGTAACAATATCTATTATTTCATATTTTGTTGTTGGAACAAAAAAAATAGAACTGGAATTGGATTGACCTAAAAATTCAGAAAAATGTATATTTGACTGCGGTATTTTTTCTGCCAAATTCTCTCCAATCATTGAAAAATAAGAGTTAAAAATATTGACTATATCATTAGGATCTTCAAAAACTTTATTATCATGTCTTATTTTTATAATTTCTGATTTCTTTTTTGATATATTCATAGCCTGCTTCAACACCTTCCATGTATTTTTCATATCATGTTTATATTTTTCTAACTGAATCATATAATATTTTCTCTTTTCCAATCGTATAATCTTCGTTAAAATATTTTTATACGAAGTGTATTTATATATTAACTTCTCAGTTTTTTTCATTTTGAATTTATAATATAACCTATTTTTCCTATTTATTGAACGAAGAAGAGATTTTGTAATCCATGGTAATTTGGGGGACGTTTTATAATTAACTGACTTTTCTTTTAATCTGGGAATATATTCATCTAAATGTCTATTAACTATCCCTGAAAAATTCTCAAAAAATACATTTATTCGTATGTGGAAAATAACTTGTTTTCCCCAAATATTGTACGTCTGTATTCATGTTTCAGTCTTATTTAGCGGCATGAGAAGAACCGCTACATCAAAAGCCTGGCTGCTACTTGGGTCATTGTCGATCTCATGAAGCATTGCGTTTGGATTAAGAATGATATTAGACTAGACGTAAAGATTGTTCATCAAGACTACATGTACTACATTGTAGACCGTCTTAGACTGTAGTCTATTCAGGCCTAATGTTACACTAGACTATCTGGAGACTAGACTAGAGTAGAGCGGTAGAGGGATCTGCATACGATACAGATCTCATCGTCCCTACTCTATGCCCAAAGTAAGAGTAGGCCCAGACCCTATGGGCTGTAGGTCTAAACTCTATTTAAACTAGATAATACTAGGCCTAGCTAAAGGCTTATTTACAGCTCTATTAGAAATAGAAAACAGGCCCTAGGTCTAGTTTGTGCAGTACTGTACTAGCCACTCCTACTACAGTACGAGGGTAGTAATGTTATACCCTCTACGTAGGCCTACAACGTACTAGAACTCTACTAGAAAGTGTTAGATCCAGACGTCTATATTGGGGCATCATTAACAGACTAAAATCAATGAAAATTAGTATCTAGTCTAGATCTAGACTCCAGATCTACATTTAGGTGGAGTCTAAATCTAGAGCTAGACTGTCTATTGGGGATCTAGTACTAACGTCAGTAGAACTAACAACAAGGTAAGGCCTTACCTGCCTAATGTCTAGATCACAGATCTAGATCTACTTCTAGGGCTACATGGTTATGATTTAGCTTTTAACCTGTAGATTCTAGATTCTTTATATTACAGACTGAAAGACTGCCTATGCCGAATTGAATCTAGAAAAATAGAAAACTAAGTAAAGACACAAGAACCGGCGCTTCGGCCTAAGTTTAGTAACGGCATGATGAGATCTTCCTAAATCCTAGTAGAACTCTACCGGTACCGGTATAACTGTAAAAGTGTTAGTGTTGGCCAATTTCTGACGTCTTTAAGATTGGATCGAAAATGCCATTGTTATGGACGGTATCCTAGATATTCAATAAACTTCAATTTTTTTTCAATTCAATTCAAAGTTTATTTCATTTTTCGACAAAACATATAAGTTACACTTCTTTTGACAACAGAAAATAAGGTAAACAGAACATTATGTATCGAAAAGAATATAAAACAATTGAGGAGGACCACATAGTAATTATACATTGTAATAAAAAAAACCAGAAGTGATCGAAATATAGTACACGTATAACTTTGCTTAAAGTGCATGCGAAAAATGGAGAGACCCACTAAAAAGACAGAGCTTGTAGAATGTGGGCCCCTCTGGAATAATAACATCAATAGAAAAATTAATTAAAGCATTATAAATACTATAGGAGAGGAAAAAAAAGGAAGAAGTCTGGAAGCCCACTGAGAACTAGAATTACAGATAAATACACTTACTATTACAGACGTGAACAGCATAAAACAAGACTAGACAACAAAACAACTGCTGGAGAAAAGGCTGTACGGGACAAAACGGGATGGATAAGACTAACAGACGCGAAAAAACATGAAACAAGACTAGACAGCAAAACAACTACTGAAGAAAAGGCTGTACGGGACAAAACGGAATGGAAACGATGAACAAATAGAAGACAAAATAGCAAACGAAAATGCACAACAGAGACAGCGATCTTCGACAGAAGTGTATCAAGGGAAACAGGAAATGGTTGTGGAGGGGGAAAAAGTGATTGTAACGTCTGAAAGGAGAAAAGCAAGGAAATGAAGGGACGTGAGAACAGGAATAAGACAGACATTCATGTCTTTGACTCTTTTGGCGAAAGCGTAGATAGCAGCAGACATCCAAAAGATTAGAATTTATTCTTCAAAGAGGAAAAAGTAAGTCTGTATGTGAGAAAGAAGGCCAAATGGCTAGTTGAGTCCTGGAAAGTCATACGACTGCAGTAGAAAGGACTTCAGTCTCCTCTTGAAAGAATGTATGGATGGGGCGTTTTTTATATCATGATTCAGAGAATTCCAATAATTTGGGCCGATATAAATAAGTGTATTTTTAGCAAGAATCGTGCGTAAGAGGGGTAAGTGAAATTCATTGGAACGCCTAGTGGGATATTCATGAAATGATTGGCTTTTTAGGAACATGGAATTAAAAATAGACGGAAGCAAATTGTTACAATACTTATACATAAATTGGCCTAAGTTATACAAAAATAAATCTTTAATTTTTAAGAGCTTATTGGAGGTAAACAACGTGTTTGTATGAGAACGTACAGGGGAATGACAGATAATGCGGAGGGCTTTCTTTTGCAAGAGGGACACTCTTTCAAGTAAATTCTGATGCGTGTTGCCCCATACTAAAACTCCATAATTCAAATGAGGCAATATTAACGACGAATATAACATAAGTAATGTTTTTTGAGGAATATGAAATTTCAATCTATTAATAACACCTGTATTACGCGATATTATATTACAAATATTATCAACATGTGATTTCCAGGAAAGTTTATCATCTACAATGACCCCCAAGAATTTAATATTTGATACTCTTTGTAGATGAGAATCATCTAAAACTATATTAGTGATTAAACTATCAACAGTATTGCTGAAAATCATATATTTCGTTTTTTTAGCATTAAGTGATAACTTATTAGCTCTGACCCAATTTGTCACTTTATTCAATTCAATGTTAATTTTGTGAACAAGAAAGTCAATATCATTATGGGCAAAAAATACGTATCATCTGCAAAATGAATAAAAGAGAGATCATCAGATACACGACAAAAATCATTGATATAAATAATGAACAATAACGGCCCTAAAAGACTTCCCTGTGGGACGCCACATTTGACTTCTCTGATAACTGAATCATTGTTCTTAATTGTAACAAATTGTTTTCTATCGAACAAATAACTCTTGAACCACTCCAAGGCCTTCCCACGTACTCCATAATGCGATAATTTATAAAGTAAAATGTCATGATTGATGGTGTCGAAGGCCTTGGAGAAGTCCAAGAAAATACTAACTAAATGAGAGTGATTATCAATGGCATGAACTACTCTATCAACGAAATATAAAAGAGCATGCGAAGTACTATGTTTCTCACGAAAACCAAACTGATAGTTCGTAAAAACTTCATGTACCGTCAAAAAATTGCTCATTCTCTTATAAATAAGTTTTTCTAGAACGTTAGAAAGTGACGACAATAATGAAATTGGGCGATAATTACTGACTTCAAGTTTATCACCTTTCTTAAATATTGGTATTACTTTAGCCAATTTCATTTTATCCGGAAACACACCGTTGAGGATTGACAAATTAAATATATGAACAAGTGGATCAGCAATCGAGGAAATAACACCCTTAAGTATGAAATTATCTATCTCATCATAACCAGAACTTCGTTTGTTCTCAAAACAGGAAACTATATCAATAATTTCAAATCTATTAGTTGGTGTCAAAAATATGGAATCAGAGTTGCGCTGACCTAAAAATTCAGTAAAATGAGTTTCTGTTGCAGGAATAGTTTGAGTATAATTTTCACCTATTTTTGAAAAATAGGAATTGAAAATATTTGCAATATGAAGAGAATCATTAATCACTTCATCATTCACTTTAATTTTATCAATGTCAGAGTGTTTACTCGGAACATTCATGGCCTGTTTCAGAATTTTCCAAGTATTTTTCATATCAAACCTATATCTCGAGAATTGCTTGAAGTAATATCTTTTCTTTTCAGAACGTAAAATCATCGTCAGAGTATTTTTGTATGATGTATATCTATTTTTCGATCGCTCAGTTTTTTCCAACTTATACTTATAATACAAACGATTTTTCCTATTAATTGAACGAAGGATTGATTTTGAGATCCAAGGTAATCTGGGTGTTTTTTTTATAGTCTGTTCTATTTTTTTGTTTTGGAATTACAACATCTAAATGATGATTAAATATTTCCATGAAATTATGAAAAGATATATTGATATCATCGCTGCCAAACACTCCTGACCAGTCAGCATTCTCGAGAGCCACATCAAAACTAGCTAGCTTTTCGGGTGAAACTCTACGACTAAACAAAGGAAGTGACAGAGGTTTAATATAAGATGATGTTTTAAGAGTAAAATAAGTCATTATTGGAAAATGATCAGTCATATCTGAAAGAATTATGAAAGAATCGGGGAGGGGTAAAATATTACAAAAAAAGTTGTCAATGAGGGTGGCAGAACGATCTGTAATACGTGTGGGTTTGGAGATAAGCGGGAGAAAGGATGAAGATAGAAGTGTGTGAATAAAATCACTAGAGATATTGTCATGCTCAGACTTCAGCAAATCTCCTCGAGATCAATCTGATAGATCCAAGACAACTTACCGTTTATTACAATGAAAAACAAAATGAGAAACTATGGATTACAGATGGACTTAATCAGCAGCGCAGTATCACATTGTTGTTCGCGTGACCTACCGCACAATATATTGATTTCACGTACACTAACAATGGACAAGTGCTGCAGTACTAAGTAGACCCTAGGCCTAAAGTTGACTGAAGCGTGATGTCAGACAAGATGCAAACTATAACGTTTGTTAGATCTAGAAATGCTCTAGGCTTAAAAAAACCCCTAGCTTGTAACAAAACTTAAGAGTAAGGCATACCTCATATTGACCTGTTTTGAAGCCTGCCAGTCTACGAGGGAAAGAAAGTGGCAATTTCCCCCTAGAGTTGAGGGTCATTGCTTTTGGATCCATTGCTTTAGCGTGACTGTCGTATATACTGTATGCAATTTATCCAGTTAACTTCAAAACAACGCGCAGCGCGTTCGTCACTACCAAGGCCGCGCACGCGCTTGTTAGGATACACCATGTCCGTGCGGGATGTAGAAACACCGTTGCCCAAGTGTTGTCGTAAGTTGACTTACGCATTTCTGCCTGATTAACATCGGAAAATTCATTTCGTATCTCGCCTTATGCAGTTCCGCCAGATTAATCGCCCTCTCTCCCTAGAAATTTTGCCAAAAGTACTTTCTAAAAATAACTTTCTGTACGGAATCACAACTCATTTTTGGCCAACTTGAAAGAGCATGAGAAAAACTCCCAAAACACTCAAAACCTGAAAATCGACCAAAATCGACTTAGGGAGTTCTGCCAGATTACGGCTGCCACGGAGATGGCACCAAGCGACGCAGTCGAATTATCTCAAAGATGGTCAGGCTCTGGTCTTTGCGTTTCAACCCGTCCTCGGCAACCTCTCGCCAGCACGACTCAAATGCAACTGCTCGCTCTCTCTCCTATCTCAATGCACAACCGCCTATCTCAATGCACAAACGCACCGTAGCCACACATTCCTCCTACATAACATTCAAATCATATTCAAATTTTTCTCCAAAATATTTGTCTATCTAGCATAAGCTCCCTCTATTGGGAACCAAGCGAAACCTACACGACTCAAATGCAACTGCTCACTCTCTCTCCTATCTTGATGCACAACCGCACCCTAGCCACAAATTCCTGCTACATAACATTCAAATCATATTCAAATTTTTCTCCAAAATATGTGTCTATCTAGCATAGGCTCCCTCTATTGGGAACCAAGCGAAACCTACACTCGCACCAATGTCAGATTCATTTTGACAATATGTGAAATGAGAAGTACGATAAATGGGAAGCGTATTAATCAATACAGTACGAGCTGCAGTCTGACTGACTGGTATGATATTTATGTACCATGTTTTCCCTTCCCTACAGGGTCGGTAAGTACACAAATTTTCTTCTGACAGTTATTGTTCACATTTCTTTTCCCTTACAGCATGTCCCTCTGCTGCAGCAAGTTTTCCTGTCCTCTTCCTGAAGGGGATTCCCTTTTTCCGAAGTTCTGTGGAAAGCCCTGTGCAATAGGTGGACGCGGGCCTCTTTGGCAGCCCCAGGAGACCAGGCTAGTGGATAGGTCAGCTGATATTGCAGTCGCCACCCCTAGTACGGCACCCGCATGAGCCTTCTCGCTCCTGGCTGCCCTCAGTGAAGTCCTCCTGAGAGGATGAGCCTGTGGGCAACGGGAGCCCCCGTCTTGTGCTGGTGTATCACATCTTCCACATGGGCTCAGGACCATCTGCCGTGCTCCCTCCCCTACCCCTGGCTTCCCCAGCTGTTCGGAATGATATAAGTCCTCATCAATAAGTATGGCTGGGCCATTGCGGGTCCTCAGCGGCCTGCGGCAGCTGCAGGCACGTCTCCCCCGGTGGCTTCCCCAAGACAACACCCGCCCCCAGTCGACATTGCCACTATGGGGCAGCCGAGTGACAGGTTAACCCCACTCAGGGTGTCCCTCTGGTTCCCGGGCTTAGCAGTGAGCCACTCCCGCCCACTCCCCTCTTGGGCCCCAACCCCCCTGCCTAGGGCTGCCACTCCCTGGTCAGCCCTTTACTCGTTGGAATCTGACTGGTCTAACTGGCCAGATGACTCCCTTTCCTATGATGACCCGTCCCCCGTGACACTGGGCCACAGCTCCCACGGAGACCCCGCCCTGTTGAGACCCTGCTGTTGCGTTACCTCGAGGAGTTCTACTCAATGAATCCCGAGTCCTCCACCCAGGAACAGCAGGACTCCCTCCTCTTGGCGGCCCATGGCATACCGCTCACAACAGATTTTCACCAGGAATATGATTGACTGGCCGCTGAGACCAAGTTTGGACGCTTGCCCTGATAAGTATCCAGTGTCAGCGTAAAGCATTATTGATAAACCTTGAATAGACCATTATTAATTTGATGGCTGGGCATTGTGGCGTGCACCTGTAATCCAGCTGCTTTGGAGGCAAGGGCGGGGATATAGCTCAGTCGGTAGCGCATCTTCCTTCACATCCAAGAGTACCGGGTTCGAGTCCCGAGTCTCACTGAGCAATGTTGTGTGTAAGCATTCCGTCCCCTCTAGTAAGAGGCAAAACACTCTGTCCCCTGGGCAGGATATTAAATGGAGGTCCAGTGTGTGTTTAGCCATGACACACACTTATTCATTCATCGCCAAGAGCAGGGTGCCAACCCGGTGAAGTGGTCCCCTACCCACCCACACAAGAAAACGGGCGAATGATGCCGACCCCTTGTGGTTCATCCCAGGTGACCAGCAATAGTCAGCAAACGGAATGCCCCTGAGTAACTGTCCCCAGAGCTGTCACCTGCTATTATTGCTGCTGCTTACAGTAACCGAGCTGTGTCAGCAGACAACACGTACGGCCCTGTATACGACCCATCGGTGCCGGGACCTTACCCTCCGAGCACTCAGATTCTATCTGTGGCACAGTGCCCAGCTCATGCGCAGCGTCCCCTAAGAGAGGCCATAGTTATTTTCAGGTCAGTTTGTGCGGCAGCACTAAGAGGAGATCGCAGTGCACCAACAGGACCTCGCAGCTGTGCCATTTTTCCAACCCCTTTCAGCCGCTTCTCCTTCCGTGCCCAGCCACACCAAGGCACTGCTCCTTTGCCCCCAATGGGTAACCACAGTTTTTGGGATTACCACCAGCACTCCACCTGGGGCAGAGGGCATGGCCGTGGCCCATTGCACCCCGGTACCCGCTCTGCCCAAAAAAACAAAACAAAGGTGGCTTCTGATGGCTCAGCCTTAGTACAGGAACCCCAATGGGAGGTTGGCTGCAAGCTACGCACAGGGGATTGGATGGTCTCCATAGACCTCAAGGACGTGAACTGGCACGTCCCGATCACACAGTCCTCCAGAAATCTGCTCGGCAGAACCTACGATTATCATTCCGTTCCACTCAGCCTCAAACCGGCCCCTCAACTGTTCACATTGCACATCCACCTGCATGGCAGGTTTTCTCAGACTCCACGGTCTCAGACTGTACTGTTACCTGGACAACTGGTTTCTGATGGCAGATTCTCAGGACCGCATCAACCAGCTTTCTACTTCACACAGTAGAGAATCTGGAGGTCATAGTCAATTGGGAGAAGTCAGTCCTATCTCCGACACAACACCCCACCTTTCTGGGCGCAGTTATTGATCTTCGGAGCGGGCATGCGAGACCTACGCCCCAGTATGTCGAAGCAATTACTGTGGCGGCGTGTACCCTATGCTCAAGGCCCAGAACGTCCACCAGGTGCTGGCTCAGGATTCTCGGGTATCTGGCCAGCCTGGATGTACTTTCAGGCCTCAAGGCTGCATATGTGTCAGCTCCAAGTACACCTCTTCAACCACTACACCCCCACTGCGACCCCCTGCACAAGAGCATAAGTACCACACCTCGTATCCTTGCTCTACTGTAGAGGTAGAGTGCCTCTGCCTTCCTCTCTCAGGGCAAGCCCACCTGTACGGCGATCCCGTCTGTCAGGGTCACGACGGATGCCTCACTACAGGATTGGGGAGGTCACTGTCGGGGGAGAACAGCCAGTGGCTCCTGGCCCCACTCGAATGTCACCCCCAACATAGGGGTGGACAACATCCTCTCGAAGGCAACGTCTCCATGAGAATGGACCCTGAATAGTGAGGTGATGCATCAGTTATTCCACTCCCTGAACATCCCATCAGCCCTGAACATATGCCTGCCTCGGTACTGCTCCTGAATGCAAGACGTGGCGGTGTGGGCCGGGAATGCGTTCTCCGTGCAATGGACGAGTCTCCGCGCCTATGCCTTTCCTCCAATAATTAGGCCTCCGTACTCCTGATTGCACCATGTTGGCCAAAGTGACTGTGGTATCCAGAGCGTCTGGGCCTGTTGGCAGAGTTCTTAAGAGCCCTTCCAAGCAGGCCAGATCTACTGACACAGCCTCTGTCAGGTGAGCCACACCCTCCCCCCCCCCCCCCCGAACCACTTGCACCTGCCTACGTGGCCATCATCCCGAAGGGCAGCTCTCAGGCTGGCCTCGCCCGCCTGGCTTCTTAAATTGGTGTGCTGGAGTCAAGATCGACCCTTTGTGCTATATGGAAGAATGCAGAATTTTGCAACCGTTGACATCTTTCTTTGAAAGATTACACAACAATGAATTCGAAAAATCCAACCGAGAAGAAATCAAAGCATGAATAAGTATCTCAGCTGCAGATTTAGACAAATATTTCCTTATGAAACTTAAATTACGCAACTGAAATCGAACATTCCGCTGAATATGAGTTACATGACTTCGAAATGACATTTCCTGATCAAATATGACACCTAAATTACGGGCTGTTTTCGACGGAGTAATGCAAGTGCTACCGATGTTGACATGACATGACTGACAATCAACTTTGCTTAACATATGCTTTGATCCCAATAACAGAAACTCAGATTTATCATCATTTAGTTTAAGGTCATTGGATGTAAGCCAGATTTTCAGGTCTTGCAAACATGCTTCGAGTTTTGCAATGGCGGATGACAATGAAGACACAGTGGGTTCAAAAGACAAATATAGTTGCATATCATCCGCATAACAATGATAACTAATACAATGCTTGCAAAATACTTCACTAATTGGTTGCATATACAGAGAAAAAGCAGCGGGCCTCCAACAGAACCTTGAGGTACACCAAACTTTGTCATAGTTTTACAAGAGGTAGAATCACCAATTCTGACATAATGAGATCGATCACATAAGTAGGATATAAACCAATCAAGAACAGTTCCTTTGATGCCCAAATATCTCAGTCTTTAAATCAGAATAGCATGATCGACTGTGTCAAAAGCTGAGCTCATATCAAGCATGATAAGAGCAGTGATGTTACCACTATCTAATTCTCTGAACACAATATCTGATAAGTTGACTAACAGTGTTTCTACACTATGACCAGGCTTGTACGCAGATTGAAATGAATCAAGCAATTCATTATCTTGCAGATACATTGTCAGTTGTGAGAAAACAACCTTTTCAAGCGATTTACTTAAATAAGGTAAATTTGAAATTGGGCGGTAATTTTTTAGACACTCCTGATCTAAGCCTGCTTTTTTCAAAGTTGGATGAATAACTGCTTTTTTACACACCTGTGGAACTACACCTAATCTCAGGCTAGCATTTATGATTCTTGTGATAACGGGTGCTAAAACTCTGCCACACTTCTTAACCAAATCTGTTGGGATTGGATCAAGTTCACATGATTTGTTAGGTGAGTTCTTAATAAGCTTTTCTATCTCATTAACAGTGACAGACTGAAACTCACTCAATTCTGACTTGACTTCACATACAATGTCATTTGGCTGTTCACAACGAGTTGGGAAACTCCGTTGGATTGCCACAATTTTATCAATGAAATATTGATTAAAACAATTGGCTAACTCAACTTCATCACCATAAGGGAGGTGTTCTGGCAAAGGAGGTCGCTGTTTTCGGTAAAGTAAAGCATTAGCAACTTTGTACAACTTCTTTGTATCTTCCCACAATCCGTAACCTTTTTTGAATGATATTGTAACTTAGCATCTTTAATCAAGGCATTTACACATCGCCTTTGTGCATGATACATCTGCTTGTGAATCTCCAGTTTTGTGGACCTTGACTTCCTTTCTAACTGTCTACGAAGCAGTTTTGCTTGAGCTATTTGTGGGGTATACCATTCCGTATTTGGGTGTATTGTGACCTTGATTCGTTTCTCAGGTGCCAACTTATGAAGGGTGGCAGTGAGTAAGGTGTTATACAAATTCGCTTCATCGTCAACATTATTAACTTGAGATTCAGCTGATAAAAGAGACTTAACATGAGTATCAGCAACAAACTCTTGTGGGTTTACAGATTTCAAATTCCGTGTCACAACAAATGTTTTTTGATACAACGTTTAGGAAGGTTCAATTCACACATTATTGCTGAATGATCTGATATGCCTTCCACAACACCGGTATTACAAAGTTGTACAGTGTTACCTTTATGAGTTATAAGCAGATCTAATACATGGCCTCGATTATGAGTTGGCTCATTAATATGTTAAATCATATTAAAGGCTGACAATAATTCAGAGAACAACTTCGAAATCGAAGTTGATGAGTCCGCAGGTATATTGAAAACACCTGCAATCAACAAGTCAGACGAGCAGAGAAGCTGTCTATCGAGAACATTAGAAAACTCATCCAAGAAAATCTGAAACTGTACTGAACTGGGTGGACGATATACATTGATGAAATGCAACGATTTCTGCATATAAGGAAAATCCTGGAAATTATCGTCCAGTGTCCGTCCTTCCATTATTTGCAAATGTTTTAGAAAAAATGGTAAATGATAGATTACTAAATTTCCTAGGGAAATGAAATGTATAAACATCAATATGGCTTTTAGAAAAAAAAAAGTATAGTACCAAGCTTTCCTTGATCAACTTGATTAATGATGTTATTTAGTCAATAAACGAGGGGATGGTTACTGTAGGAATTTTCGTAGATTAAAAAAAAAGCATTTGATGGTTTAAAGATCATTTAGCTGACATATTTCATTTTGTTAGTTGTAATAAGGTACTCTCTGAGTACAAGCCAATAACTTTCGGCGTAACTCAGGGGTCTGTTTTTGGACCAACTCTGTTTTTATTGTATATTAAGGATTTACCGAATTCAAGTGATTATTTTACTTTTAGATTATTTGCTCATGATTCCAATCTATTTCATACATTTCCAGTCAAAAAGTACGAGATGGATTTGGGAGAAATCACCTTAGAATTAAAAAGAAGGTACTAGACTGGTGTAATGCTAGTAAAGCTACTATAAATTTGTCAAAGACAAATTACATGCTAATAAGAGGACGAAGACAGACAATCAATGTGCAAGAAAGAATTCAAATCATGAATACAGATCTCCATGAAGTAGATGTTACAACTTTTATTGAAGTAGACATTGATAGGCATTTGACATGGAAAAGTCATATTGCCAAAATCAAATTGTGTATACGTAAAAAAGTTGGTGTCCTATATCGACTGCGAAACTTTGTACCATGAAACATTTTGGTTTTGCTATATAAGACATTTATGCAGCCTTATATCACATACGGTATCAAAGTTTGGGGTGGAGCTAGAAAAGTTGATCTTAATTCTATATTATTAATTTTAAAAATGACAATACGTGCGATAACATTCACTAAGTACTTGACAAGGTCAGGACCATTATTCAAGATACTTGATAATAGTCAAGTGCATAAATTATCTATTTGTAGTTTTATGTATGATTTGATTAATGAGAGTTTGCCCCATACGCTGCCACAATATTGTTTAGTAATTCAAAATGGTTATGGAACGAGGCAAAAAGAAATGGCAATCTTTATATACCAAAATTTAAGACGAGTTTGGGGGAAAACAAGTGTTTATCTTTCCAAGATACAACATTTTGGAATGATCTACCAGTCCGAATTAGGAAGAAAACATCACGGTCAAGTTTTTTGAAACTGTTGTATGACTTATAACAGAAAGTTAACATGCTCATTGAAATATTGTTAGCATACGTTTATCCTATAAATTTAAATACTTTGTTTTTGTTGGTAGTATACATTGTGTACGACACACTTATATTACAATTATCAGTACATTCGTCATGTAATGAATTGTTCAGTTAATCATTTTTCTTTTATTAGCACTAGAATATCTCATTGATAATTATCTAACATCAACCGTGTTAACACATTACTAAACAGTAAAAAAAATAATAACAAAGACTTTGTAACTGCCTGAACCTCAAGGGGCCAGACTCGACTAGCATTTTCTGATTCATTATTATCCTTGCATTTTGACTGCATACAATGATTATGATATTGCATTGGATAATAAATTCACATTCATTCATTCAAGTGGGAGTGTGAGGGAAGATGGACTTCAACATGTCAGTGATATCTGTACGGATTTGGATTTGGATTTAATTTTACCCCCCCCCCCCCCAAAAAAAAAAAAAAAAAAAGAATTTGGAGCTTTGGGAAGAAGTTTTCAAATTAATCTTTCTTTTGAAATCTTGAATCTTTCTTAAATTCAATTTGCGCTTCAGCTACAAACTTTGAATCTGCACGTTTTATGATATGGGACAGTTGTTCTAAACTGTATGGCACATTTTGTTTTGTTTTGATGTTGCCAGAAGATGGAGCTTGGATTCCCAATATCCCGCGTAAACCGTTGGGTATGGAATCTACCCTCTTCGTGAACACTGTAGGCTACGTGCTTACAAGGCTGCGCGCATGTTTCGGACTGCACATGTATATGAGAACAGTATGATATGCGTATGGCGTGTTTCGTGCGCATTATTTCAATGTAACGCGTGTTTTTATTTCCCAGTACCGTTCATGCGTACACTTCGGAACACTTCACTTCGGAATACAGCCTTGATGTTCTGCGTGCTTTGCGGCAGCGGAGGATGGGGAAATAGATGAGTTCTCAGCTATATCACCACCATGTAGAGTCATTGCAAGAAAGGGAGAAAAGAGTAAAGACAATTGTACTGCGTTCTCCAATTATATAAGCCTGTTAGAGAAAAGCAAAACTATAGTAATCAGCCGAAAGATCATCAGCGCACAGATCTACAAGAAAGGACAGCAGCTGGACGAAATAAATGCCTTCAAACACCCTGGTGCTACACTAAATAAGGATGATTAGATCGCTTCACAACAAATATCATGACCATGCTGACCGTAGCATCAACAGCAACGGGATATGTTACCAAGATATAGAGAAGGAGGAACATAACTTTCCCAACCAAACTAGATCTCTACAAATCACTGGCCGTGTCAATTCTGCGGTAGGCCTACGGTATGAAGGCAGAAATGACAGCTGAATCTACCTAGAGGATATAGGCATCTCTTGGGCAAAGAGGAAAATGAATGAGTGTGTTCGTGATCAAATCATTCTTCATGCAGGTCCTCATTAATCCCTTCTTGTAATTATAAAGATGTCTAAACCTGTCTTGGTTCGGGAATATATACCGTCACAACATTCTTTCCAGGAAAATTATGCAAGGAACCTTGGAAGGTGGCAGACGCAGAGATAGACAGCCCAAATGCTGGAGGAGAACATCGAAGCATGGACACGACTTTACAGTCCCACATTGTTTCGCAGCGCAGAGGACAGAGCCGGTTGGCGACGACTGATCTCCTCAGATTCTCACGTCTCTACGACTTTCGGGTCACGAGATGAATGATGAATATTGCACTACAAAAAAAAAAATCACCACAAAGGAAACTGCAGTAATGGAATATAACCCTTTAGCAACTGGAGATTCTGTATATATATGGCCCATGGTTCCCTGGAAGGTATAATGATATTGCTGTCATTTCGACAATTTTTAAAATGATGTTACATAGCTCACAGCAAGTTTATATTTTTGTTTATTTCTAAGCTACGCTTATTTGAAGCCTATTAAGACTTTACCAAGAGACTAGTGTGTCACAGAAATCATTCCGACATACTTTTAACCTTTGACCTCTTTCAAATTACATAATTATATATTCTATATGAGAACAAAAAATGATAAAGCAGAAGAATATTTGAAAATGGACGGGCGGTTTCGAAAGGTTAAGGAAGTAATAAAACGGGCGGTTTCGGGCGTTTGAGTTACTAATGGGATAACTGTATTAATCAAAAGGGTGTTCACATTCCCGTAGGATATAGGGGCTGCAGCCCCTCCCCGTATTCGTATTTCATAGAAATCTTGGTTTCATAGCTTACACTGAGCAAGGTGCATTTTGCATTAATTGTAGATACATACTCTACATGCAATAGTTCTCTCTTCAAGGGCTGTGTGAGACTGAGGTCGTGAGGAGAACATCGTTGGGGTACAGTAGGGTTCTAGGGTGAGGCAGGTCTCTGCGGGCATTGGAGTATGTATTCATAAGATTGTGGTTGGTTTAATAATATGTTATCTTGCACTGCATGGCCAGTTATCGGTACTGTAGAGCGTCCCAGGCCCTTGGCTTGGGCGCTGTGGGAGTACGGATTTTTTCTTGTATTCATGGAGGAAATATCTAGCAGCCTATCGCCTAGATGTTTTTATACTTTATTTCTTTCTTTGTATTATAGCCCCAAGCACAGCAGCCATATTCCACTTTAGGTCTTATGCTCTCATGCCATATAATGTCACTTTTTGATCACACATTCCAAGTTAAGTGAACATGACGAAGGGTCCTCGATGTCCTGGGTTGGATCATTTTGCATGTTGGTTTTCCTAGCTCAAGTTCTTAGAAAACTTTTACTCCTACGTATGTGACGTATTTGCGGGTAGCTTCCTTGGAAACCTGTTGTCCATTTGTGTTAAGGTGATAGCCTAGGGTCGGTACCGCTTCCATGATGTGTACGTGTTGTGACACTTCTTCATGTCAAAGGAGATGCCCATCGTTTTGCAAGTTCTACTCTTGTGCAGGTCTGTTTGCACCTTTATGAAATCGTTGTTTGCTTGAGTGTATCTGCCGACACAGAACACAATTATCTGCAAACAACCAGATTGCCGATACGTCCTCACTTATGTCGTTGATCAATACCACGAACAATACGGTTCCAAACATGAAACTTGAGGGCCGTTACAAAAGGGTGAAGGTGCACCTGACTGGGACTTCCTAGAGAGAAAAGCTTGGACCCAGTTGTGAGTTTGCCGCGTGATGCCATAGTACCCCCCGGTCTATGAAACACCTTTATGTGGAACAACTTGTCGAAGGCCTTACTAAGTTCAAGGGGAAAAATCTCTGAGAGCTATCAGCATAATCTTTCTGAGCGTATGAAAACACCATCAATTTATCACTGATATACATCCTGCCACTTCATATCGTTTTCAAGTATGTTTCATTTCACTCAGTCTTCTCACGGTAAGACGTGTATTCCAAGTAGTCCCAGTGTTTTTTTTTTTTTTTTTTGGGGGGGGGGGGGGGGTTATGAAAAATTAATCGCGGTAGTGTGTGGCGCTCGAGCCACCCGGGATCTTGATTGTAATCACTCCATACATGAGTGCACTATCACGTCGATAGTTGTGGAATTCATATAAAGTCACTTTATTGCAGAGCTCGTTCAAATTGTTGTCACGTATCCCGATAGATGGAGGGCTTCGAGGATGACAACCTCTACACTCGCGCCCCCGATGATTCTCTTCTATGTCTAATCTATATTCTTTGTTTTGCCAAAGTTTCTTTTTTGGGGGGAACGGGATCATTGACTTATAATAGGTCTGAAAGCGAGGGGCAGTTTTGTTTATGGTCAATATTGATAAGGGCGAAAAGGATTAGGATGTGGTTTAAGGAAAGTGAAAGGGTTACAATAACTACCGCGCGTGCCTTGACCATCTCCTGGGAGGTACACACATCCTACGATTGAGAGTAAGGGACTTAATGTGGGGGTTTTCTTGGGGAGAGGATGTCTATCCTTTTTCTACAATGTAAGGGATAGGCCTGCTATACTAACTGTCTTTTGACAGGTGCTACGCCTACATGACAATAGGACAAATGTGTGGCATAGTTATTTTCAACAAATTAACTAATAAATCAACGTGGTAAGTCATTAAACTCATGATAATCATTCCGTTAGGTAAACAGTATCTTACATCAGATTATATTTCAATGTGCTTGGTGAAACTTTTTCAAGATATAACATCAATTCCCAATCAGTACGATCTCAATTGACAAGCACTATCCATATTTTGTCTCTAATAAAATCCATCACTTCATGACGCGCGTAATTATCGTTTCTAGCATTTTCTTCAAGCGATCATGTAAATACTTACGCTTCCATTACTGTTCATGTCAACGAACGTTTTGATGTTTTACTACCGGGATATAAACATTTTAAACCGAAACCTTATAAAAATATTCAACGTTACTTTATTCCATGGTACTACAATGGTATCACATAATTGGCAAATAAAATGAAATGACATGCTTGTCACAAACGTGCTGATGGTTCACTTTCCGTGAAGTAGGTTTAAATGGATCGATGGCTTTATCATTTAAGAGAGCAGTTATTTGGGGATTTTGAGGATTTTAATTGCCCTTTGATCTTTTTAAAAGTTTATGCATTGAGTAATGTAAGTGTAATTTCAACATTAGATAGTAAAATTTTAGAATTTTAACCTGGCCTTTGACCATTGACCTTTGACCCCATCACCCTAAAATCATCCAGGGAATCACTGTCGGGCAGTACATTCATAGATATGTACTAAGTTTCATGATGATACCTTGAGCCACTTCCAAAATATAAAAGAAGAGGAGAAATTTAGCATTTTTCACTTGACCTTTGACCTTTGCCCTTTTACCAAACACTTTCCCAGAGAATCTTTATTAAGTAATATATGTATAAACAAAATGTCTAGAAAATACCTTCAGGCATTGCATAGATATGAGGGGAAAAGTGACCTTTTGAGGAGTTGACCTTGACCTTTTGACCTTTGACCCATGACCAAAAATTTCCCAAGAGAATCACTGTCAGGCAGTATGTGCATATTGTAGCGATTTGGGGTACTTGATCTTCATGCTGTGCTACTTATCGCTGAAGTAATTAGTAGGCTCCAACCCAGCACTCATAATCCCTTGCACACACGCACTTCACCTCAGGTTCATTGCTGACCAACACGTCATTAACAAAATAAAGCACTCTTCATTCACATGCCATTTGGCACGGCACACGTCACACAATCGTAAGAAGAAGAATGCTTCACGATAATAATCTGCACCCGAAGCAACTATACATACCGTCTCAAATGTCTTTATTCGGTGGTAGCAACCAGGCCAAGTGGTGACATGTATAACAAGGACAATCATACTCGTAGCAGGAGGCTGCCTGTCTGGTCTGCCTCTCTAGTGGACAGTGTGCCCCATTCCAGCAGACACAGCAGCTCAGCTCATCAGCTGGTGGATGGTCGCACACCGCTGCTGAACCACCTAACTTCACTGTACTGCACTACATGTGCTACAGGGACCTGACAAGAACTGTACGAACTGCAGGAACTGGAAGAAAACTGAACTCACGAGACCGACATTACACAAAGAAGGCTCACGAGACCTACAGTATGAACAGCGCAATTTACATGTCAATTACAAGTATGTACCTGTACAGGGTGTTCCATGAAGGGGAAAATAACATACTGGCGGGTGCAATTTCATTGCAACTGATTGACAAAATTGCCCTATATCGACGTACATCGGGTGCAATTTCGTCACGCTATCGAGCGCGAGATTGTAACTAATTGAACAGCACCATCTACATATCTACGACATCAAGTATGTATTTCTACACGTGTGGCTTTTAGGGGGCAGTTCTGTCACGGTACGGGGAGTGACATTGTTACTGATTATTTTTAACGATAAAATTGTACTCTTCATTTGACATTAAAAACAATAATAATAAAAGAGGACAAGAACGATGTATGGTTTAATTTCTACATCTTTGATAATGCCATCGTGCTGTCTTTAATAAGCTTTTCCAATTTCTAGCAGAAGATGGACAGGATGTAAGTTTTATTTTTCTCTCTTTTCTTTCTCGCTTCACTAGTTAAGAACGTCTTATTAGATATCCTACCCGCCTGCTAAGACGTTTTAGAGTTCAATTTGTAATTATCTCTGTAACTGTAATGTATGACATTCAATGGATAAAAACATTTCATATCGCAGTGATTCACCTCGATTTGTGGATTATGTTTGTAAGATTATTCTCCTCAAAACGGTACATTTTTCATGAAATAGAATAGTTGTTTTCATGGATGCTATCTTCTTTTTCCGGATCCTTACCGCTACCGTGATAGACGATTACGTTATTTTCTTTGAATTTATACTAAATCAACACTTTCGCAGATGACTACGCCCCCTCCAGATCATGTAGAGCAGGTGACCACTGCAACATTGACCATTTTGTGAAATATTTCCTTGTAAACTTCATTTCACAGCTGAGCATTTTTAAACTTGATTGATTTGAATGTCCACATCACTTTATTTTTTTTTCTAAGTAAGTGCGTGTGTTTTGCGGGAAAGGAAACGAGGGTGTTTTGGCATTTTTTTAATCAATGTGGAAAGATCTGATACACACTTTTACTGATCTATATTTTTTCACAAATACACACACAAACACAATTAAAGATCTTGAAAATTTCGGGAGTGAGGGAGGGCAACTGACGGGGTAACACCCTAGCAACTCTCCTTTTCCATCTCTCGTATCTTCCTTATGCCATTATCTGGACACCCTATACAATTAATTGGTCTGTAGGTGGCGCTGTTCATCCTGTCAGTCTCATGGGCCTTCTTTGCCTAGTGTCGGTCTCGTGAGCCATTTTTGCTTAGTGTCGTTCTCGTGAGCTTTGTTTGCATAGTGTCTGTCTCGTGAGCCTTTTGTGCGTAGTGTCGAACTCATGGGCTGTATAACTCGTGGGCTTACTTCACTTGATGTCGAACTCGTGAGCTGTATAACTAGTGTCCTGTATGACTTGTGAGCTGTATGACTCGTGGGCTGTATGACTTGTGGGCTGTTTATGACTCGTGCGTGTCGGTCTCGTGATGTGCACCCCATACGCACAGCTCATTTACGCACAAATATCAGGTTCCATAATACATTGTGCACGCATGTTTAATTATTTTCTCGTTGTAACAGATTTACCAGTGGTTTAATTCAGCAATAAATTTTACCTCGCACGATAGTGGCCGGGTTCGATTCCCGCCGGATCATGTTTTCTTGATTTTGCTTTACTGTTGTACTTCAGACAACGAGCTTTCACAATGCTGCATTTATTTTTTGATCAGATGCCGGGATCGTGAAATTTTGAACTGAAATTGACTTTGCGTACATGAATTCAGACCATTTGCCCGGTCCACGTGTTAAGTCTATGGACAGTGTTGTAGTTGATGGGAATAAAAACATTTGCCTGAACGATTCGATTCGATTGGCTTTTGTGTTTGATTGTTTGTTTGTTTTTTATCTCAGGTGCCGGGATCATGATGCAATTGAATATTTGCCTTTCTGATGGAATCAGGTCATCTGTCAGCTCCGTGTTTTAGTTTGTGGGAAGGTGGTGTAATCGAACGCTAAAACATTTGTCATTACACGATAATGGTCCGGGTTCGATTCTCGCGGGATCACGGTTTTATTTGCTCTGCTTTGCTGTTATAGTAGGGACAACAAACTATCGTAATGTCACATTTATCTGTTGATCAGAAAATATCATGCTGACTTTTTCAATTGAATATTGGACTTGCGAATGGATTCATGCCATTTATTCACTCCGCGTGGAAGGTGTTTAAGAAAATGTTTTATCGTTTGACCAAAGTCAAGGGGTAAAACATATGGCTTTCACGCGGGTCTAGGGCAATTACCCCCTGGGCAATTACCCCGGACCCTTCCCCTGGCCCTAATCCTAATCCTGAACCTAATCCTAACCCTAAACCTAACCCTAACCCTAATCTTTACTCTAACCTTACCACTAATCAGTATTTAGTCGGGGGGGGGGGGGGTAATTGCCCTGATACGCTTTCACGCTAGAGGCCCGGGTTTGGGTTATTTGTTTGGTTGATTGTTTTGGAGGTTTTTGTTTTGTTTTGTTTTGTTTTGTTTTTTGTAGTTGACACACCACAAGAGGCTTTTATAGTATTGCATTAACTTTTTGATCAGATGCCAAGCTCAGTTATAAATTTTAAGTTGAAAATTGGACTTGCGTATGGATTAGGAACATCTCTCAGGTCCACGTGTTAAGTCTTTTGCTTTCGTGTTGAGACCTTGAACGTTCGAATCCCGCCAGGTCATTTTTTCTTTCATTGCTTGTTTTTGCTTTCTTTTTATAGTTGAGACAACATGCTTTCGTGATGTTGCATTTATCGTTTGATCTATTGCCGCGATAATGGTGACATTTCGATTTGGACTCACGAATGGTTTCAGGCCATTGTCAGCTTCAAGTAAAGTCGACAGGAGTGTGCTTTGGTCAAGGGAAAAAACAACCTTTTCACACTGGTGTCCCGGGTTTGATTTTCGCCAGGTCATTTTATTTCCTTTCATTATTTGTTTTGCTTTCTTGTCACAGCTGAGCCAAAAAGCTCTCCCACTGTTGGAGTTATCTTTTGATCAGATGCCGGGATCATGGTGAAATTTTCCGTTGATAATTGATTTGGATTCAGGTCATTAGTCCGTTCCACGTACTGAGTCTGTGGGATGATGTTTAGGTCGAGTCTTGCACGATAATGGCCCAGGTTCGATTCCCTCTGGGATATTGTTTTCTTTTTTCATTTCTTGTTATGATTCAGACAATAAGCTTTTACAATGTGCTTTTAGTTTTTATCAGATTAAGGGATCAAAATGAAAGTTGCAATTGATAACTCGTATTGCTTATGGATTAAGGCCATCCGTCAGCTGCACGTGTTAACTCTAAGGACGGTGCTTTGGTCGAGGGGTAAAACATCTGCCTTTCACATAATTATAGTGTCCCGGGTTTCATTCCTACCGGGTCATTTTCCTTATTTGGCTTGAGTTGCTTCCTTGTTAACAGGTTAAGACAACAAGCTTTCGCATTGTTGTATTAAAGAGGAAATCCACCCAAGAAATAAATAATTCAATACTCTCATCTTGAATACTTCTATAGACTTCTCTTTTCCTAAACCTCTAAATAACACATTGACACTTCGTACATCTCTTACCTACTCTTTCTACACAATCAACCGAACTCACGTCACTCTGTACCCTCAGATCTTTATTACCTAAGCGATGCCTGGCATAACTAATAACCTACACAAACTGTATTAGACATCCGTTGAAAAAATTTAAAAAAAAGTTCCGTCTCAAACAACCTCAGCTGAATGACAGTGCAAACTACAATATTGTGCCTACATTGTACATCTCTATGCTTAAATATATTTGTTTCTAAACTCATCAAGCAAAAGTACATTGCATAATTACGTTGCATCAATTAGGCAACAGCAGTCATTAAAGACCATCAACTCATCCTATAATACTAGGGACTGTACTATTGCACAGCGCTACATATTCCACTGATCAATATTTATCTACACGTTCTAATTGACCACATTGCCAAACCTACGTAGGCCTGCAGTCCGTGCATACTATATCATGCGTACATGACTACGGCAGCAGCGACTTGTTACGCCTGCACACACAACACATGTTTGTAGGCAGACCATACATAGGCTCGCACAGTCATAGACAACCGTGTATTCAGTGTCACTGAAAACAGACGCAATCAACCAGGGATAAGTAGAGCAGCTTTTTATCAGTTGTGGCAAAACTACATCATTCCATTTGATATGCCAGTTTGATCTCCAGAACTTTCCAAAACTGTTACCAATAACTAATCACTAATAATGCAGTACGACAACATGTAAGCCCTTTAATTCTCGTGCCATTTGTGAGGTTCTTTTATTTTCATCAACTCAGCTGTACACAGCAAACAGAGGGGCTCCCGCCACATGGCGATGCCTCTCTGCTACAGATAACTTTTACATGCACGCTCCCCACAGCGGCTTCCTGCTAGTGGGATCTGACAATCCCCACATTTCCTACCTGATTTTGATAATTTTTGCATTGTTCTACAGGGAAATTTTGTCTCTTTCTTATGAAATTGATAGAATTTTGGAGTGGATTTCTTCTTTAATATATTGATCAGATGCCAGGATCACAGTGTCTTTCAATTGGAAGTTTGACTTACGGATGGATTTAGGCCTTTTGCTGGCTCCATGTGCTAAGCTGTAGGACGTATGTTTTGGTCGAGCGGTAAAACATCTGTCTTGCTCGCTATTGGCCCGGGTTGGATGCCAGTTGTCACTAAATACACATAAATTTGGTCGGAGGACCAAAAAAAAAATGTGTGTTTTGTTGCCCTCCAACCAAGTTTATGTGTATTCAAGTGACAACTCGACAGGAACTTGTTACTATGACAAGTTGGATGATACGCGGGATTCGAAATTTGTCGCGAATGATCGTCATGTAATAGACAGAATTGTCTGTTGATGTACCAGAAATGAAAACATAAAATGACAATTTGGTGTCATAAATCTTCAACTAGGAATTTTGATATGCCGTAGATTTTTCAGGTTTTTAAGTTATCGCTCATTCATAGCAGAATATGTCATTTTGAAAAGGATGATAAAATATAAATCCCATAACTTTATAAATGGGCATGAGCCAATCCTGTAGCAATGCGATCCTATTGCAATCCTATAGCAATGTAAATTAATTGTCATTATTACCTAAAACGAAGGCTCATTTATTGCCATTATTACCTAAAACCATTTATATAATCCATTATATATATATTACCATTTATATAATCCATCCTAATGTCATGTATTTGTCCAGAAATTATACGAACGGCTGTTTTGTTGTGAAATGTACCACAGAGATGAGTTATTCAATATATTAAGTACGAACACAAGTGTTTTACTAACGTATGAACCGATTCCAAAGAACTCTGAGACTGCACATTTTACTTAACGTAAAAGGTCACGGCTTGAATCTCCACAATTGTGTTGTGGTAACACACCTTTATTTGTTACAGGAATGGGATATGTCGAATGCCAGAATAATGGTGTCATTCAGTTGTTTGTTTGTTTTTCATTTATCCTGTATGATTTTTGCCCTTGCAGCTCTAAAAATCCACACAAGCTCTGAATGCAAGAAGCTCCTCGACGAAATTGGTGGTTTCGAGCTGGAGGAACGCGGGCTTATCAGTATGAAGGGCAAGGGTCAGTTACTGACATACTGGCTAACATCAGCGGATACATCATACCGCAGAAACTCACCATTCAGAACAGCAGAAGAGAACGAAACAGTTGGTCTCTTCGACTCAAAGCACCCAAAGAATGGTACAAATCTCTCAAACCGCTACTCAAAGACCGGAACCCATGCCAAGGAGCAGTTCACAAAGCGCTTGGAATCAGACGTTCGCCCTGCAAATATGAACACGTTCCCCAGCCGCGATGTGAACAAGAAATATGCGAATCCGGTCGAATCCGAGCGGCCTCGACCCAATTCCATGTTTGCAATCGGCAATACACCCAACCATTTCCCTAGTTCAACGCTGATCGACTTCGGTCAAATGAACAACTCGAACGAGAATTCACCCAAGGTAACCGATAGGTTGCTAGGGAATGTCGATGGGCAGAGCATCTGCGACCAGAAGAGTGCCCTTTCGTGTACAAATTCTTTGGTAGAGAAGCGACGTAGATTGAACGACAGTGCTTTAGAATACGCCAATAGAAACAATGACAATGATGTGAACGATAAACCTAGTGCTGAGGTGGAGACCATGGTGTGAAATGCACATGGAAACCTTGATGCCCGTGCTACAAAATATATGTGGGGTGCCCGACTGTAATTCAATTTGACTTTCAGTGCACAGTACTATTTCATTCATAAATTCTTCTGGGAATTACAATATCTTGTGTTATGATGCATATGCTGTTACGTTCCTCTTTAAATATAGACAGCCGACATTTCCGGTCCATGTAGTATCTAGTAAATCTTGTAATTTTTCCTTGATTTTTCAGTCAACTGCATAAAGGAGGAAGCCTTTCGATTTTTTCTCGACTGTGCATGCTAACGCTAATAAAGTACTCCTTTTTTATGAATGAATTCCTTTGTGCAAAAACTTTGAACTGTATCTTAATGAGTTTTAAAGAGGTCAACAGTACTGATTTTATCACATGAATCTACCAATTACGTGCATAGTCGTCACATTTTTTTTTTACTGACTTAGACAAAATACTTGTATGAAATTTGAAGTGTTGAGTCTACCAAGTTCCATTGACCAACGCCGGCTTAACAGCAAAGAGGTTAATCCGTATGCCTGTGAGAAAAGCATATTTTGGCAACATCGATGGTGAGCCTTGATGATCATGTTGTCTAACACTGATTTTGAATGTCTTACTCTGTAGGAACTTCCGTAGTTTGGGGGTTCGAGTTTTTCTTACGTTTTAAGATTAAAACCTAAAATCAGTTTAACACGTTTTAATATTTCCTTATTTTAGGGTTTACCTTTTTGTCGTGTGCATGTTGTTCAAAAGAAAATAATGAAGTTAGGTATCAAGATATGTTTTATGAAGTGAATGCAAACAATTTGTTAAAGAGGTTCCATGGACCTGTTGAAAACGAATCTTTCGTCGATTGCTGATATTTGTTTGATGTTTATCACATTTTAAACTCTCGTCTCTTTTTCGTTTCACATTTGTGCTAATGTTATTCTACGTATACGCTGACTGTCTGTTATATAGTCTTATACTATGGTAAGCAAACTATTACGCATGTACCCAGGAGTTCTGTTAAGCGTTACCCACCGGTGAGATAAGCACTGTTATCTATGAATGAGAATACAGTTTCAACCTCTCTAATATTGCGACAAACTTTGTATAGCGTAAAGTAGGTCTACAATGTTGGGTAAGAATTATGTTTTCCTTTAAGTCCCTGACTGTGCTTTGATTTTAATCAAGGGATGGACAAACAGTTATTTGTCAGATCTGACATCAATGATTACGTCAGTGCAAAATGAGCTGGCTATGGACCAAATTCAAGACATGAGTCTCTAGTTTGAAATGTATCAGAACGAATTATTAGATTTGTCGTGCGATATTCATGGATTAGGACCTGTGTTTGCGAGACTTAAGAGGGGAATTTCAGATAGGGCCTGGTATATACGTAACATTGATTTTGTAATTCATGTACGATATTTTACTATTACAAATGATTCCATTCTTATTTCGTTAAAACCGTACCTTTTGCCAAGCCTTAACACGAACCTATGTTAAAATGATGTAATTTTCTGTGTCCTTTGTTGTAAAGGGCTGAATCGCGCAAAGCTTCAAGCTAAAATATGAAATCTGTGATTTTCCGACAGCAAGTTAACATTCTGATTACTTTATCCGGTACTGTCATTAATAATAATATAATAATAATAATGATAATAATAATAACTACTTGTATAGCGCACAGGTCATTAAAATGAAAAGGAAAGAACGCATTTGCATTAAATTTGTACATAAATGATTCTTCCGCAACGTGTTCTGCTGGTACAACTACAGCTTAAAATGAATATAATTAGACTGCAAATCTGCAGGATAGTGATGCATTTCATCTGAAGATCATTCCTCAAAATCAAATGTTAAGATCAATGAATTCTATCTAATTGCATAGAGTCAGGGGACAAGATCAACGAAATCTTATTCATTCTAGGGGCCAATACGTGAACACAATATAGTACAAACGACGTCCCTTTATCTGTGCACTTCTTTTCCCCAAATCTATACATACTTAACGCAGGAAATACTGATGAACTTCCATTATGTCCAATCTATGAAACATCCAAGGGTTAAATTCAGTTTCAAAGATGACATCCGTGACGTAACTTAGAAGAGATATGAATATTCGCGTAATATTGGAAATGGACATAATCGAGCGTGTTGGAAGGTTTGTCATATCCAATGGACACATTACGCTAATGTGGCCCAACATCAAATTACTCGTTTTAGTCATTTGTCCCTTCAGAAGATCTACATAGATAAAAGAGTTTTGAAACTTCACTAGGATAAAAAATGAAAATGTATTTCCATCATCTTTCAATCAATTTTTTCTTCCTGGTACTCAAAATGTACGGAGGATCATAATAAATGTTTGCTCAATTCATTTATCAAAATTATTTTGCATGTCAGAAATACTGGGGGAAATGGTGTCTTTTGTGTAGACACTTTCAAATCGTTGGCTAAAAGCAGTCAGGGAAATAATGATACCCAATACGGAGTTAAAGGGCAAGTTCGCCTTCATATACATATGGATTGAGAGAATGTAGCATTATTAGTATAAAACATCAGTGATAGTTTGAGGAAAATTGGACAATCCGTTCAAAAGTTATGAATTTTACAGTTTCAGCGCCGCAATCGCTGGATGAGAAGACTACTACATAGAGGTTGTGATGTCACATGCGTAAAATGATATACAGTCGAACCTGCATTAGCGGCCACGTGCCAAATGCGGCCACTGAAAATCCCCCGAGAGAAAAGCCCTGTTTTTTAACAGTGTATAGCGGCCACCTGTCTAACGCGGCCAGCGGCCACAAATTTCCCGCGATAGATTTTAATCTGTCTATAGCTGCCACAGACCCCACATGGAGCCGTAGCCGAGCCGATAATTCAGCGTGTTTTTCTGCTTTGTAGCCGTGCCAGTCATTCATGGGCAACGTTCAAGTGATCGCCACCGCTGCATTCATCGCTCATTCAGTCATAATAATGCACTTAGTGTAAAGCTTTCTTGTTCTTCACGACTGTACACGTGTTACTGTGCAACAACTTGATAAACATCGACATTTTTCAATGCATGAAACACACGTGTGCATACGCATAACATATTCAGTAAGTACTTATAGATATACAACGATGATACATGTACGATGTAAGCAATGCACACAAAAGTCGGATAACCTGTCTATAGCGGCCATCTGTCTATAACGGCCACCCTTTTGTGGCATAGACTAATTTGACTGTATTGAAAATATAAAGAAAATTCAACATATTTTCACTTTTCTCGCATAATAAAAGAGCATTCAATTTGCCTCTTTCAGAAGGCAGGGGAATAATATTACCCTTAATATATGTCAGTTGAGAAGTCCAGGGAATGTGTACTTTTAAGAAAAAATGAAATTTTGTGACTTTTTAAAATATTTTCCTTATGTCCTTCTATATATGTGACATCACGAACTGTCGTAATCTTAGCGTCCAGTAGCGACTGTGCAGAAACTTTAAACATTCATAGCTTTTGAATGGATTGTCCGATTTTCCTTAAACTTTCAAAGATGTGTTCTACTTATATTGTCGCATTTACTCAATCCACATTCATATGAAGGTAAACTTGTCCTTTAAACTATAGGAGCTCTAGTGTTAACAGTTGAATATGTATTTGTACTGCTCCTAGACATTTGTAAAATCCATATTGTTGAGTACTGTGTCATGTTCTATAATCTCTTTACGAGACTGTAATCCCAGATGGTCACAACGTGACCTTACGATATTTGTTCTGAGAATAATCTTCAATAATTTGTTAATTAATTTTTTGCCGTGCCTGATAATCCAAAAATATCTTTTGTCCATATTCAGTAGATTTTATTGCATTTATTGAAAATCTGTTGCACTCAGAAAGCAGCATCATGCTGCTATGTTTTCCTCTTGGTAATGATGAGGAATCAGAGTTATAACTGGGAATGAACATTCTAGAATCTACTTCACAGGTGTTCTCAAAAAGTTTCAAAGCTAGACAAAAAGCATTACATAATTATGTCAAAATGACTGTTTCCCATTGATTTTCAGTTTTACAGATTTGTTTTTAGCATTTGTGTGTCTTCGTATCTTGATGTTTTTTGTTGAGGAAGGAGAGGCAGCTGCACGACGAGCTCAATTTTAGCAGGTTGGACAGTCAAATAATAAGTATGTGGACAAACACCTGTTTAAGTTTCGTAATTGGGGACTTTTAAGGAAATCTTAATTCCAGGGAGGCCTATGAATATATTGTGTTTCAGTGAGACAATGCATTTCAAGAGAAACATGCTTAATAACCATCTCACTCTCTCAGTTCATTATAACACAAGGCGCCTGGCGCTTCGAAGAGTTTATACAATTTCCTTGCACTGTCAGATGATTTAATTTGTTTTTAAGCGATTATTTCATCTATCTTTTTTATTTCAAGGTTACAGAGGTATCAGGGTACTATGTGTCCAGCCTTTGTTCTGAACAAATACATATAACATCAATACTTTGTGGCAATTGTTTTCTATGTATGTATATCATAAGTAATCAGTGGGAGGCTGTTTGGTCATATTTGGTGTTTAGGTGTCGACTGTGAGTACTACCAAATCTTGTGATATATGACAGAACGTGGGTGTTTGAGAAATAAAGAAACTACGAATGTATGGTAGTTTGCAGTTAGTTCTTTATCACATTTACCGAAAGATCGAGTTTCGCCGCAAACCTTCGCACCTCATGTATATATTGTGATGATAACACAGCAAGGTGAACACCAGATAGTTTAGTACCCAGCTTACGACTGTTTTCATGTGTGTGCGTGTGTGTTTTGAGTTTCAATATAAACAACCACAAAGAAAAGGACTAGAGGGAGTTGACAGCGAAATATATAGGCCTACGATAAAGCTCACTTGCAGCAAAGGCACGAAGGTAATATATATATATATATATACATATATATATATATACATATATATATATACATATATATATATATATACATATATATATATATACATATATATATATATATATATATGTTGATAAGGTAGTCCACGTGTTGGCAAGATAAAAAGATAAGTAACACTTGAGAAAGGGCGGCGAGACGCCCGAAAATTTGTGTGAAGAAATAAACCGTTGGTGAATACAGCATGAACTTTGTTGCAGCTTTGTTACTTATATATATATATATATATATATATATATATATATATATATATATATATATTCTATCGGCCAGGTATGTACATTTCCTTCGAAGACTGAAAGAGCCGTTAGTAATTTTTATATATATGCGTTTTACTCTAGATTCCTACCTTTTCTTCTTTTTTTTGTCATTTGTTGGTGCTTTCATATGTTCGGGGTTTTTTTTTCATCCTTCAAATTGCAATAAATTATGATTACTCTTTTTCTATCGGGTTACTGCAAATAACCAAACCCACTCTATTATAGTTAAATATGTATTCAAATTCTTCATGGCAGGTACCCTGTAGAGCCCACTATTGTCAAAATTAACCACTGATGTCAAAACAACCACTAATGTCATAACTCGTCAACCACAAATGTCATAATAACCACTAATGTCATAACACACGTCAACCACAATGTCAAAATCTGATTAACCACAAATGTCATAACTCCTCGACCACAAATGTCAAAATTTCCATATTTACTGCAAATGTCATAACGCTACACAGGGGTGGATCCAGAAATTCCGTAAAGGGGAGGCGCCTTTACAAAATTAAAGGCTGGCGCGCACCCCCCCCCCCGTTTTTCTTTCTTTTTCTTTCTTTTGTTTTAACAAAAAGTAGAGAGGGGGCGGCAAGTGCACCCCCCTCTGGATCCGCGACTGCGTCAACCACAAACGTCAAATCTCATTGTTTTCATTACAAGGGCGGATCCAGGAATTCCGTAAAGGGGAGGCGCCTTTACAGAATTAAAATAGAAATTCAAAGAGCACGAAACACAAATTTGATAAGAAAATATTAAATTTGAACATCTGTCCTAGGTGTACACAAAATATCGAGAGAAAACAACAATCCCAACAATTTTTTTATTAATTATTGAAATCGGGCGAAAAAGTGAACCCGAAATGCCCCGATGAACGGTCTGCCGATACCCATTCCAGATGACGTCACGCACTGGATTCGTACTCTGAAAGTACACGTTCGCTCCATAGACTACTATCGTGAATTGTTTTCAGTGTTGTGTTTAGGAGCCTAGCAAGTCCAATTATTCAGTTTATTAGCAGTTTTCTTGCATGTCTCCTTGTAGTTCAGAGTTTTTCCTTACATTTCATCCTCATAAAGTATGAAATTTGTGAATGCTAGCGGCGAATAAAAGAGATTTCTTTCAGACGTTTTTGTCCGCATTTCGGTTCCGTGCCTTCAAAAAGTAGATCCGGTCACAGCAAGCTGGATGGTACGTCTCGCTCTCAGCAGGTCTCAGCCGTTCATGCACTGTGTTGGCGTGTGGTTCGCACTGCGTTGTGTGTGTTTGCGTGTGTGGAAATATATTAGTGTTCGTGCTGTGATTTGTTCCTCGGTCTAGTGAGAGCTGTGCGTAAACACGTGTGTGTATGGGAACATGTACTATTGTACGTACTTCGAACATGTGCGCCAGCTCCATGCCCCCTCGACGTTCTACGCAAGACACCCTGATCACTCGCTCTCTATGCATATTTTAGTTTGTAATGATAATGGATGAACATAAACTCAATACTGTACGTGTAATGTTCGCCACACGTAATCTGTGTATTTCGTATACTGTTCTACGAAGCGAATTGCTACTGACAGGGTGGAGCCGTGAGGAAGTACAAATGATCTCTTCTTTTTCCACATTTTTTTGTCTAAACCGCCGCCGTCCATTCATCGTACATCGAGACTCTAAATCGTACGGAGCCGAATATTATACGGCTTTTTCATTTTTTTCTTACGTCAAGGCAGACATCAGACATTTACTTAACCATCAAACGCAGCTGAATGTTACTGTTATTCATTTCGAAATGTTATAGCAAATATCCGACATTTATTTCAGCATCATATGGAGCAGAATGTTGCTGCTATTCACTTCCAAACGTAAAAGCAATCCTCTGACATTTATTTTGGCATCTTCTGGAGCCAAATGTTATTCCTATTTACTTTCGAAAGTTAAAGCAAACATCCGACATTCATTTAATCATCGTATGGAGTTGAAAATTATTGTTATTCATTTTCGAACGTCAAAGGGATCATTCGACATTTATTTTAGCATCTTCCGGAACTGAATGTTATTGCTATTTACTTTCGAATGTAAAAGCAAAATTTCGGCATTTATTCTATCATCGTACGGAGTTGAATAGGCCTACTATTGTTATTCATTTCCAAACGTCAAAGCAAACATCAAACATTAATAACTATTTTACCATCGAACGCAGTTTATATTACTGTAATTCATTTCGAAATCTTAAAGCAAACATCCGACAGTTATTTCAGCATCGTATGGAGCAGAATGTTACTGCTATTCACTTCCGAACGTAAAAGCAATAATCTGACATTTGTTCTAGCATCTTCCGGAGCCGAATGGTATTACTATTTACTTTCGAAAGTAAAGACAAACATCCGACATTTATCTAATCATCGTACGGAGTTGAATATTATTGTTATTCATTTCCGAACGTTACAAGGGATCATTCGACATTTACTTTAGCATCTTCCTGAGCCGAATGTTATCATTATTCATTTCCGAACGCAAAATCAAATATCTGACATTAATTTTAGCACCGTACGGGGCTGAATCTTACCGTTATTCATTTCCAATTATTTTAGCATCTTACGGAGTCGATTGTTACCGCTGTTCATTTTCAACAGTAAAGGCAAACATCCGACTTTTTTGGTGGCCCAATCGGGCCACCAAAATCTTCATTTCTGAAATATTGTCGGGCCGACGTGCGTTTTTTTGTGGCCCCGGGCCACCGGGCCACAGTTAGTGTCGAGCCCTGCCTAATGAATATAGATGATCGCAAGTGTAAAAATGAAAAATGATTTGTCCCCTCCCCCCCCAAAAAAAAAAAACAAAAACATGCAAGAATGTTTGTGCCTAGCTGCGTTTATCCGGACATGAATCTAAAAAAGGAATTACAAAACCTCTTTATTATTATCATTATTATTATTAACGAACCATCAGAAAATCAAAGCTAATCTTACGTTCAGATTAACATCTTTTTTTCTTTTTTCATTGTCGAATTAGCAAACCTTCAGAGTATCGACTCTCGAGCTAGCTTGTTTCATTTTCGGATAAACGAACTTTCACAGTAACGTGCAAATATTATTTTTTTAGTCGGGCATTAGGAAATGTTCAGAAAACGTGTATAGACGGGTGGTTAAAAAAAGGAGAAAAAAATAGGTTTGAATTTTAGTTTGGCATCGCGTATCTCTTTGCTAGGTGCTCGTTATTCCGAAAAAGAATAAGATTCACTATCCCGATGGGTAGTTATTTCGAAACACGCATATTGCATATGCGGATGTTTGTTAATCTGACAAATTTAATTATGGTTTGTTTAACTTGATTTGTGGTTCGAAAAGTTCGTTTATCTAAAATTGAATTACGCGGCAAGAAATTATTTATTTCCCCCTCATTTTTTCTTTTTATTTCTTTTGTTTTCACAAAAAATAGAGGGGGGGGGGGCCAAGTGCGCTCCCTCTAAATCTGCGACTGTATCAACTACAAATGTCAAAACTCATTAGGAATTCCGTAAAGGGGAGGTGGTGGGCGCCTCTACAAAATTAAAGGCTGGCGCACCTCCCTATTTTTTTCTTTTCATTCCTTTTGTTTTAACAAAACATAGAGAGGGGCGCCAAGAGGGGCGCCTGGATCCACGACTGCGTCAACCACAAAATGTCAAAACTCATTGCTTACATTGCAAGAACGGATCCAGGAATTCCGTGAAGGGGAGGCGCCTTTACAAAATTTAAGGCTGGCGCACCCCCCCCCATTTTTTCTTTTTATTTCTTTTTTTTAAACAAAAAATAGAGAGGGGGACGCCAAGTGCGCCCTCCGCTGGATCCGCGACTGCGTCAGCCACAAATGTCAAAACTCATTGCTTGCATTACAGGGGTGGATCCAGGAATTCCGTAAAGGGGTGGTGGCGGGCCCCTTTACAAAATTCATTTTCTTTTTATAAGTCGAAATTGTAGACACTTTTGACGAATAACTAGACGATGACGTACAATAGACGTCCTCGTTGTGGCTCTGTGTCAGCGTAACAGTAGCCTTTTGACAAGGCCTCGTTGCTGAGGAATGAGACTAACTCGTTACACCGGGCATTGCGAGAAGCAGGTGACGAGACGGAGTTAACTCAATCTCCCGTTCACTCGTTTTCGCGCAGTCTCAGCAAGCCTCTCTCCAAGCCTCAGCCAGGAGGCTTTGTCAAAAGGCTAGTGTAAGGAATGGAAAGTGCCTCCCAGAGCTGAGAGCCAGCCCGCCCGTGGCAATGCTCAGTGTTCCCCCTCCCCTGTGCAGGAGCTGTCTGCCTCCCGTCATAGCATTGATCAGCACGTACAAATTCTGCTGAATAATTCTCTAGAAGACACATTGATAGTTGTGCGAAGATCAGTAGCCTCAAAAGAACATATTAAATAATTATTACTATAACGAGGTTTGCGAACGAGATTGTTCAAGAACGGATATGACGTACGTTTCGTATGGCGATCACCAATATCTGTGCAGAGATATGTGAACGACAAGAAGAGGGGACTAGAAAAAAAGTGACGACCTCGAACGAGGCTGATCAGTGGGCCTTCGGAACGGCAGAACAATAATGCACTGCGGAAGAAATACGACGATAAATGGCTGTTTGACAGTAAGTTTCTTCGATTTTGTAAGTAATATAAATTCATAGTAACAGTGGTTGAGCAGGTTGATAGATCAGTGTATTTTATATAAAAATTAATTGTTCTGAGTAATAGCTGTAATTCTCCCTATCGCATATAGCCGATACCGATATCTGATCGATCACTTTGGGACGTATACTTCCCTACTTAGTGTAGGATCTTTGATCATGCATTCAAAACGCACAGAACTCGTCATGCACAAGCAAACATGGATCGACCTGATGACCAATTGCGGAGAATGTCTGTGTCGCGATTAAAGGATTTTCTTAGTAAAGAAATGTTCCTACGACCGGTAAACGAAGGGCTGGGCGTAACTCCCCGTACGCTACCAGGAAGTGGCCGCTTCACATTCGGGTCCGCGTCCGGTGCGGCTAGGCTGGGCCTGAGTCTGGGCGATAATCGCGAATGTCGCCCATACAGAAAACGAAATTTTTTGTAAAAGCAACTGTCACATGGGCGGACTCAAATAATACTCAATCACACTCGTGCCATTCACTTTAATGTACAATTTAATATAACCATTTGTGGAATATTTACAGGACTGAAATCAAGGAGTTGTGACCAACATAAAATGCAAAATCAAAATTCTGAGTGAGATAAATTAAATTACAATACTCTTATATTCGACAACCATGTGAACGGGACCCTGCCTTGGTCCGGTTCCACCTGTAATTTTGGCTTAACACTTGTTCAGAATAATTATAACAGCTTCACTATCAATTCGTTATCCCTGACAATACACTATATCTGCCATCAAGCGCAACACTATTTGGTTCACACCACCGTAGTGCTGATCCTGAGATGACCAGCCTGCACGCACGACGGTTTACCGCGGTTATAACACTTGTCTTCAATTACACTGCTTCCGTTTACATCCGGGTTCTGTGCTAACCCGCAATTATCATGGAGTATATAAATACCAATATTCGAATTATGTGCACATTATATTCATCTTTTTACCAATTTAACATGGCCTTCATCTCTCTACTTCAGCGACACTTCCACGTCATAACCAATCACATCTACAGGGTGTCATGCACCCGCCAGGTTCATCGCTCAACTGCGTTGTCCACAGAGTCACATGAATTGTCAAACTGTTCGCTTCCAGAACATAACTAATTCGTGGGTGGAGCGTCCTTGTATGCGAGGGTGCTATTTTAGCTCCAAAGTGTCGCGAGGACCCGCGTCCGTATTCACTGGCGTCCAAGTTTCTCCCTAGCGAGGGGCGGACACAGTCACTCGGCTGGGAATGCGTCTGCCTGGGAGTAAATTTGACCTCGGCCTTAGCGCCATCTACAAAATTATCTAAATGCAACATATACCAATGGGGTGTGTTCTAATCACACACACAAAAAGGTTATCAGCTTAAAATCCTGACATCACAGTGAAAATTTGAGAACTGCATTATTATCCAATTAACATACAAAATTCACATAATGAAATGTTTCAAACATTGGAAATATAACAGTGCATAGCTTATCAAACATCACCGCATCGTTTTCAAAAACTGTACACCATTATAATATACTTTATCACTTATTCACGGGGTTCTCCGGGGCTATATGTGGTGCCCTGAAACACATTCACATCCTTATACACGACAAAGCAGAAATCAAATCGCAATTTAACTTACCAATGACCGGTGTACTATAACCAAAATGCCTCTTCCTTCTTGTCTACTGGAAGGCTACAAAGGCTGTTGGAATACGCCTTCTGGCAGCAAATAAAATCTGAACTCTAATCAGCCAGTATACAGGCTGACGGTAAAGTGGACGGACGGCTCCTGGCCGCAAACGAAATTGGGCTTAGACACAAAATTATCTTGCCAACTGGCGCCTGGGTGTGGCAGGTTGGTTTCCTGCCATCACGGAGCCAACTCAATGTTCTCTCGGTAAAATCAAAATGGTGTCTGCCCCGAAAAGATCCAACTCTACTGTTAAATTGCTACTCGACTACGACACTCCTTTTCGAGGCATTTGGAATATTTGATACAACTAAAAGGACTTGAACGAAAACACCTATACAGCACTCTCCCGGAACTGGAGCTATTTCCTGTCTTTTCTTTCTACATTAATTGACATGCAAAAATTAATGAACTCCTCTCGGTCATCGATGGCGCGACTTGTAAAACATTTACACCTGTCCTAGCACTTTCTCTCTCTCACTCTCGCTTTCTCTCTCGCTCACTCACTCGCACTCTTTGTCTCGTTGTCCCTACACGTAAACAAGTTTGTCTAGTTGAATGACCGATAGGTGATCTACATGAAACAACCTGAAAATGCATTTTCAATGTGACAGCAACAAAATAGACAAATTTTCCGAATGTGATCTTCATTCATCTTGACACATCGATAGTTTACTAATTCATAAATCTTTGATATGAAAGCACGTACGTTGCGACACGGATTGTCGCCCCTACACGGATTGTCGCCTCCTGCTCGGGGCGACAATCCGTGATGGGCGTTGGCGGCACGGATTGTCGCCCCCTACACGGATTGTCGCCTGGCGACAATCCGTGTAGGGGGCTGGCGGCACGGATTGTCGCCCGCCCTCGAAGCACATTTTGCTGGTTAATATCGTTGTGGACATAATCATTGAAATACTAACACATAACTTACATGGCTACATCCATGCAAACATGCCATGTAAAAAGTCATGGTGAGGTTTCAAGGAAGTGTGTATGTGCGCGTGCACATGATAATTTAGTGTCCGTTTGTGCGTGTGCGTGTGTGTGTGTGTGTGTGTGTGTGTGTGTGATGGAAGAATGTGTTTATTATGTCAGTTTTTGGCGTATGTGTTTTTTTTAGCTGCGCGTGGGGAGGGATACCTAGTAAGCTGTTGCTGGCATAAACATTGATATTGATTTTATCAGCAGCTTTGAGTTTGATGAGTTTGTTTGGCAGATTTGTATATGAATTCGGAGTGGAGCTTGCGTGCGGGCGGATGCTGCTTTTCTGCATACGGTCCATTATGTCTTATTCTTCTTCTTTCGTATGAGACAGTAGTATCAGGCGATTTCTTGAAGTCGGGTGAGCCAGTTGGCTTGGGCATCGTTTGGACTTGTTAGGTCGGTCATCCCATCAGGGGGTTGAAGAACAGGGCAGTTGTAGATGACGTGGTCTGCTCCGCAAATGCACGCCGGTGACTGTCGAAGTCCCCAACGATGCATGTTAGCATTAAATCTGCCTACCCCAGTTCGCAGCCGGTTGAGTGTTACCCAATCCCTTCGGGGTAGTTCAGAGCCAGCCGGAGCCTTGGTGTCGGGGGGAATGGTGAATTGATGTGGGCGGGCTGTCCCTTCCCAGCTCTTTTCCCACTCCTGAATTAGGTTGAAGTTTGAGCTGCTTAGGGTGGCTGCATGTCGGGAGAAAGGTCGACGTGATCGGAGGCGTTGACGACCTAGATCTTGCGATCTTGTCGTTATCCTGTGTAGGGGGTCTTATTTATCAACATTGGGAAATCGTTTCATCAGGAAGGATGTGGTATCGGTTCGGGTGTGCGTCGGTATGTGGGAAGGGGGATACATTTCGTTATTGCAAGTTTGTTATTCTGAAGGCTCATTCGTCCGAAGGGTCATTATTCCGAAGGTTCGTTATTCCGAATTTCATTTTTGGATCAACGAACCACTAAGTATAGGGAATTGTGTGTTTCGGATAAATGAAGCCTCGGAAAAAACGAAACTTCGGAATAACGAACCTTCGTGTGTGTGTGTGTGTGTGTGTGTGTGTATGTATGTATGTATTTGGGTCGGTGAATGTGGGTGTGGGATGATTTAGGTTTTGTTTAATCAGGGGTTAGTGGGTTGGGGATTGGATTTGAAGAAGGATAGTTATAAATGGTATGACGGATGTTGATAGGATTTAATATTTAGGATAGATGTAGGCCCTAGATTTGTTTCGGTTCGGGAGGGGAGGGGGTGGTGGGGTTTTTCATGACTGATTTCATTCTAGATTTGTGTAATATATTTGTGTGTTTTTTATGTTATATGCCCTTTTAAGTAAGAAGGTGTAACATGATCCAAACCAGTATATTCAAGGAATATAGGTTTGGTAGGGCCCTATACATGTCAAAACTTTCTCGTGAAGAAATTATTAGTAGGGTTGGTCTATAATCGAGTTATCTATGTTGAAGTGAGATTATTTGTGGTATAAATTGACACATGGATTTGCTTTTGTTTCGAATTGCCATTTGTAACTTTTTTTGTTCATGTTGCACCCAGAATGGGTCGATTTATGAATGATTTGAATGAAATCAATAAATATCAAGGAAAAAAGTGTTGAGTTGGTTTGTTTGCATTATGAGGTTTGTTTGAGTGTTTGTTGGTGTTTGTTTGTATTACGTATGTATTAGCGGTGTGCAATGACAGTTCGTTTGTGCTAAAATCAAGTAACGATTGACACATTTTTTTACGGCGTGTGGAAATTATTCGCTCATGCATAAAGCATGCCAAACCTATTCTGGGACAAAGAATAGTGGTATGGACATGATGGACGTTCTAGTTTATAAGACTGATGGAAGAAAATGACTGCAGGGAAAAATGAACAAAGACAAATAACATTTGGGGAGGGTACCTCCCTCGTATGTATTTTCTCTCGGTCTCTCTCTCGCCTAGCCCGCCTCACCGCTGATATTTGGTTGACACACCCATACTATTTTTAGATCAACGCTGGTGCGAATTCTTTAAACACGTGCTCATACACTCTGAAGGCGTTTGTATTGCCACAGTAGCGCCACTATATTCCACATACACACGTAAACATACAGGCACACGTATACACACAGACAAACAAACCACTACCACTATGTAACCACCACACATGCAGTTTCTACATATTGTATTATTATACTCCAAACACACACACAAACACACACACACACACACACACACACAACAAATCATACACATCACATATCATGCAGCTCACAATACACACACACACACACACACACATACGCATAACTTACCAGTCATACCCATCCCACCAAAGCTTAACACCGGAGGAACCACCCCGAGCCCGGGGCGACAATCCATGACGGGGCGACAATCCGTGTCGCAACAAATTTTTTGCCAACACGGATTGTCGCCTTCGAGGTCAAAAACTGGGAACTGCACAAGCGTCACGGATTGCCGCCAGGCGACAATCCGTGTAGGGGGCGACAATCCGTGCCGCCAGCGCCCGTCACGGATTGTCGCCCCGAGCAGGAGGCGACAATCCGTGTAGGGGCGACAATCCGTGTCGCAACACACGTAACTCTAGTAGGAAGTCTTCAAATGCTTGTCGAAGGTTAACAAAAACTATTTCTTTTTCTGTCCGTCAACAAGTTGACGCCAGTTTCGACGGATTAGAAAAAAGGAAAAGGTGAACTAACATATTTTATTCAAGTGCATTCACGGCCAAAACAAGCCACAATGTCATACCTACTTCAACAATCTTTTCAAGAGTATTTGCAAAGTTAGGAATGAGGAGTTGTTTAGTGTTTCAAAGCTTCCATATCTGCATTCTTGCCGTTTATTTGAAATTGAAGTTGAAAACTCTCTACCACAAACCTCCATATGCTTGTAAATGGTTGAAAATATTATTTCTTCTGCTGGAACATGAACCTCGTAAAGCTTCAATGAAAGTTGTCAATTGTGTAAAGTTGTGCAACATAAAAAGGCAAAGCTGTCAAATCCTCCGAGTTTTTAGGTTCTTGTCATTTCGAAAACTATTTCAAAGCCTTCATAATTTACTTATTCGGGGTTCTTGCTGTTCAAGAGAAAAATTTCTCGGTTACTTTTTCGAATAGAGTGTTTAAAATTTCTCAATTTCTTTTTAGAACCTATCGTCACTGTTTACCCATCCACAAGAATTTGAAGATTTTTAAGTAGAAAGCATGTAACTCTAATTATCAAGTCTTCAAATGCTTGTGGAAGGTTACCAAAAAATATTTCCTTTCCAGCCCCTTAACAAGGTGACACCAGTTTCGACAGATTAACAAAAAAGTGAAGTAACAAATTTAATTCAAGTGCATTAATGCCACAATGATGTAATACGTATTTTGAATACCTTTTCAGGACCATTGGCAAATTTACAGAATTTTTACTTTATTCCTCTCTATAAAGTCAGCTTCCGTGTAGAAAACCGCTTGTATTCATTTTTTCATGTAAAAAGAATAATCAAAGAAGTCGTTCTCAAGCATCAAACCATAAAATGCTTTGCAGAGTTGAGAAATTCAGTTTAAATACAAGATGACCATTTCGACATTTCCACCGAAGTTGAATTACTGAAGTCCTTAAAGCAGACTTTAAGTCCTCAATTGTATATCGCTTCAGCAGCATAAAGCACCGTAGGAAAAGAATTTTCGGGAATGAAGCTTCATTTTCGTTCTTTCCATGATTATTCAATTTTCTATCGAAATTTTGGACTTGCCGTCTGTTGCGACAAAGATTGTCGCCCCGTCATAAATTGTCGTCTGGCGACAATCTTATTGTCGCCCGCCCTCGAAGCACATTTTGCTGGGTAATATCGTTCTTGACATAGTCATTGAAATACCAACACATAACTTACATGGCTACATCCATGCAAAACATGCCATGTAATGGTGAGGTTTCAAGGAAGTGTGTATGTGCGCGCGCACATGATAATTGAGTGTCCCGTTTGTGCGTGTGTGTGTGTGTGTGTGTGTGTGTGTGTGTGTTAGTGTATATGATGGAAGAATGTATTTATTATGTCAGCGTATGTGTTTTTGGCTGCGCGTGGGGAGGGATAAGCTGTTGCTGGCATAAACGTTATATTGATTTTATCAGCAGCTTTGAGTTTGATGAGTTTGTTTGACGGATTTGCATATGAATTCGGAGTGGTGCTTGCGTGCGGGCGGATGCTGCTTTTATGCATACGGTCCATTATGTCTTATGTATCAACATCGAGAAGTCGTTTCATCAGGAAGGAAGGTGGTATCGGTTCGGGTGTGTGTGTGTTGGGTTACATTTCGTTATTGCGAAGGTTCGTTATTCCGAATTTCATTTTCGGATCAACGAACTTTCGGAATAACGAAACCTTCGGAATAAACGCCCACAAATGTTTCGGATTAACGAACCTCTAGGTACAGGGAATTTGGTGTGTTTCGGATAAATGAAACCTTCGGAAAAAAACGAACCTTCGGAATAACGAAACAGCACCCGTGTGTGTGTATGTGTGTGGGTGTGTGTATGTATGTGGGCTGGTGAATGTGGGTGTGGGATGATTTAGGTTTTTGGTTAATCGGGGGTTGGTGGGATGGGGATTTTGATTTGAAGAAGGATAGTTTATAAATGGTATGACAGATTTTGGTAGGATTTGATATTTAGGATAGATAGATTTTGTTTTCGGTGTGGGGGGGGGTGGTCGGGTTTTTTTATGACTGATTTTCATTCTAGATTTGTATAATATATTTGTGTGTTTTTTTTATGTATATGCCCTTGTAAGTAAGAAGGTGTTTACATGATCCAAACCAATATATTCAAGGGATATAGGTTTTGGTTACATGTCAAAAACTTTCTCGTGAAGAAAATTGTTAGTAGGGTTGGTCTATAATCGAGTTATCTATGTTGAAGTGAGATTATTTTGTAGTATAAATTGACAAATGTATTTGTTTTGTGTTTCGAATTGCATTTGTAACGTTTTTTGTTCATGTTTACACCCAGAATGGGTCGATTTATGAATGATTTGAATGAATCATTCATACAACAAAAAAAAAAGTGTTGAGGTGGTTTTATTTGCATTATGAGGATTTGTTTTGAGTGTTTGTTGGTGTTTGTTTGTAATACGTATGTATTGGCGATGTGCATATGGCAGTTTCGTTTTGTGCTAAAAATCAACTACCGATTGACAAATTATTTACGGCGTGTCGAAAATTATTCGCTCATGCATAAAGCATGCCAAAACTTATTCTGGGACAAAGAATAGTGGTGTGAAACGTTGTATGATGACTACAGTGAAAAAATGAACAAAGACAGATAACATAAGATAAGATAAGTGACAAGTTTTAATGAACACTTTTCGTTTTTATAAGTGGACAAGTAGGCCTATTATGAAACACTAAAAAAAAACAAGCGGTGTGTGTGTGTGTGTGTGTGTGTGTGTGTGTGATGGAGCGCTGTGCGTGTTGTGGGAATTGTGTCGCTTGAATGTTTCGTTTCCTGTTATCTCCTGCGTGCTTACGTAGACGCACGAACGCTCGCACACAAACACACATACGTAGGGGCCTACGTATGTTACGGTCTTAAAGTGCAAACCCGGTCTTAAAGTGTAACTCGACGCCTAGGCTTCTGAAAATGTGGTCAGCGTATAGAGCCTCACCTTTGGTTTTGGATACGTTTTATGGGGCCAGTTTCTTTTCTGTCGTCTGCTCGCTCACTCACCACTCACTTTTATATTTGCCATGGTTTTAAAATAGAAACAAGTAACATTCATTCTGAATGCTTATATTTCAACATGTCATAAATGAATATCATTATTTTTCTTCCCTAAAACTCTGGTCATTATGTATGAAGTGTGCTTATTTTTAAAGAGGCATTATTAGATGAAGAGGTGAATGACAGATGGGGAGATGACGGAGTAAAATGGCACTGAAAGGGGGGGTGGAATAAACACGTATGTGTGAAAAAAATTACAACTCCATACTGGAAAACCTACATTTAAGAAGTGAAAAATTGCCATCTTTTTCATAATTTGGTTTTGTACCTAATCTATATACCATGATGTATGTGAATGTTTAGTGTGTGTGTTGATGCGTGATGTGCGAGTGTCTTGTATGACTTTAAGCAGCAATATGATACTAGTACATGTACAAAACCTCTACTCTAGTTTTTTGATATACCAAATTTTCCTTCTCACAGTGAGTTGTAAAGTGTTTTCTACACTTAATAATCACAATAGGCATGATCATTTCTGTATGCAGGATATTTTTATGAGGTGCATGTTTTCGAGAAACAATCATGCGCAATAAACAATACATTACGTGGGACATATATATTACCTTCAATATTACACGTCACGAAACGCGAAGCTGCAGATGCTTTCAGGGTCCTATATGAGCTATTCTTTTCATTTGATTTATTGCTGTTTTCTGTACGGTACAGTTAATCAAATCACTTTCGAAAAACATACTTATTGATTCATCATTAATTATGACTAACTTTGTACATGAGAGATAAGGAAAATCATCATGAATGATGATAAAAGAAATGATCTATGTTTAAAGCAGCTTAATAACACAAAGTTTTTTAGGGCTTTTGATTGAGCGAGAATTATCCTGGAAATCTCACATTAATTTTGCAAGTAAAAATTTTGTCCAGAAACATCGGAATTTTGAATAAGCCTGAACATTTTCTTCCCTGTTTTATATTTTTGCAGAGTGTATATTCTTCTTTTAAAAATATCTCCACACTTTACATGGGCGTTGGGAAATGCCAATTCACTCATTATTAGATTCCCTTCTCCGTATTCAAAAGCGTGCAATAAGAAATCATAAAACCATAAACCATCATAAAATCGGATTTTTTTGCTCATACCAACTGCTTTTTTCATCAAAAGAAAATTCTGAAAATTCCAGACCTATTTTATTACAATCTCGGAATTTTCATGTACAAAACTAACAACTAATGAATTACCATCTGTTTTTTATCCACATGTTTCAAAAGGAATCGCTCTATTTACTGTTATCCCACTCGCCAGAGTGACGCCCTATCACCTTCCCCGTACTCGCACTATTTTTTGCAAAGAAAAACAATTATATTTATTGACCCAGATTACTGGAATGACCTCCCTCAAGATATTACTGCTTCCTTATCTTTATTTACCTTCAAACGCAAATTAAAACAGCTATTAAAAGCCCTTTTTACACTTATGTTTCTTAACCCCGTACTTTCTCTGACCCAGGACTATCGTTAGTCCCGTACCAATTTTTCAGCTTTTTACACTCGCCAATGAATCCCGTACTAAGCTCTTGTCCTGGGCTAAGGAGAAAACTGACCTTTTTACACTCGTATTTCTTAGTCCCGTACTTTCCAAACCACATGAATATTCATGATTACGCTGTGCACTGTACAAGTACACGCACGCACCGGCAGCACTTGATTACCTCGTTTCTGATTGGTCAGTGGGGGGTCGGACTTCGTCTCCGTCGCTTAGCCCCGGATTATTTTCTCGTTCTGTTTACACTCGCTTGCTTGGCACCGCAATTGCGGCCGGGGGTTAGCACCGCAATTGCGGTGCTAACCCTGCTATTTTGCAGGGCCAGATAGTACGGGATTATCGGTGGGGCTAGCCCACTTTGGCAATAACAAGTGTAAACAGAAAGTGGGCTAAGGAAAGTCCGGTACCAACGGTAGGGCTAAGCCCCCCCCCCCCCCCCCCCTTAGCCCCACCGTTGGTACGGGACTAAGCAAAAATTTGCAAGTGTAAAAATCCCTTTAGTGGATGCACACCACCAAGTTTTTAGCAACTTTTTTTTTAATACTCCCAATCTTTTGTCTTTGTCCGCAGCAATGGTACCGATACATAGCATTCTTTTTCAAACACGGCGAGATCCGTATACAGTCTGGTTTGAGCTATATCCATGTGGTTCATTATTTATTCTTTATATCGATTTTTGTACTGTTATAATTTCAGTTGGTCAAGACAAACATATCTGTTCTCCGTATAATTATATGCCAATGAATTCGTGAACCTACAGTTTTACAAGCGTTATAGCTTTTATGTATAGGTCCTATCATATTTCTTATATTTACTTGTGACATCTTCATTTGTGTCAAGTATGTCAATCACTTTGTAATCTCATCACTGAGAAAGTGGAAATATGAAATATGAAAAATAAATTTGAACTGAACTGAAAGAAAGCAGCTAGAGATAAAATAAAAGGGAAAATGGAAGCATGAGGAATGAGGTTTGCATTTCCTGATAAAATTGCGAATTTTATCATAAAAGCAGTTGACACCTCACCGATCAGAAAAAAAAATAAAAATCATTAAATCACTTTCCTACGCTGCATCAGTGACCACCATGTAGGATTTCAAAGTGAAAACAATAGAGGACCTTTCTCATCTTGGGATGTAAAACAACCAGGAATGTGTTATAGGCAAAAATTGTGAAAATTAAAGCCCATAAGGGGTTTATTGATTACTTACACACCATGCAGCAAAACCGTTGTTTATGTAAAAATATGTTAGGTGTTGAATTACTCTGGGGATGCTACCTGCCTTGTAAAGTTAAAATTTAAGAGATTTTTCAAGAAGATGTTGAAAATAATTATGAACATTATGCCTCCCCCCCCCCTCCTTCGGCATCCCCTCACCAGCATATCAAATAAAAAAATGCATTCATACATTCACTTTCTAATATAGCATTGCATCAGCTCTGTTACTTATGGTTCTGAAGAAGATTTGCATGTATTTTGTTCAAACAGTCCCCTATTTTGAGGCCTTTGGACTTGGTGCCCCTTCAAACAAAGTGGGATTCTATTACCCAAGGTAAGCTACACATTTGGTGGAAATGTATAGTGTTATTGTCATATTTACATTTTTCAAAAAGATGCTGAAAAGGTGAAAATTCCGCCTCCCCCTACCAGGACACGCGCATGGATACCGCCCTGAAGTAGGCATCTTGTCGTAGTATGATCCGTGCTTGTGTGTCCATGTGGTGTGCTGCGTTGTGTATTCCTTAGTTCTTTATGCAAAACAGCAATTTTGAATTTTGTTTTTTTTTCTCTTCCTTTCTCCAGTTGCCCTTCAATCTATTTTCTTTTGAAATGTTATACCCTGATGAGTACACATCAAGCTATTGCATTCTAGTGAACCCCTACGTTCTTCAATATATGTAATTAATAAATAAGTTCCTTTCCCTTCATGTATTTTATATTCGTTGAAGATTTCATTTATATTACGTTGAAGAAAAAAATGAATTAGATTGAATTGAACTGAAATGAAATGAACGCGCCTCATGATGACAAATGCATTCTGTTTGCGGGCACAAACCCTTGTTGGTCGTAAAGGAGTATGCGCCAAGACTTCTACAAGCACCACCGGCATTGAGCCTCTCTCCCATGGGAGATTGGCACAACCACATCAGCACTCTGACCAAAGGAGCCTGTCACCTCCTTGCTCTGACACATTTTCAGAAGCCTAGGCATCGAGTTACACTTTAAGACCACGTTACACTTTAAGACCGTAACATACGTAGCCCACGAACATCAAACCCCTAAGATATACACTCATGCAGGCACAAAACTGCGCCCACAAACACGTATCACCACACACCATTTGATATACACATACGCCACTATATACCCACATACACACGTACGCATACATGCACACGTATACACACAGACAAACAAACCACTACCACTATATACCACCACACATGCACAGTTTCTACATATTTTATTATTATACTCCAAACACATACACACACACACAGAGCTATACGCAAACGGATACACAAGTCACTTATTGTACGCACCTACAAATCATACACAGCACATACCATGCAGCCCCCAACACACACACACACACACACACACACACACTTACCAGTCATACCCATCCTACCAAAGCATAACACCGGAGCGACCACCCCGAGCCGGGGGCGACAATTTATGTCGCAACAATTTGTTGCCATCATAAATTGTCGCCATCGAGGTCAAAAATTGGGAACTGCACAAGCGTTGAACATTGTCGCCAGACGACAATTTATGATGGGGCGACAATCTTTGTCGCAACAGCCGTCACTTTCGTTTTATGTACCAGCGACATAAAGTGCATAAAGTGACGAAGTAGACATATTTACCGACTTATCACCTCGTTCATCTGGAAATGTCATGTAGTAAGTCAAAACATCCATCGTTTACTAATTCGTACCTGTTTAAAACGGAAGCTCGAAACTTGTTCTCCATCCACCAATTCTCATATTCTCACAAGCTTGCAAAAGCTTTCGGCGCAATGTACAGCTCGCCTTCATCCGCAAGAATATGTAAAATGATTTGAAAGAACAAACAAATTGTTTTCTTTCAATTGCGAATTAGTATGAATTATCAATTATCTGTGGAGGCTTTGGAGCATTCAATCAACTTTCCTAGATTAAACTCAAATTTGGTAA